>NC_056660.1:163170381-163857881 GCF_018350195.1 Panthera tigris | reverse complement strand
ACATTTATGTACCCTGTACCCAGATTCATCTGTTGTCACCATTTTACCCATGTGTCTGTTTTTGCTTGATCTTCTCTCCCTTTCCCTCTGTATCTTTTTCTTTCATCTGCTTATATATGTATCTATCCTTATTATGTTTCATGTTTCATTCAAATTTATTCCTCCTTGATCCGTTGCAGTCTCATACTCATTTCTGATCTGATTTTTTCAGTTCTTTCATTCCTTTCCTTGATTCAACCAAGTTTGTTTTATTTCTTCCTTTTTTTAAATTTTTTACATAATAGTTTTTATTTTGAATTTCTGATTCAAGTTGATTTTTCAAATCCAGAAATGTCTGGTTTAAGATACATAACACACTTTCAAGTGTTGTGTTACAGCTTTCCTCTGTCTTACCACTGTTTTTTTTTTTTTTTTTTTTTCTGGAAAATTTTTTGCCAGCTGACTTGTATAGCATCACATTTTTTTTTAATTCTGTCACCGTTCTAATCTCTCTCACCGTTTTAATTCTGTCTGACACTCTGCATCATTGTGGGCAAGGACTAGCAATCTCTAATGCTCAAAAACTGGTTCAAAAGTATCCACTTCTGTCTCTGTAACCAAGTATGGTTATTCACCAGATTTTTTAAAGAGGGAATGAAGAAATAGGGGATGGGTGGTATGACTTTTGATTTAAAAAAAAAAAAACTATTTTGCCTTGAATATCCTGAATATTTCTTTTTTCTTTTCACCAAGCTGATTCCAAAAATGTCCTTCTCCTTCTGTTCTCTTCCCTTTCCTCTACCCTCTCCATTGCACATTAGCATCCAACATGTCTTCATAATTCTTGTCTCTGTAATCTCTATTTTCATATAGTAAGTGATCTCTCATTTCAGATGATGGTTTGAGATTAATTTTAGACTCTCTGCTGGCTACCATCTCTCTTCCATGCACATTCTTTTCCCCTAAATTTCTTTTGCACTTCCCAAAGGCTCACACCTGTGAGTTTGTTTATTTATGTCATTTCTTGGTTTTTTTCAACCCACAGGTAATATCAAATTAAGATTATCTTTTAGGTATGATGAAGATATGGATTTTATATAATTGCATTTGTTCTTATTTCTTATTGTGCTTTAAATAAGAAGTTGAATTTTTTTTTTTTGGAATTAACAACCGTCATTGCCTCAGCTACTGAGAACTCATGCCAATTTGCTAGCTGTTGTAGCTGTATGGATAGAAACTGGAAACTGGTTTTGGGAGCCATGAAGGGTAGAAATGTATTTAATTGTCTTCCTTGTCTCATTTTTCTTCTCAAATAGTGTCTTGTGAGCACAAGCTCTTACATGTAAGGAGATGGATTAATCTCAGACTGACAGAAATTGGCTGTATTTTGGGTTCCAACTTAGGACTTTGCAGTGGAAAATATAGAAGGATAAAATAAAGATATGTAATTAAGTAAGTTACAGGAATTTAGTTCCACAAATATATATGTAATGTGTGTTTGTATACATATGTCTATGGATATGTGTATGTATATACAAAATAAATATTAATATAGGGTCTCTAGTTTCCCTCATCATTAATTGACTTTTCTGAACAATCTCAAAAGAAACCAAAGCAATATTCTTCACAATCCATTTCTTAGGTTGAGTATTAAAATAGTTTGGTGAATGACTGCAAGCACTCTACTAATGTTTCAAGTCTATAACAACTTCTTATAGAAGCACATGTTCATTGTCCTAACTCACTTTATAAATCAGGTTCAAGGCAAGAACCATATGGTGCACTGAAACTGGGTGCTTTGAGGAGTTAAAAAGATAACTATTTATTCATGGGGAAGGATTAAGGAGACCTAAAAAGGATAATGTGGTATACCAGGAAATAATAAGAACAGGAAGACTTTACAACATCTAGGCAAATCAGAGAGCTTTATGGGTTAGACTGCCTGACACAAACTATGGCTGTTAGTAGAGGGAACAGCAAAAAACAAAACAAACAAAAAACCAAAATATGAACTATTTCTATCTCAGAAAGAGAAACAGATAATAACTAACCCAAATCCAGTTTTCACCCTCCTTTCCCTGTCCCCCATCTCCTGCTGGTTCCTCTGATTAGTCAAATCAAATAAGAAACTGAAGGGCAAAGCGGCCCGTTGATGTAGTTCATACAATCAACATCCTGAGGGAGAAGCAGGTCAGGGGAAACAAATGGAAGAGATCCAGTACACCCACACAAGTTCATATTATCATGAAAAAGCTTACTGTGAATATGATAACAACACCAAACAAAATAAAACCTCTGGTCAGAAGAAAACTTTGTAATAAAGCAAGCATTATATTTTCCCATGTTGCACCAATGAATATTACCATCAGATTTACTTTACATCTTCATTCTTTTCTGTTCTGAATAACTTCTATCCAATATACCTTTAAATTTATGACTGAACACAGCACACTCATTTGCAAGCTAATAGGGCTAGTGATAGGCAATATATGTTTAGAATTGGAAAAGAAACTCTTTGCAGAAACCGTATACGAAAACCAGTTCAAATTTTTCCATTTTATTTTGAAAAGAATAACTTCAATGATGTGAATATACTTTGAATTTATTTTGCTAGTCATTCAATACCAAAAACTCAAGCTCTCTTGGAGAAAATAACTACACGGTAAAGAAGGAAAAAAAAAAAACATTGTGACCTTTCTAACTTCTTTTTACACTAAAAATGAAGATGAAAACAAGGCATTTTATGGCATGTAGTACTCATAAATTCTATGTGATCTATATCATATTATTTCCAATTATTTAGAATGATTTGAAATCCATCAATAATTCAGGGTAGGAAACTGAAAAATTATACTAAGGCTTGGAAAATGGATGACAAAAAATGGTTGTTATAGCCTAGATTTGTGTTACTGTACTTTTGTAATGCATCTACTATAGTTATAACCTGCTATAATTTTATCTGCTACCTTTTTCTGCTTGTTTACTTATTTATTTAGTTTTGGTTTCGTTTCACCTAATATTCACATATGTAAAACTGATTTGGGTGAGACAAGTGTGGACAATTTGTGCTATAGTAAATATTCCAAAAGGATAGATTTCTGAAACAGCAAAAATAACTCAACAACTGTGATAAAATATGCTAATTAAGGGATTGAAAAATTATAAAGAGATAATACTTTCTATGAAGGTGAAATAGAAAGAATATCTAACAATGCCTATGGAAAGAAGAAAACCACATAGGAAGCACATTGAAAAAGATACTGCTTTGGGGTCCCTGGGTGGCTCCTCCTCCCTCTAACCCTCCCCTGCTTGCACTTTCTTTCAAAAATAAACATTAAAAAATACTTTTTTTGTCTCAAATACCTACTTTACTAGTAAAATAAAACCAAAAAAAATTTCCTTCCATTACTGTGTCTCTGAGATACTAGAGACCGGTAAGAGAGTAATTTGGGTGTGAGGCTAGATGCTCCTCTTCTTACATGTACTCTAAATTACATTCCACTCACCAAAGCATTTTGTGCCTCTTCTACATCCCTAAATAAATTTTTCATCTGAAGGATAAATATAAAAGTCATGGATTATAATGGAGAAGCAGAGCGTAGGTTATTATTTGCCTAGTGAATCCGTTTCAACTGTATCATGTTATGAATAATTGTTACATTATATCAAACAATTGATAAAAGAATGATCCACAATAAAAATCTCAGGTATCACCCCATTTAAGCAGTACTTCAAATACACAAATATTCAAAGGCCATTTTTATTAACAGTATTATATATTCTTTGTGTGTGTGAGCGTGTGTGTGTATGTGAAGTGCACTACTCATAAAGATTTATGAACACTTCAATTTTCTTTGGAGATTTTAAGATGAAAAAAAGGGCAAGTTACCGTTTTACCTTTTATATTTCATTGCAGATTTTTATATCTCTATTGACTGTATAGAGATGCATCATGACATAACAAAAGTTTCTCTTTTTGTGTGTAATTTGGCTCCATAGCCAAAGTAGAAACTACATCTTTTCTATATAAAAAAAATTAAACAATATATTTTACACACACACACTATATATATATATGTATACATAATTGTCTATATATATGTGTATGCATATGTATATATGTGTATATATGTATATATGTGTATATGTGTGTATATATGTATATATGTGTATACACATATACACACACACATATCAAATACACACACATAGACTGAGCTAATTCATTTTACTAATAGGAGGAAAATAAACAAGACTTCGTTTTTAGCCAAAAGCCAAGATCAGCTATAGTAACATGATTATTTCTAAAGCATGCATGGCTCCAACTTTATTTAGATTAAATAAACAAAATCTAAAAGTGAATAAACATATATATCTTGAATTTAAAAAATGGACATTTGTCCAGGTGTGGCAGAATTGGCCTGATGGTGGTGGTGGGCCAGTGGGGCAGCAAGAGTGGGGGTACTGGGAGAGATATCTCTTCCTGCTGCCTACCATCAAATTCTTGATTTGCAGTTCATTTTGGTGTTTAGTATTTTAGGGATCCCTCCAAATTTCACATTTCATATCAAATCTTTGTTAGAGGAAGAGTTGTTCATTGCAACCCAGCTGGATAAAGGAAAGCTGACAGAAAGCATAAGTGAAGATACAGATGCCCAGCAGATAATCTATGCTGGTCTTCCAACCCACCATTGGACATAACAGTCCCTGCAGATATCGCACATCAAGATTTGAATGTGGGATAAAAAGGACAAAGGGAAGACAGAATAAATGACTTCTGAAAACAAAATTAGTTAAGCTTATATTTGTCCTCTAAAGCAAAATTTGAGCTTATTAAAAATGTTTGAGGATCTCCTGTTAGTAAGAGGCTGGCACAGTGCCCTATATTCAGGGACAAGAAAATGAATGTTGTGTGAATACAGGGATTTTAGAAGAGTGTTGAATGAAGGAGAAAAGCACTACATCCTGACTTCTCATTGGACACCAGCATCAGAAAGTTCATTGGCTATTTGAAGGAATTTTTTGAGGTGCCTTGAAGCTTCACTGTCAGATAGTATTAATTAGGAATTTAAAAAACCAATTCTTGGATTAGGAATTTCACTGGGCTTGGGATACGGTCAGTTCAGGGCTACTGACAATACTTAGGAGTCTTGGTCCTCAGGACCTGTGGCAGGGTATTCAAACTGTCTGTTGGGTTATCAAGGGGAATAGTAGCAAGAACTTAATAATGTCCTAAAATCTGTATATCTTCAGGAGCTTTCTTCTAAGTTCCTAGCCCTTCTGTGACTCATAGCATGGAAGCTGCCTTACCCTAGGCAAAGAATCCAAGGGAGAGGGTTCAAGAGAGAATGACACAAGGCTGAAGCCTTAGTATTTTAATCTAATCTTGGACATGGAATTTCTGTCAAGTCTACTATATATTACTCCTTTGAATTCAGTCATTAAGTCCAGGACATACACAAATTGAAGGGGTTCCACAAGGGTATAAATTCGAGGGAAAACTCATTGATAGATTTCTTAGACTTCTACAGTCTCTTAGAGAATCACATTTTAGTTCTAATTTTATAAAAATAGCCTAAAGTTATTACTGTAGGAAGTAAGGATATAATGATAAAATTAAGTGGACAAATTATCTCTTTACTTCTCTTGGCAGAAAATCCCAAGCAGGACACTCAGAGGAAATATTATCTTCAGTGGCAAAGAGGTATGAAAGAGAGTGGGGCCCATTGCAGATAATGAAAACTAGAGCATGTATTCAGAGTATAGCCTGGGTCCAATAAGCAAAGAACATGAGGCTGAAAGGTTAAGTTAAAATACTGAAAAGTGATCTCATGTGTCACCCTAATGATTTTGGACCTATAGGTTTGGTACTAATACACCTAAAGCTACCAAGAAAGTGTATGGGGGAACGGGGAGGTTATTTAGCAGATGATTAATTGTAAAAAATTTGGATCTTAGGAAGATCACTCTGTCAGAATAAAAGAGAATGGATTATAGGGAAACAGATAAAATGGTAAGGGGAATGATAGGTGGTAAAAATTCCAAAAGGAACCTAACAGCTCTACAAAGAGTAAGTGGTAAGAACTAAAGATGTTTGGGGAGGTTTTTTAGTTTGAGGAAGGGATGAATACAAATGCCACTGACTGAGAGAGGAAACACTTTTAAAGGAGCAGATGGGGATAAAGGTAATGATATCAATTTTGTACCTACCCAGTTTGCTGTACCTTGGAATATCAAGGTGGAAATATCCAATAGAAGTTTATGGCTCAAAGATAAAAATATATGAGTTCTTATCATATAGGCAATGCTAAAGCTAAGAAAAAAAAAGGGGGCACTTCCCAGTAAAGGTTAGGAAGGTGAAAGAAAGCTGAAACTCTAACAAGTAAGATATGACAAAAATGAAAGAGTGTTTGAGGGACTATAAGAAAGACAAGACTAGAGCCAGGAATGCATGTTGAAGTCAAAGGTATAAATAGAATCTAGTAACACTAGAGAAATCAAAAAGGACAACAGAAAGGTTAAGAACATAAACAAAATGGATTTGTATTGTAATAAGAAATACTGTAATAACTACTTGGGGATAGTCCCTAAGGGATTATTCGGTGTAGGAATGGATGGAAAGGGACAGTAAGAAAACAGAGTTTAAGTCTTTTAAAGTTTGACAAAAAAAAAGAAAAAGAGAGAGAAAGAGAGAGACAGAGACAGAGAGAAAGAAAGCTAAAAATTAACCTTGAGGAGAAATAATTCAAAAAATATTTATATTTTCTTGGTTGTTATATGCAATTTATTATGTTTTATTTTAAAAAATTAGTCATGGTAGACCATTTCTGCATGAAAAAAAAATAAAAGGCTAATGGAAAAAAATAAAAGATTAATTGAGAAATACATCAGGTAAGAAAAACAGAAGGGACATATTTTCGATGTCAATCTTCTAAATCTTGAATTATTCATTTAAAATACTTCTTTCTAACTTAAAGCATATATGAGGACTCAAGTGCTATAATCTTCACACATCTTGATTGGATAATTCATGTAAAAGAAGAAAAAAGAGGGGTGATGTCAGCAGTATGGCAAAATAGAAAGCACCAGGCCTTCTCATGGTGAGGATGAGGACCATACAATAATACAAGGATTGATTTCTTTTATAAGAAATCCAGGGGTGCTTGGGTGGCTTAGTTGGTTAAATGTCCAACTCTTGATCTCAGCTCAGGTCATGATCTCTCAGTTAGTGAGATCGAGCCCCCCATTGGGCTCTGTGCTTGCTCTCTCCCTCCCTCTCTCTCTCTCTAAAAATATATAAACTTAAAAAAGTACTCTAAAGAAATCCATATATCAAACATGAGGCTCTTGCATCCCAGATGAGCATGAAACCAGCTACATCAAAGCAGGTAGGAAAATATGGAATATACACAATGGAATACAATTCAGCCATAAAAAGAATATACTGTCATATGCTACAGTATGGATGAAGATGGAAGACCTTATGGCCAGTGAAATAAATGGTCACAGAATGACAATACTGAATGATTTCATATATATGAGGTATCTTATGTAATCAAACTCATCAAAGCTTAAAGGTCAATGGTGACTGCCAAGGGCTGTAGGAGTGGAGGGGGATGGTGAGTTGATGCTCAATGGTGGTAAGTTTTAAGGCCTGTGAGAAGAAAAATTTCTAGATATCTGCTATATAACACTCTACTTATCATTAATAATACTGTACGTATACTTAAAAAAATGTAAGAGAATAGACATAAGATTTTTTTAACCACAATTTAAAAAATAATGTAAATCTTAGGTGGGGGCAAGAAGAAATGAGAAATATCTAGTATATTCTGAGATTTCCGAGAGGGAGAAATATTTATTTTGCAACAGACAACAGAAACCAAGCCTGATATTTCTTAGATAAGATCTGAATCATGAAAATGTATTTTTTTATATAGTTTTTAAATTTAATGTTTATTAATTTAGACAGAGAGAGAGAGAGAGCGAGCGGGGGGGGGGGGGGGCAGAGAGAGGAGACAGAGAATCTCAAGCAGGCTCCGCATTGTCAGTGCAGACCTTGATGCAGGGCTCCATCCCATGAACTGTGAGACCACGACCTGAGCTGAAATCAAGTCAGTCAGATGTTTAACTGACTGAGCTACCTAGGCACCCCCATCAAACTGCCTTTTAAAATGTTCCTTATTTCTGTGTATGTGTGTGTATGAAACTGCTTATTTATATTTAAATGGTGCATTTATATTTTACTTTTCTACTAGTACGTAAAAAAAATGGAATGATTCTTAAACTTCAAGGTAATATACCTCAGTCCAATCACTACTAATTTTTTACTAATTACCTCAGGAAACAATGGTCAACCAGATGGATTAAATAACTAAATATAAAAAAAAAGAAACATAAAAATAGAACGTCAGCATGAATATGTTTGTGATCTTAGAATATGAAATTAATTCTTACACTGTATTGAACAGTGTCTTGCAAAAATGCGTGTCTATCTAGAACCCATGAAGCTGATTTTATTTGGAAACAGTGCCATTGCAGATATAATAAACTTAAGATGAGGCTTAAGATGGGCCCTAAATCCAACATGATTGGTGTCCTTATGTAAAGAAGGAAATTTGGACACAGTCCATACACATATAGGAAAGAAGGTCATGCAAAGATGGAGGCAGAGACTGAAGTGATGCCAGAAAAATCTACAAGCCAAAGAATGGCAAGAATCACTAGCAATCACAAGAAGCTAAAAAAAAAAAAAAAAAAAAAAAAAAGCATGGAAATGGATTCTCTCAGATCCTCTAGACAGAACCAACCTGTCAATATCTGGTTGACTTACAGCCTCCATGACTGTGACAGAATGCATTACTGTTATTTTAAAGCCACCTTCTTTGTGGTAATATGTTACAGCAACCACAGAAAACTAAAACACTTTCTAAATAAAGAAAACGAAAAATATACACAAAAAGATTATGACACAACAACAAAAATTAAGCATTTGCTATACAAAGACAAAAAGTGAAGAAAATATTTGAAATGTTTAATCCAGATATAGGGTTAACATCCTTATGGCATAAAGAGTACATAAAAATAAGCAAAACCCATTTATAAGAATATGAATAGACACTACAGAAAAGAAACAAAATGTCTAATACATATATGAAAATATGTTCCATCTCTCTAATAATTAAATAAAATGAGAAAAAATTTTACTATTATATTTTAAAATAATAACAGCAAAAATGTTACTTTCCATATCACTAACTCATTTAATACAACAAACCTATGTGGTTACATAGTTATTGTAAGGCAATAATGTTGTCTTCATGTTATAAATGAGAAAATGAGGGCATAAAACTTGGCAAGAGCATACTGAAATGGCCATTTGTATGTACCACAGATTGGAGGGTAATTTGGCAATGTGTTTCAAGAGTTTTGAAAATAATCATAACTTTTGATGCAGGAATTCCACTTCTATGAATTTATTCTGAGAAAAAGAAAGGAAAAAAGGAAAAAATAGTTATTTCAAATAGAGCTGAAAAAAAAACCTAACAGAGTCAAGTAGTACTGACAGTTTAGGCAACAATAATTTTGTAAACACTCCCCAAAATTGGTAAAAATAATGGCTGCTGCTTTAAAATGAAAAAAAAAAATTACATCTACATGATAACACACACTTGCGTACACACACAGAGAGGAAAACATCTAATAAGTTAGGCTTTGAACTTATTTTTAGAAATATCTTAATCAAACCACCAACCAACCAGTTTAGTATGTCCCACAGAAGTGTTTTGTTTGGTAAACATATGCTGGAAATATTTCAAAATTTAAATATAATTACACTGGGTGTGCATTCTCAAGTTGTTCATAGACCATAACACTTAAATATTTTGTGTTAAAATCTACCCAACTCAAACATTTGTGTCACTAGGTTCCTGCAGATAGCTTACATAGTAATTTCTAATGAAAATATGCTACATTAAAAAATAAATTATTTGGGGCACCTGGGTGGCTCAGTTGGTTAAGCATCCAACTTCAGCTCAGGTCATGATCTCACAGTCTGTGAGTTCAAGCCCTGCGTCGGCAGCTGTGCTGGCAGCTCAGAGCCTGGAGCCTGCTTCAGATTCTGTGTCTCCCTCTCTCTCTGCCCCTCCCCTGCTCATGCTCTATCTCTTTGTGTCTCAAAAATAAATAAAAACATTAAAAAAATTTTTTTTAATAAATTACTTAAGTTGAATAAGGACTTCAATGATTAGTATAGCAAGAGACTGATGAATAAGATAAACACCTTATAATATTTATTTTAAAAGAAATAATAAGATGTGAGTAACTGAAAAGCCAAAGAAATTTAAAAGTATTCTTTCATAAATTATTAGTTTGTACTTTTATTTTGAAAATAAATTAGACAAAATTAATAAATCATGAAGAGAACAAAAAATGAATAAACGGCACTTATTAGAAAACAAACAACCCACCCTTATATTATGAATATGTCACCCTTCAAAGGTAGAACAAGGAATGGGATTCAATGAATCTAGCTATTGGGAATGAGATACCTAGCCTTCAAGAAACGTTTTCATACCAGTTCTAGTTTAATACAAGTCACTGCAGTAACTAAATGTCAATGGCATCTGACAGCTATTCCAGTATTGACAGGACATGATTTGGCTGCCTCTCTTCACCAGCTCCTTGCAAACAGGTGTTTACCTCATGAAAACCATATCCAAGATGTCATGCCAGTATCACTAAGATATCATATATCCTTCTCATCAATCAAATAATAATGTGTACTTAAATTAAATCAATAATAATTGTCTGAGTGGTTTGTATGGCCTTTATAAATGAGGAAGGAAAAAAATAACCCATACCATGTCCTGGAGAAATGAAAATAAATTCAAGAATAAAATTTAACTTCTATTCAGGGATTTTGGCTTATCTCTCTCTTATAGACTCTTCCCTACTACTAACTCAGAGTATCTAAACATAGGTCAAATTGTGAATGTTGTAACGATATTGTCTGACTGGATGTTGAATACTGGAATTCAGGAGTTTGCCAAGGACATATGAAATTTGTCAGTATTTTGTTAAGCACTTACACTGAACAAGAAAATTAGGAAAATATCAGATATTGGTCAAGAGACTTAAAAAGATGTTTTCTAAAATAAAATTTCTCGGGGCGCCTGGGTGGCTCAGTCAGTTAAGCGTCCGACTTCAGCTCAGGTCATGATCTCACGGTCCGTGAATTCGAGCCCCGCGTTGAGCTCTGGGCTGATGGCTCAGAGCCTGGAGCCTGTTTCCGATTCTGTGTCTCCCTCTCTGTCTGCCCCTTCCCCGTTCATGCTCTGTCTCTCTCTGTCTCAAAAATAAATAAACGTTAAAAAAAATTTAAAAAATATAAAATAAAATAAAATTTCTTTGTGATGATGGCAGATGGTTGTACAATTCTGCCATGATGTCAAAAAGTAAGACAACTTTGGGGCGCCTGGGTGGCTCAGGCAGTTGGGCGGCCGACTTCGGCTCAGGTCATGATCTCGCAGTCCGTGAGTTCGAGCCTCGTGTCGGGCTCTGTGCTGACAGCTCAGAGCCTGGAGCCTGTTTCTGATTCTGTGTCTCCCTCTCTCTGACCCTCCCCCGTTCATGCTCTGTCTCTGTCTCAAAAATAAATAAACGTTAAAAAAAATTTTTTTTTAAAAATAAAAAATAAAAAATAAAAAAAAGTAAGACAACTTTGTACGAACCGTCTAAAAAAGTACTTTCAAATGTAGTCCACGTGTTTTCTTTATTTTCTACATTGCAAGTGAGGTTATGTATTTATTTGACCTATTTTTAGGGTACATATAAGAAAATTTTCCCTCCTTTTATCTAGAGAGCATAACTGCATAAAAAAGGAACCACCTGCAGTTTACTGCCATCATGTTACTTGAAAAAGAAACAATTCATCTGCTATGCATTCTAACACTATGAATGTAAATTTGAACTTCTGAATGCACAAGGAGAATTTGAAACTCAGTGATCTCCTATTTAGAAAAGAATCCAGAATGTAGGTTAGATGGAAACTATTCTTCCCTGCATCAGTGGCAGTGAGAAATAACAAAAAGTATCAACCACACTATCTTCAAGCAAATTCTAGAGTATTGAATCCAATATGAGTATGTTTGCCCTACAGAGATACTGTTCAAATGATGCATTCACCTGCTTCAACTCATCACTGCCATGCACACCTTCAAAACTTCTCCCAGGCTATATACCATTATTGAAATTATACCCTCCCATCTGTTTTTATTCCACATCCCCCAGATAACCTATAATCATAAATTAATGATCTAACAGATGAATTTCCTAAAACCAACACTTTAACTCTGAATCTGCTGAGGTTCTACAGGTTAGGTAAAATCTAGAAAGCCCAAAGTTTCAATTATTATCAACATGCAAAAAGTTCCAGTAACAGCTCTATTTTATTTTGTTGACTGACACACTGTAGATGGAAATCAAACTTTTTTAAAACAAAAGACAAACACAGAAGTGTCATCGTGGCTTAGTTGGTTAAGTGTCTGACTTCAGTTCAGGTCAATAACCTCAGTCGCTGAGTTCAGGTCCCACGTCGGGCTCTGTGCTGACAGCTCAGAGCCTGGAGCCTGCTTCGGATTCTGTGTCTCCTCTCTCTGCCCCTCCCGTGCTTGTGCTCTGTGTCTCTCTCTCAAAAAATAAACACTTAAAAAGTTTTAAAAATAAAAAAATAAAAAAGACATACACACACGTATAAACACATTTTCTTTAAAACTGGAAAAAAAATTTTTCACGTCAACATTGTTCACTAAAAAAGAAATCCTACAGCCAAGGGAAACAGTCAAATTCAGTCAGGTAGCAGTTGGCTTTGTCTCCTTCAGAATGTTAGCAAGGTATCTGATTTATAATTCAGTGTTGGAAACTGGTAAGAAACTATAAGATTTTAGATGATGGGTTAACATAAATTTGGATATTTTATTAAATATTTCAAAGAACAAAGGTTTGGACATACAATACAAAATTAAAATTTAAGATTCTAATAGAATTATACAATATATTTAGACAATACCATGATGCTTAAAAAGAGAACTGTGTGTATATCCCAATATTGAGAATTGTTTTCATATACAATCTGGACCACAAATTAGAGGCCTACATTTTTTGGGAAGTCATGAAAAAATTAACTGAGAAATATATTGTTCTAGAAACTTCAGATAGATATTGAGCTTTCCTATTTGTGTTGAAACTTGTTTTACTTAGTATTACAGGAATAAACATTAAAAAAACTGGATTATTTTTAGAGACATTTGACTTTAATTTAAATCCTTTTCTTCATTATGTTTCTCTACACTTACATGAAATTATACCAGTTAGAAAATTCCTACCAGATCTAGTAAAATTAAATTCAATCTGATTTATTCTTTAACTCTCAAAAGGTATATATCTAGAGGCTTGTCCAAATTGCTTTTAAATGTTTAAATTGGCTTCAAGGAGCAAACTTTGGCATTTCCTTCAAGACAAAAAGCTGAATGACTTGGACCATATACATATTGTTTATTTGACACAAACATTTATTAAAAACCCACTGTTTGCCAAACACTGTTTAAGAGTTCTCAACAAATGAAAATTAAAATGACAGTCCTCCCTCAAATGATCAAGATGAATGGAGACAGAAACACAAGAAATACTAATTACAATGTACTCAATCCCTTAATATAATAGAGATATGAGAGAATTGATATTGCTTAGTCTGGCAGTTTTCTTCAACAGAAATGCAAATGGAATTTTGGGTGGGATGATTCTTCCCTGAATTCATTAGAACTTGTTCCTCAGACATTGTGGAATTTAGCCCTGCAACAGCATTCTTCAATCATTATGACATTCATCTTAACAACCAAAAAAGCTCCATTCCATATTTCCAAATGCCTCCTGACAAAGTGGGATCACCCTCTTTGAGAATGCTGTTACTAGACAGTATCTGCTGATGCTGTCAAACCTTTTAGTAGCAGTTCTATGAAATCAAAGGATCTAGAAACCCAGTTAAGTCTACCAAGATTTTCATGTATACATGTAAGACTACGTGGTTTATGGGCATCTTATTTAAAAGGCAAAGGCTATAATTAAGATAGCTGTCATTCACTTTAAAATATTTCAGCACAGGCAGCATGATATTACATATATATTAATGATTTACACTTACTGATTTATTGATTGATTGAAAGGGAAAGAGGGAGAGGGAAGAAAGTGAGGGAGAGAGAGAAAGTGCACACACATTCCCTAGCAGCAGGGAGGAGCAGAGATAGAGAGGAAGAAGGAATCTTCAGGAGGCTCCACACCCAGCAGTGATGAGGGCCTCGGCTCTGGGCTTGGGGCTGGATTGCAGCATCATGAGATCTTTACCTGAGACAAGTCTAAACCAACTGAGCCACCCATGCTCCCCTTAATGATTTACATTTAAATTAAATTCTAGGTACAGTCATTTGCATTAATCAGGAATTCACACAATAAATATTGTGGGTTATATTTCTTTTCAGAAAGTCTTTGTTACAGAGGTAGATACAAGAAGAGCTTCAGTTACCTTTAGCTCCTATTAACACAACAGGCTTTGCTGAAAAACAAAGCAGCCTGAAGAAGTAGGTTATCACAGTGCAAGAGTGGACTGGCTGAAATATTTTGGAGATACTTACAATTCTTGTGGAATAGGGATGATCTCTACAGGAAACAGACCTATGCTAACCAGGTCATGCCTAATGCAAACACTGGAAAACTTTGAAGAGAGCAAAGATTTAGCTATTTCATCACCACTTCCCAACTATGCTATAATGAAATCATGCCTCAAAGCAAATTCTGTCACACATATGAACGTTTATTAAACAATCACTCATCAGCAAGCAGGCACAATTTATAGTACCTATTCTGTCAGGTATATTACTTTCTAGTTCTCTATCCTTTTATGTTCTCTGATCAACTCTTTGCATGAAATGTTCCCTAGAGTTATATATGACAACATTCCAGAGGCAGAATTCTATTATGCTTTATAGGAGACATCAGGGAGCCAGAAATTCTCCTAACCCAATAGTGGCACAGACACATTTAGGAATCAAACTTTGGGTACCGGAGCCTACAGGAATTTTACAACATGGTCATATCAGGTTGGGAAGTATCCAGTACACATATCTAGAATACCTCTAATTATCTATTCCAGTTTACCATGCTGGTTCAACATTCAAAATGATTGCTAACATCACTATTTCCAACAATGAAAATCAACTTCTGGCATTCACTCTTTTAATTTAAAAAGCAAAGGAGGATGATGAAGGAGACAGAAGAAGCTCCTGAAACTCCCTATTATGAAACATAATACTAGTTGATCACTTATGTAATATGGGTTAGGAAAAATGACTAGAAATAAATTTAAACTAAATATCACATACATGATATCACACTTGCCTATGTTGAATTATTTTAAGGAAAATTACTGAGATCATAGAAACACTCTATAAATGTCCCTGATATTTCTGTATCTAGTTACACAGTTGGACAATTTAGTTGTCTGATATGAACTTTAAAAATGCTGATTTTAGAATATTTTTAGGTATGTCTTCTATGAACTTTTCATGTAAATTGTAACTCAACACCTTAACAGAAAGCTAAATATTCACCAAGGTTACTAAATATTTTGGATGAATTTTTTGTGGCTGCTCACTAATAAATATTTATGTGCATGGCAGAATTTGTCCTAAGCCTTGATAACTTCAAAGTAAGATTGTAGAGAAATAACCACCATTCATTTACTTCTAATTATTGGCACCAATTTTAACTAAGAGAACCTAGATATGGATAACAAAATCCTTTAATATTAATCTTCCTGTTTTCCTGATGTACGTTTTCCCTGATTTTCCTTTCATTTTTCCCCCCTCCCTACTCTTTGTCTCTTTGGTCTCCATCTCCCTACTCCCATTCCCAGTTCTTTTGTCTTACTAGAGACAGTACTCCATCATCATTTCTCTTTATCCAATCCATCTCCTCTGATTCTTTCTCCTCATCCTATAAATAAAATCTAATCTTAGTATTTCCCAACCACTTTCTAAATCCTGTGTCTAATAAAAGAAAATCTACATTATTTCTTTTATTCATTTCCAAACTTTGAAAGAGAAGTTTCCACCAATTCATCTCTATTCTTTGCCTTCTCTCAACCCTTCCATTGTCTCTGAAATAAAAAATTCTAAAATTTCTCACCAAGGTCTCCTAATTGGATTTTCTGACCTCCTCTGTGTCTCTACCTAAAAATCTCTCTTTACCTTCCCACGCTGTTTTCCACCATCTTGAAATGTTAGTCTTTTCCTGTCTTCCCTTAAACAATCTTTTGAATCTCCTCTACAATTTGGGCTAGTGTTTTGAGTTTTATTCCCCAATTGCTCTTCTTTTTCCCATCTCTTAAATTTTAGCATCCCCAAGTGCTTTTAATCTCGGTCATCACTATTCTCTATACTTTATCTTGTTTTCTTACCAATAACACATTAATTAACATTGTTTCAACTATCAACATTATGATGACTTTTAAAGCTATATCTCCTGCTGTAGACTCTTTTAAACTCCAGACCTGCACCGTCTTCCTACCACACCATTAAAACTCAAATAAGCCAAACAGAATATACTATTTCCTAACCATATGTGTTTTAAATGTCAAGCCTGTTGAACAGTTGCCAGAAAGCCAATCTCAAAAATATATAGGAAATCAAAATATCATTGTAAATATAACAGATGAATAAACGTGTTTCCACAACTCTATATGATTGGAAGTGATAACTGCATAAGACTCTTGAGAGTTGAGCAAAATTTCCATTAGAGATGCATTTTCAGTAGTAACTGATATTTGTTAAGTACCTCCTGAGGTAAATGGGTCCAGCTAACTACAAAATTCATTTAACTCACTAGGATGGGTAAGCTAAGGCAGAACCACAAAGAATCTTCTCTCTTTACTGTGTCCCAAGGTAGCGCTTAAGGTCTTCTCTAATTAAAATGTAAAACAAAACAAAAAAATTAAAGAATATACATTTGAGAGGATATCAAATTAAATTTTCAGGGTTGAGATTTTCCTCTATTCTTTCTCTGTCACAAACCTTCTCTTCTATAATTTTCCTTGTTAGAGAATGGTATCACTATCCATCAAACCAACCAATACAGAAAACTACTTTGTCTTTAGCTCTCATTTTCATCATCCCATAATCATTCAACAAGTTTAATTGTACTTCTAGAACAATACTAATTCCTTTCTATTTTAATGAACAATTCCTTACTGCAGATACTTCCTTAATTCACTGTTCTTTTTTTTATTTTTTTTTTTATTTTTTATAATTTACATCCAAATTAGTTAGCATATAGTGCAACAATGATTTCAGGAGTAGATTCCTTAATGCCCCTTACTCATTTAGCCCATACCCCCTCCCACAACCTCTCCAGTAACCCTCAGTTTGTTCTCCATATTGTCCCCCTCCCTGTTTTTATATTATTTTTGTTTCCCTTCCCTTATGTTCATCTGTTTTGTCTCTTAAAGTCCTCATATGAGAATTCACTGTTCTTCTTTCATACCCTCCCCCCCCCAGTGGCTATTTCTTATATTTTCAAAAATGTTATCTTATTAAAAAAAATAAATGTTGTGGAATACCCCCACTTAATATCTGCCAATGATCAGGGGTGCCCGGGTGGTTCAGTTGGTTAAGTGTCTGATTCTTGATTATCATCTCAGGTCATGATCTTATGGTCATGAAATCGAGCCCTGCATTGGATTCTGCACTGAGCATGGAGCCTGCTTGGGATTCTCTCTCTCCCTCTCTCTGTGTCCCTCCCCTGTTCGTGTTCTCTCTCTCTCAAAATAAGTAAATAAACTGAAAAATATCTACCAATGATGAAAAATTGTCTAGAGAATTACGTTCAAATGTTTTCAATGTTCTCTGCACCTCCTCTTTGTATGCAAACAATACCCTGATCATGTCCAACCTTAAGAAGGACTTTCTCTACAGATTAATATTTTCCCCATTAGGAAATAATCTCACCCTCTGCTAAATTCTTTAAAATTTACCTTTTCCCTTCTCATGCTTTTCACTTTCAATCATATATTATAACTACCTTGTACATTTCCTATGTACCTAAGTCAAAATGGTAAGCACTTTCAAGGACTGTGTTTTAACTCTCTTTATGGTCATAAGAATTTCTTGAATAAATCAATGCTTAATTCTGCATTTAGGATACATACATATGTAGAATTAAAAGCAGAGCAGAATGATAGATATACATGATAAGTAGAAAATTATAGGTACAGAGACCAGTTTGGAGGCTACAAAAACACTTCTGGTAAAGGGTCATGAACAAATATATAAAAAAAAGTATGAATCTCATCTCATCATCCATATTTTACTGCTCAGTTGCTTAAAAAGAAATATCTTTATCATAAATTGTCCCATAAATTTAAAGAACTGATATTATTATGCTTGGAATGTTGACTCGAGTAAATTACACAGATCCTGGTTGTCATTCTAAGATAGGTTTAAGTTCTGAGGAAATACCATATTTTCTGATGTTACATATCTTGGCAACCAAATGAGGACTGTAGTGGGAAATCATCACCCCTGTCTCAAACTCTGTAACTCTCTGAAGCCTGGCTCATCTTTTTTTTCATTGCACAGCAGGTAAGAAAACTGGAAGGCTAGGTTTATAACTGTTATATCATAACCATTAAGAGGAAATAAGGCAAACTATTCATCAAAGGAATGATAGACAACAACAAAAAGTAAACGACTAGGTTTCAAACTGTCCAAAACTTATAACCCAAGTAGAAAAGTCATTTTCCAATAGTCTTCTCCTCTTGAAATTTCACTTTACAATAAGTAGAAAGGCCAAGCTAGTAAATTTCATGAGTGTGATGTTTCTGAGGTGTATATATTATATAATTCACATTTTTCATATGGATGTTACATGCATTAAATACTTCTTTTGTGATAATGAAGGTAACAGGCTCAACTGGATTAGATACACCATATTTAAAATGTTAAACAAAAGTACAGATGTATGAGTTAATTAAAGTTGCATGAGTTGCCATAAAACAGTAAACTAGAATCATAAATTTGCATGGAAATACCTCCTATAATACATATATTACTGAATCAGAGCCAAATCTAAAATCCCTCCAATATCCACTTTAAATTATACTATATTATAAATCGCTAGTTCTGTAGGATCTATAAGCAGCTATACCCACTTTATATTTCTACCATTTCACTGGAATCAGAGAAAGTACAGAAGAACTATGACAAGAATAAAGCGATTTCCTTTTCTTTCTCTAATTCCCTCCACAAAACAAAAACAAAAACAAAAAAAAACAAAAAGATAACTCTGATCTTCCCGTAGCAAAGACAATGCCAGACCTCCATTAAATGCTAAATTAGTACCATATATCATTATCATAGATCTTTTCCTTTTTTACATAATCCTAATGTTCATTTCTGTAATTCTATTTCAACCACCACTCCTAATCCCTAGAATTTGTAAATCTTTATAAAGAAAAGTATTGTTGCAGATGGGATTAAATTAAAGATCTTGACATGGGGAGGTTATCCTAGATTACCTAGGTAGGCCTTAAAGAGCATGACAATGGTCTTTATAGGAGAGAAATAGGAAATTCAACACCACACACAAATGTGGACAGAGCTGAGTGATTCAGCCACAAAGGAACACCACCAACCACCAGAAACTAAGAAGGGCAAGGAATGGATTCTCTTAGCTTCCCAAGAAGCACAGCCTTGCCAATATCTCTATTTCAGAGTTCCTGTCTCCATAACTGTGAGACAATAAATTTCTGCTGTTTTACACCATCAGGCTGTGGTAATTTGTTATAGCAGCCACAGGAAACTAATACAATAATGTAATGAATAAATTTCTGCTAAACCACTCATGACAAATCATGGCTTAATATCTTATTCCTTATCAAAATGGCAGAGACTCCTAGATAAAATTTTTAACTTAATAGAATAAATTTCATATTTATGGGAGTTTAGCTATATTACTCACCTGGGTGGGAGAATTTCTGAGTAAGAAGACCTTTTCAGTTAGAAGCAAGCAGGTATCCTTTAAACTTCTTTATAGAATCAAACCTGGAGACAGTCTTAATCATGTAATGGCTAACTGTGTATGATTCTTAGAAGTGTTTCCGCCATTTCAGTTAATTTTCTTTCCCTGTTATTTCTTCTAACATATTCAAAACAGCTAGAAAACTAAGCTGAAAGGTGACAATTGGAAAAAAAGATTCTAAAGAGTTTAAGGCACTATATCAGCCCCAGCGGCATTTGAACATTCACCCACCAGCTAAATCCTGGGTATTGGAGTAGAAAATGTTTTCTCCAATTAGAAGGGCACTATTGTACAATTAAATCAAGTTTAGAAGAATTATCTGAATGTTATTAAGTCAAGATTTATTTTAAAAATTAGTTCTAAAAAAGAAAAAACATGTATAAACTGTTGAGGGTACTTGCTTTCAGAAAGCGTATTTTATTTGAAATAAGAGTAAGATACTTTCCATGTGTGTATTTTTAAATAATAGAGAAACTTCTGTTTAACCCTGCTTTTTCTCCCAACCATTGTTCTTTCTCCTAACTATAACAACATCTATGTCTTGAATATTTACCCTTTAATTTCTAATTTTGTGGAACTTGTGCTCTCTGGGCAACTTTTTTTTTTTTTTAACTTATTCATTTTCAAAAAAAGACAATAGACCAGAAGGGCAATATTCATTTTAAATGTGCTGTTATCAGATTAATAGTTTAGTAAGGAAAGAAAATTAGAAATGTTACAAATCTTAATTTTGGCTGCTATGTTATTAACACTTTTGGAAGTATACTATTCACTCAGAGAAAGGCACCAAAAAAAAAAAAAAAAAGAGCTCAATTTATGACCACAAAGCACAGAAACATGTGTAGCTAAGTCAATCAATGAAATTTTTTCTGTACCTCAAAAGCTCTCATTGGTATCCTTCCTATTTCCTTCCTTCTCTGTAAAAGTAGTCACTCTCCTGACTTTTAACACCATACGGTAATTTCACCTGTTTTGCACTTTATATAAATGAGACCAGCACAGTCTATACCACTTCATGTGTGGTCTCTTTGGCTCTACATTGATATAAATGAGACCACCACAGCCTGTACAACTTCATGTGTGGTTTTTTTGACTCTATGTTCTATAAAGTTACTAATTCATATTGTTTTAGCAGATATAGTTGGTTTAATTTCAGTGTTAAATAGTATTCCATTGAATGAATTTACCACACTTTATATATCCATTCTATTGTGGATGGAGTTTTAGGATTTTTCTCATTTTGTAGTGTTATGCCATGAATTTTCTTGTGCAGGTTTCTGGTATAGTGGCCCAAAATTCTGTTGGATATATATCTTGATAACTGGGTATGTAACTGCTGGGTAATAGTGTATGTATTATCTGTTTTACTAGGTAATAACTACTCTGCAAAAGGGGTTCTAACAATTTATACTCCCATCAGAAATGCATTTTTATATTACTCTAGGTAAATTTATTTATTAGTTTTTGAACTTTATCTATCATGACAAGTGCTATTCCCTTATATTTTTAATTTTCTTTCTGATGAAAGAAGGTGAGACATTTCTCATGTATATATTAGCCACTTGGATATCTCTGTGATGGTCCTGTTCAAATTGCAAAACAATAATTCTCTTAGGTTAGCTATGTTTTCCAGTGGGAGGAATTTACATATTCTTGATATAAACTTCCCTTGCTGATATGTATTGCAAGTAACCAATCACTGTCATTGTTTCTTTTTATTAGTTTCTACATGGATATGCAATTGTCAAAATGCATTTTACTGAGTAAAGTTTCACTCATTGCTCTACAATGATACCTTGTCAAAATACAAATATGAGAAATATTTTGGACTCTTAATTGGGGTCCATTTTCATATTTATCTATTGTGTGCCAGTACTACTATGTCTTAATTATTGTGGATTTATAATAAATAATGATATCTGTTAGTATGTCCACTAATTTTATTTTTCTTCTAAAAGAGTGTTTATCTTCTTAGTCCTTTGCATTTCTTTTAATTTAGAGTCAGCTTGCCAGTTTATATATAGATGCACATTGCTGGGATTTTGATTGAATAGAGTTTAACGTGTAGACCAATTCAAGGAAAACTGATCCTACAACCCTTGGATGTATTAGATCCTTTCATTTATAGGGATCTTCTGTATAGAGATTATGCATACCTTTTGCATTCATTTTTCACAATTACACATTAACTGACATAGTGATTCTTTGGTGTGAGTAAAGGAAGATATGGAAATAAAGATATCTGACTGCACTTGATGATTTATTTTGAAAAAAAATTTAATTTTATGCTAATGTTATTTAATATTCAAACATAAAATTAGATATGAACCACTTATGATTGTAGCTCTCTTGTAACAAATGTAGATACATAGTAAATTCATAAACAAAACTACTAAATTGATAAAATTTGAGTCAGAAAAAATATTTCTAAGGTTTTTATATTATATATGGTATTGTAAAACATAAAATTTTGAAAAACTGTATTTTCTATTATGTCTGATTACAGACATAAAACAATTTTTATAATAAAATATGGAACAGCATAATTAGTAATTTAGTAATTTACCAACAATTCTTTTGGATTTTCAATATACACAATAACATTTACTGTAAATAATGACAGTTTTACTTGTTCATTTGTTAATTGTTACACTATTTTTTTTCTTGCCTTTTGATACCACCTAGACCCCCTAGTAAAATACTTAATAATAGTGGTAGCAATGGGAATTCTCTTTGCTCATTCAGAATATGAGAGCTTTAAAAATACTATAAACAAGCACAATGTTTAGCAACAATTTGTTTAATTAAGGTTCGGTTTTTATAGTTAATTTTTATCAAATTAACTTCTATTTCTACTTTGGTAAATGTCTATAATCAAGAAAGATTTTATCAAATGTTTTGTCTTAAACTATTGACACGAGTTAGTTTTTCCATTTTTTTGCTATGTGTTTAAATACATTAATTGATTTTCAAATGTTAAATTATCATCGTATTCATGACAAAACACAAATTGTGACATTATAGTATCCTTTTTATAAGTTATTACATTTGATGAGTAATATGTTGTTTAGGATTTTGCATCTATGTTTCTTAATGAAGCTGGTCTGTAATTTTACTGAATTGTAATGTCCTCATCAAGTGAGTCTCAAAGTTATGCTGATCTCATAAAACCAGTTAGCAACTGTCCCACATTTTCTATTCTCTGGAAGAATCTGTGTAATATTTTCTTCATTTGCTTCTTAAATGCTTTGTAAAATACACTTCTGAAGCTATCCTGATCTCAAATTTTCTTCCTGTGAATAGTTAAGTCTTTGATAGTTACAGATAACTCAGATTGTGTATCACTGTGTTAAGTTTTGGTAGTTGCATCCTTTGAGAGGAATTTGTCCATTTCATCAAAATCTTAAAATTAAACATACTTCCCTCATTAAAAGATGAAATGATACTTCCTGACATTTCATTTCTCAGCCAACATATCTATTTTTGTAGTTAGGAAAATAAATTTTTGCAGTGCCTCGGTGGTTCAGTCGATTAAGTGACCAACTCGATTTCAGCTCACGTCATGATTGCACGGTTTGTTGGTTCAAGCCCCACATGGGGTTCTGTACTGTCAGTGTGAGCCTGCTTGGGTTTCTAACTCCCTCTCTCTCTGCCCCTCCCCAACTTATGCCCTCTTTTCTCCCTCTCTCTCTCAAAATAAATAAACTTTTAAAAAAGAAAGAAAATAAATTTTTGTTCATTTGTTACATTCCTGTTAAGTTTGAACTCATATTTTTATCAGCTAGGCTTAGTTTTATCCTACTGGCCATGATTCTTTCTTTTTGTTTTATTTTTTTAATTTAAATCCAAATTAGTTAACATATAATGTAATAATAATTTCAGGAATAGAATTTATTAATTCATCACTTACATACAACACTCACTGCTTATCCCAAATGTCCTCCGTAACGCCCATCACCATTTAATACATCCCTCCCCCATTCCAACACCCTACCAGCAGCCCTCAGTTTGTTCTCTGTATTTAAGAGTCTCTTAGGGTTTGTCTCCCTTTCTCTATTTATATTATTTTTGCTCCCCTTCCCTTACATTCATCTGTTTTGTTTCTTGAATTCCAAATATGAGTGAAATCAGAGGATATTTGTCTTCCTCTGACATTTTTCGCTTAGCATAATACCCTCTAGTTCCATCCACAATGTTACAAGTGGCAAGATTTCATTCTTGTTGATTGCCGTGTAATACACCACATCTTCTTTACCCATTCATCCATCGATGGACATTTGGGCTCTTTCCATACTTTGGCTATTATCGATAGTGCTGCTATAGCATTAGGGTGTATGTGCCCCTTCGAATCAGCACTCTCGTGTCTTTTGGATAAATACCTAGTAGTAAAATCGCGGGGTCATAGGGTAGTTCTATTTTTAATTTTTTGAGGAATCTCCATACTGTTTTCCAGAGTAGCTGCCCCAGTTTGCTTTCCCACCAGCAGTGCAAAAGAGATCCTCTTTCGCCGCATCCTTGCCAACATCTGTTGTTGCCCGAGTTGTTAATGTTAGCCATTCTGACAGGAGTGAGATGGTATCTCATTGTGGTTTTGATTTGGATTTCTCTGATGATGAGTGATGTTGAACATCATTTCATGTGTCTGTTAGCTATCCATATATCTTCTTCAGAAAAGTGTGTATTCACACCTTTCACCCATTTCTTCACTGAATTATTTGTTTTTGGGGTGTTGAGTTTGATAAGCTCTTTATAGATTTTGGATACTAATCCTTTATCTGATATCATTTGCAAATATCTTCTCCCATTCCATCAGTTGCCTTTTAGTTCTGCTCATTGTTTCCTTCACTGTGCAGATGATTTTTCTCTTAATGAGGTCCCAATAGTTCATTTTTGCTTTTGTTTCCCTTGCCTCCAGAGACATGTCAAATAAGAAGTTGCTGTGGCCAACATCAAAGAGGTTGTTGCCTGTTTTCTCCTCTAGGATTTTGATGGTTTCCTGTCTTACATTTAGGTCTTTCATCCATTTTGAGTTTATTTTTGTGTATGGTGTGAGAAAGTGGTCCAGGCTCATTCTTCTGCATGTGGCCATCCAGTTTTCCCAAAACCATTTGCTGAAGATACTGGTTTTTTTTTTTTTTCCATTGGATATTCTTTCCTGCTTGTCAAAGATCAGTTGGTCATACATTTGTAGGCTCATTTCTATGTTCTATATTCTGTTCCATTGATCTATGTGTCTTTTCTTGTGACAGTACCATACTGTCTTAATGATTACAGCTTTGTAATACTGCTTGAAGTCCAAAATTGTGATGACTCCAGCTTTGGTTTTCCTTTTCAGGATTGCTTTGGCTATTTTGGGTCTTTTTTGGCTTCATAGAAATTTTAGGATTGTTTGTTCTAGCTCTGTGAAGAATGCTGATGTTATTTTGATAGGGGTTGTATTACTGGCCATGATTCTGACCATCTGTTCTTTTCAAAAGTATAACAGCATTATTACTAAGTTAGTTATTTTCATTAATTTCTTTTTAAAATTTTTTAATTTACATTTATTTACTTTTGAGAGACAAAGAGACAGAGCTCAAGTAGGGAGGGGCAGAGAGAGAATGAGACACAGAATCCGCAGCAGGCTCCAGGCTCTGAGCTGTCAGCACAGAGCCCGACATGGGGCTTGAACTCACAAACCATGAGATCATGACCTGAGCCGAAGTTGGACGCTTAACCAACTGAGCCACCCAGGTGCCCCTATTTTCATTAATTTCTGAAGACTCATTAATAACTTTTTGATATTTTATTTTTGGAGCAGTATATGAGCAGTCTACTTTTTGATTCTTTTCCTTTTTTTTAAGATCTAAATTCATCCTGTATTTTTTTTTTTTTATTTTATACACATTGGGATTCTCTCTTGCTTTCTGAAATGACATCCTTACTAATGGATATAGACATTTTAGTAACAAAAAAAAAAATCTAGAAAAGTAGCTATAATTGATTTATAAAAAACCAATGTCATTCTTGTATTTCCAAAGAAGAAAAAAATTTGGGGGGGCTACTATTTTTTTGTTTCATTTTGCCTATTTGCTTATTTTTTTCTCTGATTTTAGAGATTTGAATAGCTTATATTCTCTCTTACAGTTGATTTTTTCATGGAAAATGATAAAAATAGAATCACCTCTTATAGTTTTTTTTTCCCCTTTTATCTCTACTTCCTATTATTCTGTGTTCAACAAGGTTCCTGTATTGGTTATTATATTCACCCAAAGATACAAAAGAAGAATTACTAATGGGGAACAGAGAACATCATAAAAAGATGTGATGAAGTTCTTGAGCTCTTGGACAGCAGGCAAACAGTAAGACAGTTTAATGGTCCTGAGTATTAGCTGGTTTCTGGCATAGAGACAGGTGGGAATAAAGTCAGATATATTAGCTTTTTACTCTTCATCCTGACTGGTTTTGTTCTCACTCACTTTTGTCCTCAATCAAGACCTGCAAATGGTATGTGAAACCTGTGTTCCACCGTGAGTGGCAGTAAATAGAACATTAAAAGAAAACAGAGTAACACATACTGCCATTTTCTAGGAGCATGGTCACGTAATATTATTTAACTTCTCTAAGCGTGAGTCTCCTCTCCTGTTAACTGGCATGATTATCAAGCTATTAATTCCTATTATACAGTAAGTAATCAATAAATATTGACCATTTTTTAAATTTCTGTTATATTCTATTATTGTTGTTATTATTAACATCAGAACCACAATTTGATTTTTCACTGAAGCCTAATTAACATAGTGTTATATTTTCAAGTGTACATAGTGTTATAGTTTCAAGTGTACATAATGATCCAACAATTCCACATATTACTCATTGCTCACTATGGTAATGTATAATCACCACCTGTCACCAAACAACATTATTACTATCTTATTGACCATGTTCCCTACACTATACCTTTCATTTCTGTGACTCATTTATAACTGTAAGGTTGTAACTCTGAATCCCCTTTATCTATTTCACCCTTCCCCAAACCAACCTTCACTCTGGCAACCATCAATTTCTTCTCTGCATTTAAGAGAATGTTCTTTTCTTTCTTTCTTTCTTCATTTGTTTTGTTTCTTAAATTCCACATAAGAGTGAAATCAGATGGTATTTGTCTTTATCTGCATGACTTATTTCACTTAGCATCATGTCCTCCAAGTTCATCTAGGTTGTTACAAATGGCAAGATATCATTCTTTTTTATGGCTAAGTAATATGCCATTACACACACACACACACACACACACACACACACACACGGCACTCTTCTTTAACCGTTCACCTACCTATAAGATATTTCAGTTTTTTCAATATATTAGCATTATAAATAATGCTTCAATAAACACAAGAGTGTCTATATCTTTTGAATTAATGCTTTTGTTTTCTTTGGGTAAGTACCCCAGAGAATTATGGAATCATATGGTGTTTCTACTTTTAATTTTTGTTTTCCACAGTAGCTACATAGATTTACCTTCCAACCAACAGTGTATGAAGGTGTCTTTTTCTCCAAATCTTGTCCTTTTGATTCTAGCCATTTTCATAGGTATAAGATGATTATCTCAGTGAGATTCTGACTTGCATTTCCCTGATAATTAGTGATTTTGAGCACGTTTTCATGTGTCTGTTTGTCATATGTATTTCTTCTTTGGAAAAATGTCTACTCAGGTCCTCTGTACATTTTTAACTGGATTCTTTGTTTATTTGTTGGTTTGGTGTTGTGTTGTACAAGTTCTTTGATACTGAATTTTGAATATTTTGAATATTATCCCTTGTCAGATATATCTTTTACAAATATCCTCCCCCATTATGTTGTCTGTTGACATTATGTTGACATTGTGACAAGTATCTTCCCCATTATGTTGTCTGCAAAAGCTTTTTACGTTGGTGTAGTCCCAATAGTTTACTTTTGATGTTGTTTTCTGTGCCTCTGGAGACATGGAGACACGCCTATAAAAATGTTTCTATGGATGATATCAAGAAACTGCTGCCTATGTTTTCTTCTGGAGTTTTATGGTTTCAGGTCTCATATTTAGGTTTTTAATCCATTTTGAGTTGATTTTTGTGTATTCTGAGAAAGTGGTCCAGGTTCATTCTTTTGTATCTAGGTGTCCAGTTTTACCACAACCATTTATTGAAAAGACTGTCTTTTCCCTATTGTATATTCTTACCTCTTTTGTCATAGATTAACTGGCCATATAAGCATGGTATTTCTGAGCTCTTTATCGTGTTCCATTGATCCTATGTGCTGATTTTTGTGTCAGTACTATATTGTTTTGATTACTACACCTTTGTAATTTATCTTGAAAAGTGGGACTGTGATACCTCCAGCTTTGTTCTTTCTCAAGATAGCTTTGCTTATTCAGGGTCCTTTGTGGTTCCATACAGATTTTATTATTTGTTCTAGTTCTGTGAAAAATGCTGTTGGTATTTTGATAGGAACTGCATTACATCTGTAGATTGTTTTGGGTAGTATGGACATTTATCAATATTTGTTCTTTCAGTCCATAAACATCAGATATATTTCCATTTGTTTGCATCACCCTTGTCTTTTTTCACCATTGTTTTATAGTTTTCAGAGTACAGGTTTTTCACCCCCTTAGTTAAGTTTATTCTTAGATATTTTATTCTTTTTGGTGAAGTTGTTAATGTTAAGAGAATGTTCTTTTCTTTCTGATAGTTTGTTATTAGCGTATAGAAATGGAACAGATTTCTATATATTAATTTTGTGTCCTGTGACAGTAGTGAATTCATTCATCAGTTCCAGTAGTTTTATGGTTGAATATTTACAGTTTTCTATATATAGTATTATGTCATCTGGACATAGTGACAGTTTTACTTATTCCTTACCAATTTGGATGTCTTAATTCTTTTTCTTATCTGCTTACTCTGGCTAGGACATCCAGTACCATGTTGAATAAAAGTGGTGAGAGAGAACATCCTTGTCTTGTTCCTGATCTTAGAGGAAAAGCTCTTAGTTTTTCACAATTGAGTATGATTCTGGGTGTGGGTTTTTCATATGTGGTCTCTACCATGTTGTGATATGTTCCCTCTTAACCTACCTTGTGACGAGTTTTTATCATGAACAGAAATTGTACTTTGTCAAATGCTTTATCTGTTCCTACTATGTTTTTTTTTTTTAATCCCTTCTCTTGTTAATATGATGTGTCACATTAGTTGATTCGCAACTGCTGAATGACCCTTGCATCCCTGGGATAAATCCAACTTGGTCATGGTGAATGATTTTTTTTAATGTATTGTTGAATTTGGTTTGCTAAAATTTTATTGAGGATTTATCCATCTATGTTCATCAGAGATTGTGGCCTGTAGGATTATTTTCTGTAGGATCTTTTTGAATGGTTTCAGTATAAGGGTAATACTAACATCAAAGAACAAATTTGGAAGTTTTCCTCCCTCTTCTGTTTTTTTTTTTTTTTTTTGGAATAGTTTGAATAGAATACATATTAACTTTTCTTTAAATGTTTTAGGGCTGTTATTTTTTTTAAGTTTATTTAGTTATTTATTTTTGAGAGAGTGTGTATGCATGAGCAGAGGAAAGGCAGAGAGAGAGGAAGAGAGAGGGAATCCTAAGCAGGCTACATGTTGCCAGCACAGAGCTCGACAAGGGGCTTGAACCCATGAACTGTAGATCATGACCTGAGCTGAGATCAAGAATCAGAAGCTTAACTGACTGAGCCACCCAGGCACCTCCAAAGACTTTTCTTTTACATTAGGTGTACTGTTGTAGTTAGTGAAGACTTAACAGGTTGGTTGTGTCTCCCAATATTTATTATCAATTATTATAAATAGTATTTACTAATTTAGGGGTTATTTTAGTGCTTAGGGAGGTCATTGTTTCTTAAAATAGAAACTACTTAATATAAAGTTTTGTTTCTCCAAAATCTGGTGATTTATTTAAATCTTACAACTAGTTATTTAAATAAATTTCAGTGTCTTCTCTATAAAAATAAAAGTGATATTCATCCTCTGTCTCTTTTATTCAGATTGTTTAGAAGCCTCTTTTTAACTTTAGGAACTGGTATATTCTTTCCAGAATTAGTAGACTCACTTATGTAATTTTGCCCTTCTACAAACCTTCTGGATGAGCAGTGGAAAACTGTCCAACTGATGATTTCAGCTTCAAGTTTTTCTTCTGGTTTACAAAGCTATTTCCCTATCACCTGGCATCATTCACATTACATTTCCTAATTCTTGGACTATCGCTGTAATATCAGTGTGATCTCCCACTTCTAATGTCACTTTCCAGACTTCATGCTAACCCAAGCAGTAATACTACAATTCCATAGATGAGCAAATGGAGAGTACTCAGGTTATTTAACAGCTAGTGAGCTACAAATCCAAGATGGAATCAAGTCCTAACTTCACAGGCAGCACTTTTATCCATGTTACTAATCCTCTCCCATTAAAGTCTATGATACTCAAAGCCCTGTATGAATTGGCTCCAAATGTTTTTTTTTTCCTTCCAACTTTAATTTCAGTATGTGAATTTGTATTTTTTTATATTTTAGTTCAAAGTGAAATGCTAATCCTTGAGCACCTTTCTGATTTCTTCTTACATTACTCTACTATCATTATTTAACTCACCTTTTATTGTCCTTCTTCACATTCCCTAACTTTTAGAATCATTCTCACATGGGACATTTCATAAATTGTTTCTTCAATGAAAGACTGACTGCTTTCCTTCTAAGAAGTAATTAGTAACTTTTACTGTTCCTTAGTACTTTCTTTTATAGTAACCTATATTAGATTTATTCATATACAAATCTTCTTTCCCCTAAAACAACTCATACAGTACTGTAGAGATATAACTTAATCGTATGTGTACCTAACTTTGTTAATTATCAGAGTGCCTGACACAGAATGGGCATTCAACAGGTTAAGTTTTCTTGATGTAACCAAAGCAAAATATCACATTAGTGCCCACTGGGACTAGAACTGAGGACTTCCTATACCAGATTCTTCTTTACCTGTACCCTGCCTTGCAAAGTTATTACTAACTTTTTATATAAGTTCAATGTGATTAACTTTATAGACAATTAGTAAAATTGATAGAAATTATGAAATAAATACTATCCCATAATATGTAATACCTAGCTCTATTATTTAACATGAATACTATTTTCCCTTCTACATCCTTTCAGAAGAAAGACAGTGGTCCCTGATTATTTCAGAAATCATTATCCAGTTTGTAATTTATCCAGGTCATTGACGTCTACTCCCTTCTGCTGAATGACTTTTGCCCATTTCTCCCTTCATTAACACAATGAAGTTCAGAAAAACAAAAAATCATGTACTTCAAAACATTCAATTTTGCTTTTTCGAGTAGAATAAATAGTAAAGGACAAATTTCAATTATTTGTCAAAATAATGCTGAGAATTTTTAGTGTTCCATCTCTTCATTAATACAGTTAACTGACAGGTGACTGTACATTTGGTATTAAAAATAAATCACCATTCTTTATTGCAGCTCCAGCAGAAATACTGTTCATTTTGATGACTGGTTATTTGTAAGAGTAATCAACACGCATGTGCCAAAAGCTCTATAAATTACTGTGATATTCTTAAGTATATAAGAACTATAAATATGAAAGCTGTGTCCAATCACAATACTCCTCAGTGACAAGATTTTACCTTAACAGCTGAAGAGTCTGTCTTCCCAGTTGTCTTAGTAAAATGAATATTACTTAAGGCAATGACCTACTATATACACAAGTTTCATTAAATATGTGGTGTAATACCCTGATTGTCCCACAGAGTATGAAGTGAGCCCTGGGAGAGAATGAAAAAGTTAATTAGGTAAAATCCAATGGGATCTCTTAGGTAAGTCTTTAATGTTCAGTTCATTATACTCCAATGACACCTAATATCAAACTATATACAGAAAGAAAAAAGAAAGTTTAAAGATCTGATGCCTAGTACAAGGAGACACGTTCAAATAAGCACTGTCAGTGGCACAAAAGGTAGCTCAGCTGTGTAAAAGAAAGAAATTGAATGATGGATATTTGTCCTGACTAGCTCTAAAATCTTTTCATTTTAATAAAAGTAGTTCCCTCACAAAAAAAGCAGCACTTCTAACCAATGTTATTATCAGACAATTAGTGATTTTACTCAAATGCAGATGCCTAATAAATATGTAAAAACCTAAAGAAGATGTGGAGAAATGCACCATTTCCCAAAATATCAGTACGTAAAAATGCATAAAGAGCACATCAGATAATACAATTAAATCTAATTTAAACCACTTAGAGAATGTATAAGTTGGATAGGGGAGAACAAAGAAAACCATTTAAACAAGTAACTATGGATTTAGAACTGGAATACAGTAGCCATACTTTTGCCTGAACTTCTGCAAACTCTTTCATATTATTACTGGGACCTACCCCTCCTTCTGGCAGGCCTATGAAGTAATGCTCTTCCTCTTCTGCCACACAGGAGTCGCTAGACAGACCCATCCTAGTGAATAAGAGCACTCGATTTATGTGACTTAACAGAACCAATTAAAATCCTTTACCTGGAATTGAAAGTGCACATTTTTCCCAGATTCATTGAGATATAATTGACATATAACAGTATATAAGGTTAAGGTGAACAACATGTTGATTTGATACACTTGTATACTGAAAAATGATTACCACCTTAGTTTTAGCTAATACCTCCCTCACGTCATATAATTACCAATTCTGTGTGTGTGTGTGTGTGTGTGTGTGTGTGTGTGTGTGTGTGTGGCGAAAACACTTAAGGTCTACTCTCTTAGCAACTTTCAATTATATAATACAGTATTATTAACTCTAATTGTCATGCTGTACATTAGATCCCCAGAACTTTTTCATCTTACAAAGGAAAGTTTATACATTTTGACCAATATCTCCCCATTTCTGTCACCACTGCCACCATACCCCCCAGACCCTGGTATACACCATTCTACTTTCTGTCTCTATGAATTTTTTTTCAGATTCCACATATAAATGATATCATACAGCATTTGTCTTTCTCTATACGACTTATTTCACTTTGCATAATGCTTTTAATTTTAAGATCTATTTAGATTATCACAAATGCCAAGATTTCCTTCTTTCTTGTAGTTGAATAATATTCCATTGTATAGCTATATATCCAGAAGTGAGATTGACGTATCATAAGGTAATTTTAATTTTTTAATTTTTGAGGAAATTTCATACTATTTTCCATGGTGGCTACACAAATTTACATTACTACCATAAATATGCAAGGGTTATCTAACTTCTATATCCTCACAATTTATTATCCTTTATCTTTGTTGATAACAGCAATCCTAACAGGTATGAAGTGATACCTCACTGTGGTTTTGTTTTACATTTCCCTGATGATTAGTGAAGGTGAGCACGTTTTCAGATACCTGTTGTCCAGGTGACTATCTTCTTTGGAAAAATGTCCATTCTGTCCCTCTGCCCATTTTTTAATTAGAATGTTTTTGTTTTCTACTTAGTTGTATAAGCTATTTACATATTTTATTGAATATTAACTCCTTATTATATACATGGTTTGCAAATATTTTATCCTATTCCAGAGGTGCCTTTTCATTTTGTTTCTTTTGCTGTGCACAAACTTTTCAGTTTGATTTAATCTCACTTAATAATTTTTGCTTTTAGTTGCTTTTACTTTTGGTGTCATATCCAAAAAAAATCCATGTTAAGATCAAAGTCAATGAGCTTTTTCTTTATATACTCCTCCAGGCGCTTTATGGTTTCAGATTTTATGTTAAAGTCTTTAAACTACTTCAAGTTAATTATTGTGAGTAGTGTTAAAAAGAGGTCCAGTTTCATTCTTCTTCATGGCTACACAGTTTTCCCAGCCCTATTTATTGAAGAAACTATCCTTTCCCCATTGGGTCTCTTGTCAAATATTAGTTGACCATATATGGAAAATTTATTTGTGCATTCCTTATTCCCTTCCATTGGGCTATGTGTCTATTTTTCATGTCAGTACCACATTGCTTTGATTACTATAGTTTTGTAGTATGGTTTGAAATCAGGAAGTGTGATGTCTCTAGCTTTGTTCTTTCTCAGGGATGCTTTGGCTATTTGAAATCTTTTGTTGTTCCATACAAATTTTAAAATTATTTTGTCTATTTCTGTGAAAAATGTCACTAGAATTTTGATAAGGATTGTCCTGGACATACAGATGTCTTTAAGTAATATGGACATTTTAACAATATTAATTCTTCTGATCTATAAACATGGGTTACCTTTCCATTTGTCTGTGTCTTAATTTTTGAGGAAATTTCATACTGTTTTCCATGGTGGCTACACCAATTTACATTACTACCATCAATACACAAGAGCTATCTTTCCATTTGTCTGTGTCATCCTCAATTTCCTTTATTAAACTCTTATAGTTTTTAGTGCACAGATCTTTCATTTTCTTGGTTAAATTTATTTCTAAGTATTTTATTGTTTCTGATGCTGCTGTGAATGAAGTTTTTCTTCTTTTCCAGATATTTCATTCTTACTGTGTAGAAACACAGCTGACTTTTTTTACATTGATTCTATATTATGCAACTCTACTGAATTTGTTCAGCTTTTTGGTGGAGTCTTTAGGATTTTCTATATATAAGAGCATATCACCTGCAAAGAAAATTTTACTTCTTCCTGTACTATCTGAATGCGTTTTATTTTCTTTATTGCCTAACTGATCTGGCTCCAGTACTATGTTGAAGGGAGTGGTGATAGTTATCTTGTTTCTGATCTTAGAGGAAAGGCTTTTAACCTCTCACTACTAAGTATGATGTTAGCTGTGGTCTAGTCATATTGACCTTTACGATGTTGAAATATGATGTTTCTATACCCAATTTGTTGAGCATTTTTATCATGAAATGTGTATTTTGCCAAATGGTTTTGTGTAGCTATTGACATTATCATGATTTTTATCTTTCATTCTATTAATGTGGTGTATATTTATTGATTTGCATATATTGAACTATCTTTGCATCTCAGTGGCAAGTTCTGCTTGATCATGATGTCAGCTCCTTCTAATGTGCTGTTGAACTTAGTTTGTTAATATTTTGTTGAGAATTTCTAGATCTAATTTCACCAGAAATCTTGGTCTATAGTTTTCTTTTTGTGTGGTGTCCATATGTGTTTTTGGTATCTGGGTAATGCTGGCCTCATAAAATGAGTCTGAAATATTCCCTCTCTTCAATTTTTTGAGGGGGAAGAGTGTGAGCAGGACTCGCATTAATATTCTTAAATGTTTGGTGAAATTCACCAGTGAAACCATCTGGTCCTAAGGTTTTCTTTGTTGGAAAGTTTTTGAATTACTGAGTGAATCTTCTTATTTGTTGTTTGTGTGTTCAGATTTTCTATTTCTTTATTATGATCAAGCCGTGGTTCTAAAAATTTATCCATTCCTTCTAGGTTACAAAATTTGCTGCACAAAATTGTTCATAGTTTCTCACAATCCTCCGTATTTGTGTTATCAGAAACAGTCTCTTCCATTTCTGATTTTATTTACTTCAGTATCCCCTCTCTCTCTTCTATGTTTAATGTCTGTCAACATTTTTACCTTAAAAAAAACTGCTGTTGGGGCGCCTGGGTGATTCAGTTAGTTAAGCATCTGACTTCAGCCCAGAGCATGCTTTTGTGGTTCATGAGTTCAAGCCCTGTGTTGGGCTCTGTGCTGACAGCTTGGAGCCTGGAGCCTGCTTCTGATTCTGTGTCTCCCTCTCTTTCTCTGCCCTTGCCCCACTCATACTCTCTCTCTGTCTCTCTCTCTCAAAAATAAAAATAAACGTTAAAAAAAAAACCCGCTCTCAGTTTTGTTTTTCTTCCCTATTTTTTGTCTCTATTTCATTTTGTGTGTGTGTATGTGTGTGTGTGTGAATATGCACACAATTTTAATGAAACCTCTTTGAATTTCAGGCATTAACAGCCACAGAAGCCTGAAATCTTAGCATTCATCTTTGCTAGCAAATGAAAGGGACATGCCTAGAATCAGTAGGCATAATATTCAATGGTATGAGACTAATTCTAGTTCAAAGGGTTCCATGCCTACCTTTGAAATTAGCAATTATGTGAGCCCATATAACTCCTCACTGATTAACTCCTCTGCTTTGAGAGGGTTTGTTCTCATGCAACCAAAGTACAGTTGTCCACATGCATGTACGAAGAGGAAATGCAAAGGTAGCTAAAGCTGGTAAAGACATAGGGTGTCAGAATGGATAAAAAATAAGGCCCATCTAGACCATCTAGATGCTGCCTACAAGAGACTCATTTCAGACCTAAAGACACCTGCAGATTGGGGACAGAGAAATATTTAACAAGCAAATGAACATCAATATAAAGCTGTAACAGCATTACTTGTATCAGACCAACTAGATTTTAAACCAAAGACTGTTAACAAGAGATGAAGGACACTATATCATAATAAAGGGGACTATCCAATAAGGTCTTAAATATATATTTTAAAACATAAACAAAAAACATAAAATAAAAACCACCTATAATTTTATTACCTAATGAAGCTACTTGTCATTCATTGATGTATCTACATATATCCATTCATATAAGTAACCACACTCCTATTTTGGGATATTTAGAAAGCCTTCAGTTTCACTATTAAAAGTAGTATTGCAGTAAAGGTGCTTTATTCTTGTTAATTTCCTTGAAGTTGATTTCTAAAAGACAAATAGTTAAGTCAAGTATGAAAGTTCCTTTGATTTATAGTTTGAAAGATGAAAATGACATAGCATTATCACAGTTTTCTTTTTCTTTACTTATTTATCCAGGTTAAATATTTTTATGTATTTGCTGGATAATTACTCCCTTTATCATACCATTTTTTTTCTCCTAGATTGTATTTTTCCTTTTTCTCGTATGAAGCATCTCTTAATATATTTAAGATACTGACTTTTGGTCTATTATATATGTTTTCTGTATGGTTTCTTTTGCCTTTTTATTCATAATTAGTTTTCATAAAGAATAATTTAAAATTTTAATTTGCCACATTAGAGTACATGAGCAAAATTCATGGCTATAAAGATAAAATGAAATAATGAACAGAATCAGAGGGGAACAAAAGGACGATCCTATGATGCTTAGAGAAAATACACAGGAAAATGACCTGAAATAACACCAAGTTAGCTTGGGGCACTGGGTAGTACCACAGGTACTGTAGAGTAACTGAAGAGAAAAAAGATGAAGCTGTCCGACTTGTGACTATTTTGAAGTAAATGTGACTTTTTTTTAATGCGGAAAAAAAAATAATATAACTGAATTACTGAATTAAAGAAAAATTTTATTTCCTGTTCCTTTTCCCTCTTCCCCAGCTTCTTCCCTCCTCTACCTCCTCTCATTTCCCTGACTTTTCTCATTCATCCCCTCTACCCCTTCTACTCCTACTGCTCCCTCTTCACCCCTCCTTTATCATCCCCTTAAAAGTCTTTGCATAATATACTGTGTATTGCCACAGATCTAAAAATAAGTACTGCATATCATGATTTTATAAAAATGTTTGCTTTACAGTATTTCATCAATGGAGCATAGATATGAACTCTTTCTCTTATAAAATGCATGAAGGGGAGAACTGAATAATCCTGAGTTTTCTTATAGAGGTAGAACTAGATTCTTGGCAATTTTTGTCTTAATTCATTGCTCCTATTAAAAACTTGGATGCTTTTTACACAATTTTCTCACCTTTATCCTGTTCTAATACGCATTCTTGTTTGTTAATTGTCTTTAATGTAAATGTTGGCACAGTCTACTCTAGTAGAAACTATGTATGTATATAGATTCATTCTTCTAAAGCCTTTCCTATAAAGAAAAACCCAATTAAAGACAATATATCTAATTTGATTCTATCTGACATGATTTCAGATGTTGCTCACAGGAGGTGAAAGCTTTGGTATGCTTCCAAAATAAGTGTAGTAAATCCCTCTTAGAAAATTTATATTCCCTTGCTTTTGTACATTTCAATTTATGTCATTTAGAGTTGCTCTATATATTTCATTAGGGATGCTAATTGATCTCAACACATTATTTATAAAAAACACCTTTAGCCTACAAAGTTCCATTGTAATTACTTATTAAGATGTTATTTGCATTGTTCAAAGCACCTTAACTGGTACAAACTAAAATAGAAATCTAATTTATTCTTCCATAAGGCTTAGTTAATTCTTAATTCCTACAAGAGTATTTTAATCTTCCAGAGCAGAGACACCTTTCTAGAATATTATATATAAGGAATATTGTTCTGTGTTTGTGAACGTCGGTTGACAGCATTTCTGTCAGTATTATTTACAAAGTTTTCAGAGTATAATTGATTTTACTGTCAAAAATGTTTTCAGGGAAAATGACAGAAATGTCTCAGGGTCAAAGAAATGATATACTCTTAAAAATCAGAAGGATATGGCTCTAATCATAAAGACATTTAAATGTAAGTTGTCTAATTCATGATAAAAAATACAGGAATTATTCAGTTCTCAGTTTTCATGCCAGTAAGAGTGGGAGAGGTGAAGAATAAGATGATATTCATTAGGAGAAACAAACAGCATCAATCCTAAGAATTCACTGGCATTGGAATTAAGTTTGCATACCGTTCTAACACTTAATGGTTCTGTGACTTGATAAAATTTATTTCATGATCTAAGCTTAAGTTTCATTTGTTTAAAAATGTTTATTCTTTTTTGAGAGAGAGTGTGAGTGGTGGAGGGGCAGAGAGGGCGGGGGGGGGGGGGTGCGGGGCAGAGGATCCAAAGTGGGTTTAGCACTGATATCAATGAGCCTGATGCAGGGCTTGAACTCCTGAACTGAACTGTGAGATCATGACCTGAGCTGAAGTCAGACGCTCAAATGACTGAGCCACCTGGGCACCCCTGAAGTTTTTTGTTGTTTTTTTTTAAATAGTAATAGTGCCCTCTGTCTCTTAAAGGGATGTATTGAATGCTTAATGAATAACATCCTTTAAAAATTAGTACTATGTCTGGGATACGATAAATTTACAATAAGTGATATCTATCACTTAATACTTTCATTCTATATCATTTCATCTATAAAATATTTTTTTAAAAATATGACCAAATTATTGATTACTCTTACTTGTAGTCCTTTAAACAGGAATTTATTAATGAATAATCCAAGCTGCTTAACATCTTCAAAAACTATTTAACATGACTATAAATTCTAAACTATGTAAAACTAGATTATGTTCTAGAATCTGTGTTTTCATGTTCTATGTCACCAACCTAATGAACAGTTTGATTATTTGCATTTTATAGAAAATAAGAACATAAATGTTCTTATTTATTGGATGTGACTTTATTATTGCGACCTAGAGGTAGAACTAAGCAGGGATAAAACTTTCTAGCTATATGAGTAGCTTAGTGATGCTCTCCAATGTTAAAATTATCAAGTCATATCCTACAGCTAAGTTCATTCAAAGACAGTACTCAAGAGGACACTAAAATTCATTCATTTTGGTGGGGATGTTGTCAATGGTCTTAAAAATCAGATATTTCTCACAGAAGTACTAAATTTTTCTAAAACCTAAGTTGGCTGCCTGTCAATACTCATCATTTTAGACCAAAGTCTCTTTTGTACTAGCCAGTGCAACCTGTTGGGGTTTCAACTTTCTAAGTTCACAAGTTATTATGAAGTTACTACTGGAAGAAAATATCAAACCTCCTTTTGGGGGATCTTAAGGTCAACTCTCTCTTAAAAAATTATTTATTATGGAAGAAAGAAAGGAACTGGATTCCTAAACTTGAATAAGTATCACGTGGCCTTTAGGGCACATGTAACCTACTTAATCAACAATACATTGACTAGCAGGAGCACAATGGTGCCATCAACCGAACACAGTCTTCCAATCACGAGTCACCTGTAACTTGCTCAGAAAGACAGCCACAAATGTGTGAACTATTTCGTCTTCCTTTTTTACTAAGTTTTTTTCCTCTGTATATAAGAACATCAAAAGCAAGGCACTTAAAAATACATACCATTAAAATGCTTATATTTTACAGGGTGGCATTCTTAGTAATGAGGCAGTAGTGAGGTATTTTGAGGATCCTCTGTTACCTATTTCTCTGGCACTGCTGTAAACTGAGTGTTTATGCCCCCACTCCCACCACTCCTCCCAAATTTATTGTTGAAATCTAATCCCAGTGTGACGGTATTTTGGAGGTGCAGCCTTTGGGAGGTGATAAGGCCATGAAGGATTAGTGAGTACTCTTATAAAAGGGACTGTATAGAACTCTCTCTCCCCTTCCACTAAGTGAGGACAAAATGAGAAGACAGCCATCTATGAACCAGGAAGCTGGCCTTTATTAAGACACTGAATCTACCAGCACCATGATGTTGGAATTCCCAGCTCCAGAACTGTGAGACATAAACTTCTGTGGTTTACAAGCCATCCAGTCTGTGGTATTTTGTCATAGCATCCTGAAAGGACTAAGACAGGTACTTTTGTATAATCTATCTTTAGCCCTTTGAGGTAGGTATCACTATTCATGTTGTCACTGGAATCACTGAGGCACATATTACTAACTAGCTTAGGTTGAAGTTCCAGGAACTCAATTATTTCTCTTCTTTTTTTCTTTTCTTTTCCTTTCTTTTGTTCTTTTCTTTTCTATTCTTTCCTTTTCTCTTTTCTCTCCTTCCTTCCTTCCTTTCTTTAAAGTAGGCTCCACACCCAACATGGGGTATAAACTCTCAACCTTGACATCAAGAGTCAGATGCTCTACCGACTGAGTAAACCAGATGCCCCAATTTCTTAACCTTGATCCTGTACTTTTTTGTAATATATAATAATACTTAAAGAATCCTTCAAAAAGGATTTTTTGAATGTCAGTGAGGTATACTAAAATGGGCATAAATGTTGGAAATTAATTTTGTCAAAGATTTCTTACATATCCATATACATGACATTTTATAATTTTGCATTTCTCATAGATTAATTCTATATTTTACAAGTATTAAAGACAGACTTTATAAAAATAGCATGTGTACCTTTAACATATTAACATACATATTCCATATTTTTAATTACTTGGGTCTGGGGAAACACTTCAAATATATATAAGACCTACTATATCAGATACAATCCCTAGTAACTAACTTAGAATGAACTGCTTAGTAACCAAACTTCTCCTTTCTAAGAACCCTGTGTTTCATAACACTTGTCCTCTCAGTCCTCTGTCTTCTCTTGGATTCTTGCCATTCACAGTGATTTCTCCACAGTTTTCTTAGGCTCCAAAGAATGAAATATTTCCCTTGGCTATTGTCTACATTCCTTAGGAGGTCACATTTGTGAGTACTCTCCCTAGGCCATTCAAGTAACTTGGACTCATTGTAATAGCAGCTGCTAATCAAACACAATGAAATCAAAACCTGGAATCAAAATGTGTTCTCCTGAGAGTATTGTGCATCTTTAAATCAGCTTCTGAAATAATGGAGAAAATCAAAAGGACTTATTACTTGATAATTATTTCAAAAGCAATTATTTTCCATTTAATCATTTAATTTTGAAAATAGCTTGAATTATATGCTTGTTGTGAATTTGAAATTACTGCTTCTCTTCAATTTGTCTGTGTAGAAATCTCAAGCCTATAACTAGGCACCATCTTATTCTAGCAAGAATCTCCTACCATATTGAAATAAAAGGCATTTCCTTAAAGTTGCAGCACTCATTCTCAATGAGAAAGAATACTGTGATTACTTCTTCAAGGAAGGAAGGTTTTTTTTGTTTTGTTTTGATTTTTTACCATTCAGATACACATGTTGGTAGTATGTTTATACATCCTTGCCTTTAAAGCCTTTCTTAATTTAGGTACAAAAAAATCTTTCTACAATGGCCAGGAATATAACATGGATAAAGGGACTTTTTAACCTATTAAAGAAATTTTTTTTTCCTGAAAATGAACTAATTAGAAACACTGTGCTTAGTATCCAAAGTCTATAAAGAACTTATCAAACTCAACACCCAAACAACAAATAATCCAGTGAAGAAATGGGCAAAAGACATGAATAGACACTTCTCCAAAGAAGACATCCAGCTGGCCAACCGACACATGAAACAATGCTCAACATCACTCATCATCAGGGGAATACAAATCAAAACCACCATGAGATACCGCCTCACACCTGTCAGAATGGCTAACATTAACAACTGAGGCAACAAAAGATGTTGGTGAGGATGCAGAAAAACAGGATCTCTTTTCCATTGTTGGTGGGAATGCAAGCTGGTGCAGCCACTCTGGAAAACACTATGGAGGTTCCTCAAAAAACTAAAAATAGAACTACCCTATGACCCAGCAATTGCACTACTAGGCATATATCCAAGGGATACAGGTGTGCTGTTTCGAAGGGACACATGCACCCCCATGTTTATAGCAGCACTATCAACAATAGCCAAAGTATGGAAAGAGCCCAAACGTCCATCGATGGATGAATGGATAAAGAAAATGTGGTGTGTGTGTGTATATATATATATATATATATATATATATATGTATATATGTATATGTGTATATATATACACATATACATATATATATACATATATATATGTGTGTGTGTATACATGTATATATGTATACATATACATGTATATATATGTACATATACATATATACACATATATACATATATATATATATATACACACACACACACACACACACACACACAATTACTCAGGAATCAAACAGAATGAAATCTTGCCATTTGCAACTACATGGATGGAACTGGAGGGTATTATGCTAAGTGAAATTAGTCAGAGAAAGATAAAAATCCTATGACTTCACTCATATGAGGACTTTAAGAGACAAAACAGATGAACATAAGGGAAGGGAAACAAAAATAATATAAAAACAAGGAGGGGGACAAAACAGAAGAGACTCATAAATATGGAGAACAAACTGAGGGTTGCTGGAGGGGTTGTGGGAGGGGGGATGGGCTAAATGGGTAAGGGGCATTAAGGAATCTACTCCTGAAATCATTGTTGCACTATATGCTAACTAATTTGGATGTAAACCTAAAAAAATAAAAAATAAAACAAGTTAAAATAAAATTAAAAAAAAAAAACACTATGCTATTCAAGGGACTTTGATAGTAATTAATCCTAAATCATCACTTTTTCTTTAGAAGTTATTCTATCTCATGAAATACAGAAAAGTGCATGACAATGTAATTTTTAAAACTGGTTTCTGAACTGAAAAAAGATATACAGCTTAGGAAGATGGTGCTTAAGATCTCAGTTTTTATTTTATGATGAACTTTGGTTATGTAATTTGTTATTAAGTCTGAGTCAGCAGAGAGGTATTAAAATTAATAAGCATCACCACGGTGAGTGCTGTAGAAATGGGGCAGGAAGAATGGTACATCACCTAATGACTTTCTTGCCTCCCTGCCCTCAACACTTTCATACAGGTCAGGTTAAACCAAGTGATAGTTCCACAAAGGAGGGAGGAAATAACATAAAAGGGCTCCATTGTTCAGGGGTTATACTTTTACTTTTGCCTTTATTTTGTGACAAATGTAGAGTTACAGTGCATCAAGTTTTATTATCCTTGTTACTGTTAATTGTTGTTCTTGTATTAAGGGGTTACTGTACAAAAACAACTACATGATAGCAACTAAACATATAGGGCTCTTACACTCCGGACATTAGAAGATACTAGATAAAAATGATATTCAGATAATTACAATTTACAATAAGTATGATAAATAGGAAAAAAAGAGGCCAACAAAAAAGAAGGGGAGAGAGGTGTTAATATCAGGTAGACTGAGATGACCTCTCATGGAGGGCACATTTCAGATAAATCCTGATGAATAAGAAAGACCCAGACAAATGGTTACAGAGACACTTCTTATGCCTTGTTCCTAAGAACAGTGTGAGCAGTGTGAGGTTCCTAAGCCTATAGCCCCTGTGTTTTACTGAGGTTGGAGCAGCCATGCCTAAGGGTCCAATACACTCACAATTATTTACTTTGGATTTCTATCTTTAAGGGGTCTATTTTTAACACCTTGTGTGCTAAAAGTCTAACTCCTCTTGATGTGGGACGGGGCAAATCTAGTTTCTCAAAAAGTTAGAAAACTTAATAAAGATAATCAATATCCAGGTCTCTAGGATATATAACGCATTACTGAATATGCCAGGGAGTCCTGCCATGAGTTCTCCTATTTTTAGTATTTCAGATTATAACCAAGTCTTTCGTATTTCAGATTATGTCAATCTACTTTGAAACAATGCACTCATGTCGATTCCAATCTTCCTTTGCCCTCTTTCCTTATATTTTATCATGTGCATAAAGAAATAAAAGCTGCCTCCATGGTTTTTATTTATCTTAACTTCTTTCTGTCCATGATCATAATCATGATGAAGGCACCTAATATTTATTGAATGTTGGCTATGTACCAGGCATAGCTAACTACTTAGTAAGAATATCTCAATTATTCCTCATACAAATACTATGAAATCAGTCTTATTATTATACCTATTTAACGTATTAAGAAGTATATTAGGCATTCATTCAAAGTTGCCAGAGTTACCAAGCCAATGAAACGGGAATAAGACCTATCCATCTGATTCCAGAAGCTGTACCCAGGAAGGAGAATTGTGACATTTATCCAGACAGCATTTTCTAATAATACAGATTTTGAATAGGATTGAGTGGGATTCATATATATTCTCTATATTCTCTAAGGTCTTTTATATCACAGAGAAAAATATGATTGGTATTGGTATCCAAATGAAAAGACCATGACAAACCACTACAGTCTCTTAAACTAGTTGAACAACGGGACCACCTTCTTGGAAAAGAAAGAGATGGCTTAGGCTTCTTAGGGAATCAGTAATTCATAAAGTAAAAAGCTCTGAAACTTATGCCAAGCTTGGCACTAAATTCTTCTTTGACAACCATAGAACAGAGGAATTGCAAGTTCTCTCCTGTTGCAACACTGCCAATGTCAAAACTGTCCACTATTCAAGCCTGCCAATCTTCCACAAAGCTCTCCATTCAGTTTTAGGGAAGAACATAGATGGTAATCAAATGTCTTTCATTCAAACAGCATTACAGCTGACACATGAAAAGATTCAGAAGAAAGGAAAAATAAACTGATTTCACAACTTCCATAGTCTTAACAAGAAACACTCATTGCTCAATCAAATACACATTCCCTATGGCCCTGATAGCCAGACTTTGAAACAGTCACTACACATTTTTGTACAGCCTATTGAGATATAAATCTTCTTGCATGCTATTAAACACGTGAAAGTAACATGAGTTTTCTAATACTAATTAGTAAAGTGGAAAGTATATCATCATTAAAGGCCTCAGTGGACATAAAAAGTGATCAGAGAGGTTGTACATAGCATGGTGGTTGAGCATATGGATTCTGCAGTCAGAACTCCTGAATTTAAATCCCAGCTAAGCAGGTTTTACTAAATGTTCTAGAACTGCTATCTTTTATATTTTTTATTTAATGTATTTTTCACTAGTGACTGCAGGTTCTTGACACATAGCTCAATTGAAAAGGCTTCATTTTATGACTACATTGTCTCTTTTTTTCCCTCTGTACCTCCAGATGAACAAAGGGGATAATGTGGATTCTAAGTGAAAAAGTATAATTTAGATAGACAAAATCTGATTCAGAAAATTAGAATTTTGTCAAAATATGGGGACATAAAAATAAAAAAAATAAAAAACAGAGTCATTGTCAGGATAGACGTTATTCTATCCTTTCCTCATCCCTTGTCTCCAGATGTTTTCAACATACAGATACATTTTATAGTTAAAAAAATAAAGGCTGGACTTACTATGCAAAAGCTAAACATATCTTTGTCAATGAACAAATCCAATAATCTACTTGCTTATGTATTATAAAATTAGCCTTTTTCTGTATAACAAACTATCTGTGTCATAACTTTAATAAGTGCCAAAAAATGCATGATTAAATTGTTGCTTAAATATTTGTCTTTTCTTATGTGAAGTCCTCAACACTGGCTAAAGAAAGATATTTTATCTAACATTACTTGAGTAATTCCATTTTAGCTAAACTAATTTAAAATGAAGCCTTCATTTGTATTAGCAGAGGCAGAATTGTGCTGAGATTCTAATGTTATTGATCTATGTGAAAATTACACTGTGAGGCTCTCCTTAATTGTATGTCAAAATCTAGTTGGCTGCAAAGAATATTTATTGTCAACTTCCACTACAAGATCAAGTTTTATTGCCAATATTAAATTCAAGCTAAATACAGAAATATATGTGACCTAAAAATAGGCCCATCATATATAACACATTAAGGTATGAATGCAAAATGTAAAAATTACTTTGACAGTATTCACTTTTGAGGCAGTCAGAGACAGTTACAATTTTTCACATTTGTCACAAAAATAATGCAGTTTATAGTTAAATGCAATAATATATAAGAAGTTATTATCCCTTTTTACTACAGCAAATATTATTGACTTAGGACTTCCTTAAGTAAATACCAATTCATGGGATTGTCATAAATATAATTATATTGTGAATTATATTTGTATTATAATTACATACAAATAATAAATATAAATTATTAATATAAATAATTTTACTTAAATTATAAGTATAATTTAAATATAAATTTATTTAAACATGTATTATAATTCTCATGTAGTTTAATTTAAACATAAATTTAGAAAGGTCTTTATATAAAAGGTATGTTTTCTAATTGTTATTACTCTTAACGCTTCTCTCATTTATTATTGCCTCCTAGTAAGGCAAGCATTACATTACTATGAAAACACATTGAGGTGTTGACACAATGCTACTAAAATATACTAAGTGTATCTCTCTTCAACTGGCACAGTAGCAAACTGTTTAAAGAAATAGGATTAATATAGAGCTATACTCCTTACCCAATACTTTTTTCGAAAATTAATTACTGAACAAAAATTTGAAAAAAAGGCATGTACTATTGTAGATGTTTCCAAACTATATTATTTGGAGAGAGGTATATTGTTATATGCATCTCTAAATGATGAGTACACAATAGACCAAATTTCTAAAATAACTAAAACATAAACACTGCTATTGTTTAATTCCTGAGGTATAGATGACTGGAAACTTAAAATACATTGCTCAAGGATCTTTATTCTGGCTACCTATTATTTGTCAATTTTAGATTTACATAAATAAGAAAAAAAAGTCGCTATTACAACACCAATCATAGAAATATTTTAGTGTGCTAGAGGACGTGGCAGTAGTATGATACCAAAACATTTAGATTCAGACAGGTTCTACTTCATTTACTCCCCAAACTTACTTATTTTTGTAATTTACCATATACTGGGTATGATTCAGATCCATTTTGGGGACCTTAAGAATATGTTAGAGGGGCGCCTGGGTGGCTCAGTCAGTTAAGCATCCGACTTTGGCTCAGGTCATGATCTCGTGGTCTGTGAGTTAGAGCCCTGCATTTGGCTCTGTGCTGACAGCTCAGAGCCTGGAGCCTGCTTTGGATTCTGGGTCTCCCTCTCTCTCTGCCCCTCCCCCACTTGCTCGCGCGCTCTCTCTCTCCCTCTCTCCCTCTCTCTCTTTCTCTCTCTCTCAAAAATAAAAACATTAATTTTTTTTTAAAAAAGAATGTTAGAGATACATCGCTAAGAGCTACTTTTATTATAATGAAACATAAAATTTTACCAGTATTTTTATTTTATATACAACATAAATCCAATTAATGCTGCACTATTATTATTCACATTTGAATTTAATTGACAGTACTTGAGTACTGATCACAATTTCCTTTCAGGCTTCCTAATCACACTACAATTGACATTATTATGTGACTTGTGGATCTTCAATTCTTTCTAGGATGGCACTTCTCCAGGTTATTAATATATAATTTTATCAATATAGATCTTTGTTTAAATATAATAGAATTAAAAGCAGTAAAATATAGTGTATTGTTAAATATAATATGATGACAAAAATGTGAAAGCATGATCATGGCTTTCAAGCCAGCAGCATATGACTATTAGCCTCTTCTACTTTCTCACAAAATAACCAAGACCCAAATAAGGGATTAAAAACATCATCAATAGCATGAAACTTAATACCAATAGACAATCAAAAATCTGAGAAGTGAAAAAAAAATTAATATTGAGAAAGTTTGATTGAAGAAAAAACAAGCCACCATGAAACTACTATGGGGGTTCCTCAAAAGATTAGAAATAGAAATACCGTATGATCTGGTAATTCTACTTCCGGGTATTTACCAAGGAAAATGAAAAAAAAATAATTCAGAAAGATATATGTACCCCTATGTTTACTGCAGCATTATTTAAAATAGCCAAGATATAAAAGCTACCTAACTGCCCATCAACAGATGAATGAAAAAGAATATACATATACAATATACATATTGTATATACATATACATATACAAAAGAACACTACATCATAAAAAAGAATGGTATCTGGCCATTTGCAACAACATGGATGAACTCAGAAGGTGTTATGAGAAATGAAATGAGTCAGAAAAAGAATGTTAAATACCATATAATTCCACTTACAAGTGGAATCTAAAAAACAAAACAACACACAGAACATGGTCATTGCCATAGGGCAGTGGGTGGGTGGTAGGGTTGTAGGGCAAAATAGGTGAGGCGGACTAAGAGGTATAAACAGACAATTACAAGTAAATCACTGGGATATAAAGTACATCATAAAGAATATAGTCAATAATATTGCAATAACTTTGTATGGTGAGTGATGGTAATTACATTTATCACGGTGAGCATTTCATAATGTATATAAATGTCAAATCACTAGGTTGTAAACCTGAAACTAATATTGTACGTCAACTATCCTTCAATTACAAATAAATTAATTAATTTTTAAAAAGCTACTCAGACTTAAGGTACACAAGTCCATGATATGGGCAGTTCAAAGAACTAAATCTGACTATCTAGGAAAAAATAACGGAAGACATGCTTTCAACCCTCACCTGTTCTCTGATTCACAGACTATACACACAATGGAAAAATGGACAACAACTCTTCTTCTCCCTTGGGCATTATTCTGTACTTCCATGCCAAAATACAATCCTAACACATACATGTTTGTATCCCATATCTACACACATCATTTTTCTCAAAATATATTAAATTCTAAATAATAACTTTTGGTTGGGGCGCCTGGGTGGCTCAGTCGGTTAAGCGTCCGACTTCAGCTCAGGTCACGATCTCACGGTCCGTGAGTTTGAGCCCCACGTCGGGCTCTGGGCTGATGGCTCAGAGCCTGGAGCCTGCTTCTGATTCTGTGTCTCCCTCTCTCTCTCTGCCCGTCCCCTGTTCATGCTCTGTCTCTCTCTGTCTCAAAAATAAATAAACGTTAAAAAAAAAAATTAAAAAAAAATAATAACTTTTGGTAACATAAGAGTGGCAGAGTGTTTATTCATCACAATCATTTCTCTGGGGGCACATTTTTCGTAAAAATTCCAGTAGAAATTCTATTTTTCTCATGTAACCCTATTACTCTGAAGAAGATATGTGATATATGAGGTTAAGAAATAAGGTTTTTAAAAGTCTAAAACCTCAATTTGCCTTGAAGTTGATCACCTCAATCTGCCTTCCAAATATACACTGAGGCATCAACAGTAAGGCCAAAGGCAACCTATTCACTCTTACCTTTGTTAACTACTTAGCCTCGTATCATAATCTCATATAGAGTAAAAAGTATTAGGAGAAACACATGGAATCAAGAAAATCTTGAAAAACAAGTACATAGAAAACAATATGAAGATTATTAGAGGAACAGCATGCTTTAAAAACTTACTTACTGTGAGATACAGAAGATAAAATAGCCAGATTATAGTTATTTTCTGAGAAATAATAAATTATGACCTTCCAAGGTCTCAATTTAACAGAGCAAAAAAAGAGGTATCCACATTAAATAAAATATCTACATTAAACAAAAATAATGAAACAAATCAAGAAATAATACTAAAAGTATCTCCAATGGCTGTCAGGGAAAGAATGAAAATTAGAAGGAAAAAAAGGTTAAAATGCTTTTGAAAAACTGAAATGCCACCAGTAGAACTGAACATGAAATATGTAATTCCCAAAAACACTAAATGATTAAAGCATAAAAAAAATTATGAAGCAAAAGACAGAAAGCAAAGAGCTAAGGAAGGAAACATAAACAAGAGAAAGCATATATAATTAAAATAAGATTTTCAATTTATGTTTTATTTTTCAGTACTTTTCATTCTTATCTCTTTATCCCACCTAATCTAAGGCAGATTGATCATATCCAGGAAAAGTACCCAGAGCAGAATAGAAATGAACTGGAGTTATCGGTTTTCAAGAATCAAAACACACTTTTGATAGAAATGATAGGGTAAGAGAAAGGGTTTTTGAATTTCAAATGTGAATATTAGTGCCAAAATCTATATACTTAGGAAGAATAACAAAAATATAACAGCCAGTTTTGAAGGGCAGGCTTTCCTGTCTCTGTGAGAAAGTGGACAGAGAGAAGTATAGTCCTCACACAGGGCTTAGAGATGGGTTCTGCTACCACTTTTATTTTCAGGGTTGGCTTCAAAAGGCAAAGGTAGAATATAACTCTCCAGAGAAGTTTGGAAATCTGGAATTATGTGAAACTTAATTCTCACTGTTTGTCCAGCGTACTGGAGATATATCCTACATCACTGGATGGAATCAGAAGCAAAGATGGCTGATACTATTCCACCTACTCTCTCTTGGCTCTCAACTTCTATGGAACAGCAGCCTTAGGGACCAAATGGAAAAGAGACTGTTAGTATGTGTTGGTTGCAACTGGCTGAATTGGCAAGATATTATACACAGTAATACTGATCACAAAGCGTAATTAGCCAGTTGTAAATAGTAGTGAAAGATAATACCAAGTTCTCAAATGCAGAAACTTATAGTTTTGGGGCACCTGATTGGCTCAGTCAGTTAAGCGTCTGATTTTGGCTCAGGTCATGATCTCACGGTTCATGGGTTGGAACCCTGCATCAGGCTCTGTGCTGACAGCTCAGAGACTTGAGCGTGTTTCAGATTCTGTGTCTCCCTCTCTCTCTGACCCTCCCGCACTCACTCTCTGTCTCCCTTTGTCTGAAAAATAAATAAACATTAAAAAAATTTTTTTAAAAAGAAACTTACAGTTTTGAAAAAGGTAATTTCTTTTTCAACTATAACTACTAAAGATTAAACTGAAAAGTCCTAAGGGAAGCAAAAGAAAAAGTAATAATTATATCTCAGGCTTTCACAAAGATCACATCAAATCAATCTATGGCTACCTATCACACTTGGGTCAGCCAGGTTATAAGATTATACAAATAATTTCTTCCTCTTGGTATTCACACCCTATGTAATCACCTTCCCTTGAGTTTGTAAAGGCCTATTATTGGCATCTAAATAATGGCAAAGGTAATGGATGTTACCCATTATGTAAGATTATGTTACATAAGATAACAACTACCATCTTGCCTGGAGACTGTGTTTCTTGCAGGTTTTAGTTGAGCAAAGTGCCATGTCTGATATTCTCATAAAGTAAGAACTGAGAGTGGCCTCCTCCAGTCGAGTCAATAAGGAAATGGAGCCCTAAGTCTAATAGTTCTTGAGAAACGGAATCCTTTCAACAACCATGTAAATGAGAATAGTTGGTCATTCCCTCAAATGAGTAATCAGATGAGACCTCAGCAGCAGCTGACAACTTGAATGTAGCCTTTATCAAAGACCATGACAAAAGGTACCCAGCTAAACCATATTCCTGGTGCACAGAAATGATAATAAACGTGTGCTGTTTAAATCCACCAAGTTTTAGAGTAATGTGTTACACAACAACAGATAACTAATACAACAACATCTACTGTTAAAACTTCTGAGGGGCACCTGGGTGGCTCAGGTGGTCAAGCATCCCACTTCAGCTCAGGTCATGATCTCAAGGTTCGTGAGTTTGATCCCCATATCAGGCTCTGTGCTGACAGCTATGAGGCTGAAGCCTGCTTCAGATTCTGTGTCTCCCCCTCTCTCTGCCCCTCCCTCACTCACATTCTGTCTCTCTCAAAAATAAACAAACATAACAAAATTAAAAAAAAAAACTTCTGAATGAATTAAGATGTCTTGGAATACTACTAAGATTGTGCTACCAAGTAAATCATTTCAACTGAGAAAACAGCTCAGGGAAAAAAGGCTAAAACTATCCAAGAAAAGAAGTATTCACTCAAGGTAACTGCAACTAAATGATAAAAATGAAACACAGAGTCAAGAAAAAAAAAAAAGTTAGATAAATCTAAGAACTCTCATTACACTGAACTGACTAAAATTTAAGGGATAATAAACATACTCAGTTTTTAAAAGAATTATACCTCCTAGAGAATGAGCTTAGACTCAAAAAGTCTGTGATTCTTTGCACATCAAAATGATCCTTAGGTCCCAAGCTTGTACAAGCTAGAATCAAGCTGAGAAAGCGGCTCAGCCCCCAAGGTCTGATCCCTTATGCTCACTTCAGATGTGGCCCAGAAAGATAATGAACAGAAAAATCAAAACAAAACTCCCAGAGGTCACAGCCAAGGGACTGAAGATGCCTAGAAGAGAGCAAAATTCAGACCTAATTAAGAAACTTTACCCTTCCTCAGTGTAGGATTTCTCATCATCTCTGCCAAGCAGCCTTTCAAAATTGAAGAATTAGTTACTGCTGGTGTTTCCCATCCTCTCCATTCAAAACATGACTATTTACTGTGGTTTTGTCTGTTTTTTAGACCATATATTGGGTAGGTAGGGGGCAAAGAACTTGCATTTTAAATTTACAAGACTCCCTATCAAAAGGCTCTGCACTGAACCTAATGTTGAGGCACTGCATATGATGTAAAGATAGTGAATTTTGAGATAAAGCTGTGAGTGAATGGCTTGTTTTGACTTTGCCTCACAAGAATAAGTGTATTTTGCCTGTGGAAAGGTCAGCTGAATATTTTTGAATAGAATATGAACAGCAGTAGCCATTTATGCTTATATCAGAGAGTTTTTCTTCTCTTTTTAGGAATTGGATAGGATTAGACTTCAATGCCCCCTATGAAATTAAACATGACTATGTGACTTTCCTTGGCCAAGGAAATGATGCCAATATATGAATGGCATGTGTTATTCCCTAGCTGAAATTGTATGAATCTGTGCATAGTTTACCACATCTCTTCCCACTTCTATGGTGACCATGTAAGACTATATAGGAATGAGCCTCTATTTGCTTGGACCTCTTTTTGAATATAAAGAACCAAATTTTAAGGCAACTCATGTCGGTGTATCATGACCTGATAGGTCATGTTGGATTATTGGCTTATTTACCATTAATACAGCCTATGCTGAAACATGCAACCATCCTTGATTTCTGGATAATAATTTGAAGAATATGATTCCAATTGCTTAAGTATGATAGGAATGGTTTACAAGAAAGAATTTGGCCTCTGTAACTGAACATTCCTAGCTTTAATTCTAGCTCACTCATAGTCTCTAAATTCGAGAAAACTGCTAAAGCTTCCTGAACCTTGTTCTTTTACAGAAGTGATATGAATACACAAACCTAATAAAGTTATTTTATTTTTTTTTTAATTTTTTTTCAACGTTTTTTATTTATTTTTGGGACAGAGAGAGACAGAGCATGAACGGGGGAGGGGCAGAGAGAGAGGGAGACACAGAATCGGAAACAGGCTCCAGGCTCCGAGCCATCAGCCCAGAGCCTGACGCAGGGCTCGAACTCACGGACCGCGAGATCGTGACCTGGCTGAAGTCGGATGCTTAACCGACTGCGCCACCCAGGCACCCCTGAAGTTATTTTAAGGAATAAGTGAGAGAGGTTTGGAAAGGTAGAACCATAAATAATATGCAAACATAGTATGCACCTTATAGCTTTTACCTCTCTTTCCTACTAAAATCCATTAAATACTCTAAAAATTAAGAGATAAAATACCATATGTATATAGGATGTTTAGGAGAAAACTTCAGAGTTTAATGTATGAGCCATACAAAGAGAAGTTAGGAACTACCTGAATGGGTTTTATCTACCATGATTAAAACAATCTTGACAGAATGTGGCAGCACCTGATTGATACTAACTCATTAGAATGACTCTCACTGATTCACTTACAGTGAACTTTGAGATTATATATATATATATATATATATATATATATATATATATATATATATCAACTTGTATGCACATTCATTTCATGAATGTTTTTATCTATGCTAATTTCTAAATCCCTGCAAAATCCACTTTGATTTGGATCCTTAAAATAAGGAACTCTAAACATTAAGAGCCACCAAAAAAGGCAAAGTTTATTATGTTTAATGTCTTTGTTGACTAGTATCTTACCTATGGTTTTAGTGAGAACTTACATTATTTTACTGCTATGCAATTTGTGTGTGTGTGTGTTTTAGAAATCAGAGTCTAGGGGCACCTGGGTGGCTCAGTTGCTTAAGTGTCCAACTCTTGATTTCAGCTCAGGTCATGATCTCACAGTTTGTGGGACTGAGCCCCATGTTGGGTTATGTGCTGACAGCATGGAGACTTTGGGATTCTCTCTCTCCCTTTCGGCCCTTCCCCTGCTCTCTCTCTTTCTCTCAAAATAAACAAACATTAACAAAATAAAAAATAAAAATTAGAGTCTAATTTGTTTACCAGATACAATGCCCAAAGAATAAACTGGTGATTCAAACTGTTTTACAAGGAAGAAGAGGAGGAGGAAGAAGAAGAAAGGAAGGAAGGAGGAAAGGAAAGAAGGCAGGAAGGGCACAAAGAGAGAGAACCTAATATAAGGTATAAAGTATTATAGGAGGTAACAACCCCCAGATTGATAGCATATTCCTACTAGTCATATAAAAGTTATCAAACTTTTTATTCAACAACCATTATGTTTTGGTAATATTGCACCATTATCTGCCAAGTAGGCAATGAAAACCATTTACTGTCAATATAGATTCCAAATGATTATGTTGCAATACAGACAATAAATTATTTACTTCACTTAATGAACAAGTGATTTTACAAAAATCACAAAGAAAAAATATATATCTAAATTTAAAATAATTCTAAAATTCTCTATTAAGACATCACTTAGGTATAACTTGTGCCTGATACCACTTTAATTAAATCCTCTCTTTTGCACACAGTGCACACAATGGCCATTCTGAGGGCTAAAACAGTACTTTAGTCTTGATCTTATTTTATTAGTTTCATCTTGCTTTTTGTCCCTATTTCATATTATTTTCCCCTAAAGATTTCTGCCAAGATGAGGTACTATGTTTACATAAAAGAAAAAAAAATCACCAGTGGGTCAGTTTCAAATGCCAAAGTATGTTCTTAGAATAAAAATATTTTTAGCTAGGGGCATCTGGGTGGCTGACCCGGTCAAGCGTCCAATTTCAGTTCAGGTCGTGATCTCACAGTTAGTTGAGTTTGAGCCCTTCATTGGGCACTGTGCTGACAGCTCAGAACCTGGGGCCTGCTTTGGATCCCTCTCTGTCTCTGCCCCTACCCTGCTCTCATTCTGTCTCTCTCTCTCTCTCTCTCTCTCTCAAAAATAAATTTTAAAAAATTAAAAATATATATTTTAAGCTAAATTTGGAAGCAAAAATGCATACATACCTACCATAAGAAATGGACAGGTCTAGGTGTATCTGTGTGTTTTTGATGTTACAGTCTATTTGTCAAATTTTTTTGAATTATGCAATACTTCACACAGATAACTTTCTGCCTTAATATTTAAACTCATTTACTTAAAGAATAAAAATAGGGGCGCCTGGGTGGCTCAGTCAGTTAAACGTCCGACTTCGGCTCAGGTCATGATCTCACAGTTCGTGAGTTCGAGCCCCGCGTGGGGCTCTGTGCTGACGGCTCGGAGCCTGGAGCCTGTTTCAGATTCTGTATCTCCCTTTCTCTCTGCCCCTCCCCTGCTCATGTTCTGTCTCTCTCTGTGTCAAAAATAAATAAACATTAAAAAAAAAATTTTTTTTTAAAAGAATAAAAATAGATGAATTGCTGATTCATTATCTCTCAATATATATTTCCTAAATAGCTAAGGGATTGTGTGAATGGATATTATATAGCTCACTAGTGTTGCCTGAGTCTTACTATGAGAGTTTTCATAAACATGTTTAAGGATTTCCTCTAGGGATAAAGATGATTCTAAGCACTGATGGAAAAATAAATTAGGGTAATATAAATTTTAAAATATGGATATTGGGGCACCTGGGTGGCCCAGGCATCCAACTCTGGCTCAGGTCATGACCTCACAGTCCATGGGTACAAGCCCCACATTGGGCTCTGTGCTGACAGCTCAGAGCGTGAAGCCTATTTTGGATTCTGTGTCTTCTTCTCTCTCTGCCCCTCCCCTGTTCACACTCCATCTCTCTCTCTCTCTCATAAATAAATATTAAAAATAAATTTTAATGTGGATATTTTCAAGATGTAAAAATTTGCTAATTTCATAAAATTAGGATTTGTGTTTCTGTTTATTTCTTAGAAGATATTTTACGTATAAGATATGTTACATGTAATACCTTATTGTGATATATACATGTCATACATAAAATAAATGTCACAAAATATATATTCATACACATATGCATATATACATATATATGAATATCCATACACATAGAAAATATTAAGGGATTAAGAAAAAATGAAAAATTAATACTTAATAGAGACTTATGCTTACTATGTTTTCTTCCACTATGAAATGAAAATATATCTCTACACTGAAACTTGTACATGAATATTTATAACAGCATTAGGCATATTAGCTAAAAAGTAGGAATAACCTAAATGTTTATCAGCTGACAAATGGATAAACAAAATGTGGTATACCCATACAATGGAATATGATTCAGTCATAAAAATGAAGTACTGATAAATTTTTTAACATAGATGAAACATGAAAATTTTATGCTAAGTGAAAATGTTGCCAAAGAACACACAGTCTGCCCATTTCACTTATTTGACATATACAAAATAAGAAAATCTATGGACACCAAAAGCAGATTAGTATTTATTCAGAGTTGGGTGTGGGGTAGTGGGATGGAGAATGACTGTTCATTGATAACAAAGTTTCTTTTTAGAGTGATAAAAATGTTCTACGTTTGACTATGCTGATAGTTAAAAACCACTGAATGTTGACCTTAAGTGGGTGAATTGCATGTTATGTGAATTATAACCCAATATACCTATAAAAAACACTACAAAAAGTTCAAGAAACTGTTTACGTCTTGGCAGGAGAAGGGTGGGTGATGAGAAAAATACACAAGAGACTTTGGAGTAACTGAAAATGTTATATTTCTAAACTTGGTGGTAGGCAAATAATAATTTTTAAAAGTCATTTATATTTTACTTTCATGTTTTATATGCACATACATTGTGCAATACCATACATAGAAAGATACAGAGATATAGTAAATATCAAGTAATTTAAAATTAAGAAAAGAACAAATAAATTGGGTACAGTTACTTGAATTCCATTCTTACTAATAATTCCATCATGGTTTCCATTGTATCAGAAACTACTTCTAACATTCTATGTGCCTGGTTTTGGTGTAAAATTGTAGTTGATAGTTCACTAATATAAATTTGACATTGCCTCCTGGTACAAGCAATGACAATATTTCCTCTAAAACAAAATGAAACTATAGCACCGATTTTAAATGAAGTTTAGTTACTTAAATAGTAAACTTGGCATATTATAAATAACTTAAATTGAGCCAAAAAAATTGTGCCTTAAAATGTTTCCCATAATAGTTTATATCAACGATGCAAAATTCTAAATGCAAATGTTTTTTAAAAGCAATTACTTCCCAAGGCTCATGGGCTTTTCTACACAATTTCTTGAGACAGATCAAATTCTTAGTTAAACCTTCCTACTTATATTTATGGGCCTGACATATATCAATATTACTATGTAATCTGTTTAATAACAGACTTTCTAACAGCCTCTCCCTTTGCCTTGGAAATGGAATAAAATTATATGGGGAAAAATTAATAATGGTGGTAACCAAATCAATGATTCCACAATGTGAGTCTTATGTAATACTCCAACATAGTAAATGATTCACCTTGTACAATGATCAATGATGTGAGAGCAGGATACAGGTGCATTTGCACAACTCTTTTAGTCTTATCAAGAGCACAGTGAAGCAAGCAAAACATGTCTGTTGTCAGTTGGGAAGAGTGAGTAAGTAGATTTGGGAACTAGTACCCATGGGTAGTGTAAAGGAGCATGGTTCACATTGTCTGAAATTGCTCATGCCCTGGTTCATACAGCTGGTAATGAAGCAGTCAGCATCCCATCTCTGGAGTGGAATAGGCAATTATTCTAGCTTGAAACTCTGCCCTTGCAAATTGAGTGTGGCAACAATTCACATTGGCTGTCATTATAAAGTCCCTCAAAATGGGGTAGCTATCCATATCAGTTCAGAAAGAAAAATCAGAGATGCCTAAAAAAGTTTACCTTAACTCCAAATAGATTATTGTACACTGATGATATGGATATTTAAACTGCTTTCTGGGAGACCTTTTTGCAGTGTTTTATTCTTCAATCTTACTCCAAATTGCTCCAAATAAACCTAAAATTCAAGTCACGTAGAATATTTCTGTAGATTCTCATTAATCAATTTTCTATCTTGCAATACATTTAGAGAATGAAAACATTTCTCATTCTCCTTCTAGTTACATTTTAATGCTGTTACAAGCAATCAAAACAAAACAAAACAAAACAAAAAACTGCTACGATTCTGACTCTCAGATGTATAGGTAACAACATATTATACCTGTTGCTCTAAAAGCTAGTTCAGGTCTGTATCTTCTGGGCAACTTTTAAAATAATACCTACACCCTAGCCCTGCCCTATAGTAATTAAATCAAAATTTCTGAGGGTGGGATCTACAGGTGGTTGGTTTTAAAAGCACCTTAGATAATTCTAACACATATAAGATAAGCATTACTAAACAAATAATATGCATACAAATCACCTAGGGAAGTATTTAAACTGCAGATTTGATTTAAGGTATTCTGTGGTAGGGTCTACAAATCCAGATTTCCACCATGTTTCCAGGTAATGTAGATGTAAATGGTTTGTGGACTGTACTAATTAGCCAGGATCTAGATGAGAACTTCCCTTAATATCAGAATTTTCTCAGCAAGTTTTTTTAGATGTGTATTTATTTATTTTGAGAGAGAGCACATACACACATGAACAAGGGAGCAGAAGGGAGAGAAAAGAAGAGAAAACATCCTAAGCAGGTTCTACACGTGTATATCAGCATGAAGCCCAACTCAATCTCATGGACCAAAATCAAAAGTCAGATGCTAACCAACTGAGCCAGCCAGGCTCCTGTGTTAAGAAGCATTTAAAACTTCTATGCCTATGACACACTCCAGACTCATTACCTCAGAATCTCAATAGGTACAATTTAGTCATCAGTATTTTTTAAAGTGTCTCAGGTGATTCAAATGTGCAAGAAATGTTGAGAACCCCACTAATCTAGGACTTCTCATCAACCCCTGTTACCTGACCATTTTCTCAGACTTTTTTCCTTGATTTAATAACACTAAAGATCTTCCTTTAAAAAAGTTCTTTTGAATACTTTTATTTCTCCCTCTGCAGCATCCTCATATCAGCTTCCATGTTTTATTCATTCAATAACTGATATATCTGCTTACACACATCTCTCCTGGCAACAGCACACATTTAAGGCCTTCATTACCCTTTATGCACAATGGTCTATTTTCTAGCTAACTAACTCAAATTGTTTTAAGTCACTCAATAAGTTACCGGAGGACACCTGGGAAGATGGCAGCACAGGAGGATGCTGGCTCACCTCATCCTGCTGATTGCTTAGATTGCACCCACATATGCGTAAATAACCCAGAAAACTGCCAGAAGACTAGCAGAACGTACTCTCTGGAGCTAAGGATAGACAAGAGGCCCACAGAAGAGGACAAGAAGGGTGGAGAGGTTGTGCGTGCTACACGGACTGGCGGGAGTGAGCGGGGCAGTGGAGGGGCAGCCCGCCTGGCAAGGCACAGGCCCTGAAGTCTGGCTTGCAAAAGGTGAGGGGCCTATCTCCGTGAGTTCTGACAGCCAGCAGGACTTAACATCTGGAATGTTAAAACTCAACAGCTCTGCTCTTGGAGAGCGGGGAGGGCAGGAAGATGCTGGGAGGGAGAGTTGCTGAGCCCTGGAAGACAGAGCTCAGCTCAGCAGGGGAACAAAGGCAATGGCCAGCACCATCTCCCTCTCCCATCCCCCAGCTGAAATTCCAAAGGGAACCAGTTCCTGTCACTGAACCACACAAACAGCCAACACTATGCTTTTGTGGATTCATCCCTCTGACTGACCTGCCTCTCTCCTGGTGCTGCAGGGCCTCTCCCGCAGGGGACCTCCTACGGCAAAGAGAGCTAAGCCTGTCCCTGCCGCAGCTGTGCACCTTGCCTATCCGCCCCAGCTAATAAGCCCTTGGCCAGATCGCATCAAAGCAGCACCATAAGCCTGGCAGTGTGCAAGCAGCCCAGACATGGGCCACACCACTCCACAGTGAGTCCTTCCCTGGGAGAGGGGAAGATAAGGCACACACCAGTCTGACTGTGGCACCAGTGGTGGGCTGGGACTAAGCCCAAGGGACTAAGAAATAGTCATGAGGGGCTAAAAAATGCTATAAATGAGGGGCAAAATAAAATAGAAGCGGGCATGTCATGGATTAAAGAGGCAGAGGAGAGAATAGCTGAATTAGAAGATAAAATTATGGAAAAAGAGGAACTGAGAAAAAGAGAAATAAAAAAAATCCAGGAGTATGAAGGGAGAATTAGAAACTAAGTGATGCAATCAAACGGAACAATATCCATATCATAAGAATTCCAGAAGAAGGAGAGAGAGAAAGGGGCTGAAGGTGTACTTGAACAAATCATAGCTGACAACCTCCCTGATCTGGGGAAGCAAAAAGGCATTGAAATCCAAGAGGCACAGAGAACTCCCTTCAGACATAATTTGAATTGATCTTCTTCATGACATATCATAGTGAAACTGGCAAAATACAAGGATAAAGAGAGAATTCTCAAAGTAGCTAGGGACAAACAGGCTCTAACTTACAAGGGTAGACACATAAGGATAGCAGCAGACCTATCTACTGAAACTTGGCAGGCCAGAAGGGAATGGCAGGAAATCTTCAATGTGAATAACAGAAAAAGTATGCAGCTGAGAATCATTTATCCAGCAAGTCTGTCATTCAGAATAGGAGAGAAAAAGGTCATCCCAAACAAACAAAAACTGAAGGAATTCATGACCAATAATCCAGCCCTACAGCAGATCCTAAGGGGGATTCTGTGAGTGAAATGTTGCAAGGACCACAAAGTACCACAGACATCACTACAAGCATGAAACCTACAGACATCACAATGATTCTAAACCCATATCTTTCTATAATAACACTGAATGTAAATGGAATAAATGCGCCAACCAAAAGACATAGAGTATCAGAATGGATAAAAAAACAAGACTCATCTATTTGTTGTCTACAAAAGACTCATTTTAGACCTGAGGACACCTTCAAATTGAAAGTGAGGGGATCGAGAACTATCTACTATGCTACCAGAAGTCAAAAAAATCTGGAGTAGCCATACTTATATCAGACAAACTAGACTTTAAATTAAAGGCTGTAACAACAGATGAAGAAGGGCATTATATAATAATTACAGGGTCTATCCATTAGGAAGAGCTAACAATTATAAATGTCTATGTGCCGAATACGTGAGCCCCCAAATATATAAAACGATTAATCACAAACATAAGCATCCTTACTGATAAGAATATGGTAATTGCAGGGGACTTTAATACTCCACCACAACAATGGATAGATCATCTAGACACAGGATCAATAAAGAAACAAGGGCCCTGAATGATACATTGGATCAGATGGACTTGACAGATATATTTAGAACTCTGCATCCCAAGCAACAGATAATACTTTCTTCTCAAGTGCACATGGAACATTTTCCAAGATAGATCACATACTTGGTCACAAAACAGCCCTTCATAAGATTAAAAGAATTAAGACCATACCATGGACACTTTCAGACCACAATGCGATGAAACTTGAAATCAACCACAGGAAAAAGTCTGGAAAACCTCCAAAACATGGAGGTTAAAGAACACCCTACTAAAGAATGAATGGGTCAACCAGGCAATTAGGGAAGAAATTAAAAAATGTATGGAAACAAATGAAAATGAAAATACAACAATCCAAATGCTTTGGGATGCAGCGAAGGCAGCCCTGAGAGGAAAATACATTGCAATCCAGACCTATCTCAAGAAACAAGAAAAATCCCAAATACAAAACCTAACAGCACACCTAAAGGAAATAGAAGCAGAACAGCAAAGACATCCCAAACCCAGCAGAAGAAGACAAATAATAAATATCAGAGCAGAAATAAACAATACAGAATCTACAACCAATGAAACCAAGAGTTGTTTTTTTGAAAAAATAAGCAAAATTGATAAACCTCTAGCCAGGCTTCTCAAAAAGAAAAGGGAGATGACCCAAATAGATAAAATCATGAATAAAAAAGGAATTATTACAACCAATCCTTCAGAAATACAAGCAATTATCAGGGAATACTATGAAAAATTATATGCCAACAAACTGGACAACCTGGAAGAAATGGACAAATTCCTAAACACCCACACGCTTCCAAAACTCAAACAGGAGGAAATAGAAAGCTTGAACAGACCCATAACCAGCGAAGAAATTGAATCAGTCATCAAAAATCTCCCAACAAATAAGAGTCCAGGACCAGATGGCTTCCCAGGGGAGTTCTACCAGACATTTAAAGCAGAGATAATACCTATCCTCTCAAGCTGTTCCCAAAAATAGAAAGGGAAGGAAAACTTCCAGACTCATTCTATGAAGCCAGCATTAGTTTGATTCCCAAACCAGACAGAGACCCAGCAAAAACAAGTGAACTACACGCCAATATCCCTGATGAATATGGATGCAAAAATTCTCAACAAGATGCTAGCAAATCGAATTCAACAGCATATAAAAAGAATTATTCACCATGATCAAGTGGGATTCATTCCTGGGCTGCAGGGCTGGTTCAACATTCACAAATCAATCAATGTGATACATCACATTAATAAAAGAAAAGAACCATATGATCCTTTCAATAGATGCAGAAAAAGCATGTGACAAAATTCAGCATCCTTTCTTAATAAAAACCCTCGAGAAAGTAGGGATAGAAGGAACATACTTAAACACCATAAAAGCCATTTATGAAAAGCCCACAGCTAATATTATCCTCAATGAGGAAAAACTGAGAGCTTTCCCCCTGAGATCAGGAACATGACAGAGATGTCCACTCTCACCGCTATTGTTTAACATAGTGTTGGCAGTCCTAGCATCAGCAATCAGACAACAAAATAAAATAAAACGCATCAAAATTGGCAAGGATGATGTCAAACTTTCACTTTTTCCAGACCACATGATACTCTACATAAAAGACTCAAAAGACTCCACCAAAAGGCTGCTAGAACTGATACATGAATTCAGCAAAGTCGCAGGTGCAAAATTAATGTACAGAAATCAGTTGCATTCTTATACACTAACAATGAAGCAAAGAAAGACAAATAAAGAAACTGATCCCATTCACAATTGCACCAAGAAGCATAAAATACCTAGGAATAAACCTAACCAAAGATGTAAAAAATCTGAAAACAATAGAAAACTTATGAAAGAAATTGAAGAAGATATAAACAAATGGAAAACATTCCGTGCTCATGGATTGGAAGAATAAATATTGCTAAAATGTCAATACCACCTAAAGCTATCTACACATTCAATGCAATCCCAATCAAAATTGCACCAGCATTCTTCTCGAAGCTAGAACAAGCATTCCTAAAATTCATATGGAACCACAAAAGGCCCCAAATAGCCAAAGTAATTTTGAAGAAGAAGACCAAAGCAGGAGGCATTACAATCCTAGACTTTAGCCTCTACTACAAAGCTGTAATCATCAAGACAGCATGGTACTGGCACAAAAACAGACACATAGACCAATGGAATAGAGAACCCAGAACTGGACCCCAAAAGTATGGCCAACTAATCTTTGACAAAGCAGGAAAGAACATCCAATGGAAAAAAAGTTTCTTTAACAAATGGTCCTGGGAGAACTGGACAGCAACATGCAGAAGGTTGAAACTAGACCACTTTCTCACACCATTCACAAAAATAAACTCAAAATGGATAAAGGACCTGAATGTGAGACAGGAAACCATCAAAACCCGAGAGGAGAAAGCAGGGAAAAACCTCTCTGACCTCAGCCACAGCAATTTCTTACTTGACACATCTCCAAATACAAGGGAATTAAAAGCAAAAATGGACTATTTGGACCGCATGAAAATAAAAAGCTTCTGCACTGCAAAGGAAACAGTCAACAAAACTATAAGGCAATCAACAGAATGGGAAAAGATATTTACAAATGGCATATTGCACAAAGGGCTAGTATCCAAAATCTATAAAGAGCTCACCAAACTCCACACCCAAAAACAAATAATCCAGTGAAGAAATGGGTAGAAGACATGAATAGACACTTCTCTAAAAAAGACATCCAGGTGGCCAACAGGCACATGAAAAGATGCTCAACATCACTACTCATCAGTGAAATACAAATCAAAACCACACCTACATACCACCTCACCCCAGGCAGAGTGGCTAAAATGAACAAATCAGGAGACTATAGATGCTGGAGAGGATGTGGAGAAATGGGAACCCTCTTGCACCGTTGGTAGGAATGCAAACTGGTGCAGCATGGAGATTCTTCAAAAAATTAAAAATAGATCTACCCTATGACCCAATAATAGCACTGCTAGGAATTTACCCAAGGGATACAGGAGTGCTGATGCATAGGGGCACTTGTACCCCAATGTTTATAGCAGCACTCTCAACAATAGCCAAATTATGGAAAGAGCCTAAATGTCCATCAACTGATGAATAGATAAAGAAATTGTGGTTTATATACACAATGGAATACTATGTGGCAATGAGAAAGAATGAAATATGGCCTTTTGTAGCAACGTGGATAGACCTGGAGAGTGTTATGCTAAGTGAAATAAGTCATACAGAGAAAGACAGATACCATATGTTTTCACTCCTATGTGGATCCTGAGAAACTTAACAGAAGACCATGGGGGAGGGGAAGGGAAATAAAAAAGGTTAGAGAGGGAGGGAGCCAAAATATAAGAGACCCTTAAAAACTGAGAATAAACTGAAGGTTGATGGGGGGTGGGAGGGAGGGAGGAGAGGGTGGGTGATGGGCACTGAGGAGGGCATTTGTTGGGATGCATACTGGGTGTTGTATGGAAACCAATGTGACAATAAATTTCATATAAAAAAATAAAAGTCACTCAATATATTTTCCCATGTTACTAAATTAATCTCTTTAAATCATTCCTCAAATGGTATCACTCTGTTGTTTAGAATCTTCATGTTGCCCTTTTCTCTATAAAATTGAAGCAATGTAACATTCAGTATCATCCATATTCAGGTATCTGCTTACTTTTCACTTAAATTTTCAGTTGAATCTCATTTACAGAGATCTCTTGGGGATCCTATCTATATTTTTCCCATCTTCAATTTGTTCTTCAAACACGGTCTATACTTACTTGTATATGACTACCTCTGCTGTTTCTTGAACTCAGATTTCTTAACTGCATCTTTATATCTTAAAAATATATTCAATCAGAGTGCCTTGGTGACTCAGACAGTTTGATTTTGGCTCAGGTCATGATCTCATGGTCATGAGACTGAGCCATGTGTCATGCTCCATGCTAAACATGGAGCCTACTTGGGATTCTCGCTCTCTGGCCCTCTCCCACTCACATGCTCATGCGCACTCTCTCTCACTCTCAAAATAAATGAATTAAAATTAAAAAAAAGAGAGAGAGAGAAGAGTTATTTAAAAACAACATTCAATCTTAGAAGTTCCCTATTATAAATCTCCTCATAATACACCAAGTAAAATGAGAAGCCTCCTCCTGGGATCCTCCCCTATAAATAAACAGTCAATAAATATTTACTAAATTGGAATATACAAATATTTTTTGAGTGACCATTATGTGCATACTAGCTTAAGACAAGATTGTGTGCTGATGCATAGGGACACTTGTATCCCCAATGTTTATAGCAGCACTTTCAACAACAGCCAAATTATGGAAAGAGCCTAAATATCCATCAACTGATGAATGGATAAAGAAGATGTGGTTTATTTCTACAATGGAATACTACTTGGCAATGAGAAAGAATGAAATTTGGCCATTTGCAGCAATGTGGATGGAACTGGAGGGTATTATGCTAAGTGAAATAAGCCAGGCAGAGAAAGACAGATACCATATGCTTTCACTCATATGTGAATTTGAGAAACTTAACAGAAGACCATGGGGGATGTGAGGGGGAGGGGGAAGTTAGAGAGAGAGAGGGATGCAAACCATAAGAGACTCTTAAGGAACGAGAACAAAATGAGGGTTGATGGGAGGTGGGGAGAGGGGAAAGTGGGTCATGGGCAGGGAGGAGGGCACTTGTTGGGATGAGCACTGGGTGTTGTATGGAAACCAATTTGACAATAAATTATGTTTTTTTTTTAAAAGAGACGATTTCTCCTTGTAAGTTTACAAAGTTTAAAGTCCGATGCTTAACCAACTAAGCCACCCAAGCACCTCTCATCAAGTATTTTTTGAATCTTTACAGGGCATCAGGTTCCTTGGGTTCTTAAATTTTTCTCTCTCTTGTGGCACTTCCCTTAATCCAGTTATTTTCAAGTGTTTTCTTTCTATGGTAACCTATTGTGTTGGGGGGAGAGGGGGTTGTTCTAAAAATCTGAGATAAGTTCCAGGAAACATGACTGTAGTTTAAATAGTTTCTGAGTTCTCATGTTTATCTTTAAATTTCATGCCAAATTTAACACTTACATCACAATACATTGATTTTTTATATAAAATAATGTTCTAAATTATCAGTCTTTAGGTGAAATGTGCAATTATTCAATAAAAAATGCCACACTTAAGCCTGATGAATACTTCCACACACCTCTATAGGGAAAGTTTCTTCATCTAGCTTTCAAAAAAATAATTTCAATCCCATCACACCGAACTATGTACATGCATGATCCTTTCATTTTAAAATAAGTAAGCCATGTTTCTGAAAAAGTTTTTACCATTCAATAGACTGCCTTTTAAATACCATGCAAATACAACAAAAATTTCTGCCTCCAAAATGTTTGAAATTTAGGTTAAGATATAATACACAAATGATTTTAAAAAAACCATTCCATAAGTATTTTGTACAAATGAATAATACAGCATTTAAGTGTAAATAAGACCAAACTTTTAAATGAGGATAATCAGGAAGATCTTCATGAAAAGGTAGTATTTAAGCTGGTCATTACAAATGCGTAAGGTTTTAGCAAGTAGCATGGAAACAGAAGAGTCTGGAAAGAAGGAAACATCTAAACAAAGGCAGAAAATAGAGATTTATGAGGCCATATACAAGGCCTTTTGAAGAATAAAATAATAAATTGATTTTAATTGTCATAGAGAATGCATGCAATAGATGAAACTAAGACAAGAAAAGAGTATGGAAAATCATTGGTTCTAATACTAAGGAAGTTACAAATTTCTGCGTGAGATTGAAGGTTTTTAAACTGAGAGTGACAAGATAAAAATTATTCTTTAGAAAGTTATCTGGATGATGAAGTCAGGAAAGGTAAGAAAGCCACTCAGGAATTTAATAGCTATAATCCACATACTAGGTCTTTGTCAATACTGTCTTAAAAAATATTGTTCAAGATTTGAGAGGATGCATTTTCTTAGAAAAGAAAAGAAAAAAAAAGGAAAGAAAAGGAAAGGAAAGGAAAGGAAAGGAAAGGAAAGGAAAGAAAAGAAAAGAAAAGAAAAGAAAAGAAGAAAAAAAAGAAAAGAAAAAAGAAATTCCTCCAGATAACTACAGAATCAGTTGGATCACATTTCTTTCTGGAATGTGTCACAAAAACACATATAAATTGAAAATTAAGAAAGTACAAAGGAAAATCAGCATTTTTCTATAGTTAAGAGTCTGTTTCTTGGTTTGTCTCTCCGTATTTTTCCCTTTGCTTGTTTCTTACATTCCACATACGAGTAAAATCATGCTGTTAATTTGTCTTTCTCTAACTTATTTAGCTTAGCAGAATACTAAAGTCTTTAGCTCCATCCATGTTGTTGCAAGTGGCAAGATTTCATCCTTTTTTATGGTTGAGAAATATTCCATTGTATATATATGCTACTTCACCTTTATTCATCAGTCGATGGATATTTGAGCTGTTTCCATAATTTGGCTATTGTAGATAATGCTGCTAAAAAAACACTGGGGGGGCATGCATCCCTTTGAATTATTATTTTTTGTATTCTTTGGGTAAAAACCTAGTAGTGCAATTGTGGGATTTTAGGGTAGTTCTTTTTTCTTTTTATGTTTATTTATTTATATTTGACAGAAAGAGAAACAGAGCATAGGCAGACGAAGGGCAGAGAGAGAAAGGGAGACACAGAATCCGAATGCTGAGCTGTCAGCATGGAGCCTGATGCGGGGCTCAAACTCACAAACCGCAAGATTGTGACCTGAATCAAAGTCGGATGCTTAACCAACTGAGCCACCAAGTGCCCCAGGGTAGTTCTATTTTTAACTTTCTGAGGAACCTCAATACTGTTTTCCATAGTGGTTGCACTAGTTTGCATTCCCACCAAAAGTGCATGAGGGTTCCTTTCTCCACATTGTCACCAACTCATGTTTCATCTTGTGTTGTTGATTTTAGGCATTCTGACAGGTGTGAGGTGATATCTTATTGTAGTTTTGATTTGTATTTCCCTGATTATGAGCGATGTGGAACATCTTTTCATGTGCCTGTTGGCCATCTGTAGGTCTTCTTTGGAAAATTGTCTATTCATGTCTTCTGACCATTTGTAATTGGATTATTTGTTTTTAGGTACTGAGTTTTATAAGTTCTTCATATATTTCAGATACTAATCCTTTTATTAGATATTTCACTTGCAAATATCTTCTCCCATTCCATAGGTTGCCTTTTAGTTTTGTTGATTATTTCCTAATCTGTGCAAAACAAATGGTGTTGGGAAAAACTGGACAGCAACATGCAAAAAAATGAAACTGAACCACTTTCTTATACTACACACAAAATAAATTCAAAATGGACTAAAAGACCTAAATTTGAGACATGAAACTATTAAAATCTTAGAAGAGAACACAGGCAGTAACTTCTTTGATATAGGCCATAGTAACTTCTTACTAGAGCGGTCTCCTAAGGCAAGGGGAAGAAAAGCAAAAATAAACCTTTGGGACTTTATCAAAATGAAAAAGTGTCTACCTTCACTTTGAATCTAGTCAAACCAGCATATAAACAAATGAATAAGTTCCATATTCAATAAAACTAGAAAAAAAGGAAAGCCTCAAACCCAAAACTATGAAAAATAGCTGTCAACTAAATAAATGTTCAATTAAACTGAAGATGCACAAAGCTCCCAAGTACAGTCTCAGAGGTCCTAATCAGTGGTCCTATGCTTGGAAAAGGAAATTCTGAGGGCTACAGGAGAATATGTTAGCCTGTGTTACATGACATTGTGGCAAGGCAGGTGGGCTGAAAAGGAAATGTGAGGACACTCCATTTGTACTAGATGCAGTGGGTTAGCACAGCTTTGGAGGAGAGCTGACAGAGGAAAATCAGATTTAGAATGGGTAAGACAATGATAATGAAATATCCTAATTCTAAATTATCACATACAAAACAATAACAACCTGTAAAATACTGAGTTCACTGTGAGTCATAAAGAATTCTTATTCTCAATAAAAGTGAAAAGGATATCACTAAATGTTCTGATTGGTGGTCAATGTTGAGGACAGAACTATAGTAGAAGTGGTAAGGAAACGTTGGTGAGAATTGGCCTTGTATTAATGCAGATGGATTGAACCAGAAGTGAGTCCAGTGGCTCAAATAATCACAGCAGGATATTCCTGCTTTCTCCATATACAAACACTGATTTCCTCTATACTCTTTATTCTTAGGCAGAATCTTCATGGTGGCAAAGATGGCTACAGACTAATACTAAAAATCTCTGCAAAGACAGCTACTTATTCACCATGATTTCAATAATTATTCAAGGATTGAATCTCATTCTATCTTGATTCATGTCCTTTATTGAATCAATTATTGTAGCTAACAAGATGAGGTCATTTATGTAGTAATAATAAGTGAGTGATACCTAGAGCTGCAGGTTAAAATCAGCCTCACTTGAACCATAAGAAGTTTAAGACAGGATGATCTCCTAAAGAATGAGCCATTAGCAATTAAAAATGTAAAGTACACTAGGCAAGATAAAATAACAATGTCCCTTAGGACTCCTTAGAAAAACTTCAGATGAGGGGCGCCTGGGTGGCTCAGTCGGTTAAGCGTCCGACTTCAGCTCAGGTCATGATCTCACGGTCCATGAGTTCAAGCCCCCGGTCGGGCTCTGTGCTGACAGCTCAGAGCCTGGAGCCTGTTTCAGATTCTGTGTCTCCCTCTCTCTCTGCCCCTCCCCTGTTCATGCTCTGTCTCTCTGTCTCAAAAATAAAATAAACGTTAAAAAAAATTTAAAAAAGAAAAACTTCAGATGATGGAATCAATTTGATCAGGAATGTAATGATAAAGCCATATTGAATGAACTGGCAATGAGGGTCAAAGGTAAGTGAAAACAGAAAGATATATTTCTGTTAAGAAGTTATATTATGTTAAGGAATTACAGTTATTCACAGAATAACTTATAAATGCTAGTGATGTAGAATTGAGAGTACAGTAAAATTAGAGAGTAAAGAATAGGGGAGAGTGGTAAGATATGAATTAAGAGAAAATAAATATAAACAAACTGATTTTACTGTCTTTCACTGTAGGGTTCTGATAGACTAAAAACAGGAAATCAGTTTAATTTCAGAACAAATATGCCCCCTTAAGAGATTAATTGAGCATTCATCTGAAAAAGTTAGGAAAAAATAAATAAATGTAAGGAAAGAAGAAAAAATTTAAGTTTTAAAAATGGACATTAACAAATTAGAAAATGAAAATAATAAATTGGAAAACAAAGAGAAACTTTTTGAAAAAACAATTTAAGAGTGCAAAAAAAAATTTTTAAAGCTAAATTAAAAATAAAAATGGAAAACTGTGTACACTGGAAAATAAAAAAAATATTTACAAAAAAATCCTTGGATGAAATGTTTTATTAAATTTAAAGTGTGGATAAATAATCTTTTAGGGAAATATAAATTGAATAAATTGACTCAAAAAACAATTTATAAATAAAAACAAAGAGACTGATACCCTCTGCAGGGGAAAGCAATAAAATTTAATCTCTTGATTAACAAAATTTTAATCTCATCCATTTTTTAAAATTTTTTTTAATGTTTGAGAGAGAGAGAGAGACAGAGACAGAGGGGGAGCAGGGGAGGGGCAGAGAGGGAGGGAGACACAGAATCTGAAGCAGGTCCAAGCTCTGGACTGTCAGCACAGAGCGCAACATAGGACTCAAATTCCTGAACCATGAGATCAAGATCATAACCTGAGCTGAAGTTGGCCACTTAACCAACTGAGCTACCCAGGCGCCCCCTCACCCACTGCTTATATATACAAAATTCTGTTTCTATGATTTTATCATAGAAATATAGTCTTATGGTTAACTCAAAATATTTACATAGAAGAATAAATGCTGAACACTGTACATAACAGCTAAAGTTGGAATCAACATAAATATTCACCTATAGGGACTAGGTAAGTTAAATTATATATTCATACAAAAAAATGCCAGTCATTGTTTAACTATATTTATATGTGTTGAGATGGGCAGATCTTCCAGTTAAGTTACTGAATACAAAAACTCAAATAAAAGTGTTTTTAAGGGATATATACATCCCCTTTGTAATATACCTTATCAATACTGTATATGTATAGATTTTTATATTATAGCCCTACAATAATTATAACCATATATGCATATTTACATATGGAAACTTCTGAAAAGACACAAAATATTATTAATGGCTATTACAACTTGTCATTAGAGTGGGAAAGGGTATTTATTAGGTGTAAAGTTTTACTTCCCACTGCATCTTTTCCTATAATATTTTATATTATTTAACATCACCCTAATAACAAAGAAATAATAAAAAGTTATATTCTCTGCTTGAGATCTCGTTTAACATGAGGCAACTGAGACTCAAGAAGGAAAATCATTATACATTTATGTTAACTTTTTTTCATATAAACAATTTCTGGGAAGATAAAAAAGACAATGGGTGCCTGGGTGACTTTGTTGGTTAAATGTCTGACTCTTAATTTTATCTCAAGTCATGATCTCATGTTCTTGAGGTTGAGCCCCTCATAGACCCTGCGCTGGGTGTGGAACCTGCTTAAGATTCTCTTTCTCCCTCTCACCCCTCACATGCCCCTCCCCTGATCACAGAGTGTGTCTTTCTCTCTAAAACAAACAAAATGCTGTGAGAGTTTTGTAAAATTTTAAGGTAATATTATATTAAAAATTGTCTTATATGTCAATACCATTAGCAAATACTTCTATCTAATTTATTATGTATACTAGGTTTCATGCTAGATATAAAAAGAGAAGCACTTTAAGATGCCTGTTCTCAAGTAGATTAGAATACAGAATCATGTTTTTCAAAGCAAACAATTATACTAGGTAAACTGTAAGTACAAAATCAACAGATGAGGACTTAATCCAAATATCACACCAATTTAATTTCATATTAAACTCTCATACTTCAAACTGTTCAAATTTCTGTTCCCTCCCTCACCTACCCACCACAAGGTATGACTTTACCAACCCGTCTCTTTTCACTTATTAATTGAATTAAATATCTAATTAATTTGCATCATAATATAAAATAATTATTTTATATTTACATTCTATTTATTATTTTATATTTCAACAAGAGAAATTACCCATATGTTCTTACAGGGAATCCTGGAAACAGGAATTCTTTCTTAGAAACTTTACATACATGGAATTATCCCCAAAATGCCTTTTGTTATGAAAGTGAAGAAATCAATTTAGCCAAACCTGGGAGTATTTAACTCAAAGATAAAATGCAAATGTTACCAAATAAGTCTGGCACTCCAAAATCAGTGATTCTGAAATATCCACAATGAGATCAATTTAAAGTAAGTTGATACGTTTATTTCTAAAAACTGCAAAACTGTATGGAAATATTTAACCACCAAATAGAGTACTATCGCTAAGTGTTTTGGCTTATGGTTTTGTGGGAAAGACAAGAGAAAACAGCTTTCACCACACGTTGAAAAGAGATGCCATAATTTAATTCGAACCCTGAAATGAAGTAACAAACACTGAAGTACAATGTGACACATCCTTCATGACAGCCTACAGTATTTTAGAGTTTTTAGAAATAATTAGAGGCACATACCTTTCTTTATCTTAGCAAGTGAGAACAGAGTCAGCTTTCTGAGTTCTAGCCAGATGCTTATTTTATAACCTTAGTTATGTAGGCTAACTGCTAACAGCTCAGGATCTGAGACTTTCAAAGTTATTTTTAGGACAAATCAGTTAATGAGCAGGTACAAACTTAAGCATAAATGAGCAGCAGGGCAGAGGCAGCCAAATGTCAGAAAGAGTCTCAGATGGTAGGACAAATTGTAATTATTCCATCCAGTTATGGGCAGTGGTGAATAAAAATGAACCACTACCAACTGCTATCCAGTCAAAGGTTTAATTTTTTTTTTTTTTTTTTTTTTTTTTTGGTACAGGAATCGAAAATGCACAGGAATCATGAACACACAATGCATGTCAAAGTAATTTACTCCTGCTGTCTTTCATGGAAACAGAAAACACAGTCTCCTTGCTTTTCTGGGGCTTCCCTCATATTACTATATCAGCTATAGTACTTCCAGTATAGTTCTAATTAATATTTGCTCTTTGTTTTGTGCTAGCTTATTTGTAATGACAAGGCTTCATGTAATTTTCCAACATGTTGTAGAAGGCTCCAAGAAATCAACAGAGTCATAATTCACTTCCTCCACAACCATCACACCACCAACCTTGGGGCCTGGCTTCTACCAAGAATTAATAGTCAGTGTAAGGGAAAGGCTCAGACGAATCCATGTATGTGCAGTGAGGAAATTACGTCACCTTATCAGAATCTAGAGACTGACTAAATTGAGGAACAGAAAGGCAATTCTGCCAAAGATATGGCATTGCAGAGCCCTACAACTTTTAGCTGCTACTTTCTTTGGTTTTCAATACAAAATGTGATAACAAGACAGAGGCCAAAAATCAAGAGGTTTGAATGAGCTAATTTTATCAGTTTTTCAAGCATGCCTTTTTGTCTTATTGTGTATAGATTATTGACCTAGGAAAAGTGATACGGATCCAAAACTCCTTCCCCAAAAACTTTTCTTAAAAGGGATCTCTAATCATTAACAAAAAAAATGTTTATTAAAATGTGCTCTTCAAGCACTTTACCTTCATATAACAGAAGTAAACCAGCTATATGCATATTTGTTTTGTTTTTTTGAATACCAAGCAACGAGTGTCTATATATTGGGTAAAAGGAAAACTACCTCCCATTCTGAACAATCTGGGGGAGTAATAAATACAGTTCTCTGTTCTATAAAAAGAAGAAAAAAACAAATACAAACAAATAAACAAACAAAAACCCTGGAAGTTTCTTCCATGGAAGCTAGATTATGCTAGATAATTCTTTTCACTTCTAAGATACAGTAAAAGGTGGGTAAGTAACCAGCCTAAGCTTAAACAGTCAACCCTCTCTCAAAGAATGTGAATCATGAGGGGACTGATGAAGGGAAGGAAATAAGTGGAATTTGTTCATCCATCCTCACAGAGCAGAAATTGCCTAGCAATTAATTAATGTCCTTGAGACTTTAAAGCTTCCTTTGCGGTTTTTAGTCTAATTCCCTAACCCTCCCCCCCCCCCCATTAACCCTGTAAGCTATCTCATGGCCAGTAAGTTTATTAAGTTACTAAGTTCATTTTAGTTTAACGTATCCAGAATTACCTGATAGTGCTTAAACCAAAGAACCCTAAATAAGACGTGGTGTTTGGGAGAGAAAGTTTAAAAATGAATTGTCTTATGGTAATTTCAATGAAAGAAACAGGCAAGATCCTGGCCATACAAAGATTTATTCTAGAGAAAATTTTTCTTTATTGTTTATGGATTACTGATGACAAGTAAGAAATATTAACACAATGTGTTTATCAATCCAAAGCATTCATAAACATAAGTGTGGCTGATAATGATGGTAGAGGTGGTCACTGGTGATGAACTGATATGTCAAACAGACACAACTCTTGCAATCAAAATGCAAATTTGTCTCCCACTTTCACTTTAAAATTTATCCAGAGGGGCCAATGGATAGAGAGATCCACAGTTGTCTTGTATTTGAGAATAAATGGTCCTACATCACCTACAGTCATAAAACACAGTCACAATTGAAACTTAGGATAAATAATACGTGGCCATCAAAATTTTGGACTTGATTTACAGTTAAATATTCTTTCCTTCCCCAGCCAGGGCCAAGTATCAGAAGGCTACTTGTTGTGTAGGAGGCTGGTAATCAGATCTCTCTTTTCCCCAAGTCTGCTAACAACTTGTTGCCTTAGTCAATACCACCATTTTCCAATATTTCTAGCTTTCCACCTGAGCGTACATGGTAGAACTGCATTTCTTGGCCCCTTTGTAACTGGGTGGAACTGCATTAACAGTCCTGGCCAATAAGCTGTAAATGTGACATGGCATGAGTTACTTACATAATTGATGCAAAAACGTCCAAAATTTATCTTTCCTTTGAATACAATGAACAGCAACATTCAAGACAGTGATTCCCCTGGGTCTCTTCTGAGCAGACGTCCCTTTCTCACCCTCCCATCCCACTAACTAATAAGAAAAACGTAATGGGTACAAGAAATAAGCTGTTTTTCAAACCACTGAAATTTTGGAATTAACTATTATACCAAGATAACCTCTTCGGCTGGAAATGAAGTGCTGTAATAAATAACAACACACACACACACACACACACAGACACACTAGTTTAGGGGCTATGTGACAAGCAATGGAGAAACTGATACTGGACCTTAGAAATGGCAATTCAATTAATGCTAACTAGAAAGATATTTATTTAATAAATTTGTAGCTTAAAGAGAAGAGGTTGAAAAACAAGATTATCAGTGTATGTTGGCTGTTGATTGTTGGACATGCAAATTATGATAAAGTAGATGTGTATCAGAAAAGAATTAGTTGTTTTTTCAACAAGAATGAAAAGGAATTAAGAAAAGTCCTAAAATGTGGGAACTTCCAGCAATGAAGGATGCAACTGTTTTTCATCACTTACTACTAAAAAAAATTAAACCTAAGAAAGTCTTTGAGTAATAAATGTTGATTCCAATTTGGCCTTAAAGCAAGGATCAAAACAAGAGCATAGACCTCACATGCATTCTTAAAACTTCTACACAAATTTAATTAGTCTTAGAATATTCATTTAAAATTGTGGTGCCCAGTTGTCTTTTTTTTTTTTTCAATGTTTTTTATTTATTTTTGGGACAGAGAGAGACAGAGCATGAACGGGGGAGGGGCAGAGAGAGAGGGAGATACAGAATCGGAAACAGGCTCCAGGCTCCGAGCCATCAGCCCAGAGCCTGACGCGGGGCTCGAACTCACAGACCGCGAGATCGTGACCTGGCTGAAGTCGGACGCTTAACCGACTGCGCCACCCAGGCACCCCCCAGTTGTCTTAAATTAAACAACATGGCTCAGGGATGAGACCAATGATGTGACTTTCCCACAAATGTATGAAAATATCAGTATCCATAATTAATTCTGGAGAGACAAAGAATCAAGAGTGACAGAAAAAATAGAAATATAGCAAATCTAAGAGATATTCTAGAACAGAAGAGAAAATGTGGCTATTGCAACATGGAGATAACTGGAAGCAAATACATTAGATTATCATCACTAGATGTTTCTTATGTCATTTAAACAGTGCTACTGCCAAAAGAACCACCAGCTTGTTCTAAAGGAATCTGTGAATGTTCAAGATTTAAAATGACCTTTGTGTCCCCTAACATATATTGGTAAGAGGCATGGTGACAAATATGTTTAACTCCAAGAACATACCTCCCAAAGCCCATTTCAGATACTGTCAAAAGTTACTAGAAAACAGAGGATCTGGGGGACAAAGAGAACAATAGAGGTACTTAGTAGGGGCAGAGGGACAAAATCAGAGCCCAATCCATTCTCTATCATCAGGATAGGGAGCATTTAAAACATCTGCTTTTAAGTCTGCCACAGACCAGAACATTTCCAAATGTGATTTTCTATTATGGTTATTCTGTTCCCATTCCACTGTTGTAATCTGGCTATGTGGATAGCAGATAACTTTTCTTTTTTTACTTCATTGGCCTTCATGTCAATAAAAAAAACCACATCAAACCTGATGTAGAGAATATTAATCACCCAAGAATCCTAAATTTGGAGTTAGGTGCAAACAATGGATAAGACTTTGAGGTGGCACCTGTTGAGAAGGAGGTGGTATATTGTGACTATGAAAGAGAGAATATATAGATTACTTTTTGGCTAGAAGGGCAGGTTATAAAAGTTTTTAGTGATGTTCATCAAATATTTCTCATGCCATATCTTCAATATACATGGTAGCATTTCTCTTCTTGGCATACTGTGGTTAAGTGGGCCACCCAATCTAGTTCTAGACAAGTTGCAACCGAAAGTGTTGCCAATCTAGTTCTGGGCAAGATGTGAGATCTTCTTCAGTCTCTTTTATGTACAATTTTCAATGTTTGTGAAGGTCCCACCTCCATCAACCTGACCCCCAAGTAACTACAATTAAGCAGTGACTCCTATCATGTTGCAAAGGGCATGTGAGATAAATAAGAAAATAAACTTTTTGTTTTAGGCCAATTATGATTTAGGATATGTTTGTTACTGCAACATGAACTCACCTATTCTAATGTATACACAGAATTTCTGGTTCCTTGGAATTGGAAAAGAGAAAGAGATGAGGGAAAGGAATATATAATGTTCTAATTTGGCTATAATAACAGAAGTCTATACCTTCTGGGAATGGCTAAAATTAAGGCTGAATTTTTCTCTTGAAGGAATTTTGGTAGATTCTTAAGATATTCTCCTGATGGACTCCTCTTACCCTAACCCTTTTTGCTTTGGCTGACTGTTTTTGCATCATATCAGCCTCAGGTTTTCTCTAGGTCCACCTATCATAGATTCCTTTTTGGACACCCTGCACAATCTAGTAAAGCCATTTTGGACAGGACCCCTTTTAAAACATACCTACACTCTACTGGGTGTTGCACAACTGTCCCCTGGAGAAGCTACACATTTATTAACCATTAGCAGGTTGGTCACTTGCTTCTTGAAGTAGCAGTAGCTCTCTCTACACTGTGGTGTCAGCGTTGTTTTTTTTTTTTTAAGTTTATTTATTTATTTTGAGAGAGAGAGAGAGAGAGAGAGAGAGAGAGAGCGCGCGCACAAGCAGGAGAGTGGCAGAGAGACAGGAAGAGAGAGAGAATCCCAAGAAGGCTCTGCATTGTCAGTGCAGAGCTCAACGCAGGGCCTGAATTCACAAACCATGAGATCATGACCTGAGCCCAAACCAAGTGTCCGATGCTTAACTGGATGAACCACCCGGGTATCCCTGTGGCTTTTAGATATCTCATATGTTGTCAAACAACCCAGTAAATGTACTTCCATATTTCCTGAAGCAACACCAAGCTTTCAGATTTGCTTTCTTGAAATCAGTGCACACAAAGATGAAATTAGAAAGATGCAACTCAACCTATCCCTTATAGAGGTGTGATTTGAGACTCAAAGCAGTTTAGCAACTATATCCAAAATAATTTTCTCCCTTCTCTTGACCATTTTATTCTCTCCTTGTGAATTTTACAACTGGTTAAGGAGTATTCCTTTATATCACTTGAAAAATGTACATTCCAATATGGTCCTTCCCTATGGAATTTTTTATCTATTATGACTTGACATCTAAGTTGAAACTTAACAATTTAACATGTTCTCACATAATAATAGCATCTATCATTTATTGATCACTTATTGGGCTAATAACTGCATCAGATACTTATGAGTTTACATACGTTACCTCTTAAGTCTCACCAAATCTTTATGAAGCTGGCTTATTATTCCAAATTTTAGACGAGAACCCTTAGGCTTGGATAGGTTTAATATTCAACTACTGAGAGTTTTGTTTTGTTTTGCTTGGTTTTTACCTCTATGCTACATTAAGTGCCATTAAGCGGTATGTATACTAGATATTGAAAATAAATATAGGGAAAATATGCCTCATTCCTATACAGCTTTCTATATATTTGGTAGATTTTGGTAGATTCTTAAGATATTCTCCTGATGGACTCCTCTTATGGTATCAGAGAGAAAAAGGATAAGCTTCACTTTAAATTGTCTAAAGTTCTGTATTTAACTTTATTTTACATACTTTTAAATATGAATGCTCTACAGGTGGTGCTCTATCAGTATATTTCACTTCCCAGTTTCTTATAATACTGAAAAGTATAAAGTATTAAATCCATATTGAGAAATCTATTTCAAAACAAGTATATCCAAGTATTCTATATGCTTTCTAATTATAACAGCCTGAAAGTTTGACATTTCTCCTCAATTTTCTCTGACACCATCCATCTTTCCCTTGCCTTTTGTTGTGTTCTTTTCAAGCTTGTTTGGTTTTTTTTAATGTTTATTTATTTATTTTGAGAGAGATAGATAGGGAGCAGGGGAGGGGCAGAGAGAGAAACAGACAGAGACAGAAACAGAATCCCAAGCAGGCTCTACACTGTCAGAATGGAGCCTGATGCCAGACTTGAACTCATGAACCATGAGATCATTACCTGAGCTGAAATCAAAAGTCAGATGCTTAACCAACTGAGCCACCCAGGCACCCCATTTCAAGTTTGTTCTGTTCATTCTCTTGTTAAAATGATGCTAGTCAAAATGCAGATTTATGTTATCTGTACTCCCAAATGCTTGAGAGTGGCACAGTAAGGGATTCCATAGGACTAAACTGCTCTTTTGAATATGTGACTATATACACTTTGGTATTGTTTACTTTGCGGTTAGTATGACTGCAGGCCAGTTGGCTTCCTCACTGAGCTTCTTCATAAAGCACATGCCAAAGGACACTGCGAAGTGCTCTGAACTTCATAAATGTATGCCTTTAAGACTTATCTACCACTTAGCCTACAATGAGCAATCATGCCCACATCTTCATACACATGACTTCAGCTGATCCAAGGCTGAGCAACAAGCATTGGCCTTGAAGCTAAGGGATAAATGGCAAATATGTGGAATAATAAATATCCTCATAACCTTCTTTTTACAGCTACTTTAAAATGCTGTTGCATCTATTGACTTTTAAGTGGGGCTCTATTTAATTTTTAAGTTAATCTTAACAAACTGTTTTTTTAAGTGTTTTATTTTAAAAAGCGGAGACTTCTTTGTTCTTTCCTATGTTCTACTCATGACCTGTATGCAACAATTCACTATAAAAGAATTTGGTGTATTCAAGACCTATGCCTATATTTATATCACTTTCAGTAATTTTCATTATAAAAGTTGAGTTCACTTAAATGACATTTTTTTTCTGTAAGATGCATGCATATAGGGCACAAAAATCACAAATCACATTTGCATTTCATTTCTAAATTAGTTGTTTCATTTTTTGAAGAGACATTCAAGGTCACAGCCCCAGGAAAGGTTTTCAATATGTGATTGTGCTTCCATCTGTGCCTTGGAGACCACAGAAAAGGATCTTATCTCAGAATTCAATTTAAATAACATTCTGAGCACCCCACCCTGTCTTCTCTAAACCAAATATGCCTGCCAAAGATGTTGAGGGACAACATTTAAGTATCCCTCACTTAATTGTGAGTAGATTGCTTTCAAGTTTATGGATGAACTGAGAAAATTTTTAATTCATATCTTTAAAAAAAAAAAACAAGGGCAATGGGCAAAGGGAGTATGCAAACCATACACTTGGAATTTACGATTATCCACAGTGAAAGAAATAAAGGAGGTTTTCCAGGGTATGTATACAGAAGCAACTTAGAATTTGAGAGAGCTGGTGGAGGCTGGTGTCAGGGAAAGAAGAGAAACTTAAAAAGAAAAAAAAAATCAAAACTTCTTTCTTATCCTCAGAGAAGGGTACCTTTCATAAAACAACTATTATGAACACTATTCTGTTATCAAAGCCAATTAGCTTAATTTAAGAACATAAGCATCTATGACCTGTTAACTTTTTATGTTGTTAAAAGGAACCAACTTTTGTCCCCCCAAAAAAGAGTTGATTTCTGTTTTCTGTATGAATATCACATTACCTAGCAGATTTTTTGGACTTCACTGAAAACATAAAATCTTTGTAAACTTTAAGCCATCAAAAACTTACTTAAAAGCTAAAGAAGCTGTTTCCTTTGTGTTTTCTAATTCAGATTCTCCTTCTATAATAAAGAACACACACTGTCACCCTTGTAAAGCCTGAATGTTGTACAAATACACCGTAAGAGACTTAGAAGGATCTATATTTTAGAGGCAGGGACTCTAAAACATGACAGTGATTTGTATTAGAATAAAAAAGACAAAAGGCCAATGAGAACACCGGGAAGAAGAAAAAAATAGCAAGGATTATTAGCCACAAAATCAGTATAATAATCTACACTGGGGTTCAAAACCCTGGCAAAGAATAGTGGTATTTCAAATTGTCAATTCCTGTAGGCTTTTAGTAATAATGTATTTACCTAGGATCTATTGTATCAGATATACATAGAGAATAGCAATAAAAATAGCATTATTCTTTCTTTACAGTTATACATGGAGTTGACAGTATAATTTGGCAGTACTGGCTGTTTACATTATCTTCTTCCAAAAGAAATGCATACTGGACTGCAATGTTTGTCCCTCACCAAATTTTTCAAAATAGTTTTCAACAAAACAATAAATACTGCCTGCCACGGTTGCTTACACTTAAGGAACACAGTTCAATACATTAAGTAGGGTGAAGTGGAAAGAAAGACCAAAGACAAAATGATTACCCAACTTAAAAAAATCCCTTCAAAGTTCCATTGCTTATTATCAAGGAATGTTGCAGGCTTATCAGAAAGATCATACATGGGATTTGTACATGTATTTGGATTTTAGAGATTCTGTGTTTAGCAAGCCATTAAACATCAGCTACAACAAAGCCATCTGTCTCAGTGAATCTCTTCATACCAGAAAATATGATGGTAGAAATATTAGACTTAATACAAATGATAATAATTTAAAAAGTCATTTTTAAATTTAAAATAATTTAAAAACTACTAGAAAAGATTAGGTTCTTAAGACAGAAAAATAAAATAGAAAAAATAAAAACATACAAAATATTCATTCATTCAACATATCTGCATTAAAACCTGTTATCAGGCACTATTTTAGGGACTGGGAGTTTAGCAGTAAGCAAAATAGATGAATATCCCTTTCCTAAAGAGCTTGCAAGCTACTGGAGAAGGGAGACAATAAATCGCATAAATACATAAAATATACAGATGTTTCTTGACTTATGATGGTTCAACTTATGATTTGTTTTAAATTTTTTAAGTTTATTTATTTATTTTGAGAGTGAGAGAGAGAGAGACACAGCATGAGTGGGGGGGAGGGCAGCTAGAGAGGGAGAGAGAGAATCCCAAGCAGGCTCTGTGTGCCAGCACTGAGCCCGATGTGGGGCTCGAACCCACGAAGCTGTGAGATCATGATCTGAGCCAAAACCCAGAGTTGGAGGATCACTGACTGAACCATCCAGGCGCCCATCAACTTAAGATTTTTTGACTTCATAATAGTATAGAAGTGATACACACTAAATAGAAAATGCATTTCCAATTTTGAATTTTGGTATTTTCCCAGGCTAGTGATAAGGGGTATGATGCTCTCTCACTACGGTGGGCAACAGTAATGAGCCACAGCTCCCAGTCAGCCCCCATGACTGTGACAGAAAACAATCCATATACTTGCAACCATTCTGAAACCCATATAGCCATTCTCTTTTTCATTCTCAGTACAGTATTTAATAAATTGCATGAGATATTCAACACATTAATATAAAATAGGCTTTCTGTTAGATATATTTGCCCAACTGTGGTTCTAATGTAACTAATGTAAGTGTTCTAAGCACATTTAAGGTATTTGAGACTAAGCTATGATGTTCAGTAGGTTAGGCGTATTAAATGTATTCTCAACTTAGTGTATTTTCAAACTTACAATGGGTTTATCAGTAGGTAACCTACTGACTGTAAGCCGAGGACATCAAGGAAGATTTGTACAGATTTTTAGATAGTGGTAAACACCAGACAGAAGGGGAATAGGAAATGTGATTGAAGAATAAGGACTTAAAATGTTAGAGTGGCATGAGGAAACCTTACTGAGTAAAGTCCTACATGAAAGGAAAATGGAAGTCACATAGATATCTGCAGGATGAATATTTCAAACAGTGGAAGAGTAAACGTAAAGAGAAGACCAAGTTGGCTGGAACAGTGTGAGTACTAGGAGGTGAGGTAAGAGATAACAGTCAGCCACACAGGTGTGACTCTAGCGGTCCTTCCAAGGACTTTTTTTTATGATGTGAAGGGTTTTTTTTTTTTAAGTTTATTTATTTATTTTGAGAGAGAGAGAGAGCACGCGAGCAGGGGAGGGAAGGAGAGAAGCCCAAGCAGGCTCCTGTGCTCTCAGCACAGAGTCTGACACAGGGTTCAATCTCACGAACCATGAGAACGTGACCTGAGCCAAAATCAAGAGTTGGATGCTTAACTGCCTGAGCCACCCAGTCGCTCTATGGTGTGCTCTTAAGTAGAAGGGTGACACTCTCACTGCTGTGTTGAGAGTAGGTACTGGGAGGAAAGAGAAGATGAAAGAGAGAGCAGCTGAAAGCTATCCGAGACAGACTCCTTTTGTCCTTCCGCTTGTATTCTCTACCTTCTTCACCCTTTTCTCTGCCATAGGAAGCTGACCTGTGTGTACTTTATCAGCAAAATCCCAGGAAGTGATCAGAGGAAGAGTAACATTAGATATTTCCTTGGATTTCGACTTTGCCTATGGCTGGTTATATTATTCAATGAAAGGTCACTGATCACTTCAAATCTGCCATATTAAGTCAATTTTCCAAACTTCCAGGTTATTCCTAGTCTTGTCATTTGTATTAGTTTCCTACAGCTGTCATAACAAAGTACCACAAACTGAGTGGCTTAAATAACAAAATTTATCGTCTCACATTTCTGAGGCCAGAAGCCTAAAATCAAGGTGTCAGAAGGGTTAGTTCCTTATGAGGGCTGTGAAGGAAAATCTACTCCACACCTCTACTAATTTGCAGTACCCTCATGTATTCTCTGGTTGCAAATCATTTCATCCTCCTGTCTTTACGTTGTCTTTCCTTAGTACTTGTCAATTCTGTGTCCAAACTTCCCCTTTTTATAAGGATTCCAGTCATACTAGAGTAGAACTCATACTAATGACCTCATCCTAACTTATTTATCTGCAAAGAAGTTATTACCAAATAAAGTCATATTCATAGGTACTAAGGATTACAAATTCAGTATCTTTTTTTTTTCTTTTTACCACAGGGAGACATGATTCAACCCATAACATTAGTCTCCCAAGCTTAGGAATGAAAATAACCTAGCTGCCACAAGCTCCAGTTCTGATTTTCTTAACATACTTACATAAAATGTCTTTGAAAAAAAACTTATTAACTATCATATTTGAGTATTTCATCTGCTTACTGTTGGGAGCCCAGTTATATAAAAGTCTATACAATTAAAGAAAGAATGGTAACTTGCACCACAATGTTGGCAATGGAATTAATGAGATGTGACCACCAATTTAAATATAATTTTGAAGATGAGGCAATAGGATTTGCTAAACAAATGAATACATATGGGGTATGATGGAATGAGATGAGTCCATGAATTCTAAACTGAATAACTGGAAGAACAATGTTGCCATTTACTGACATAAAGAAGGATGGGAAAAAAAAAAACAGGTTGAGGTAAAGTATGATATTAGGAACTCAGTTTTGAATATGTGAATTTTGAGATGCCCATTAGACAACCAAGATATGTTTGGAATTTAGGAAGAATTTATTTTGCACTTTATTTTGTAATTTAGCAATGCACATTTGGGAATCAACAGTGTACAGACAGCATTTAAATCTACTAGGCTGACTGAAAATCAGAAAAGAATTAAGTGTAGACAGAAAAGAGATTCAAAGGACTCTTAGAACTCTCAAGTTTATAGATAAATGAAGAGCTACCAATAAAGGTGACCAAGAAGGAGCAGCCATAAAAATAGAAGGAAAATCAGAAAATTTGGCGGGGAGGGGCAGAAGGGAAAAGAGTGTTCAAGTATATAAAATACTGCTGGTGATTGATGGATGAATGGATAAAGAAGATGTGGTATATATATATATATACAATGGAGTATTACTCAGCAATCAAAAAGAATGAAATCTTGCCATCTGCAACTATGTGGATGGAACTGGAAGGTATTATGCTAAGTGAAATTAGTCAGAGAAAGACAAAAATCATATGACTCCACTCATATGAGGACTTTAAGAGACAAAACAGATGAACATAAGGGAAGGGAAACAAAAATAATATAAAAACAGGGAAGGGGACAAAATAGAAGAGACTCATATATATGGAGAACAAACTGAGGGTTACTGGAGGGGTGTTGAGGGCAAGGGGATGGGCTAAATGGGTAAGGGGCATTAAGGAATCTACTCCTGAAACCATTGTTATGCTATATGCTAACTAATTTGGATGTAAATTTTAAAAAATAAAAAATAAAATTAAAAAAATACTGCTAGTATTTTTAACCTGAATCAGGTTAAATGAGTTCTGAGAAATGGTAACTGGATCTCAAAAAATTTAGGGAAATAAATCAAAGCTTGAGACAGGTAGCACTGGTATATTCCTGTGCACAAGGTACAGTTCTTGTGCTTGAGGCCCAGGTTAGATTACAGGACAATTCTGGAATTAATGTAAGAAGAGTTCAAACAAACATGTCACATGCTGTTTATAAGAAATAACTGTTCTTGTAGAATTCACTTTATGCTAATTTAAAAGTTAATTATTAACTTTAACTTGCAATGGTTTAACCTAAGGAGCAGAACTGGCTGAAGGGAGTTTAATTTTATTATTTTACCAAGTTCCATATTGTTGAGATGTTTTGTAAAACACTTGTGCTATTTTTACAATTAAAACTAACAAGAACACATCTACAGAAATATGTAGGAAGGGACTGAGTTTCAGTATGACAGGATGAAGAGAACTGTTGACCCACTCCAAGGTGGGACTAGTGAAAATTATTCTTAAAAAACAATCATTTAAAGACTCTGGAAATGGTTCTAAGGGCTTCCAATCTCCCCAGTTCTTAGCCCAGGCCTCTTCCCGGGAGAAGTGAGACTTCAACTTTTCTCATCCTACCCCTAGCTGATTGCTGTTGAGGCTAACTCTTGGACAAGTAAGTAAGGAATAATATCTTCAAACACAGCTTTCTTACGAAAAACAACAAATTTCATTTTAGGATTGTAAAGAATTATCATTTTTTTTTCTTTTCATTTCCCCAAAGGATAGACTGCTGCATTCTCATAATGGAATTCACAACTATAAAAGGTCCAGCTAGACAGTTGACCTGAACTAGAATATGTTCTCCTGTATGAATAATACATGGTTAATGTGATTCAGTAGCACATACTTTTTAATGAAAATTTTACTATGACTACTGCAGGAATAGTGTAAATGTAAAATTCATTTTTTAAAACACAAAGTACCTGTCTGCTTCAGAAAATCAATCAGTAAAACGGATTTAAGGCAAAATTCAAACTGTATTTCTACACCTTTTTCCCCCAACTCCCAAATATTACCCAGGCGGTCCCTATTATAATCCCCTTATCTGTTCCTACTTTTTTTTTTTTAATTGAAATATAATTAACATACAGTCTTAGTTTCAGGTGTACAATATAATGATTCAAAATTGTTACACAACACTCAGTGCTCATCAAGATAAGTGTATTCTTAATCCCCTTTATCTATTTTATCCCTCCCCCATACCTACCTCACCTCTGTGTCAATCACCAATTTGTCCTCTATATTTAAAAGTCTATTTTCACTTTTTTCTACTGTTTATTCATTTTGTTTCTTAAATTCCAAATATGAGTGAAATCACAGAATCTGACTTTGTCTGACTTATTTCACTTAGCATTATATCCTCTAGGTCCATCCATGTTGTTGCAAATGGCAAGATCTCATGCTTTTTGTGGTTGAGTAATATTCTACTGTGTGTGTGTGTGTGTGTGTGTGTGTGTGTGTGTGTGTGTGTATTTATCCATTCAACTACATTTCTGTTCCTTTTTCCCCATTTCCCAAATATTACCCAGGCTCTAGTCTCTATTTTAAACTTACTATATGTTTGTGATTAGTCTTATCAACATTACAGTATATTAGAAAGGAATTAGGTATTCTCTTCAGCTTTTATTCACATCTTTTCACACTCGCTATTTCTTCTCACACACTTTCAACCTCACTAAAACATGTTGCTTTTTATTTTCACATGATTCTTTAAAGACTTACAATTAATTGTTCAAACTTTCAATTCTTAATAGGAATATCGCTGAACAATCAGCTCTAACTACCAAGATTTATGCAATATTATACTCCTTACGACATTTCAATGTGAAATGGAAATATCAGTATGTACAGAGTACAAGACTTGTCATTAAAACATTTCATATTACTTAGAAATATATTATGCCATGGCCTATGAGGTGGAGAGAAAATACTAATTCAACAAACACTTACTGAGTAGCTACTGTGCAAGGCTATGGATATAAGTACTTGAGTAATATAGGTGTGATCATTACTGTCCTAGAGTTTAGAGTACTGAAAATAGTTTTGAATTGTTCACATATACTGAAGTGGGAATATCAGAGGGGATGGTGCATTATTTATTCAAGGTTACTCTATTCCTAGTAGTGGAGCTTACACAGTTTCAGCCTCTCAAAAGTATGTTTTCACATAATTCTTACATGATACCCTATTTTACTGAATTATCTCCATCTATATAAATAGATAAACCAGAACAGTCTAAAATTAAGAACAGGTATGCTTTGTGTATGTTTAAAAAATCAGTTACAGTTGATTATTAACATGGAGAAAGCAAGGGCTTTGGAGTAAAAGAAAGCTTTGGTTTGAATGTGGTTCCCATTTACTTAGCAGAGTAAATGCTGAAGGAATATTAGTAAATCTGTCACACATTAAAAAAAAGATATTTATGAAGTCTTCAGTCATTTTGTTTTCTCCTCATCTGCTTTAATAGAACTTTGGTAGAGGGAGAAATGGACCCACAAAGATGTCTGCATTCTAGTCCCCTGGATCCGTAATTATGTTACCTTAAATGTCAGAAAGAAATTTGCATATGTGATTAATTTAAGGATCCAGAGATGGGGATATTATCTTGGTTGGAATATCTAGCTTGGCCAAATTTAATCCCTAGGGTCCTTATAAGAGGGAGACAAAAAAAAAAATAAAATAAAATAAAAAAATAAGGAGATGGGTAAATAGAAGCTAATGACATTGTTGGAAGACTCATGAGCCAAGGAACACAGACCCAATTGTAGACTTCTGACCACTACAATTGTAAGATAATAAATGTGTGTTGTTTTAAGCCACTAAATTTACTTGTTACAGTAGTAACAAGAAAGTAATACAGGACCTACTGTTAAAACTTACAAATGAGGGATGCCTGGGTGGCTCAGTCAGTTAAGCATCTGACTCTTGATTCCAGCTCAGATCACAACCTCACAATTCACAAGTCTGATCCCCACATAGACTCCATGCTGTTGACAATGCAGAGCCTGCTTGGGATTCCCTCTCTCTCTCTCTCTCTCTCTCTCTCTCTCTCTCTGACCCTCCCCCACTTGCTTGTTCTCTTTCAAATAAACTTTTAAAAAGGTAATTATAAAACAAAATTTATAAAATGAACTTTTAAGAAGAGTCAAGGAAGAAAAGAAGTCATGAAAGACTAAGAAGAATTACTATAAGACAAAAATAATCCAAGTTTGTTATCTCTTGATCAAAATTTGCTTCTAGCCATCCTCTTACTTTCATTTTATTGTACTTGGGTATAATAGAATTTCACAATTTAAAGATTTACTTAGAGTTGGGGCAGCTCTAAAGGTAGACACGTCTAAGGTAAACATTATTATTATCTGATATTTGATATGGAGAAGTTCACACATGGAAAGAAACCTGCCTAACATCATGCATCTAGTTAGCAGAACAGCACAAATTTAAGCAAACAGATAACTAGACTAGAAAAGCATCTTTCTCATATTTAACCATTCAAAACTATAAATATTAATCATAATTTGGTGAGAACTATGGTATCTGATCACTTTCTAGATACCACCTAGCATATTTTAGTACAAAAGAAATGAACATGTTTGATGTACAGAGAGTAAGTTAGCTTTGAGTCACTTATAATTATATGGTTAAAGATTCTGAATATTTATGAAAAACATACATTATGAAGAAGTTAAAAGGGAGGAATAAAAGAAGATAGGTATTTGCTAAAAACAAACTTTTATTTTCCTTTTGAGATTCCCCAAGATTGGCCAAGCCCCAGAAATACAACAGGAAATTCATCCTCTGTTAAATCAAACCGAACTGTTTTGGGGCCTCATACCTTTATCATGATTACTGTGTATTAATCTCACATTTTAGTTTTAGAAATTGTGATCTACTTTAATACCGATCAGTTACTTGTAACATTATTTTTAGGAAAAAAAAATGGATTCCAAGTTCAAATAGCCAACTGACAAATAACTTTTAAATGACAACTAGTTGAGGGGCTTTAGAGATTATATGTAGAATAATTTGGCATAAAATTTTGAAACAAAACATAAAGTTAATCAGCTGAAAATAATCATGACTTAGTGGCCTTTATTTATTTAGAAAGAAAAAAATAAATGATGCCTTCTTAGCCACAATCCTCAGAATAAGCTTCATCACTTTGTCTCAAGTCACTTCAAGATACTGACATGGGAAGATTCTGAACTCACTTCCTCCCACAGACACACAAAATCTTTTTTTTTTAAACAACCTGAATCCTCTTGTTACTTGGCCATATCTATTTATTATTATTATTATAATTATTATTATTTATTATATTTATTCTCAAGTCAGCTAACATACAGTGTATCATGGCTTTAGGAGTAGAATCCTATGATTCATCACTTACATACAACATCCAGCACTCATCCCAACATGGGCCCTCCTCAATGCCCATCACCCATTTTCCCCACCCTCCCAACCCCCATCCCCATCAATCCTCAGTTTGTTCACTGTTTTAAAGTCTCTTATGGTTGGCCTGCCTCTCTGTTTTTATCCTGTTTTTCCTTCTCTTCCCCTATGGTCATCTGTTAAGTTTCTCAAATTCCACATAGTGAAATAATATGGTATTTGTCTTTGACTGACTTTATTTCACTTAGCATAATACCCTCCAGTTCCAACCATGTTGTTACAAATGGAAAGATTTCATTCTTTTTCATCGCTGAGTAGTATTCCATTGTGTATATATACACCACATCTTCTTTATCCAATCATCAGTTGACGGATATTTGCGCTCTCTCCTTAGTTTGGCTATTGTTGACAGTGCTGCTATAAACATTGAGGTGCATCTGCCCCTTCAAATCAGCACTCCTGTATCCTTTGGATAAATTCCTAATAGAGACACACCGAATTTGTAGCTACGTATTAAACAACCTTATGAAAAAGACCTGAAAACTAGCTGAACAGCTCCTTTACAACAACTGGTAAAAAAGGCCAAATCAAGAGAGGCAGAGATGCAGTCCCACCAAAAACCCAACTGCCAGCACAGCAACCCATTTTTTGGGAAATTACACAAATCCAGAGTTTCCCACTGAGGAACGGGGAGTTTGTGCCCCACATCAGGCACTCTAACCCTTTGGACCTACAAAATAGAGACGAGCCCCCAAAATGTCTGGCTTTGGAAACCAAAAGGACAGACAACTAGAAGACCCAAGGACTACAGGGAAATGAGATACTTTTAAAGGGCTTTCACACAGATTAACACCCCAGGTAACAGTACAAAAGGAGCAGTTTGCAAAGCACCTAGACTATATGCAAAGGGTATTTATTGAATAATATTAAAACTTACCTGTTGAAGAGACAGGGTTTGTTGGAACCCTCTCTGGGAATGGAGGTGTTAACAGACACCATATTTGTATTCTCTTACCTTGACAGCACCACTGTGTGTGCCCCAGCCAGGTGCTCTTCCACTTTAATGGTGTCCTTTCCCACTAAAAACAAGCATTCCCTGGCCCTGTGCTTTCCAAGAGTCCTGGGAAAGCTGGTGGAAGCAGGAAGTCCAAACAGGGGATGGTTCTTGGTTGCCTAGCTCTGTTGGTCATGGAACTTGTGTTTCTCACTCTCCTGGGTCTTTAACAATCAGAGCAACAGTTCTTGGCAGGTTTCCATACCCAGGGCACTATACACCAGGCTGAAACATCAAGTATTTCTATGAAAAAGGCCTATTTATTTGTATTGGAGCTTCGGTCTGAGGGGCAGACTTCAAATTTCCTATACATTTAGAAGGTACAGAGATGATGTCAAGGAACACAGGCTGAGGGGCACCATCTTTGCACATTCCCTCAGCCCCACTACAGGTCACTGGCACCTATCAAAAAGGAGCTTATGTATTCCTCTGGAGGTCTAATTTTTCAACCATCACCCAAGAGCCATCTCCAGATCACCTAGTTCACAGGCCAGCAGCATTTACAATTGTGGGCCCATATGACTGTATGGGATTTAAATACTTTATTTTTTTTTTTAACGTTTATTTATTTTTGAGACAGAGAGACACAGAGCATGAACGGGGGAGGGTCAAAGAGAGGGAGACACAGAATCTGAAACAGGCTCCAGGCTCCGAGCCGTCAGCACAGAGCCCGATGCGGGGCTCGAACTCACGGACCGCAAGATCATTGACCTGAGCTGAAGTCGGCCGCTTAACTGACTGAGCCCCCCAGGCGCCCCAGGATTTGAATACTTTAAAAGCTGCTACATTTCTTTATATCTTCTTCAATTACCTGCATAAGCTTTCTATAGTTTTCAGCATACAGATCTTTTACATCTTTGGTTAGATTTATTCCTAGGTATTTTATGCTTCTTGGTGCAATTGTGAATGGCATCAGTTTCTTTATTTGTCTTTCTGTTGCTTCATCGTTAGTGTATAAGAATGCAACTGATTTCTGTCCATTGATTTTGTATCCTGAAACTTTGCTGAATTCATGTATCAGTTCTAGCAGACTTTTGGTGGAGTCTATCGGATTTTCCATGTATAATATCATGTCATCTGCAAAAAGCGAAAGCTTGACTTCATCTTTGCCAATTTTGATGCCTTTGATTTCCTTTTGTTGTCTGATTGCTGATGCTACAGCCAAAGCATAAGAGACTGTTAAAAACTGAGAACAAACTGAGGGTTGATGGGGGGTGGGAGGGAGGGCAGGGTCGGTGATGGGTATTGAGAAGGGCACCTTTTGGGATGAGCACTGGGTGTTGTATGGAAACCAATTTGACAGTAAATTTCATATATTAAAAAATAAAAATAAAATAAAATAAAATAAAATAAAAGCTGCTACATGATGATCCGGCTTCCAATCAACCTGAAATTAGGTGCTGAATTAGATCCCTCCCTTTGGAAGACTAACAGGTCTTTGCGCATCCTTAACAACTGAGACATATCAAGGATAAATTAGGCTGCTTACCCAACCACAAACGTTAAAGAGACAAAAACAGCTATGGTAAGGTTAAAAAATAAGATTCATCTTATCTAGACAATTAGTCCTTCAAGACTGCGAGAGAGAGCTGTCCCCTTAATACATATAAACAAACAGAGAGTTAAGCAAAATGAGGAAATAAAGAAAAATATGTTCTAAATGAAAGAACAAAATAAAACCTCAGTGGAGAAAAAAAGTCCTTAATGAAATGGAGATAAGCAAATTCACCTGATAAAGAGTTCAAAGTAACACTCATAAAGATGGTCACCAAACGGGAGAAGAATGGATGGATACAGTAAGTACTTCAACAAAGAGCCAGAAAAGATTAAAAAAAGTACCAAACATAAGTCACAGAGCTGAAAAATACAATAAATGAACTGAAAAATACATTAGATGGATTCAAAAGCAGACTAAAGCAGAAGAAAGGATCAGTGATCTAGAAGACAGGGTAGAGGAATTCACTCAAACACAGCAGCAATAAGAAAAAAGAATTTTCAAAAGTTAAGATAGTTTAAGGGACCTATGAAATGACATCAAGCAGAATAATATTTGCATTTATAGGTATCCCAGAAGGAGAAGGGAGAAAGGGCTAGAAAAATTATCTGAAGAAACAGTAGCTGACAACTTCACTAATCTGGGGAAGAACACAGATATTCAGGTTCGAAAAGCCAAGAAAGTTGTGAAAAAGATGAATTCCAGAAGATCCATCCACACCAAGGCATATTATGTTCAAAGTGTCCAAAAGCAAAGACAACAAAAGCAAAAATAAACAAGTGAGAATATCAAACTAAAAGCTTCTGCACAGAAAGGAAACCACTAACAAAATGAAAAGGCAACCTAATGAACAGGAGAATATATGTAACATATATCTGACAAGGAGCTAATATTCCAAATATATAAAGAACTCATATAACGCAAAACCAAAAAAAAAAAAAAGCAAACAATCTGATTTAAAAATGGGTAGAGGGCCTTAATAGACATTTTTTCAAAGATATATAGATGGCTAACAGCACATAAAAAGATGTTCAACATTACTGATCATCAGGGAAATGCAAATCAAAACCACAATGAGATACTGCTTCTCACATGTTGTTAGAATGGCTCGTATCAAAAAGACAAGAAAGAACAAGTATTGGCAAGACTTGTTAGGAAAGGAACCTTTATGCACTGTTAGTGGGAATATGAATTGGTTCAACTGCTATGGAAAACAGTGTGAAGGTTTCTCAGAAAATTCAAAAAAAAAACTATGATATCCAACAATTTTACTTCTGAGTATTTATCAGAAGAAAATAGAAACACAAATCTGAAAAGATGTATGCACCCCTATGTTAATTGCAGCACTATTGTAGCACTTGGCTACCATAGCCAAAATAAGCAAACAATGTGAGTGTTCATCAAAGGATGAAAAAGATGTGACACACACACACACATACACACACACACACACACACACACACACACACACACACACACACAGACTGAGATACTTCTGAGCCCTAAAAAGGAATGAAATCTTGCTATGTGCAACATGGAGGGACCTTAAGGGTATTATGCTAAACGAAGTGAGTCAGACACAGAAAGATAAATACTGCATCATCTCTCACATGTGGAATCTAAAAAAAAAAATGTAGAAAACAAAATAAAACTCATAGATACACAAAACACAATGGTAGTTGCCAGAGGGCAGGCAAGGTGGGGAGTGCGTAAAATGGGTGAAGGGGGTCACAAGATACCAAATAAATAAGTCACAGGGACTTAATACACAACATGGTAACTACAGTCAGTAATACTGTAGTGCATATTTGAAAGTGTTGAGAGTAAAACTTAAAAGTTCTCATCAAAAGAAAAAAGCAAATTTTTTTTTTAATTTTAGATTACCTTTTTCTACCTTCATTCTTAAAATGTAGCATACCACTTTTGAATACATGACTATTGAAATTTTCATATACCATGACTCCTTTCTAGACATTCCATGATGAATCACCTGATAGAAAATTTTAATTGAACTGTTTAAACTTAGGATTTCTTTGTAGAACAAACATATTTATTAGATTTACTACAATAAACATTTAATAAAAGCCACTTTCTCTTTTAAATTACACTGGTTCCACCTCTAAATTTTCTAGCCAAGTATTCTAGGTTTTCTTTAAATATCTTTTCTAGACCACTGATTTTTATTTTCTTGCAAGTGTCTACTTGAGGCAACAATTTTCTATTTTCAAGTAAGAAATTTTAATTGATAAATATAAAGCAACCATTATCCTTTAGAATTCCACCTATGTCTTCAAAATGACACTTTTATATTTGGACTATTCCAAGAATACAAAGGTAGGAACACCACATTTTTCTGTCAAGCTTTAAAATAACATGATTAATATGTTCTTAAATATTTCAGAGTACGTACAGGAGTGTACAATCTGGTTTCTAGCAATGTCTTAAAGCCCACACTTTCCTAATTAATGTTGGTTTTCTAGATTATTTGTATGTGATATCCAATTATATGTTATTATGAGACTACTTTCAGGTTAATGGACATTTACTTGATTCTTTTTATCTCATAATGCTGACGGAGTCCTGTTGTAAGGATTGCTGAGCCAGTTATATTGTCAGGAACAATGATAGTGAATTGTGATCTGGATCTTGTTTGTCCATGGCCCCTCCTGCTGCTGATAAAAACAAAGGGACTCGGGGGCGCCTGGGTGGCTCAGTCGGTTAAGCGTCCGACTTCGGCTCGGGTCATGATCTCACGGTCCGTGAGTTCGAGCCCCGTGTTGGGCTCTGTGCTGATGGCTCAGAGCCTGGAGCCTGTTTCAGATTCTGTGTCTCCCTCTCTCTCTGACCCTCCCCCATTCATGCTCTGTCTCTCTCTGTCTCAAAAATAAATAAACATTAAAAAAAAATTAAAAATAAAAAAAACAAAGGGACTCAAAACTTAATGAAAATCTGTTATTGCATCCATAAAGGAAGAAATAAACTTATTTTCCTTGTAAATACATTCTCAAGAGAACCAGATGATAATAATAAAAATGGCAGAGTGAGAATCTTGAAAAATTCTCTATGTATAAACAATTATAAATCTATAAAATATTGTCATAATCAACATCTTCAGGATTTTGGAAGTTAGGCAAAAACTTGCAGCAATTCTTGAAGTGTTTACTTCTGAATAAAAACAACTGAATCTCAGTAAAAACAGTGAGATTTGTGGAATTTTACCTTGTCCTGATTAAAATCCCAACTCCCCATTTTGGTGGTAGCCTTGAAAACCGCCAGTCTATAATCACAGTGAAAACCAGCAATATGTCATCCAACAGAGGGGACAGAACAGTGTTAGAACAGCTCCAAAGTTTCATTTCCAGACAATTGCTAAGTATTTGGCTTGTGTGGTGATTCTTACAAGACCTTACTTGCAAAATTGCCTTTATTTGACGTCACTCTGAACAAACCCAATGTGAAAAGCCTTTCCCCTGGGGAATGTGCTGAAAAAATTTCAGGTAATTATTTAACATTGCAGCTCCCTAGTACAGTGGACAAGAACTGGGGCAAGCCAAAAACTAAAACCTTTTCTTAAAAAGAAAACCTACAGAATGAGATGCCCATAAGGTCTTTGTAAAGTTCCAACTCCAACATATTGCTGAGAATCTAGAAGGCTATGTGCATTCATAGGGTTGTACACTTGCCAAGGACTCTGCACATGCTCAAAAAAGTGCTGAGAAGGTTGTAAGATCTCATCACTGGTTGACCTGAAGCTTTGTTCAAACAGTAAATGAAGGTTTAGGGAATATTTCAACTGACTATGTGGGTGTTGAAGATAATACCTCAAGACACCCACAGAGCCATTCTCAGAAAAGACAAAGACAGTCATTGGTTTGAGGTGTTTAATAAATCTCTATCTAAACATTAGCTAACAATAAGCTAAGTGACCAGAGATTCCAGGGGTCACACAGAAGGAAGAATGCAGACTTCACAGAATTAGTTCAGAAAAGTCACTAAAAAACAGCAACAACAATAAACCCTACCAAAGGTAGAGGGAAGGGGTATTATGATTTCCAGAGTTGCTACGTTGTATTATTTAAAATGTTCAGTTTTCAACAACAGCAAAAAATTAGTCTTAAAAAGAAACAAAATGATATAGCCATTATGCAGGGAGAAAAAAAAAATCAATTAAAACTTGTTCCTGAGGAAGGAAGCCTAATATTAGGCAAAGAATTTAAATCGTTTATGTTAAATATGTTCAAAAAGTAAAGGAAGCCATGTCTAAAGAAATAAATGAGAGTATTACAACACAGTTTCACCAAATAGAGAGTATCAATAAAGAGAGAGAAATTATTAAAAAGAACCAAATAAAAATCCTGGAGCTTAAAAAGTAAAGAACTAAAAAGAATGAAGAACTAAATTAATTAACTAATTAAAGAACTAAAGGATGAAGAAAAATTAACTGACTCTCAAAGACCTATGAAACACCATCAAGCTTGCCAATATGTACATAATGGAAGAATCAAAGGAAAGCAGAGAAAGAAGAAAAAATAGTATTTGAATAAATAATTTAGCGCAAATTTCTAAAATTTGATGAAAAACATGAATCTGCACTACATATCCTACCTAGAAACCCAACAGATTACAAATATAAAAAAAAAGAGAGGGAGAGATCCACACCTAGACACATCATAGTCAGATTACCAAAAGCCAAAGGTGAAGAGGGAATCATGAAAGAACAAAGAGACTTATGTACAATGGATCCTCAATAAGATTAACAGTTGATTTTTCATCAGAAGCCAGGGAGTCCAGAAGGCAGTGGAAACACATGTTGAAAGAGAAATCAACAAACAAACAAAAAATGTCAAACAAAAATTTTGTCTCTAGCAAAGGAACTCATTAAAACTGAAGAATTAGAAAATCACAATACAGACAAAAGGTGAGAACACATTTCACTATCAGGTTTGCACAAGATGTATTAAAGTAAGTCCTTTAGGTTTAAATGAAAGAACATTAGAGAGTAATTCAAATGAAGTTGGATCCCTACCTCTCATGTTATACAAAAATAATTCAAAATTGTTCAAATACCTAGATGTAATACCTAAAACTATCAGGCTCTTAGCATAAAATAGGTGCATATTTTCATGACCTTGGATTAGTCAATGGAGTATTAGATATGCACTAAAGTATAAGCAACAAAAAAAAGTTGATAAATTGAATTTTATCAAATTATAAAATAGTTGTGCTTCAAAAGGATACTCAAAGAAAGGGAGAAAACATTTACAAATCATATCTATCTACATATATCTAGATAGATAGATATAGATATAGATATGCTATAACTGTTACCTATAACTGTCATATATCTAGTATCCAGAATATTTAAAGATCATTTATAAATCAATAAGAAAAAGACAAATAACTCAATCAACATATGGGCAAAAGATCTGAATAGACATTTGTTCAAGGAAGATATACAAATGCCCAATATGTACATAAAAAGATACTTAATACCACTAATCATTAGGTAAATAAAAAGCAAAACAAACAAACAAAAAATAACCAGAGTGGCTATAATCAAAAATAGAATTATCAACTATTGGCAATGATGTAGAGAAAATGGAACCTTAATACACTGCTGGTAGGAATGCAAAATGAAAGAGCTATTTTGGAAAACAGTTTGACAGTTCCTCAAAAAGTTAAACATAGAGTTAGCATATGACCCAGCAATGCCACTCCTAGGTATATACTGAGTAGAAATGCAAACATATGTTCACACAAAAATATGTATATAAATATAACAGCAGTATTATTATAACAGTAGGTGAAAATAACCCAAGTGTCTATCAACTAATAGATAAAACAAAATATATATGATGGCTAATTTTATGTGTCAACTCGACAAAGCAAGGAGATGCTCAAATAACTGGTTAAACAATACTTCTGGGTGTGTCTGTGAGGGTGTTTCCAAAAGATATTAGCATTTTAATCAGTGGGCTAAATACAGCAGATGGCCTTCTTTAATATGAGTAGGCATCACCCAATCCATTGAGGGCCTGAATAGAACAAAAAGACGAAGGTCGAATTCTCACTCTGCCTGACTAGTTCTTGCTCTGACTGATAGAGCTGGTACAATGATCTTCTCTTGCCCTCAGCACTCCTGATTCTCAGGCCTTCAGACTGGTAATGGCATGTATACCATCAGCTTTCCAGCTTTCAAGCCTACAAACTATACCACTGGCTTTCCTGGGTGTCTAGCTTGCAATTGTCTAGCTTGCAGATGGCAGACAATGGGACTTTTCAGCCTCCATGATCACATGAAACATATAATAAATCATACACACACACACACACACACACACACACACACCCCAACAGGAATAGCTCGTGGTTCTATGGTTATGGTTCTCTGAAGAATCCTAATATAATGTAGTAAATCCATAAAATGAAATATTATTCACCCAAAAGAAATTAAGTATTGATACAAACAATGGCACAAGTAAACTCTGAAAACATTATATTAAATAAATCAAACACAAAAGGCCACATTTTCATTATGGTTAAATGTGATTTTAAGTCCCTATGATTTAATTAATAAAATGTCGAGAATGGAAAAATACATAGATACAAAAGGTATATTAGTGGTTGCCAAATGGGTACTGAGTCTAAGAACAGCTTTAGGGTTTCTTTTGGAGTGGAAACTGCACTGGAATTAAAGAATGATAATGGTGTACAATCTCATAAAATATACTACAAGTGTTGACTTGCACATTTTAAAGGAGTGAATTTTACAGTATGTGAATTGTATCTCTAAAAAGTAATAACAAATATTAACAATTAATTTAAAATTAAAAAGGGAGACCATATAATCATCTCAATAGATGCAGAAAAATCATTTTACAAAATGTAACATCTATTCATGATAAAAACTCTCCACAAAGTGGGTTTCAAGAGAACACAACTTGACATGGTGAAGGCCATATATAAAAAACCCATAGCTAATCTCATACACAATGATGAAAAACTGAAAGCTTTTCCTCTAAGACCAGGAATAGTACACAGATGTCCACTCTCACCACTTTTATATAACATAGTATTGGAAGATCTACCTGCAGCAATCAGAGAAGAAAAGGAAATAAAAGGCATCCAAATTGATAAGGAAGAATAAAACATGTCACTGTGCAGATGACATGATACTTATATAGGAAACACTAAATACTCCACTAAAAATTAATAGAACTGATAAATGAATTCAGTAAAGTTGCAGGATATAAAAATTAACATACATAAGTTTATTGTATTTCTATTTGCTAGAAATGAACAATCAGAAAGACAAATTAAGAAAACAATCCTATTTGCAATTGCACCAAAAAGAATAAAATATCTAGGAATAAATTTGACCACAAGGGTGAAAGACCTATATTCTGGCAACTATAAGACACTGATGAAAGAAACTGAAGATGACACACAAAAAAATGGAAAGATATATCATGCTCATGGATTATTGGAATTAACATCATTAAAATGTCCATACTACCTAAATCAATCTACAGATTCAATGCAATCTCTATCAAAATACCAACAGCATTTTTCACAGAACTAGAACAAATAATCCTAAAATGTGTACAGAACCACAAAAGACCTCAAATAGCTGAAGCATTCTTGAGAAAGAAGAACAAAGTTGGGCTACAATCAAAAACACAAGAAACAACAAGTGCTGGTAAGGATGTAAAGAAAAAGGAACCCTCATAAATTGGTGGTAGGAATGCAAAATGGTGCACCCACTGTAGACAACACTATGGAGACTCTTCACAAAAAATTAAAAATAGAATTACCATATTATCCAGTAATTCCAGAACTGGGTATTTACCCAAAGAAAATGAAAACACTAATCCAAAAAGATATATACACCCCTATTTTTACTGCATTATTTACAGTAGTCAAATTATGGAAGCAGCCCAACTATCTATCCACAGATGAATGGATAAAGAAGATGTGGTATACACACACACACACACACACGCATGCACGCATACACACTAAAATATTACTCAGCCATAAAAAAGAATGAAATCTTGCCATTTTTGACAACATGGATAGATCTAGAGGGTATAATGCTAAGTGAAATATATCAGTCACAGAGAGATAAATGCCATATGATTTCACTCATATGTGGAATTAAAAAAAAAAAACAAAACAAAACAAAGAAAAAAAGAAGCAAAACAATAAAGAGATTCTTAACTATAGAGAACAAACAGATGGTTACCAGAGGGGAGGTGTGGGAGTGGGATGGGTACAATATGTGAAGGTGATTAGAGTACACTTATCGTAAGGAGCCCTGAGTAATTTATGGAATTGTTAACTTACTATATTATACACCTGAAACCAATAAAACACTGTATGTTAATTATACTGGAATTAAAATTTTAAATAATTAATAAAAAAATAAAAATAAAAAGAACAAAGCTGGAGGTACCACAATCCCAAATTTAAAGATATACTACAAAACTATAGTAATCAAAACATTACAGTACTGAACCAAAAAGAGACACACAGATCAACAGAACAGGACAGAAAGACCATGAATACACCATGCTTATATGGTCAATTAATCTATGACAAATGAAGCAAGAATATACAATGAAGAAAAGACAGTCTCTTTGACAAATGGTCCTGGGAAAACTGGACAGCAACAGGCCAAAAAATAAAACTGGACCACTTTTTTACACTGTACACAAAAATAAACTGAAAATAGATTAAAGATCTATTTGTGAGACATGAAACCATAAAACTCCTAAAAGAAAACATAGCAGTAATCTATGGGACATCAGCCTTAGCAACATATTTATGGGTAAGCCTCAGGCAAGGGAAGCAAAAGCAAAAATTAACTCTTTGGACTATACCAAAATAAAAAGTGATTACACATTCAACAAAACAAAAAGGCAACCTAACGAATGGAAGAAGATACTTGCAAATGTTGTATCTAATGAGGAACGGTTAATATCCAAAGTACATTAAGAAATTTTACAACTCAACACCAAAAAAAAAAGTGATTAAAAGATGGGCAGAAGACCTGAATATTTTTCCAAAGAAGGCATACACATGGCCAATAGACACATGAAAACATGCTTGACATCAGTAATCATCAAGGAATGCAAATCAAGACCACAAGGAGATAGCACCTCATACCAGTCAGTATGGCTAATATCAAAAAGGCACAAAAGAACAAATGTAGAGAAAAGGGAACCTGAATGTACTATTGGTGGTAATATAAATTGGGTAATCACTGTGGAAAACAGTATGGAGGCTACTCAAAAAATTAAACACAGCAATTCTATATGATCCCTTAATTACACTACTGGGCATTTATCAAAAAAAAAAAAAAATGAAAACCCTAATTCCAAAGAGTATATGCACCTCTATGTTTACTGCAGCATTATTTACAATAGCCAACATATGGAAGCAACCCAAGTGTCCACTGGTAGGTAAATAGATAAGGAAGATGTGGTACGTATACACACACACACACACACACACACACACACACACACACACACACACACGGCTACTGCTCAGCCATAAAAAAGAATGAATATTTGCAACAACATGGATTGACCTAAAGGGTATTATGCTAAGTGAAATAAGTCAGATAAAGGCAAATACCATATGATTTCATTTATAAGTAGAATCTAAGAAAAGAGAGAGAGATTGTTTGCTACATTTACAGTAAACATCATTATTAAGGACTTGGTTCCAATTGACTCAAGAAAGATCCTTAAAATTATCTATAGATTTTAAAGGAAGAAATGCCATAAGCATGTTGTTTTAATCAATGTAGTAGGCCTCAGTGTCTCACCAATTTTTCCTCAACTACCAAAACATTTCCTGAGAGACCCCAACTTAAGAAGAGTAAAGATAATTTTATTAAGTGTCACATGGACATAATACGTCTACTAAGTATAAACAAAGCAATCCCTAGAAATGCTTTAACAGTGGTCTTTACTCATATTTACATACTAGTAGGAAAATTCTGTTTCTGCTCCAAGAACAAGAGGCAAATGGCCGTTTGTAGGCTGCTAACTTTAGATACACCCACAATGAAACTGACAGCATTCAACCTGTTCGAGATATATCAATTACTACATATTAATGTATAGTTTAAAAGGATTTCGTGGGGCGCTTGGGTGGCTCAGTCGGTTGAGCGTCCGACTTCGTCTCAGGTCACGATCTCGCGGTCTGTGAGTTCGAGCCCCGCGTCGGGCTCTGTGCTGACAGCTCGGAGCCTGAAGTCTGTTTCGGATTCTGTGTCTCCCTATCTCTCTGACCCTCTCCCGTTCATGCTCTGTCTCTCCCTGTCTCAAAAATAAATAAACGTGGGGCGCCTGGGTGGCTCAGTCGGTTAAGCATCCGACTTCGGCTCAGGTCACAATCTCGCAGTCCGCGAGTTCGAGCCCCGCGTCGGGCTCTGGGCTGACGGCTCAGAGCCTGGAGCCTGTTTCAGATTCTGTGTCTCCCTCTCTCTCTGCCCCTCCCCCGTTCATGCTGTGTCTCTCTCTGTCTCAAAAATAAATAAACGTTAAAAAAAAAAAATTTAAAAAAAAAAATAAATAAATAAACGTTAAAAAAAACAATTTTTAAAAGGATTTCGTCATCTTCAAACCCAGAGGGGAAAGAACGCAGTTGACACAGACTTTCATTTCTTCCTGTCCAGAGTGATTTGTGGCCTGTCATTCTTAAGGCAGTTTGGAAGAGAAGATGGACATGCTGACAGTCCGCTTATCTCTATTTGAGAAGACACAACCCTCTGGGGTTTTCTGAACTCATATGTCATTGAGGCTGCAAAATTACTGAGAAACAGTTGTTGAAAATCTCAAGTAATTGTGAATAATACAGAAATAACATTATTCTCTGATCAATTAGTTCTCGTTGAAAAGTGCTTCTTCAAAGTGTAACAAATAATTCTTGGATGTTCTCATAGTTGGAACCCAACTAAAACGGATTATTACTCTTTCCTTGAACTTAAATTTTCTATGTACCTCTGGAAATCAAATTCTCAGAAATCAAACAAAAGGGCATTTTTGTTTTATTTTGTCTTCTGCAGAAGATCTTTTATATGTGTTATATTTCTTATTAAATTTTAATTTCCTTGAGAGTAGGTAACATGTTATTTTTAACTTTCCATGTGTACAAATATGAAACAGGCATTCAACAACTATTTGTTAGAAGAACAAATAAGTAAATGGGAGTACATTAAGTGATCATACTGAAAGACAAAGTAAGCCCTTAGGATCCCAAAAAACCCTCCACATTTTTATTAATACATTTATACTCATATTTTTTCAAGTTTTTCATGTAGAACTTGATAGTTGCCAATTAGCTGTCCTGTGAAAATGTCATTAGAATATTGCGTTTTCTGAAATACAGATTTTAAGTTTTATAGATAAGTGATTTCTACTGTAAAATTTGAATTTATATAGATTCCTTGAAGAACTTAAAATGCCACTTAAAGGTGCATGCAATCATGCAGCAGCACACCTTTACTAAGTTCAGGGAACTCCTGGAGATAGGAGTTCCCATGTCAGGGTCAGGCAGGTCCTCTTCCTTCTACAGTGATAGAGATGTAATGGAGTACATCACTGCCCAGCTAGAGAGGTTTCCCAGCCTCCTCTGAAAGAGACTTTCTTAAAAGGTCTCTTCTGGAAACAGATTCTAAGGAGACTGTTAACAACTTTTGAGTCATCTCGAATGTAAAAGATAGCCCTCCTTCTGTACTAGTGCTTTCCTTTTTTCTTCCTGTGAATTAAAATAATGATGTGTTTGCAATCAAAAGCTCTGATTATACATATGAGGATAGCAGCCTTGTAGTACAGCCAACCAAGGAAATGGAAAGGTCCAGGCCCAGAATGAACATCCAGAGCATAGCCTCCCTCCAATCTGGACAGTCATCTTAGGACTTCCATATGAGAAAAAATGCACTTATCTTTTCCATAATCCACTGTACTTTGGGATATCTTTGCTATAGGAACTTAGTCCTTAAAATAAATAATAAATTTCCAAAATAGTTATGTGAAATCAAATTTTGGGGATTCCCCTAAAGCTGAAGTTCAAGTAAGAAGTCTAACTCTGCAAATTAGACCCACTTAAACAAGATTTTGATTCAGAAGCTAGCAATGCAAAGAGCAGACTCTGTATAGTATCTATTCTAATAAGAGAAAGTCATATATATTAAATATGTGATAGACTGATTAAGTGTGTGCATACATAGGTATTTTTTTTAGATTTTGGAAGTAAGTATATTCCAAAGAAATTAAAAATTAAAACACAAATGCCAAGTCCTATTCTCAAAGTTATTAAAATATAAAGTTACCAAGTGAAAATCTGCTCACATTACCTTCAAACTACCAGAGCCAATAGCAGCCATTTTCTTTGCTATTGTATTTTTATCTAAAGACTCTTTTGGCCCCTAGTAACTCATTTGATAACAGAGTGGTTGTTTCTTTACTCATTCTTCAGCATTTACAAAATGAGACAGCTTTTATCAAGATATGTCTCAGCATTGGTGTAGGCATGAAGAAATTTTGGAATGCAAACACAAGGCACAACTAGCGCATCCCCTTCCATAGAACTATATAGAGGTCAAGTCCCACCCCTGTGAAAATGTGAGATCTACCCATTTGTGTAAATCTTATTTTTTCTTATCTCTTGAGTGGCTAGGGTTGGCCTATGCTGCATAATTTTATGTTTCTAACTACTTTTGTCATTTTATAAATAAAGTAAGAGTAAGGAAGACATTTGGTTGATTAACAAGAAAAAAAATATTTACTAATCACAGAATGAGGGCATTTAATGAATACTTCATAATCCTATATTAACTTTGAAGAAGTACCTTCAACATTTGTATATTTTCTGATGATATTTAGGATGTTTAAAACCAATCAGGCAACTGACAAACCTCATATAAACTTCAGCATTGAAATAACTGGTGTTTTTGTTTTTTTAACTTTACTTTCTGGGTTATAATCTGATTCATACTGATGACCAAATTCACTGTATCATCACAGACTGGAAATTAAATATAATAAACCTTAAGGTTGTGACAGATTGCAGGTATTTACATAATAACCAGATTTTTTTTGGAGAATGGGTATGTTCTGATAAAAAAAAATAAGTAAAACCAGACCCAAAATTTAGAAAATCACAGAAGAGACATTTCTATGTTTAACTAAATTCAGGAAATGCTTAAGTATCTGATACTAAAAATCTGTCCATCACTACCAAGAGCCAGGTTACATCCCAGGCTTAAGAGATTATGTGCAGGTAAAGCCTGTGTTCAGGAATTCCTAATTATAAAAGGTTGAATCTCAGGTTTCACCTTTGAAAGCCTAATAAACTGATTACCATGTAAAGATATTTTATAAGAGACTTCCAATAGAACTGATATATTTTAGAAAGAAAGCGAAGTGTTTTAACAATCACTTTTCTTATAACAGAAGCAAATTTGCAACTTCCACAGGAACACAGTTCTTCCAAATTCAGTCTTTGCCACCTAGTACTATTTTTCATCTTTATAGTCTAATATTTGAAATTCGTGTTTCATTTTCAAAATAATAGGGCAAAATCATAATACATCAGGTTTTCAGAAGTCCTTATGCTTCTAAATTTTTTATGTAAAATAAATTTATATTTAGAATTTAGAATAGCAGAGACTTATTAATGTTGGTTAAATGCATATGCTTGCTATTTGACATAAAGAAATATGAATGGCCAAAATTCAAGAATGCAGAATAAATTAAGAGAAATTTGGTATGACACATGTATTTATTATTTTTCTGATGAGTCTATATTTACATATATATACACATACATATATTACACACAAGTATAATATATATATATATACATAAACTCTGAAATATTACACTGCAAAAGTATGATATTTAGTTCATTTTCTTCAAACGTGTCTTAAATAGCAATAGAATTAACCCAAGGTGTAGCATTACAATCAGATTCTACAATGGATGTTACCTGAAATTTGACTCCTCTTAATGCTTCAGTGACAGGAAAATAATAAAAATTGCTTAATTTCTATAGAAACTATTGCAATTTCTAATAAAAATGGTAATTTTTTAAAAAGCAGTATACAAGTACTTTGAGTGTTTTTTTCTTCCACTTAGTACCCACTGGAGAAAAAGATGCTCGTGTCTGGACTTGTGCTTCTTTTGAGGCCATTCTGTATCTCAATTCTGTTCCTTCCTATCCTCATGATGGACAAGAGAAAAAGCTAAGAGGGCTAAATAATCTGAAGGAATAAATATTTTTTGCTGTGTGTGCACATGTGTGACTTCATTTTTTGCCCAATCAAAAGAGAGAGTGAGAGAGAGAGAGAGAGAGAGAGAGAGAGAGAGAGAGAGAGAGAGAAGGGCAATATTATCTAAGTCAACAGTATGTGCAAGCGCATTAAATACTGAAAACATGTGTATCACCTAACATTTATACTGCATGTTTGCCATGTGCTGTATTGTTCTAAATGGCTTACATGTATCATCAACTCATTTCAACTTCACAATGACATTATGAGTGAAATATCATTCTTTCCTTTTTCTGTCTGCATATTTATCTTCCAAACTATAAAGACAATTTCCTCTGAGTATTCTAAGACTTTCTCCCAATGACTTTGGGGTTTGCACATGAAGTGTAAAAACTGTGGAATAACCAGGCAAGTGAGTTATTTGTCTTGCTATTTCTCTGTCGCTGTCACTTTCTCTCCTGGGTTTGGTATAAGAAGCAATGCATTTAGGAATAAGTAAACCCTGAGTATGCCATAGATTATTGGCCTATTCATGGCAAGGAAATCTCCAGAAATAGATACTGGTATTCTTCTTAATAAAAACATAACACTTAATAATAATTATTAAGAATTAAGGGAGATGTAGGTGCATTTATACTATAAGCTAATGAAAACATTACATTGGTCATTTTAGTTACTTTTAAATTAAGAGTCAAATCAAACATATGGCCAATCCTCCACACAAACAATGAAAGCAGTTAAAACACAGAGTGTCTTAAAGACACCAGTGGAAATTTCATTTACAAAATTATAAGTAGAATACCATAGGTTCCAGAGATTCCGCATTAAAGAGTTATTTATTTATGCTAAGTATTGTTAAGATATAAGTAGTGTTTACTAATCGAGAATACTGATACAGTAATCACTGTATTTTCACTCTAACAGAGACCATCAACTCATTTAACCTAAAGTAATATATAACATGAAAACTTTAAGAACTATGGCAGGGATAGAAATATGGGATAGGGAAAGTGGTGATGAATTTTTTGCACTCAAAAATTCACATAACATAGACATCTGTCTACTTTCTTCAGTTATAGAGTAGGCATATCTTTCTGAATGTTTAGACCACAAAACTACAAGTTTGTTCCAATCTTCACTTGTTAGTCCTCACTTACTCCATCTTAGTCTGTAAGTAACATTCCAACTTTCTGATCTCTGGTAAATCCCCAACAACTTGTCTCTATTTTCACTTGCAATCTCCATTAACATGATCAAAAAAATTCCAAATTGGATATTAATATTAGGGAATGACTTTAAATTTATCAATATCTGATGAATTCAGAAGATGAATGCTGAATTATGAAATGTCATTATAGCTTCAAGTTACTTTGAAATTTTTCAGCTACAGAAAGAAGAGAGAAAGAGAGTCACAGACACAGAAAGATAATTCATGGAATATGTTAATAATTGTTTTTTATTGTTGTTGTTGTTAATAATTGTAGAAACTGTATGTCAGTATAAGGGTGTTTGCTATACAAATTTTTGACTTTTTCTGTATACTTGATCTTACCACTGAAAAGTAAAAACAAAAAAACCCCAAACCATTCCATGTGTGTTCATATATATATCTATATACAGATCTATATCTTCACCCTTTTTCTACATTTTTTTTTTTGCTCATCTATCTTTATGATCTCAGAGTTAAAGGCAAACTCCTCACTACTATGGTGCTTTATTACATTTTCTACTAATTTTAAAGAATATTATTTCTAATTATCTTCTAGCTAGCATATTAAGAGGCAACCGTCTCAGCTTCTTCTAGTTCTTCCTCATTTCTTTCTAATTCAAGTAAGAAGCCTTTTTTTTAATATTATAAAATACCTTATATCAAAACACACACATACACAAACACAATCCTCTTCTATCATTACTTCTTCTGATTGCTATCCTATTATTCATCCCTCCTTTCCCAGTTAAAATTCTTAAATAGCAGTATTTAATTATTGCTCCTGATTGTTCCTTTATCTCTTCTAACTTCCATCAACCACTCCACTTAAATTGCTGTAAGATCAACAAAAACCTCTTTGTCACAAAGTTCACTGATTTGTTTCAGTTCCCATCTTTCTGTAGCCACACAACAGTTATCATCCTCCTTGACCTTTGCACTACAGCTATAACTGTTTATGACTTCTTTCTCCTGATTGTTGTCTCGTCTGTAAAGACAGCATTCTTGTGTATCTCCTTTTCTCATTACTCCTAAACTCAGTTTCTTCTTTTTCCATATTTCCTTTATATGTGTTCATCTCCTTCAACATAGATTTATGAGGGTTGTTTGCTTATACACTCCCTTTATAGAAATGTCCACTTGTTTATTGTAAAGAGTTAAAAAAAAAAAAAGATACGGTTTCTAATATGAAATCTAGTTCTTTCTTTCTTCCTGAGACTACTTCAGCACTTGTTTCTTTAAGCACCTCTATCATCCTAAGCCCACTCACACACAGCCAACACCTAACTCAACACCTTTCTGTACTCGTCTCTCCTTGTTGTTGGTTGTACCCTTTTTGGTTTTATTCTAATTTTTTATAAGCACCAATTTTCTATTTAGATATTTAGATATCCTTCATGGATATCTAAGAAAACTTTTGGACTTTATTTCACATAAAGCCTCATTAAAATACCATAGTATTTTTAATCTGTTGTATGTTAACTCATGAAAAACCTATAGTAATCTAACAATTCAGTTTGCTTAAGAAATCAAGGAAAGCACAAAAATTTCAAATTCAAGAAAATGAACTATTTTTTTCAAAGTCAATTGGCACTTTTTTTTTAATTTCAAGATTTCTTATCCCATTTACCCTTGAGAAGAAAATAAAAAATCTCTTGACCAAAGCTTAAAAGTTCATCCTAAAATAGGTAAGGGAAAAATAATTTATTTCAATTCTTTGCGTGAAACTAATAGTTTTGTGTCATGAGAAGGTTGCCATTTTTCCAGTAAGTAAATATGCCCTATACTATGAAGGGTTGCCATTTAAAGAACAACTAGGAAGCAATTCAATGAAGAGGATTGTTAAGGATAGGTTCCTTGCTGCATTCCAATCATGTTCTTTTCAAAACCTAGCTTTAAGGATTTTAAAGAAATCCTGAGGGGGCACTCTCTTCCTTTTGTCCCACTGAAATATCATCATTAAACTCCTCTAAAAATGGTTTCTGATATCATTCTGCTTTCCAGCTGAGGCAACATTTTCTATAAGTAATAACAAAACAGCTGAAGTGAGTAAAAGCAAACTGGGCAGATAGGAATATCAATCCTGATGGGACCAAAGGGAGCTCTGTGTTAACTTCTAAAGTACCTGAACTTTTCTGAACCAGTTGGTTTTGACTGAAATTGAAAATGTTCTTTTACTTTCGAATCCCTGCCAGAGGGGGCTGCTATGGTAGACTTCTCTAGCTATTTTTCTTCTTTTTCAGAGGAATTCAAGACGGGAGATGTCAATGTGTGTGCTTAAGCGTAAAAGTGATCATTTTTTAACCACTGGTGGGAAAGTAGTTTGCCAGTGGGGAGCTAAGTGTTGAAATCTGGCATTAATCCAGCAGAGTTGGACCAATAGATCACAGATAACTATACAGTATATGACGGTGAGTTCTCTTGCTTAAAATGAAAAAAAAAAATGGAGAGTATTGAGAAGTGAGACAGGAGATTTTTCAAATGGTGCACTACACTGCTCTATTGACTTAAGTCAGCCACAAGGAAATTTAAAAACAATTTAGAGAATAGAGTGCAACTACCTCTAAGAAGATCACTCTTCATAACATAGGTGGATGGGGACTACTCCAGTATGAAATACTGTCTCACATGTATGTTTACCTTAAGGCTTCAGCAGATACTAAATTGCATTCTTAAAGTTTGGTGAATTTAAGCTGAACAGGTCGTTAATGTCACCCAGAAGCAACAACAATGACACCCCCAAAGGTGAAAGTGGAAGTAAATAGCCAAGTGTCTATCTCTTGAGGAAAAGCTAATAAAGCAGAAATCCAATCCTTCCATCAAGATTATGGTGAGCTGGATTTCTGCAGAAGTGTGGCTAAAAGCTCCAACTTTCATGCTTTTCATGTCAGGTCACAAATGCCAGCTGCTTGTTACTTAAAAATAATCATCAAAACATATGAGTTGAGGAATTATTTTCAAATAAGAATGAGAAAGGGATTCTTAAATGGCTTTTTCTCCTTTTTAAAAACATAACTGAATTACCATGACTGGAGGCAGAACTTAAAACCCTAATCATTTGAATTTAGAATAACATTCCCCAAAATATATTTAAAGTGAATATTAAAATAGGTAAGAAACCAAAAAGTAACACCAAAGCTATTGTCATATATAAAAGATATGTTTTCCACAAGTCTCTTTAAATCAAAGGAGTCAAAATTATAATTCTAAAGTCTTATATAAAAGGTGCCATATGTTTTCTCCTTCCCCATTTTTCTTAAGATTAAGACAGAGTGTATTTACCTATAAACAGTTCTTTTTTTTAACTTTTTACCATATTTGTTTTGAACCATGCCTTTCTTCCCAAGAATTTATTTATTCTCTCTCCATTTGTTTGGTGACCATTGTGCATAATACTGAGCTTCTCCTAGCATTAAAAAATAGTTTCTGGATTATTAGTAATAGTTTGGTTTTCACAAATCTTGGACATGAAACTATAGGAAATAGTGATATTGTTTGGAGCAGTTAAAAATGGTTTCTGGTCTCTTCCTTGAGTTGAGAATTTAAAGTCCTGAGCTTATAATTCTTTTGCTCCAATTTTCCAGTGCAATTAGAAGTAACGAAGCATCTCCGGTATATTCCTTATTTATCCTAACATTTCTGTAGCTCCATATGGTCTCTCTAGAAGTGTAATGAGACTTCTTTCATGGTGGCTTATAAAAGTGAGTCTTCCAAGAGCAAATAAATGTTGCCCATCCTCTTAAAGACATCATCCAGAGCTGGCATACCACCATTACTTCATACAGTATCAGCTAATGCAAATCATGAAACATCTCAGAGAGAAAGTGAACTATCAGAGGGCATACTAGGAGGTACAGTTCATTGAGGACCATTTTTGGAGACCACGTACCACAGTTTGGAATTTGCTTGTAGTGGTATGGTTAATAGAATTATTATTCTCTGAGTCAGTAACCAATAAGACCATTTTTTCATGATTAGTATTTGAGTCACTTGTGAACTCATTTGTAGGCTCATTTACCGTGACAATCTTGACAGTTCTACCTATTATGAATATTGTGCCATTTATTCTGAAAATTTAAATTCATTGAAAATGAGAACTGAATATGATGTTTTGGCCTGCGAAGCCCAGAGAATGAAGCCTCATGGAGATTGTTCTTATACTGTCAGAAAGAAAATACTTACTACGAAGTATTTTGCTACAAAGTATAAAGCTTGCAAACGTGAGAAGTTTGCAAGTTTGAGAAGTTTGTTAACTACCATGGGGTCTAAAATTTATTTTCAATAATAATGAACGGCATGATAAATCACTGTATTTAACTCCATAATATCAGAACATGTGAATATAAGAAATGTTATGGAAAGATGCATTTTCTTTTTTTAAGTTTATTTATTTATTTTTGAGAGAAAAGAGAGAGAGCAGGGAAGGGGGAGACAGAGAAGTCCAAGCAGGCTCTTCACTGTCAGTATGGAGCCCTATGTGGGGCTTGAACTTACGGAACCATGAGATCATGAACTGAGCCAAAATCAAGAGTCAGACGCCTAACCAGCTAAGCCACCAGGCACCCCAGAAAGATGCATTTTCTTAATGGAACTATATACTCCTGCCTGTACTTTGATAGTCAAAATCATGATAGAAATTTAAGATTATGTATTCTTTTTGTGGTTAAGATCTTATAAAAGTCCTGTATAACAATATTGGTATCTTTAATCTTAATTCCAAAGATCTCAAAATTCCTAAACAGATTTAATTTTAGAATTAATAAGACCTTCCATTTCCATGTTATTGACCCACACCTATATCTTTGCCTCACCAGAATTCATGTTCCTGAAATATCTCTGCCCAAAATTCCTTCTAAGATTCTTAGTACATTCATATTGTCAGGTTGGTCTTTCATGGAGTTCAAAACTTAAATCCAGACATTTTACTTACATTATTTCACCCTTAAAAATATACTACAGTAGACAAACTAAACTGTTATCAAATAAAATTTCTGCCTTTAGCAACATGACTGTTCTATCTGATGTTCAAAAAATTTAAGGCATTTCTCCCTTCCTTCTTTCCTCTTTCCTTCCTTTCTTTTTATAAACTTACCCAAAATAACAGCCTTAAGTTCTTCAAATGTACTACTTCTAAAAACAAACAAAAACAAAAAGGTACTGCTTCTATTAATCTACTCTACCTTCTTTTTGTTTTTAAGCACCCTTAAATGTCCCATGTCAAAGTAAAATACATGAGAAATATTGCAGCCACCAAGACTGTATTGAAGGAAAAATTCTAGGCATCACTTAACTAAATGGAGACCTTAACGCCTGTAAACATAAGTCTTCCCTTAAATATTTTGTTTTAAAAAAATGTACATACTGAAAGGAGAGAAACAGCTAAGAAAACCTACTCTGATTCACTCTTTTTCTTTAAGCTTTTATTTAAATTCAGTTGGTTAACTTACAGTATAATAGTAGTTTCAGGTATACAATATAGTGATTCAACACTTCCATACAATACCCTGTGCTCATCACAAGTACATTCCTTAATCCTCATCACCTATTTACCCATCTCCTGCCCCTAGACATCTCTCCTCTATTAACTATCAGTTTGTTCTCTATAGTTAACAGCCTCTCTCTCTTTTTTCCCCCTCTTTTCCCATTTGTTTCTTAAATTCCCCATATGAGTGAAATCATGGTATTTGTCTTTAACTTATTTTTCTTAGCATAATAACCTCTAGCTCCATCCATATCATTGCAAATGGCAAGATTTCATTCTTTTCATTGGCTGAGTAATATTCCATTGTATATATACACCATCTTTTGTATCCAATCATCAGTCAAACACATGGGCTGATTTTATAATTTGGCTATTATACATAACGTTGCTATAAACATTGGGTGGCGTGTATCCCTTTGAATTAGTATTTTTGTATTCTTTGGGTAAATACCAGGTAATGCAATTGCTGTGTCATAGGGTAGTTCTATGTTTAACTTTTTGAGAAAATTCCATACTGTTTTCCATAGTGGCTGTGGCAATTTGCCTTCCAACCAAAGGTGCAAGAGGGTTCCCCTTTCTCCACATCCTCAACACTTGTTGTTTCTTCTGTTGTTGATTTTGGTCATTCTGACAGGTGTGAGGTGATTTATTGTAGTTTTGATTTGCATTTCCCTGATAACCTGTGATGTTCTGCATCTTTTCATGTGTCTGTTGGCTATCTGTATGTCTTCTTTGAAAAAAATGTCTATTCATGTCTTCTGCCCATTTTTAATTAGATTATTTGTTTTTTGAGTATTGAGTTTCATCAGTTCATTATATATTTTGGATACTAACCCTTTATCAAATAAGTCATTTGCAAATATCATCTCCCATTCTGTAGGTTGCCTTTTAGATTGTTTCCTTCACTGTACAGTTTTGTTTTTTTTGTTTTTTGTTTTTTGTTTTTTTTTTATGAAGTTGCAATAGTTTATTTTTGCTTCTGTTTGCTTCTGTTGCCTCAAGAAACATATCTAGAAATAAGTTGCTACAGCCAATGTCAAAGAAATTACTGCCTATGGTCTCCTCTAGGATTTTTATGGTTTTAGATCTCACATTTAGGTCTTTCAACCATTTTGAATTTATTTTTTTGTATGGTATAAAAAAAGCACACATGTTGCTGTGCAGTTTTCCCAACACCATTTGTTGAAGAGACTTTTCCCTTTCGATGGTCTCTCCTGTTTTGTCAAAAATTAACTGACCATATAGTTGTGGGTTCATTTCTGGGTTTTCTATTCTGTTCACTGGTCTATGTGTCTGTTTTTGTGTCAGTACCATCTTGTTTTGATCACTACAGCTTTGTAATATAACTTGGGGCCTGGAATTGTGGTATCTCCAGCTCTGCTTTTATTCTTTAAGGTTGCTTTAGCTATTTGGGGTCTTTGGTGGTTCCATACATATTTGAGGATTGTATTCTAGCTCTGTGAAAAATGCTGGTGGTATTTTGATAGGGACTGCACTAAATGTGTAGATTGCTTTGGGTACTATAGACATTTTAACAATATTTGTTCTTCCAATCAATGAGCATGGAATGTCTTTCCACCTGTTTGTAGCACACTTAATTTCTTTAATCAGTGTTTTATAGTTTTCAAAATATAGGTCTTTCACCTCTTTGGTTAGGATTATTCCTTGGTATCTCATTGTTTTTAGTGCACTTGTAAATGGGATTGTTTCCTTAATTTCTCTTTCTGCTGCTTCTTTATTGGTATATAGAAATGCAACAGATTTCCACATATTGATTTTGTATACTGTGACTTTACTGCTAACTGCTGTTTCTAGGACTTCTAGTGCTACATTAAATAAAAGTGGTGAGAGTGGACATCTCTATCTTGTTCCTACCATAGGGAAAAAGCTCTCAATTTTTCCCCGTTGAGGATGATATTAGCTGTGGATTTTTTACATGTGGCCTTTATTGTTCCCTCTATACCTACTTTGTTGAGGACTTTTATCATGAATGGATGTTGTACTTTGTCAAATGCTTTTTCTGCATCTACTGAAATGATTTTATGGTTCTTATCCTTTCTTTATGTGGTATATCACATGATTGATTTGCAAATACTGAGCCACTCTTGTAACCCAGAAGAAATCCCACATGATTGTGGTGAATGATTTTTTAAAGTATTGCTGGATTCAGTTTGCTAGTATTTTACTGAGAGTTTCTGCATCTGTGTTTATCAGAGATATTGGCCTGTAGTTTTCTTTTTTAATGGTGTCTTCTGGTTTTAGTATCAGGGTAAGGTTGCCCTTGTAGAATGAACTTGGAAATTTTCCTTCCTTTTTTTTTTTTTTTTGTAACAGTTTGAAAACAATAGATATTAACTCTTTTTTTTTTAATGTTTGGTGGAATTTGCCTGTGAAGCCATCTGGTCCTGGATTTTAAGTTTAATTTTTTGTTGTTGTTGTTGTTTCTTTGGGTTTGGGGGGGGGGGGAGCCTTTTTTGACTACTAATTCAATTTCTTTTCAGGTTATCAGTCTGTTCAAGTTTTCTATTTCTTTCTCTTTCAGTTTCAGTACTTTATATGTTTCTCAGAATTTATCCATTTCTGCCAGTTGTCCAACCTGTTGTCATATAGATTTTCATAATATTCTCTTATACCTATGTATATGTCTGTGCTGTTATTTCTCCTCTCTCATTTGTGATTTTATTTATTTGGGAGCTTTCTCTTTTCTTTTTGATAAGTCTGGCTAAAGGTTTATCAATTTCATTAATTTTTTCAAAGAACCAGCTCCCAGTTTTATTGATCTGTTCTATTGTTTTTGTGAGTTTTTTTGTGGGTTTTTGTTTTTGTTTTTTAGTTTATATATCATTTCTTTCTGCTCTAATCTTTATTTCCTTTCTTCTGATGGCTTTAGGCTTCATTTATTGTTCTTTCTCTAGCTCCTTTAGGTGTAAAGTTATGTTGTTCTTTTGAGACTTTTCTGGCTTCTTGAGACACACCTGTATTGCTATGTAGTTCCCTGTTAGGACTATTTTTGGTACACACTAAAGGTTTTGGACCATTATGTTTTAATTTCATTTGTTTCCGTGTACTTTACTTTACATTTTATATTTTATTTTATATATTTATTTTATTTATTTTATTTTATTATTTATTTATTTTTCTCCTGGTTGACCTATTCATTATTTAGTAGCATGTTGTTTAATCTCCATGTATTTGTGGTCTTTCCACATTTTTTCCTGTGGTTGATTTCTCTTTAATAGCACTGTGGTCAGAAAAGATGTGTGGTGTGACCTCAATATTTTTGTAATTGTTTAAGCTTGGTTCGTGACCTAATATGTGATCTATTCTTGAGAGTGCTTTATGTGCATTTGAAAAGAATATGTATTCTGCTGTTTTAGGATGGAATGTTCTGAATATATCTGTTAAGTCCATCTGGTCCAGTGAGTCATTCAAAGCCACTGTTTCCTTATAGATTACCTGTTTAGATGATCTGTCCATTGATGTAGGTGAGGTGTTAAATCCCCTCCTATTATTATTATCAATTCCTTTATGTTTATTAATAGTTTTATGTAATTTGGTGCTTTCATGTTGGGTACATAAATATTTACAATTATATCTTCTTGTTGGACTGTACCCCCCAAAGATTATATAGTGCCTTCCTTGGTCTCTTGTTGCAGTCTCTGTTTTAAAATCTAGTTTGTCAGATATAAGTATGGCTATTCAGCTTTTTTTTTTACATCAATTTTCATGCCCTCACTTTCAATCTGCACATGTGTTTAAAATGAGTCTCCTGTAGGCAGCATATAGATAGGTCTTGGTTTTTTTTTGTTTTTTGTTTTGTTTTGTTTTCCATTCTGACACCTTTTGTTTGAAGCATTTAGTCCATTTACATTCAAAACAATTGTTAATCGATATGTATTTATTGCCATTTTATTACTCGTTTTGTCATTTTTCTGAAGGTTTTCTCTTATCCTTACTTGTCTTTGTCACTTTTGGTCTCTTCATTCTAAGAATCCCTTTAAATATTTCTTAGAGATCTGGTTTGGCTACCATGAACAGCTTTAGTTTTTGTTTGTCCAGGAAACTCTTTATCTCTCATTCTATTCTGAATGATAGCCTTGCTGGATAGAGAATTCATGGCTGCCGATGCTTCCAATTCAGCACCTTGAAGAGATCATGCCACTGCATTCTGGCTCACCAAGTTTCTGTTGATAAATCTCCAGGTAGTTTTATGGGTTTTCCCTAGTAAGTTAAGAACTTCTTTTGTCTTTCTGCTTTTAAGATTTTTTCTTTATCAGTTTATTTTGCAAATTTAATTACAACATGCCTTGGGGTTGGCCTGTTTTTGTTGATTTTGATAGGTGTTCTCTGCTCCTCCTTGATCTGGATATCTGTTCCTTCCCCAGATTAGGGAAGTTTTCAGCTATTATTTCTTCCATTATATTTTCTTCCTCCTTTTCTTTCTTTTTCTTCTGGGGCTCCTATAATACAAACATTATTACATTTGATGGAGTCACTGAGTTCCTTAATTCTATTCTTGTGTTGCACAATTCTTTCCTGTGTTCTGGTTCATTACTTTCCATTACTTTGTCTTCTAGGTCAGTAACTCATTCCTCTGTTTCTTCTAGCCCAATGTGCACTGAATCAAGTCTATTTCCAATCTCACTTATTGCCGTCTTACTCTGCAGTAGGAATCTTCTGAAGTCTCCTTAAGTCTTCTATTCTTTTCTCAAGCCCAGTGAGTAGTCCTATAATTGTCACTTTAAATTTTCCATCAGGCATGTTACTTGTATCTGTTTCGCTTAGATCTCTGGCCATGGCAGTATATTGTTCTTTCATTTTGGATAAATCCATCTTCACATTTTGTTTAAGTTTCTGCCTTCTTCTCAGTGTTAGGAAAGCAAGTTATGTCTCCTGCTCCTGAAAATAATAGCCTTATGGAAGAAGAAGTCATGTAGTGCCCATGGCCTGGCACTTCAGGGGTATCTCCAGTGTGTGCTGTGTGCGCTCTGCTGTTTGTTTGGAAGCTCTATCTTTTAGGCCAGTCATCTGCAGAGGATCTCCTTGCCTGCTGTGGGCAATGTTTGGTCCCCAGCCTAAATGTGGCTGGTTTTAACCAGGTGTGTTCTGGTCTGCTTGTGAAATGAGACCTGCCACCACCTCCACCAGAGCTGATGCCCTGAAGAATTCCCTGGTTGGGAGGTATTATGCGGGCAGGGATTTGTGCTGGTCTTCTGAGGAAGGGACCTGCCATACTGGGACTGAGGCAAGCAACTGACAAGGACAGTTCAACCACAGCACAGGGAAGTGGGGCTTGGTGTATGCAAGTTGGGCCACCAGTATAAATGCTATGCTGCTTCCCCCAGGTGGCTCTGTGTTTCTGCTGAGGGACAAGGGAGGAAAATGGAGCTGGTAACCTCCTTTGTTCCTGAAGAGGTGTTACTGTGAATGCTGCTTCTCTGGGAAGCTCTCCAAGAAGAGAAAATAATCTCTCCATTGCACACCCCCAGCATTCTTCAGATCGCTGTTTGCATGCTGTCTGCTCCCAGGCTGTTTGCCTACCTTCTCTCCAGGAGCAGTACAATACCCTCTGGGGTCTACCCCTGTCAAGCCCACCAACCTTGAAAACTCCTAGCTTTAAGTCCCAAGGGTTGCAAGAACTCATGAGATGTGGGCCCTCTCATTTTCCAAGCCAACAGCTTTGGGGAAATGTTCTCCCTGTGTGTTTCCCTGTGTGCTCTTCTCTCTCTCTCTCTCTCTCTCTCTCTCTCTCTCTCTCTCTCTCTCTCTCTCTCTCCTCTGTGACCAAAGCTTCCTGTACTCTACAACACCCACAGTTTGTTTCTCTCCTGAACCATGTCTCTGCACTCCCCACCATCTTTGATGTGGCCTCTTCTCTCCTTTAAGTTGTGGAGTTTGTTCTGTCAGTCATCAGATTGATTTCTCAGGGATTTAGGATGATTTGATAATTATCTAGTTCTGCTCGCTGGATGAGACAAGCCTAGGATCCTTCTGCTCCACTTTCATTTTCCCAACCCTGTAATTCATTTTTCTTCTCATTGAAAATGACCCTTACTTATATATGCCCATATTGCAATTAAAGTATACCAGCTATGCTGGTATATAAAGTAAATTATTTTCAAATGAATTAAATGGTAACCAGAAAAAAATAATTTACTTTACTTGTATGAGACATTAATCTCAGGGCTTATTTCTCTTAGTGAACTTCCAACTATTTCAACTGTACTTCTTATTGGCAAAAATTTTTTTGCAATCCTTTTTATTAGTTTTTCTTCACCACAAATTCTCCAGCATAAGAGTTGATTTTTCTTTTCCACACAGATTTTCTTCTACTCTACCTCAGCAAATTCCATTTCTAAATTCATCTAAGTAATGAATTATTAATACTTAAGACCATAACATAACTTTGATTTGGGTTTAATTTGAGGAGAGGAGGATAAATGATACAATGAAAAAACTATTTTCCATAATGCAGAAATAATTTTGCCACAGAAACCATGCACTTATAATTCTTTTACCATGATAAAAGATGAGGAAAACAAGTTGAGCAACTTCTTGAAGAGTATAATTTAGAGGCCTGATGACATAAAATAGCTATGATCATTTTAAAAACATGCATAGACAAACACCACAGCCAGGGATTGTAGTCAGAATTGCATTTTTCCCAGAAACCGCAGGGAGGTAATACAAGGGTGATAATGAATTCTCGTATTAAAAAAATCTACTCCCTGCTGTTTCTCTACAGGAGGAGGGCAAGAGAAACAAAACCTGGTTTTAAAAGAAAGAAGAAAAAGTAAAATATTTTCATTTCAGTAAAGCAATTAGTTTTTTTTTCCTTTTGATAACTGACCAAAAATTATTTTTCAAAGTATGCTCACCAAATTTAACCTATTTAATAAGCATTACTTTTTCTTTGCTAAAGGGCAGTGGGAACAGACATTCCCAATATGGTAACAGAAAATAATGGTTAAGAAAATAAAGTTTTTCAAGAAAGAATATTCATAATAAGTTATTTATTAGCTACAAATAGTTGAGGTATTTGCAGAAGAACCAATACCTTTGTGTGGGATCCAAAAAAACTCAACATATTTAGAACATGTTTTACTCATCAGTTAATTTGCTGTTTGATCTGTGTACTAGCTCTATGTTCAGCCTAAGCCATTCTCCAAATTTAAGCCATTTCAAGTTCCCCCCAGATATTCTACAGGCACCTCAACTTCAACATGTCACCAAATGTCCTTATGATAAACTCCCTTCCTCTGTACCTGTATTTGTTCTTCCTTCTATGGAGCCATCAAACATGTAATAACCTCTATGGCTCTGAGCAAACCTGCTCAGCTCATGTGTCTAATAATGCCTGCAAGTCAATACTGTGTTCCCGGAGCTCCTCTATTTCTCCTAAATGTGCCCATCTTTCTATTCCTTGCACTCCCTCTATTACCATATCTTAGATATTATTACACTTTCCATAGACTTTAGAAAATCCAAATTCAACTCAAATTTCATTACCTGTAAACAAGTTTAATATGTTACTGTATATTTTAAAATAATAAGTGCATATAAAAAATCCACAGTATAAAATAACTCTGCAGGCTTGATTGGATTCAAGTTTTGCTTGCTTGCATAAGAATGCTTTGCAAATGATACTTTATGTCATTCTGAATTTTGAAAGAAGCTGGCTAGCAGATAATTCTGGGTTCTGCCATCCAACCAAACCCCTAGAATGCCAATATCCTCTACTATAACTGAAGACGAAGTTAATAACTCACTACTACCAAAAAGGCAGACAGCACAATTATGGCCTTTAATATCAACTGAACACTTAACTAGATTAATGCCTATTCCATTTTATATATATATATATATATATATATATATATATATATAGAGAGAGAGAGAGAGAGAGAGAGAGAGACATTAAATAAACATTAAAAAAATCTTTAAAGGTATAAAGTGGATAAAAACTCAAAAGGAAAATTAAAAAATTCCCATATATATATATATGAATAAAAATGATATGGTTATATTATCACATTAAAAACAAAGCATACCTATCAAGTGTTTATAATGTCCCAGAATGTGCTAAGTGCTTCCAAGCTTCATCTCATTTAATTCTTAAGCCAACCTTATAAGATGGATACCACTATCATTATCTATTTTATGAATAAGGAACCTGAACCCTAGAGATGTTAAATTACTTTCCCAAATGAATCAGCTAGTGATATTTAAAGTTTTATTTTATTCTGTAGTCCACAGTTTTACCATTGATGGCACTACCTTCACAATATGTGGTTTTCATTTAGTGTGTATAAAGACTCAACAGTATATTTACATAAATTTTTAAGTTGGGTCCTTTTATAATATTCACCTCCATGAATTGAAAAATAAAGACAAAATTCTGAATTACCCTCATTGGGTTAATCAAAAAATAAAATAACACTTAAAGCTCATTGGAAAAAAAAGCAGTGAAATTATAGTTGTTTCAGTCCCAGGATTAATTGTTTCTCCTCTATCATGAGGAATGTATCTGCTCTTTGATGAACTGTTGACAAGTTTGCCACACTGTGGGAGATCACATATGCTACACTGTGATGTTGTAAAATGAAAATGTGAGATGGAATTCTGTTGCCTACAGCTGTTAACTTTTTAAGCAGCATTAGAAAATTTTGTCAAATTAATTCTAAATATATTAGAATAAATAACTTAATAAACTATTTTGTTTCCATTAAAAAATAAGTATATAATGAAGGAGAAAACAAGCAGGGCACAAAATTGTCATCCTTAAAAACACTCACATTAGATTGTGAATGAACACTTCACTTTCAAGTTGTTGAATAGAACAAAGAGAAAAATTAGATATAAGATGTTTCCTTATACTCATGAGATAGCAAGCCAACTTCTAAGTAATTAGGTAGATAAAATCAGAAGTGTCTGTAATACCTTCTGTAAGAAGTGAATTGCTCTAATGCTCATTGGACAACTTTTGTTTGCCAGGCAACTGACAAGAAAATTCAAAATTCTACTTTACTTAATACATATTCTCCTAAGATGCACTTAACATCCTTATTCCCATTTTATAGAAAAAGAAACTGAAATTCAGATTGTGTGATCTTCAGAAAATCTAAGGACTTTTCAATGCTAAAGCAAAGATTCCAAGGCTGATTTTATGACTATAAAATCTGTTTTGTTTTGTGTTTTTTTCTATCTTACTACTCTGTGTTGCAAGGTATAAAATGAAGGGCACCTGGGTGGCTCAGTTAGTTAAACGTCCAACTTTGGCTCAGGTCATGATCACATGGTTTGTGGGTTCAAACTCTGCATCAGGCTCTGTGCTGTCAGCTCAGAACCTGGTGCCTGCTTCAGATTCTGGGTCTCCCTCCCTCTCTGCCCCTCCTCTACTTGTGCTCTCTCAAAAATAAATAAACATTAAAAAAAAACTTTAAAGGTATAAAATAGATAAAAACTCAAAATGAAAATTAAAAGAAGGTATTTGGTTCATTAATATTATAGCTGTTTATTAATACTAATAGCTTCTTAAGAAAAATAGATACGTGGGGAGCCTGGATGGCTCAGTCGGTTAAGCAACCAACTTTGGCTCATGTCATGATCACGCAGTTCGTGGGTCCAAGCCCCATGTAGGGCTCTGTGCTGATAGCTCAGAGCCTGGAGCCTGTTTTGGATTCTGTGTCTCCCTCGCTCTATGCCCCTCCCCCACTCATTCTCTGTCTCCGCTTCTCAAAAGTGAATGAACATTTAAAAAAATTAAAAAAAATAAATAGATAAGTAAATCTGAGTAGAAGTTCTGGGCATCTGAGAAAGGAAGCAATATTCACCACCTTGCAGAATTTTCAAGATGATTGAGTGGCTTTGAACATAGAGAGCAAGCAGTATGGTCCTTGAAAGTCATCTCATGGCTCAAAGCTTATATTTGAAAGAGAACAAGTGGGATACAATCCTGTGGGCAATTAATATTCAGCTGCCACCTTTACCACACCTGCTATTTTCACCCTCTAACCAACTGTCTAGACCAGTATTCCTCCATGTCAGCAAATTGCCCTCACTCAGACACTGCAACCTGGAGTGCAAGAGCTGTGCTGTCAAACCAGAAATCTTTTTTTGTTGTTTTTTAAATTTTTGTCAGAATTCCTCTCTTCTGATAAAAGGATTATATCCCAGATCCAAAGCAAAAATGACCTTTTCCGATCTTTCCTTTTCTTTTTATTCATTGTCTAAAAAACTCACTGATGTATCTTGAAAGAAAGGCTTAAGGTAGGAGTTTTCACATGAACTCATTCCTTTGGTATTTTCCAAACAAGATTCATAAGTCAAACATCAGCTGACCCTTTGAACACTATCTTCATAAGTTCTTTGTGAAATTTCTTTCACTCACTGATGGCAGTTTGTCTTAGGTTGCTTTACAAAGCCTTTTGGGGGACACATGGACAGACAAATGCAGCAATCCCACTGCTTCATTCAAAACTATTTTTAAATTTTTTTAATGTTTATTTATTTTTGAGAGATGGGGGGGCAGAGAGACAGAGTAGGAGACATATGAGGAGTGGGGGGAGGGGCAGAGAGAGGGAGACAGAGTCCAAACCAGGCTTCTGGCTCTGAGCTGTCAGTCAGCAGAGAGCCCAATGTGGGGCTTAAACTCATGAACTGAGAGATCATGACCTGAGCCCAAGTTGGATGCTTAACCGATTGAGTCACACAGAAGCCTCCAAAACTATCAAAAAGTGTCTAGAACCAGCATCTTGACTTTCAAAATAGATAGATGTTGTTTTCTACCTGAAGAGAATGATAAATGTAATTCTAAATTAATTACATCAATTATACAAACAAGCCAAAGTGTCTACACAGCTGAGCTAATATAGCAAATACATACTGGCCCAGACTTTACCTCTAAAACCATAAGAATTCAATTTTTAGTAAATGTCTTTCTTCTATTAATCAGCCAAGCAACTCTCACATATATTACCTTGGTGGTATAAATCTTTCTCATATAATAACTACAGTGACAACCGAATTAAACCCAGTGATTAGAATGTGCTCTCCAACTTTGGAATTAAATTCTTTGGCTTTAATTTTCATGGTCTATGACATCAACAATAGTTGGGAACTCATGCTCCTTTGAAAGACCATTCCATTTGCAGGGCTTACTTCTATTGCTAGAGCCTGTACTTTATCAATCAGATTTTAGAATCACTAATCAGATTGGGAGAAATCATCAAAATATCAACACATTTTTTTTAATCTTAAGGTATAAATCAGGGTGTTTTAAGCGCTGACTGGGATTATAAACTTCAAAAAAAAAACATAAGTGAAATATTTATAAGTGAAAATATGTCAACCAAGTTTATTAAAATATTTGGTCCCTATTTTTTGACCATTTAGAATTTTTAGCATTCCTTAATATGAGAAATAGTTAACATCAGGGGGATATTTTACATTAAAAGCTATCCATTACAAAACTGAATATTTCTAATTGTGTTTGCTCATGTATATTATTTCATTAATTCATCATTTCAATCTTGTGAGGTGGGAAGGAAAAATATCATAGGCCACTTTACAGGTGAATTGGTTATGGTGCTACAAACCCAACTGACTCCAAAGTCATACAGCTTATAGAAACAGGTTACATAAATAGGAGGTGTTGAGGCCAGATTCAGGGCACAGTCTTCTAATTTCAATTCTTCCATTCAATAAAATGCCAGAGGTCTGGGTTCCTTCTCCCACACTTGTTAAAAGCTTCTGGAAAGACCAGATGAATTACTTAATTTTCATTACTTCCGCTTCTCAACTGGAAAATTTTTAAGTAATTTTATTTATGTAGTGAGAAAGTTGTAGTGAAGAGAGGAAGGGAGAAAGAAAAGAAAATGTTCATGTTGAAACTGCTATTGGTTTTATGTTTGGTGCATTCTTTGTAGATTTTTGATTAGTTGTTTTGATTTTTGTGTCACTGCTCTTAGCTGGAAAGTCCCTAAGAGTTGAACGTGAAACCTAATCTACATAAATATGTGTATTCTTCTTGACTAGAGGCAAATCTGAGTTAGAAACTCTGTTTCCTTCACTGTGCAACTAAGGGTCCCACATGACGACTGCACCAGAGTAAGTGCTCATTAAATGTCTGCTGGGTGAACTGAACATTTTCTTCTGCTTCTAAACGAAGAATCAAAATGTTACAAGTGTCTCAAAGGTCCTAGTCCAGTGATTCCCTCATTATGATAAAGAGGATAAAGTCAGTGAGGTCAATTTACTAGCATAAAACTTTATACAAAATGTATATTACTTTTATCTTATGCACATGCACTTTGTTCATTTTCTGCCTTTATTACAGAATCCATGGTATATGCATAGGTAATTAAATGGATTAGTATTTGCTCAGCTTTCATAATGGAATTTTATGGCAAAACAAATTACTTCATTAACTTCTGGTGTTTTTCCTTAGCTTTGAGACATATATAATTTTCCATATTTTCAAAGCAGGTCAGCACAAATGGCAACTAGAGATAGCATAGTAAGTGGTAAACAAGTACCCCAAAACCACATTTTAAAAATAAGGGTGAATTTGATACTGAACATTTACCTCTAAGCAGCCTGCATTCGGCAGGACCAGTTGCTCATATTTTCAAACCCTAAGGGATTGTCTTGGTTAAAAACATAAGTTACAGAGCCTATATTCTGAAATCAGCACTGCAAAAAAGCACTGCAGTTGATCTACGACATAACTGAAGCCCCACTGAAATCTTAATTTTTTTAGTGTCTTGAGCGTTCATATTCAGTTTTTTTTTCTTTTTTTCTCACATTACACTTATTAGTTTTACCAAGGATAATGAAGTCCTCTGAAACTGGGAAATGAAATTTAACTTGGGAGTATTTTCACTTATTACCTATTAAGAATGGTTACATAATCCCTAAAATATTTGGCTTTGCCTGTCAAACATGAAAAATTGAGAACTGTAGTTAATGACATCTGTTTCACAGGTATCATACTCTTATGGGAGAAGCAGTTTATGCTTCTGGACATTGTTCTCAGAAAGCCTCTCAATCCTAAATTACCAACACCACAGACTGTTAGAGGAATAAGAAGGCAATTTATTCTCTTTTGCATGCAGCCTAGACTGGTGTTTAAAATTGGGGCTGCCAACATAGCAATTGTGTGGTGTTTCTTTAATGAGGGTGTTGCTGGACCAGAAACACAGCTGAGACATTTAGATTTATTTTATGGCAGTCCTGAGAAACGATCTATTCCTAATCAGAATAATTTGCCCATAAATGACTTCTGACAGAGCTCCACAAGAAAAGCAAATCTAAAGGTCCTAATCTCTTCAAAGCTGTGAATCCTAAAAGACGTAAGTACCTTTGTTCAATAAGTCATTTTGGACTTATTGAAATGGACACAACTGTTAAATAGGTATAAATAAAATACATTATAATACATCTTTCCTCTGAAATAAGTAAATAAATAAATCTGTAGTTTGCTTTTAATTTTGATCTCCTAGTTTTAGGGATCTTAATAAATTTCCAAATGTCCAAAAGATGAACACTATTCAGACTCTCCAACAAAATTTAAACTATATTTGCTCAGTGCAGACCCTTGGTTATAAAACTGCCAATTTGCCATCAACTTTTAAAATAACAGCAAAGTAAATGATTTACTTACTCTGAAAAATTCTGGTGGTCTCCTTCTGCTCTCTGAGCACTCCTTTTACCAAATTTAAATTAGTAACTTGTACATATATCAGGAATTCTAGTTTCACATGACTTTGCACAATATAAGAAAAAAGCAAAATGGGGTCCTGTGATTCCAAAATATATAAGAAAAGAGAAAATTCTTTCCCAGAAGGTATGAATTGGGTAAAAAGTGACTATCAGTGCGATTTATCTGGCAAAGTTTAAAGGTGAATGCTATAATAATAACTCTTAGAGTTTCTCTAAGTATAAAATTGTTGTTTATGACAGTCATGTGTCATTTAATAAATTAACTGAGAGTATTACTTTAAAAATATTCTTGTTATATAGTTTACACATTCCAATTTTTTTATTAGAAGACAATTTTAAGTAATCTTTACTATTTTTTAATAAAAGAAAACTGATCAACGATTTTAGCACATGAATGGACAATGTGATAATGAATACTACTTTTTTTTTTTTTTTTTTTTTTTAAGCACAGTTTTCCAATGCAGCACTTCACAGTGAACTGACATTTGGCAGTAAGGAACCTTTCTAAAGTTCAGGAACTGCATTAAAAAGAGAATTATAAAGGGCATCATTAAAATTTAGGTAGAAAACTGTTACTGAGCATTTCAATTACAGAGCTACATGACTGGCAGTAAGAAATAATAGGCACAAATTAGTGCTATTGACTGTTTCTTAACATCTATTCAGCTGGCCTAAGGAGTGACTGTCTTGGATACTGTCATAAATTCCGTAATGTTCAAATATCTTACTTGTCTGATTATCATCACTTTCTCACTGTGACCCTTCTAAAGAACTTTTGTTGGTGCAAAAATTATAGATCCAAAACATTCACCTTATTAGCCTAATTGCAGTTCTATTTAGCATTTTCTCCTCCTTTCCCTCGGCTGCAGACACACATCCTTTATTTAAATTTTACACAGTAGTTACAGGCCAAGAAAATAAGGAGGAATGCTCATTCCATAAAATGTGATACTTCTAATTAGTCTGCTGAGACTTTTGGAATATGCGTAAAGCTGTAGATGTGGTATTAAATCACATTTTTATTACCCCAAAATTAATGTTTACCATGTGTATGCAAAGGTGTTAAGGATTTGAAGTGCAAGTTTTGAAGATAGTAGCAGTCATTTGTTTCTACAATATAGTTCAATACATATTTTTATCCTTAAAAAAAACTTTGGATAAAATATCTTGCTTCTCCCACTTTCTCTATCATGATTTTAATATAATTTCACTTTTAGCTAGACTATTCAAAGAAATACTCTGCTGGTATTTGGAATATAGTCAATTTGGGTAAAGTCTTCCTGTTGTTTTAGATAGTTAAATGAGGTGGAAAAAAATAAACTCTAAAAAACAAAAAGGGCATCACTGAGGCCAACAGTGTATTTAACTCACTAAAAGAGATATAACTTTATAGATTTAAATAGTATTTGGCTGTCATATTTACTCATAAGAACTGACAAATTTATAATGGCTGACAGACAGGAGTTGATTTATGAGTTTTGGGAATGGAAAGAAACCAATGGAAATGCCCTTATTAAAAACTTGCAATTTTTTCCTCAGGCCAGGTTACCATAATAAATGTGAAAATAGGCTTGATTTCATTCAGAATTAATGTAGTTTAAATTTGAAATGAATCTCACCTCCTGCCTCTAGGAGGTCTGTTGACATTTCTAGGGCTGGTTCAGAGAGTTCACATGGTAAACAGAATGCATGTATATTGAAGTGTCCCTATGTATATATCTACCAAAAGCACAATTAATAATAAGGTAATGGTTTGACCAAATCAAAGATTATTAACTGTGGAGGCAAAACCCACAAAATTTAGAAAATGTTCACTTGGCAAGATTCTGAATAAATTTACACTACCAAAAGATATTAGTTCTATTTTATATTGTAAAAAAAAACTTGGTTAAGAAGAAATATTTAATAATTAAATTATCTTACAGTTTTCTCTCTCCCTTCTTCCATCTCTCTCTGTTTCTCTCAACACTGAAATTTTACCTACATCAGAAATTTCCAATATCATTCATCATGCAGAGAAAATCAACTATATTCCACAACAGAGATCACACAATTACAGACAATCAAGTCTAGTGTTACCAACATTATCGAGAGGTTTAAACAACTTTGACTTCATAGAAAGAACTCAAACCAAAGGAAGAAATTAAGTTTACCTTGCAGTGATGACCCCCTTCAAGTGGGTTTCATCTGGAAAGTAAATGCCACCTTGTAATTTTGAGAAACATATCTTTGCTAAAGTGAAGTTCCCATGCATACACTCTTAGGAACGTAAATCAGTCTGCAATGTGGTACTTTAAAGTAGTGGAAATAAGCTATTGTATATAATGTGACAGTTAAAGGTCTATGTACTCTTGTTTCCCTCCCCAGTAGCATCCAGGAGCCCTTTTATAAATGTCATCTGGTTTTTACTCAAGTCAAATTTAAATTTATACTCCCTTCTGATACATCTCTCAGCAAAAAAAAATCTGGTCACCAATTCACATGGTGATGGATTTGATGGGTGAGTTGAATTCAGGAAAAATATGCTCTTATTCTTAGGCTGGCACTAGGTTTATATACGAGATGAATATGAACTATACCTCTGTAGCACCTAGAAAGATCATTTTTTTTTTGCATGCAAGTTCTTGTACTAGCATTGACTACAGCAAATACAAGTGAAACAATGAGTATTTATCTGTTCCAATGAATGCCCCAAAATTCCTATATTTAATATATACCTAATATATATATATAGATATAGATATAGATATAGATATTACCAAATATATATAACTAAATATAACCTAATATACCAAAATATAACCTAAAATAAAATCTCAAGATTGTTTCTCTTAATAAATACATGAAGGTATAAAATGAAATTAAGACAGAATCCAAGGATGAATAAAAATATTTTTAAAAGCTACATATTAAGTTAAAATAATTCTGGGCTCAAAGTGAATTCCAAGAACAAGTACATAAAACAAAATGGAACAGAAAAGAGAAAAAAAAAGAAACAAGGCATTTGACATTAATGATCGTGATCGGCAAGTGAATGGAAGATAAAGCAAGGATGTCCCTTCCTTCAGTTTCCAATAACATATTTATTACTTCCTTCTGAGCCCTCACTGTCAGCATCCTTAAAGTCTAAATTTCTGACTCACTATCGGTCCAAGGCTATTTAGGCTTTCTTTATCACGTTCTTCATTTACTTCTGTCCTCTCACAATCAATGCCTTAAATGTCCGTATTTCTTCTAACAGTACATTCAAGAAAATCTAGGCTTCCTTTACACATGCCTCAAATTTCTCCCATTTCCTCCCTACCGGCCATCTCCAACTGTGTATTCCCCAAGTTTTTAGCATTCATTATATCAGCCTACAACCTCTGGTAACCAAAATCTGTATTAGTTTTCTACCAATGACTAACAAATTACTACAACCTCTGCCGTCTAAAGCAACAAAAACTTATGAACTCACACTTTCTGGGAGTCAAGACTCCAGTTAATTTAGTTGGGCCCTCTGCTCAGGGTCTTACCAGACCAAAATCATGATTTCACTTGAGACTGCAATTCACATCTGAAGCCTAGAGTGTGCTTCCAAGCTAACTAGTTGTGGGCAGAATTCATTTCTCTGTGACTATATGAATGACACTCCCATTTCTTGCTATCAACCAAGGGTCATTGCCAGCTACTAACAACCAACTTGCAAACAAGTAGGACTTTGTAAAATCCTTCTCATGCTTCAAATCTGTGATTTCGTCTTTCTCTGACATCATGACCCAGATTTAAAAGTCTCATGTAATAGGCCAGATCCACCTAAATAATATCCCTATTGTAAGGTCAAATGATTCGGATCTCAGTTATGTCTCTAAAATCCTTTTATAGCAGTACCTATATATTGCTTGAATGAATAATTGGAAGACATAGAAGAGGCTGGGATGCTTGGGGTCCATCTTAGAATTATTCCTACCAGAGTCTTTATGAGGCTGAGGAAACTATATTTGAGTAACATTTTTTTTTTCTTATATATTCTGCTCACTGAGATCAAGTCTCAATTCCTGTCCTGGTCAAAAGTTAAGTTTGTGACCTTGAGCAATCTCGCCAAAATCTGTGATCATTTCCTCTTCTACAAAATGAAAGTAATCTCATAGATTATTTTAATATTTAAATAAATATCCCAGCTCATAGGAGGTATTCAATAAAACCTTATTGCTGTATTACTTTCCCTTGAAAGTTTGGCTCAAAAGTTGGCTCTTCAAGATGTCTTTCCTTCAATAAAAAAGAACAATTCTCTCTTTTACTCCTGAATATATTGTTTATAAATATACTGCACAGTGACTCTCAAACTGGATCATGTATCAGAACATCTTGAGGGCTTGTTAGAATACAGATTTCTGGGCTCACCCTCTAGTTTCTGAATTAGCACGTTTGAGGTACAACTTGAGAATGTGTATTTCCAGTAAGCTCCCAGGTGATGCTGATCCAAGAAATAAACTTTGAGAACCTCTATATTATGTCATTTAAACTGTCTGCCTTTAAGCATCCATATGGGTACACATATATTATTTTCCTGATACACACAGGAGGGTTTACTCTTAGCCATCGTCTTAAATCTCACCATGTCTAAAAAAGGACTTTACATATATATAGATGTCCAAATGGTGTTAGTGAAAATTGAATGGTCATATCACTACATTATTTTAAGTGGTTCAAGACAAGGGATGATACAATTCTACTTCAGCAAAAATTACATTTTGAAATGAGAATGTTTTCTGCCAAATGACTCAATTATTTTCTTATTTTATGAACTGGATGACTTTCCTAAAATCGACTTAGCAAAACACAATACTTCTTGTTAAACATTTTTATATAAGGGTAATTTGTATAGCTAAAAATCTCTCAATAAAGTTAGCAGAAAACAGGGTCGCCTGGGTGGCTCAGTCAGTTAAGTGGCCAACTCTCGATTTCAGCTAAGGTCATGATCTCTCAGTTTGTGAGATTGAGCCCTGCTGTGAGCACAGAAGCTGCTTGGGATTCTCTCTCTCTCTCTGTCTCTCTCTCTCTCTGTCTCTCTCCCTCCCTCTATCTCTCTCTCTCTGCACCTCCTCTGCTCTCTCTTTTTTTCTGTCACTCTCAAAATAAATAAAATAAACTTTTTAAAAAATAAACTTAGCAGAAAATATGAAATAATGGCTGATAGGCAAATAATAAAAAAATAAACTCTCCCATGATCATAACAAACAGTATTTAACGTAAGTCTTATAAATCTCAGGCATAGCACAAATGCTTTGACATCTGATATCAAATGGCAATGTGCTCTTTGACAAAAATATCTCATAATGTCATCTCAGGTGCTGTTCTGTGCTCTGTAGACAACTAAAGGGAAGTTAAAATTTTGACTCACAGGCAGGGGTGATTTATTCCATGTTCACTTTATTTGACAGCAGATGCCTGGTCTTTATTTTAGCCATTACACTGGGGTTTTTTGTTTGTTTGTTTTGTTTTGTTTTTTTTCTCCTGACTCTGAGAATCTAACCCGAACAAAGCCAGGTGGACAAAACCTGGGCACAGAACCTGCCAAAGTAACAAAATCAAGAGAATAATGGTCCCAAATTCACAATACCTATAAAATAAAAGGAAAAAATCCACTTTGAATAAGGCCAAAATAGCCAGATAGGTATGCTGTTACTTTTTATAGATCTTGGGAATAAAATACCTAGGATACAGTAAAGGTCAAACAGTGATTAATTAAGTAAAATCTTTTAAAGATATATATATAGAGAGAGAGAGAAACTCCTTAAATTGCTGAAACCAGAATGATTTTTTTTAGGACCATGACAAAATTTTTAACTCTACTCAATCTATATCTAATCTAAATATCTTTGTTACCTTTCTTTTAAAAAAGCATATACATGGAAATGTTTCTGAAAATTTTTCACAAACTACACTCTAGAGCTTTAGACTCTTACAGGATAATTCAAGAACCATTCAATTTGTTCCTTTACAATTAAACCTAACTGCTGACTAAATTAAGTGTTATATTTTAGCCTACCTGTAGTCAAACTCCTGTTTTCTTTTCTAGTTTGTACAATTTTCTATGGGAAGCAAGACTTCAAGGACTTTCTATAATTTCTAAGTGTACCTTAATATTTAATTTTTTCCCATTCTAAATCCCAACCATTCAATAGCTCCAACTGTGATAGTTTTTTTTTTAATGTTTATTTATTTTTGAGAGAGAGAGAGCACACATGCACACAAGCAGGGGAGGGGCAGGGAGAGAGGGACACAGAATCTCAAGCAAGCTCCACGGTCAGCACAGAGCTAGACACAGGGTTCAAACTCACAAACCTTAAGATCATGACCTAAGCTGAAATCACGAGTCGGAGACTTAACCGACAGTCACTCAGGCGCTCAGATAGGATAGTTTTAATTCTAATTGCGGACAGACTATGCTCATATTCACAAACTAACTCATTTACACTGTGCATGTAGTATTGCTTCTCCTTCTGATTTTCTGGCTCTGTGGAAGTTATAACCCTTTATGGTCTACAGTCATCTACTCTATGCTTTGACTAGGCAAGACTTTCAATGACTTCAAGCATTTCTACTCTTTCACTCAAGAGATATCAAAAACAAACATGATCTCTATTGTTTTTATTTTATCTTCTATTCTTTTATACAATCCAGTTTCTAATACCTGTCAACATCCCACAAGTTAACACTACCTTGCTATTAGCCTTTTGAAAGAAAATCCCCAACTTACTCTATTTCATCCCAAACCTTGATGTTGCATTGATTGGATTTTCTTTTTCACTCTTTATTAACTGGTATGTCGATTCCTGATATTCTCAGAAGTTTAGCTCTAATAGAGGTGTCAAATTCATGTCTCCCTCTGAGAAGACTTTAAAAATTTTTGAGGGTTGTAAATTGATTTGGGATAAAGTCCAATCTCCCCAAACTATTTTTTTAACCACAAAATAGCCAAAACTTAAACCTAGGATGAGTACGATTGCTTGAGATTTCCTCTTCTGTCATTTCTAGCCACATGTATGTTAGGCTTCTCCCTCGCACTACCCCCCCACACACACCACTGTATGTCTAAGACTAAACTTACCTACTTTAGAGTTCACAGGTTGCCCCAAATAAATGTTGTGCTGCAGACTGATGAACAATGCTGGGAAACAAAATGAACATGATGGCCCAAATTATGAGCATTGTTTCAACATATATCTCTAGGCAAGATAACCACCATTTACAAAGATAGAGATGCCTTTTAGAATCACATCAAATGTAATTTTTATTCTAATAGATAAGAGACATTTTTTAACATTCAATTCAAAGTAAACTTGACTTGCTGATCAATTCATTTTTATTTCTCTTTGTGTGTGATTTTGCATACCAAAAATAATTTTCTAAAAGCTTTAAAAAAATGTGAGCATCAAAAACCAAGATACCAAACTATATCTAACATCATCAGATATACAGTACTCTGCAAACCTCACTCACACAGGAAAGTATGGATTTGCCTAAGCTTAAATTAATCCTTGTTTACACATATCACATAACTCTATTTCTTTCACCCCAAAGGATAACACAGAAAAGTTCTGAGGTATGAGTGAGCATAGTAATTTTAGCCAAAATAAAGTATAAGGAACTAAGACATGTTATGATAGTAAAATAAGAAAGAAGGGAAGTACTGGTTACCAGTTACCTCCTATTCTCAGTCAAACATGCAATTCCACCGAGAAACTTGGTTTCACATGTACAGTCTTAGGCAATTTCATGAGGACATATTCTCCTCATGAATTCTCAATAAGAAAATGTGCTTAAGTTTATTGGTATTTACATCACCCCATTTAAGGCAATAATTTCATTGGTGCACAGTAAATTATAATATATTACCTCTTAATATAAAGACTGCATAAAAACACAAGAAACATTCTTCTCTAATTTTAAAATAATAATTGGGTATTTGGGGAGAAATCAGTGAAAGAGAGTTGGGTTCTCTATGACAGCACTAGAAAGGGAAAGAAGAAAGTTAACATTCTAGACAGTATATTACATTCTTAACACAATTGCTATGTTGTTCTGCAATCTTTATTATACAGATTCCTAACAACAGGTAAATTCCATATGTCAAAGAGCTAGAAATTGATAAAGCCGCGATTTAGAACCAGGTTCCTATGAATTCATTGGCTGGGGTTTTTTTGTTGTATCTTCTTCATTGTGTTAGGAATTCTTGGAAAATGACAATGACTACAAAGACTTTATATGTTCTGTAGTTTAATGTACCTATTAAATAATTGTAATACAAGCATAGCTTTTCCTGTCATTAACATAATTGTGAAAATGAAATAAATAGCAAATTGAGAAGCCATCATGTCAGTACTCATTTAAGTACCAGTTAAGCTAGCTATAGAGATTTTCTGAGAAAAATATTACAGTATTATTTCACAGGGTAACAGGGGGGGAAAATGGTCCTTAGTTGTCATATGAAAATACAATAAATGGCCCTAATAGGATTATCCTTATTTTCTTGTGAATGCATGGGAAAGTCATTCTGTGATGATTACTGATGATCTTATCTATCCTTTCCATCTCCTCTCCTTATTGGTATTTAAGGGATAAGGGGAAGTTTTGGTAGGTAGGAAAAGTTTGTCCCTAGACTCTCTGTCTATAATATCCCATATCACGATATTTCTGGTTCTGCATTTCTAGATATTTGTACAAGTTGTGAGCTTCCAGGTAAATTGTCTAGCCACAGCGATAATTCAGGCATTAAGGAAGAGTTGGCATTTGGGTGTCTGGTAAGATAAAATATTTGGGAAAGGAGCTTAGGAGGATACAAATGTACCAATTCCTCCTTTCTGTAATATAAAAAAGTTGATACTAGAGACAAATAAAGAGTGAAGATCACTCAGATTTCCTATCATGGATGGCTTCTGAATGTTTAACAAATTTGGAAATGGAAGGCTGCATATTATAGGGCAAGTCTGGCTGGTGCTACTTTACAGATGAGGGGTACTTTGTACAGTTCAGAGTAAACCTGTAAATAGTCTGAGGGGAATTGAGATTTTATTCAAAACTCTATATAGTAGCAAAAAAATTGGAATTCAGCATGGTAAAATTTTACAATTCTAGCTGAAGTCCCAAGGGTCTAACAGTTAAAGCAAGAAGAAAAACTATTTAAGTGAATTTAACATACAATTTTGAGTAAGTCTTTATCTTGAGGCATATCTATCTATTTACCTATCTACCTACCTATCTAACTATGCAATAGTCTCTGCCCTTCTAAAATATCACTGAAGAATTACAGAGAAGACAGCACACATATTCGTGATTATATAGACAGATATAACTGCTCAGGTCTATAAATATTTTTCCTCTTTATCATTTTACTTAGTCTTTTCTAAACCACAGTAGCGTTTTCAAAGATACTTTGAAGAAAATTTAGCGTTTATAGCAGTAAAATTCTCATTTTAAAAATAAAAATATAACACAGTACTTAATACTTTATTTTTTTGAGTTTATTTATTTGAGAGAGAGAGAGAGCACGCATGTAGGAGGGGCAGAGAGAGAAGGAAGAGAGAATCTCAAGCAGGTTCCACACTGTCAGGCACAGGCCGATGCAGGGAGCCGAAATTAAGAATTGGACGCTTAACCAACTGGGCCACCCAGGCGTTCCACACAATATTTAGATGACTTGTCCATGACTTTATGAGTATTAAGGAACTAACCTAGGATCTATGACCCATGATCTCTGGTGCAATAAATGTCTCACATCACAATACTGCTTCTTAATTCAAGCTTTAATTTGCATTTATTAAATCTGTTATCCAGACTCAGTAATACAGATTTAGACACACTACATCCAGTATTACTATATATAATGGAGTGTAATGTCTATTGTTTTTGGCCACCTGATGCACCTTTCCTCATCCTTTTATTCTTGATTATAAACTTACTGCCCAATTCCCTAGTACATATATTGATGCAGGACTACTCAAAATAAATTAGCTCATTTCTCTTGGACACAGGGATTGGTTTGGGAACAGGGCATACTAATCAAAATCCAGGACCAAATGAAGAGAATCAAAAAGAAATTCTTTCTTTTCTGGGAAAATGAGCTTGTAGGGAAAATTAATTACCTAAAATAATTTATATATATTTTACTAACATTAATTTTTCTTTCCACTTAACAAACTTATGACATCTTTATACAAATGATTTCAGGAATTTTCCTTTCTTTTTGTTTTTATCCCTTAAGTTTTATGTTTGTGTATTCTAAACTTTTGACCCAAGTCACTGATCTAATTCACTACTGAAGCTTGCCTGGAAGCCTGAACATAGATATAGATAAATGATGGATTATTACAGATAGATAACATTTCATATATATATATATATATACATATATATATATACGTATATATATATATACACACGTATATATATACGTGTGACATATATATTTATTTATGTGTGTATATTATACATATGTATATATATAGTATATATTTTATTAGGATTGTCAACAGAAATAGAACCAATAGGAGATATATATACATATATAAAATACATATATACATAAATATATACATAAAATATACATGTAATAACTTACTACATATAAAATAAGCATTAAAATATATAAAGGTCTTAAAATATATTTACATATTTATTACAAGAAATTGGTTCACATGACTATGGAGACTGGGAAGATCCACTATCAGCCATCTGTAAGCTGGAGACCCAGGAAAGTAGTAGTGTAATTCACACTGGTAGTATAATTCAGTTGGAGTCCAAAGGCCTGAGGACCAGGGAGCAGAGGGTGTAAAACTCAATCCATAGGCAGAAGAATCCTCTGTCCTGGTGAACCCACTGAGGCAGAGAAAAGCAAATTCTCCCTTCCTCCATCTCTTGTTTTATCCTGGCCCTAAAAGGATTAGAAGAACTTCACCTACACTGGGGAGGGCAATCTGTTTCACTGATTCAAATGTTAATCTCGTGTAAAAGCACCCTCACAGAAATACCCCAAAATAACGCGTAGTAAAATATTTGGGCACCCCGTGATTCAGTCAAGTTGACACATAAGGTTAACCATCATAATATTCACCAGGGAATATATCTATATCTATATCTATAGGAATATATAGAATGTATCTTTAGAATATATCTCTACCTATAGAGGGTATAAAGATGCATATATCCTCTATAGGTATAGATATAGTCTATAGATACATACATATATATAATAAAAAATAAAGATGCATATAGATATAGGGATATATCTCCTATAGTGAATAATATAAGGTCAACAGAATAAATTTGGATGAGAGTAAAGGTCTACATTCATGGTAAAGATAATTGCAACTAAATTGAGCATAGTTTTATGCTTATGACTTTATGAAGGAAAAAAAACGATCATAGACCAAGAAAAGAAAGATGCTGAAACATCCCTGGGTTTGAAAACAGCAGGATCTTGAGTAAGAGTGACTTCACAACTTAAACAAGAAATGAGAGGTATACCAGACAAAGTAACTACTTTTGTGAAAACAGACTTGTGAATTTCAAAACATAGAGGAGTTTGGAAAGATAGCAATAAAAAGAGAATAAATTTTAACTCATACTATTAGAAGTACATGAGTAGAATTAGTAGTATTTTACTGACCACATCTGACATTCTTCAATTCTATATATATCAAGAGTGTAGAACAACTTGAGGGAATATAGAGGGCTGGCTGGTCAAAATTGGGAATAAACATTACGTCAAATTAAGAACAAGTATAATTTATGTTTTAATCTTGCAAAAGGTATACAATTATTCTTTAAATGCAGAGAGTTTAATATTCATTTGGAATATTAGAAGTGAATAACTTTGTAGACAATATGAACACTAACTGCAAACATGTGAAGAAATGTGAAGTAACATAAAGTTTCCATGCTCTCTCTTTTGGTTATTATTTTAATTAATATTCTATTTATTAGAATAGAACCAAACATCACACATTATTGGTTTCATTCTTTTACTTTTTAATAGATGTAACAAGCGAAATAGTCTTCAAGTCACAAATATTTTTCATTCTACCTTCTTTGATAGCTAAATATACACTCTAAATGTATCTCTTATTATATCCCTAATGATAATGCTTCCTAATGACATGCTTAAAACCTATAAATATTCTTCAATGAATTTTTCAGGCAAAGAAAAATTTTTTAACTACTTCATTTGCTTTAACCTAGTTCTATTAGATTACTCTTTATGGTGCCATTTAAAAGCACTTTCTTTATTGATCAAAATTACATTTTTTAAATGAGTTGGAGATAGTCTTAAAAATTTTTATGAACTACTAACGTTAACTGAAACATACTTTCCACAAGTTGAGAAATAATATTTAATGATATGCCACTAAAATTATAGCTACTAAATTTGTGATACATTAAAGCTGCATAAAATATGTCTTCATTGATGCTTATGAATTTATTCTGACATTTGTACCTGCAAAGTAATTAAAAATTTAAATTACATACGTGCTTTTATTAATGTCCTCCATTTAAAGATGGAAAGAAACAAAGGCAGGTCTATAATAAATGAAAAATGACTAGAAGCAAAACTAAGAATTACTGTTAAAGAACTTTTTAAATAATTGGGTAGTTATAACAGTGGACTAGGCTACTCTGAAATATATTGGGCTTTCATCCCTAAAGGTGCTCAAACAGAGGGTAGATGACATTTGATTCAGATTACTCCACACAGGACTTTCGAATGAGTTAGGAAAATGTAATAGAAGGACTTAAATATCGCTTTTACTATCTCTATATTAATGTCTTATGACTTTATTAAGAAAAAAATGATCACAGACCAAGAAAAGAAAGATGCTGAAACATCCCTGGGTTTGAAAACAGCAGGGTTTTGAGTAAGAGTGACTTCACAACTTAAATAAGAAACAAGAGTGATTACGGCTTTTCTAAGACTGTGCTGGGAAGCCCAGAATGCTTAGGCACTCTCTCCCTTGTCTTTTCCTAGAACATAGTGCATTGCCCTTTCATTGTTTATGCATTAATCTTGCTCCCAAAACCTGTGAGTCTTCAAGTCAGGGCATATATTTATCTTATTCACTTCTGAATATCCAGTGTAATCACCAGTGTTTGAAATAATATGTTTTCAGTGTAAACACTAAAGCATAAAAAGGCAAAGCGAGTACAAAATACATACTTTACCTAATCTGTTCCATAGTCCTAAAGTCCTTAATTACTGGCAGGCAACCTGGACTGGTAAGAAATGAATCAATGTGTTCACAAATAAAACCTTAGGTATACAAAACATAACAGAAGCTAAATATTTAAAAACTGATAAACTTAGGGAATCTCAAGTTTCCTAGATTTTATTCATTTAACGTTTGCTCATTCACTTTCTCATATGCTTATTCCTCTCTTCTATACTAAGTATATTAGTCATGTCTTCTATCTTTTTTGATAAATTTATCATCTCAGAACAAATTAAGGATCAGGCTTCTCCACTGTAAAGTCATTCTATCCCCTCTTTTCTATACTATACTCTTTGAAAGGCAAATCATTATGGCAGCCCATACATATGGAGATGGGAGTTATGTTCCACTCTCAGAAAGTAGTAAAGACTGGAATCTAGTTCCTTCCCCCTGATTTCAATTAGCAGTAATCTCAGATTAGAAAAATCTGATAAAAAATGTACTAGGTCTTTTTTGTTTATAAAAGAAATTTCTAGGGAGTCCCTTTAAATTACCTCTTAAAGGTATTATATATTAAAGGGAAGTGCTATCTGCACAGACTCTTGATTAAAATGACCAATTGCACAGGACTGACTGGTACAGGATAGAGACTACAATGACTTTTAATAAATGCCATGTTAGTCAACAGTTCACAAGAATATTAGGGAAGATCCATTTCATACTTGCCTTCAAATTTCCTGTTCTTATTGCAATCATACAATAAATAAATTTGTCTCTATTCTATGAATAAATGCGTATTTCTACTGTGAGTGCTTGCATGTTTATGGCATGTCTATATCTGTACCTGCTGCTCAAATGTCAACTCTTTCCTCTCTGTGTATTTGTCTCCCTCTTTTAACTAGTCAATATATAAAAACTGTGTGTGTGTGTGTGTATCTACAAATTTTTTAAAACAAATTTTTGATGTTTATTTTTGAGAGAGAGAGAGAAAGAGTGAGAGCAAGGGAGGATCAGGGAGAGAGGGACACACAGAACCTGAAACAGGCTCCAGGCTCCCAAGTTGTCAGCACAGAACCTGACGTGAGGCTCCAACTCATGAGCTGTGATCATGACCTGAGCTGAAGTTGGATGCTTAACCAGCTGAGCCACCCAGGCATCCCTACAAACTTTTAGATTTGATTAGTAGAGATTAAAAATATTGATCTAAAAATCTGTTTAAGCAATCGTGTGTGTGTGTGTGTGTGTGTGTGTAATATATAATATTTAGTATTTCCCACAAAATGGAATTTGGTTCTCTTTCACTTGCCTGACAAATATATTTTGAATCAGTAAATTTTAACATAAGGTTTACAATTTCTGATTCACTTTAAATGTTAACTCACTGCACTCACCTAGGAAATACTTTTTGAGTCCTACCATAATCTAGGCTCTGTGCTTAATATTGGGAATAAAATGGTGCTGAAAAAAGTCTTGGTTTTCACCAATACACATATATTAGACCACTCGTAATTCTCCAGGTCTCTTGGGCTCAGTTCATTTTTTCTCCTTTTTCCCACTGCATTTAATCTTGGATAGTTTCTATCACCATGTCTTCAAATTCACTAATATTTTTCCTTCCATATCTAATATGCTATTAATCTCATCCAGTTTATTTCACTCATGCATTTTTTAACTTCTGTCTCCATATAAAATGCCCAACTTACCTTTGCTTTTTGAATTTATGGAATACAGTTATAATAACTGCTTTAGTCCTTGCATGTTATTTCTAAAATCCATGTCAGTTTTGGGTAGGTTTAGACTGATTTTTTTTCTCCTCATAACCATATATCCTTGGTTCTTTTTTGCATACTTCAAAATGTTTCATTAGATGAAAGACATTGTGAATTTTACCTCATCAGATTTTGGCTAAGACACACACACACACACACACACACACCTTCATATCCAGAAAGAAGGAAAAATAGAAAGAAAGAAAGAAAGAAAGAAAGAAAGAAAGAAAGAAAGAAAGAAAGAAAGAAAGAAAAGAAAAGAAAGAAAAGAAAGAAAGGAAGGAAGGAAGTTCTATAAATTTGGTATGTCACGCTCTGTTCTAGATCATAGTTAAAATACTTGGAAATTTGTTATGTGGACCCAAAATAGTATTTTGTCTAAAGCTAATTATTATCAAGAGGCAAGACCTGACCTTTCTAATCAGTGCCCTATGAACTGTGATTATTCACAGTTGGACTTAGAAACAGGCACTCTTCCTGGTTCTTTATGAGCTCTGACACTATTCCCGCTACTTTTTATAGGTGGCCCTCTCCCTGACTTAGCACAGTTTTATCACATGCATTTGTTAATGCATCCACGGAACACTCAAGGGGAAACCACTGAAGATTCCAAAGTTGTCTATGTTCCTTTATCCTCATGTTTACTCTGTTCTGAGGACTTGAGCTGCCATGTTTTTCCCACTAAACTAGGCAATCTCAGCTTTACCTCATTAGTTTCCATTCTCTCAAATATCATTATATATAACTGTGATGCCCAAGTCTTGAGAAACATATTTTCATTCACTTGGTCCAGTTGTATGCCTGTTTCATAAGGATCTGAACAATATTATTAACCAACTTAACAGTTATAAAAACAATACAGCCAACTCAATTTAGCTATCTCTTGCTGCACAACAAGTTATCTCCAAAACTTACAGACTTAAGATAACATGTATTTATTATCTCATAGTTTCTGTATGTCCAAAATGTGGGCACAGCTCAACTGGGCCTTTTGTTTCCAGATGTCTTAAAAGACTACGATCAGAGTATCAACCATGGCTCTGGTATCACCTAGAGGCTCACCACTGAATGATCTGGTTCCAAACACATGAGGTAGTTGTTTTCAGTTCCTGTCTATTGGACTGAAGCCCTTAGTTCTTGCTAACTGTTGGCTAGAGGTTACCCCAGATCTTCAAATGGCAGTTTGCTTCATCAGTGCATACAAAACAATAAGGCAATAAAGAGAGAGTGCCAAAAAGACAGAAGCATCAGTCATTTGTAACCTAACTTAATAGAAGTGACATCACATCAGCTGTGTTATATTTTGTTCATCAGAAACAAATCACTAGGTCTAGCTCACACTCTAGGGAAGATTACACAAGAGTATGAATATCAGCAGATAATCCAAATGCCCATCAAGAGGAGAATAAAAATAAATAAATTGTAGTATATTTATAGAATTAAATACTATATAGAAATTGAGAAGAAAAACAGTGAGGATACATCAAAACATGGATACATCTCATGGATACAAACATGGATACAAAACATGGATACATACACCTCAAAATATTATTCTGAGGAAAAGAAGCCTGACACAAAAGAGAACTTGTTGTACAATTCTATTTATATGAATTTCAAGAACAGGCCAAACTATCTGTTGATGAAAAATGATAAAACAGTAATTATTTGGGAGTGGTAGATTATTGATGAGAAGAGTCACATGAGAATATTCAGTGGTAGAGGAAATGTATTTATGACCAGAGCAGTTCATTATACAGGGATATACATTTGTAAAATTCATTCAGCTGTGCACTTAAGATCAGTGAACTTCTGTTTTATATCTCAATGAAAATTTATACATTAATTAATTTAATCATAAGTCGAAAAAAGACATGCTACAACAATGTCTTCTGATTGATACTAGTGTCTTCCGCTGCTGTCCATTGTCAGCCCCAAATTTAGTTTCTTCTGAGTACCACTCTCTTCTATCCTAGGACTACAACATCACTTTCATGGAGAATCAGATGCTGTCGTTTTTTCTTTAAAGCCATTCTGACAGGTATGGTCCTCTGTGAGGCTTTCTTCAAGCCCATTAACTTAGATTCATCTTGGTACAAGTCTTTATTAATAGAAATGGACTATACCATGGGAAACAAGGTAAAAAGTCTTTTTCTCTGGGATTCTCCCAAATCTACCTGAGTAGTTTTATCACGACCCTAACCCTCTCCTCCAAAGGATTTTGACTCTAGAGATAGCTATGTGGCAAAAGGTCTTCCCCAGGCAAACACCAAGAGTACATATTCTTGAATCTCTTCTCTTAATTTCCTATAAATTGATCTCCCAAGCCCAGGACAATGGCTCTTGCATTAGCATCCTACATTTACCTTATTATCTGTTGGTTTTATAAATTCTACGCTAAAAGTTCACAAGGTTCAAATCCTTAATACAGAAAAAAGATTTGTAAAAAATGATCTTTAGAATAACTAATTTGAGCAATTTATAAACCAGTGCATTATCATTACTATACTATGAGCAAAAAATCTTTGATTTTCCAATAAAAACTGAGCAATGCCTCCTTTGTTCTAAGATAAGTCTGCCTTAAGCAACAAATGTTATGGATTCAAAATGTGAAGATAATCTGAGAATCCAATGTTTAACATGATAACTATACTTGACAATTATATAGTTGATTATATAATTGAAATTTCCTAAGAGAGTGGATCTTAAATGTTCTCACCAAAAAAAACAATGTCACATCATATGAGGTGATAGATATGTTAATTAACTCAACGTAGGGGAATCTTTCCCAATGTATACCTATATCAAATCACCACGCTCTACACTTTAAATGTGTTACAATTTTATTTGTTAATTATACCTTAATAAAGCTAAACAAAATGTGAAGATGAGCAGAGAAAATGAAGGGGAAAAAAAGGAACTGCCAGGAATGAACAAGAATAAAAAGTACATTAATTAGGATTTCATAATACTACCTACATATGAATATTATCCACTCAATCCAAAGAACAGATAAATTTAGCTTGCTAATGTTTACTTGTATCTACTTAATATGACAAAAAAAAGAAGAAAAGAATGGAATGGAAGCAAAACTCAAAGAAAGACTATAGTATCTGCCATTTGCTTTTTTTCCCCCCTTTAAGAAGAAACCCTAGTCATTTCACAATTAGGGAAACTTCAATAATATCTTTATTTTGATTTTTTAAATATTTTTTACTCTGAGAGTACAGATTTTATACCTAACCTTAATTATGATTAGGTTTTCTTTTTTTTTTTTGCCTCTTTTTATGTACTTATTTATATTATAGCTCAAAGGTTACTCAATTAAAATAAATGCATGATCTTTCCTTTCAAATGCATTTTTACTCAATAGCTTCCCTTCAAGTGGCATCATGTGCCACTCAGTGACATAATTCAGAAACTTGTATGGCATCCTTCACTCCACCCTCTTCCTCTCTCTGCTCCCCAATTAATTAATTAGCAGATCCTAATGCTTCCACCTCTTGAATCCATTTACCTTTCCATCTCTTCCTTCACCACATTAGACTAATTCATGATTATCTCTCTCTTGCAATACCATAAGAGCTTCCCAATGAATCTGCAACCATTTTGCTCCCCTCTAACCCATTAACTAAAGTATGGGTGGAATAACTTTAACAAAATTGAAGACTGATTACAACTCTTTCCTGACTAAATCCAGCAGCCAACCTTCCCTGCCTCAATTCATGCCAGTTTTTTCCCTGCTTTTCATACCTCGCTATTCTCTGCATTCTCAGGGCCTCTAAACACATCATTCCCCCTCAAGAACTGTCCCCATTCCCAGGTTCATATCATTAATGCCTACTGCCTACCCATGCTTCAGTTCTTAGTTTAATGCCCACAGTCTCAGAAAGGTCTTCTCTGAAATCCAAACTAGACACCCCTAATGTCAGTAACTTTAGCCTCTTTTTACACTCATAACCTCTATTGCTCATTTCCTGAATCAGTGCTTCTCAACTTTGTCTGCATAAGAAAATTGCCAATAACATCAAATTTTCCAGGATGCTATTAGACAGAAGTTAGACAAGAGCAGAGGCAGGAAGGCCTCAAGGCAAAGTATCAAGTCCTTGAAAGGGAATGACAGAGACTAGAGCTAGAGTCAAGGATCCTGATAAATAAGGTATACATTAAAAGCCTCGGGGCACAACATCCTGACTGTGGGGCTTTCAAGACCGTGGAGCTGACAGATCAAGAGGTGTGGAGCATGTGCTCTCCTCTTCCACCTCTTCTCCAGAATAACCCCTAGACTCTCTAGAATGCATTTGCACTGTGGGTACAGCTCCAGCCCAGATGGAGACAGGCTGCCATGATGGTTCTGGTACAAATCTTATAGGGTCAACTCACCTCCCAACCTGTGCTAAGAGTCCCCCAAATGACTGGAAGGATCCTCCATGAGAAACCATGCCACTGTACGTCACAGCTCTCCCCAGCCCCAAGAAATCCAATAATATCCAATCCCAAAACAACCTAGGGGCTGGCTCCACCTCCTGGAAACTGCCCCATCTCCCACCTGGAGAGTGTACTTTGCCTTAATAAACTGGTTTATGTTTGCTGCTTTTCTTCCTGCTTTCTTTATTCCAGTGGGGATTCCTAGGTAAATCCAAGGACTGAGACCTCCATTCACACATGGCAGACTCTTGCACCCATAACAACAGGACCCAGACATTAGTATCTTTCTGAAACTACCCTAGAAATTACAATTGTTCACAAGATTGAGAACCACTAATTTATTTATTTTTAATGTTTGTTTATTTATTTTTAAGGGGCGGGGAGAGGTAGAGAGACAATCCCAAGCGGGCTCCATGCAGAACCCAATGCCAGACTCAATCCCAGGAATCTGGGATCATGACTTAAGTCTAAATCAAGAGACTGACACTTAACCAACTGAACCACCCAGGCAGCTCCAGAACCACTACTTAAAACATACGGTTCTCAAGCAGAGCTACATATTAGAGTTGCCATGGAGAGGTTTTAAAAATATTTGAGCTTCCCACAAATTAGTTAAATCAGGATCTCTGGGTATAGCGCCCAGGCATTAGTATTTTATAAATGTTCCCATATGATTCTAAAGTGAGACCAGGGCTAAAAACTATTTCACTAGCTAGATTATACTTCCAATGCTCCAAATTATTCCTTGCTAATAACAGTCACAACAATTTGTTGAAAAAAATAAGTGAATTAATTAATAAGTTTATAATTAATTGACTTGGGTTACTCTGATTATGCAATCAATCATTCTTTTTTGTATAGCCCATAGTTTGCACAGAAAACAATATAACCTTTCTTTAAATTTCAGAGGTCAGCATAGTCTTCATAGGCTTGGCAAGATTTTGATACTGAATTTGGACTCATTCTAGATGAATTAAAAAAAAAAACTGAGAAGAAGCTACATTTAAAAAAACTGAGGGAAGTATATTGCAATATTTGAACACTGATACATATTAGTAGACAAAGTCAGTAGAATGTAACACTTCTTCATACAAGTTAGCAGTTTTTCTATACATTTCTGTCAACATGCCCCTGATAAGCAAACATAAAAACAGCATGTACCATTTATTGCAAACCTATACACGAAACACAGGCATGTGTGTTTTCCGGATATTATCTCATTTAATTACCACATACACTCAAAAAATCTGTAAGGTAAAACTGGTATCAAGTTCCTAGAGATGAAAGAATTGAAGCTTCATAGTGTTTATGGTATTTAATCATGGTTATTCACCTAAATGAGGTACAATATGGGATCATCCAGGTCAATCTAACTCTGAAGACCTGCTATTTCTATTTAAACTAAGTACCTGCTTTCCTGTGATATTGTTATGATAATTTTATCTCTTTCATTATTGTTTTAATGTTTATTTATTATTTTTGAAAGAGAGGGCAAGGTGGGGGGGGACACAGGACCCAAAACAAGCTCCATGCCAACAGCAAGTGGGCCCAATGTGGGGCTTGAACTCCCAAACTGCAAGATCATCATCTGAGCCGAAGTCGGGTGCTCAACCGACTAAACCACCCAGACATAAGTGCCCCTGTTTGTCTCTTTTAAAAAGCATCTTTACTGGGGCGCCTGGGTGGCTCAGTCCGTTAAGCGTCCAACTTCGGCTCAGGTCATGATCTCCCGTTCTGTGAGTTCCAGCCCCGTTTTGGGCTCTGTGCTGACAGCTCAGAGCCTGGAGCCTGCTTCAGATTCTGTGTCTCCCTCTCTCTCTGCGCCCCCCTGCCCCCTCCCCCCACTCATGCTCTGTCCCTCTCTGTCTCAAAAATAAATAAACATTAAAAAACATTTTTTTAAAAGCATCTTTGCAAGTGCCCTCATATTATTCAAGTTTCTCCAAAAAATAAATGAATTTACTGCAACATTCATAACGATTTTACCAACTTTTAATTTGGAAAATTTTTAGCATGTTAAAAATATATAGTTGCCATTCCTTATAACTCACTCCTGTTAACACATCAACACCACTTCCTTGATAACTTCATGCTCTTTATTTTGCAAAATACCATTTCAATTAAAAATAGTGGCTAGCTGCCAGATTCAACAGTAGTAATTGCTTGTCCTACTAATTGAAAGCTCAAACCAAAAATTTGAGGAGAATTATAATCTATTAATCTATTTTATAATAACAAAGCCCCCGAATGTGAAATTCAGTAGCTATCACAGTAAAAAATGCCTTTGAAATTAATCAAATTATATATTGCATTCTTTAATAATCAAAGCACATACATTAAATTTTTCTCCATTCAATGTGTTTTTCCCATTTAAAGTAAATTTCTAGATAGAGAAATATCATAGTAACATTTTGTAAAATTATGTATTTCATTACCACTCTCCAGAAGAAATCAAGCTAATCATAGCTAAACTTATATATCAGCATTTTTGCAATTTGGTGGTGAAACAGGAATAAGGAACAATGGCTAGGTTTTGTTAAGATCATGAGAAAACAAGACATTTGGGGATGATGATCAAATCAGATTACGCTTATCTTTGCATCTCAGCACAAATTTGAGAACATTAGCGTGCGCAGTAAATGTGTGGTATTAATTAATTAGCTAATTAATTAATGGACAAAGATATGAAGTTACCAAGGGTCAGATCCTCAGCTATACAAGTTAATAACATCATCAAGATCCTTTTGTATATTTGTTTTAATTTTGTTCTTTTCTTTGGTTTTTCAATTCCTCAACAACATTGTTTCCTGGGAGATGTGACACCTAAGAACTCTTTTAAAAAACTTATTCTAAATTCTAAGCTAGATTTGTAACTTATTATTAGTTACTATTCATTTGTACACACCACTTCCTCCTGGTGTGTAACTTCAGTATGCAAACAAAATTATGTAAGAATCTGTTAATCACAGAAAAATTATAGGAAATTTTGCCAATGCCTCAAGGATATGCACATCAGGCTAGTATTTTATTCTTCGTATCTTCAGAGATACATAAATATAGAATATAACTAGCACTGGTCATGTGAAATCTTGACACATCTTTCTCCAGCAGTACTGGAAAAACACTGAACATTTTTTTTAAACAATTTTTTTAATGTTTTATTTATTTTTGAGACAGAGAGAGACAGAGGATGAGCAGGGGAGGGGCAGAGAGAGAGGGAGACACAGAATCAGAAAAGCAGGCTCCAGGCTCAGAGCTATCAGCACAGAGCCTGACGCGGGGCTCGAACTCACAAACCGCGAGATCATGACCTGACCGAAGTCAGACGCTTAACCGACTGAGCCACCCAGGCACCCCACTGAACATTCTTTGTACAGTGCTTCTTTTCAATATCCCTAAGTAGACAGATTTTTCTAATCACATTTTTTTTTTTAACAGTTGCCATTTTATTTTTACCTAGAGAGTAGCTTATATGATACTAGTTACAATTTCAGTTAAGGCTTTGGAAACAAGAAACATATTTACACACCCTCTCCCAGCATAAAGTATTCTAATCTGTCAGTCAGTGGTCATTACCTCAAGAAATCCTTTATGGTAGACTTTTCTGATTTCTTCCATAGCATGAATTCCCACTTCCCAACAATCTTCAATTTCCATGCTGGGAGCCATTGGTTTGGGGAAACCTCTCTCCAGTGGTGAAGCGCAGAAGCTACACTAAGCCAATCAGGTAGCCTATTCCCTAAGTGCACACCATGTAACCCATGCCTAATTAACTGGTGAAAATCTCAAGACATGTAATGATAAATCTGGAACAAACATACTTTGGCTCAGGAGTACATAATATATGGATAAGTAACCTGGATCTCCTCTACCCATTTTTCTTCCAAGGAGGAAGCTAGTCAAAGGATAGAACTAATAAAGGAACTCAGAGTGAAGAGTCAGGGAAAATTGCAGAAAAATAGAATGAAATCCTGACATTATAAAGCTCTGGATCAGAATACCTACACCTGAACCACCTGTGGAATTACAGTGGCTTCATCCTGGGCAAGACGCTCAATTGTATAAGGTTCCATTCTCAAAAGGGATCCCACATTTGGTTTAATGCTTTTCTGTTGGCCTTCTCGACATTCTTAAATAATTTTATCCTAGGACCTAAGTTTCTAAGTGACATCCTAGGTAACAGTGGAGAGTGTCTATGAGCAAAGAAGATACACGTGGCAGCAACTAGCACAGGTGAGGTCATCCAAGCGGCACGCACCTGCCTAGGGCACTCCAGGACTCTTGGGGCTCTGGGAGAAAAGGCTGGCAAGGACCTGGGTGCAGATCCACAGCAGGAGCTGCAGACACAACAGCAGCGGGTAGCAGAGGAGGAAGGGGAAGGACAGGAGTGACTCCTGGTGGGGGCAGTGCATGGAGCTGGCTTGTCTCTGCACCCAACTGTACAAATGTTAACTCTGAGGACTGTGGGAACCATAGGAAATAAATCACAAGCAAATAAAAGAATATCCTTGGACATCCCAATAAAACATGTTAAGGAATTATTAAAATCCTTCAAAGAGTTTACAAGCTCTGGTTGTGAAAACTGCTGCAACCTGAAATATTGCAAAGCAAATATCCACAGGCTTAAAGAAATAGAAATTAAATTTGAAGACAGTCACGTCACAGTACCGTGTCAGTAGATGAGCTTCCACACAGTGGTTAAGAGACTAGGCTTTTTCCATCCTGTGCTCCACCATTTCACCAATTCATTTAATCTTTAAAAAAATAAAAATACAGAATATTCCTTAAGAGATTTTAGAGCCCATATCTGGTCGTGTGTGCATATTTCCTGCCCAAATTTCGCTCATCAGTCACGTGGCCCCACAAGGATAACGGTAGGGGAAAAGTAGGGCAATGGTGTTGCAAGGAAGAGAATTCTGATTCAGGGGATCACTACCACTTTCCGTCCCATGATGTTTAGGCAAAATTAAGGCTCTCCCCTTAAGTGTCATCCCTACTTTCTGGTTTGGTGATTGTCCCATTTCTAAACTCGTAACCATCCTATCGCTAACTTGGCCACGCACTGAGAAAAAGTAATTTGTATTTCCTGTTCCCAATTATACCTATTCTCTAGTCATCCTACTGTAATCTGACTTGTCTCCTATTTTAATAAATTCACTTCCAGTAAGTAACACATAACTTTTTTTTTTTTTTTTTAACACATTTCTTCTCCCAACCCCCACCCCCACAACCCTCGGACTCCGGAATCTTCCCAGCCACTGGCCACGTCTCTCCAGACACAAGACTCCTTTTCTCACTTCCATACTCTCAGGACCCCCTGGGCTAAGAACTGCCTAAGAAATCTCAGACCAAGACCACCGTCTCTAAAAGCCTTCCCTCAGAAGCTCGTATCCACCTACCCGCGTCTCCTCAGCCCCCTCCCCATATTTCCCCGGGCAGTCCTTTGGCGAGGTTCTTGGCTCCTTGTTTGTTTGTTTTTTTTCCCCAAGTCCCCTTCCCTCGGAGTGCCCCCAAGCAGCCTTCGCCTTTCTCCCCTAAACCCCAGGGGCCGGGCACCCTGTCCACACACCGGGAGAGGAGTCGCAGCCTGCGGCAGCTGGGCCTTCGCGGGAGCAGACGGATTTCCGGGCAGGGAAACGCGCCGCCTGCTGGCTGATGCAGCCGGGGTCTGAAGAGGCGGTACTCGCAAAGTCCCACCGCTGACCTCTCGCAAAGGACCTTCTGAATAAAATAATCAATGCGCAGCTTTCAGCATTCAATTGAAGTAATAATTTCATTTGGCTGATTCTCCCATTCCGATTCAGTCATGGCCTCATCTATGGTACTTTTTATCTTTCAGTCATCACCATTATGGAATTTAACACGTTGCATCTTAAATATTTCATCTGTCTTATGTCGACTCCCAGAGGTCAGGAACTACTCTTTTCAATTATGTAATTCTGATCCCTGTTGTGGCGTCTGGAACATAACAGCATCTCAATAAATGTTGGTTGACAAACGAATAGGTAAATAATTAGCCATCTTGTCTTTAAAGTATATAAAGGACGGCGTGAGTCCGGAAGATGGCGGCGTAGGAGGACGCGGGGCTCACAGCGCGTCCGGCCGATCACTTAGATTCCACCTACACCTGCCTAAAGAACCCAGAAAACCGCCAGAGGATTAGCAGAAGGGAGTCTCAGGAGTCAAGCGCAGACTAGAGGCCCACGGAAGAGGGTAGGAAGGGCGGCGAGGCGGTGCGCGCTCCACGGACTGGCGGGAGGGAGCCGGGGCGGAGGGGCGGCTCGCCGGCCAAGCAGAGCCCCCGAGTCGGGCTGGCAAAAGCGGAGGGGCCGGACGGACTGTGTTCCGACAGCAAGCGCGACTTAGCGTCTGGGAGGTCAGAAGTTAACAGCTCTGCGCGGAAAGCGGGAAGGCTGGAGGACAAAGGGAGGGAGAGCTGCTGAGCCCCCGGACGGCAGAGCTCAGCTTGGCGGGGAACAAAGGCGCCAGCGCCATCTCCCCCGCCCATCCCCCAGCCAAAATCCCAAAGGGAACCAGTTCCTGCCAGGGAACTTGCTCGCTCCGCGCAAACACCCGACTCTGTGCTTCTGCGGAGCCAAACCTCCGGCAGCGGATCTGACTCCCTCCCGCTGCCACAGGGCTCCTCCTGAAGTGGATCACCTAAGGAGAAGCGAGCTAAGCCTGCCCCTCCAGCCCCCGTGCACCTTGCCTACCCACCCCAGCTAATACGCCAGAGCCCCAGCAACACAAGCCTGGCAGTGTGCAAGTAGCCCAGACGGGACATGCTACCCCACAGTGAATCCCGCCCCTAGGAGAGGGGAAGAGAAGGCACACACCAGTCTGACTGTGGCCCCAGCAGTGGGCTGGGGGCAGACATCGGGTCGGACTGCGGCCCCGCCCACTAACTCCAGTTATACACCACAGCACCGGGGAAGTGCACTGCAGGTCCTCACCACGCCAGGGACTCTCCAAAATGACCAAACGGAAGAATTCCCCTCAGAAGAATCTCCAGGAAATAACAACAGCTAATGAACTGATCAAAAAGGATTTAAATAATATAACAGAAAGTGAATTTAGAATAATAGTCATAAAATTAATCGCTGGGCTTGAAAACAGTATACAGGACAGCAGAGAATCTCTTGCCATAAAGATCGAGGGACTAAGGAACAGTCACGAGGAGTTGAAAAACGCTTTAAACGAAATGCAAAACAAAATGGAAACCACAATGGCTCGGCTTGAAGAGGCAGAGGAGAGAATAGGTGAACTAGAAGATAAAGTTATGGAGAAAGAGGAAGCTGAAAGAAAGAGAGATAAAAAAATCCAGGAGTATGAGGGGAAAATTAGAGAACTAAGTGATACACTAAAAAAAAATAATATACGCATAATTGGTATCCCAGAGGAGGAAGAGAGAGGGAAAGGTGCTGAAGGGGTACTTGAACAAATTATAGCTGAGAACTTCCCTGAACTGGGGAAGGAAAAAGGCATTGAAATCCAAGAGGCACAGAGAACTCCCTTCAGACGTAACTTGAATCGATCTTCTGCACGACATATCATAGTGAAAGTGGCAAAATACAAGGATAAAGAGAAAATTCTGAAAGCAGCAAGGGATAAACGTGCCCTCACATATAAAGGGAGACCTATAAGACTCGTGACTGATCTCTCCTTTGAAACTTGGCAGGCCAGAAAGGCTTGGCACGATATCTACAGTGTGCTAAACAGAAAAAATATGCAGCCGAGAATCCTTTATCCAGCAAGTCTGTCATTTAGAATAGAAGGAGAGATAAAGGTCTTCCCAAACAAACAAAAACTGAAGGAATTTGTCACCATGAAACCAGCCCTACAAGAGATCCTAAGGGGGATCCTGTGAGACAAAGTACCAGAGACATCACTACAAACATAAAACATACAGACATCACAATGACTCTAAACCCATATCTTTCTATAATAACACTGAATGTAAATGGATTAAATGCGCCAACTAAAAGACATAGGGTATCAGAATGGATAAAAAAACAAGACCCATCTATTTGCTGTCTACAAGAGACTCATTTTAGATCTGAGGACACCTTTAGATTGAGAGTGAGGGGATGGAGAACTATTTATCATGCTCCTGGAAGCCAAAGGAAAGCTGGAGTAGCCATACTTATATCAGACAAACTAGACTTTAAATTAAAGGCTGTAACAAGAGATGAAGAAGGGCATTATATAATAATCACAGGGTCTATCCACCAGGAAGAGCTAACTATTATAAATGTCTATGCGCCAAATACCCGAGCCCCCAGATATATAAAACAATTACTCACAAACATAAGCAACCTTATTGATAAGAATGTGGTCATTGCAGGGGACTTTAACACCCCACTTACAGAAATGGATAGATCATCTAGACACACAGTCAATAAAGAAACAAGGGCCCTGAATGATACATTGGATCAGATGGACTTGACAGATATATTTAGAACTCTGCATCCCAAAGCAACAGAATATACTTTCTTCTCGAGTGCACATGGAACATTCTCCAAGATAGATCATATACTGGGTCACAAAACAGCCCTTCATAAGTTTACAAGAATTGAAATTATACCATGCATACTTTCAGACCACAATGCTATGAAGCTTGAAATCAACCACAGGAAAAAGTCTGGAAAACCTCCAAAAGCATGGAGGTTAAAGAACACCCTACTAACGAATGAGTGGGTCAACCAGGCAATTAGAGAAGAAATTAAAATATATATGGAAACAAACGAAAATGAAAATACAACAATCCAAACGCTTTGGGATGCAGCGAAGGCAGTCCTGAGAGGAAAATACATTGCAATCCAGGCCTATCTCAAGAAACAAGAAAAATCCCAAATACAAAACCTAACAGCACACCTAAAGGAAATAGAAGCAGAACAGCAAAGGCAGCCTAAACCCAGCAGAAGAAGAGAAATAATAAAGATCAGAGCAGAAATAAACAATATAGAATCTAAAAAAACTGTAGAGCAGATCAACGAAACCAAGAGTTGGTTTTTTGAAAAAATAAACAAAATTGACAAACCTCTAGCCAGGCTTCTCAAAAAGAAAAGGGAGATGACCCAAATAGATAAAATCATGAATGAAAATGGAATGATTACAACCAATCCCTCAGAGATACAAACAATTATCAGGGAATACTATGAAAAATTATATGCCAGCAAATTGGACAACCTGGAAGAAATGGACAAATTTCTAAACACCCACACTCTTCCAAAACTCAATCAGGAGCAAATAGAAAGCTTGAACAGACCCATAACCAGCGAAGAAATTGAATCGGTTATCAAAAATCTCCCAACAAATAAGAGTCCAGGACCAGATGGCTTCCCAGGGGAGTTCTACCAGACATTTAAAGCAGAGATAATACCTATCCTTCTCAAGCTATTCCAAGAAATAGAAAGGGAAGGAAAACTTCCAGACTCATTCTATGAAGCCAGTATTACTTTGATTCCTAAACCAGACAGAGACCCAGTAAAAAAAGAAAACTACAGGCCAATATCCCTGATGAATATGGATGCAAAAATTCTTAATAAGATACTAGCAAATCGAATTCAACAGCATATAAAAAGAATTATTCACCATGATCAAGTGGGATTCATTCCTGGGATGCAGGGCTGGTTCAACATTCGCAAATCGATCAACGTGATACATCACATTAACAAAAAAAAAGAGAAGAACCATATGATCCTGTCAATCGATGCAGAAAAGGCCTTTGACAAAATCCAGCACCCTTTCTTAATAAAAACCCTTGAGAAAGTCGGGATAGAAGGAACATACTTAAAGATCATAAAGGCCATTTATGAAAAGCCCACAGCTAACATCATCCTCAACGGGGAAAAACTGAGAGCTTTTTCCCTGAGATCAGGAACACGACAGGGATGCCCACTGTCACCGCTGTTGTTCAATATAGTGCTGGAAGTTCTAGCATCAGCAATCAGACAACAAAAGGAAATCAAAGGCATCAAAATTGGCAAAGATGAAGTCAAGCTTTCGCTTTTTGCAGATGACATGATATTATACATGGAAAATCCGATAGACTCCACCGAAAGTCTGCTAGAACTGATACATGAATTCAGCAAAGTTGCAGGATACAAAATCAATGTGCAGAAATCAGTTGCATTCTTATACACTAACAATGAAGCAACAGAAAGACAAATGAAGAAACTGATCCCATTCACAATTGCACCAAGAAGCATAAAATACCTAGGAATAAATCTAACCAAAGATGTAAAAGATCTGTATGCTGAAAACTATAGAAAGCTTATGCAGGTAATTGAAGAAGATATAAAGAAATGGAAAGACATTCCATGCTCATGGATTGGAAGAATAAATATTGTCAAAATGTCAATACTACCCAAAGCTATCTACACATTCAATGCAATCCCAATCAAAATTGCACCAGCATTCTTCTCGAAACTAGAACAAGCAATCCTAAAATTCATATGGAACCACAAAAGGCCCCGAATAGCCAAAGTAATTTTGAAGAAGAAGACCAAAGCAGGAGGCATCACAATCCCAGACTTTAGCCTCTACTACAAAGCTGTCATCATCAAGACAGCATGGTATTGGCATAAAAACAGACACATAGACCAATGGAATAGAATAGAAACCCCAGAACTAGACCCACAAACGTATGGCCAACTCATCTTTGACAAAGCAGGAAAGAACATCCAATGGAAAAAAGACAGTCTCTTTAACAAATGGTGCTGGGAGAACTGGACAGCAACATGCAGAAGGCTGAAACTAGACCACTTTCTCACACCATTCACAAAAATAAACTCAAAATGGATAAAGGACCTGAATGGGAGACAGGAAACCATCAAAACCTTAGAGGAGAAAGCAGGAAAAGACCTCTCTGACCTCAGCCGTAGCAATCTCTTACTCGGCACATCCCCAAAGGCAAGGGAATTAAAAGCAAAAGTGAATTACTGGGACCTTATGAAGATAAAAAGCTTCTGCACAGCAAAGGAAACAACCAACAAAACTAAAAGGCAGCCAACGGAATGGGAAAAGATATTTGCAAATGACACATCGGACAAAGGGCTAGTATCCAAAATCTATAAAGAGCTCATCAAACTCCACACCCGAAAAACAAATAACCCAGTGAAGAAATGGGCAGAAAACATGAATAGACACTTCTCTAAAGAAGACATCCGGATGGCCAACAGGCACATGAAAAGATGCTCAACGTCGCTCCTTATCAGGGAAATACAAATCAAAACCACACTCAGATACCACCTCACGCCAGTCAGAGTGGCCAAAATGAAGAAATCAGGAGACTATAGATGCTGGAGAGGATGTGGAGAAACAGGAACCCTCTTGCACTGTTGGTGGGAATGCAAATTGGTGCAGCCGCTCTGGAAAGCAGTGTGGAGGTTCCTCAGAAAATTAAAAATAGACCTACCCTATGACCCAGCAATAGCACTGCTAGGAATTTATCCAAGGGAAACAGGAGTACTGATGCATAGGGGCACCTGTACCCCAATGTTTATAGCGGCACTCTCAACAATAGCCAAATTATGGAAAGAGCCTAAATGTCCATCAACTGATGAATGGATAAAGAAATTGTGGTTTATATACACAATGGAATACTACGTGGCAATGAGAAAAAATGAAATATGGCCTTTTGTAGCAACATGGATGGAACTGGAGAGTGTGATACTAAGTGAAATAAGCCATACAGAGAAAGACAGATACCATATGGTTTCACTCTTATGTGGATCCTGAGAAACATAACAGAAACCCATGGGGGAGGGGAAGGAAAGAAAAAAAAAAAAAAAAAAAGAGGTTAGAGTGGGAGAGAGCCAAAGCATAAGAGACTGTTAAAAACTGAGAACAAACTGAGGGTTGATGGGGGGTGGGAGGGAGGGCAGGGTGGGTGATGGGTATTGAGGAGGGCACCTTTTGGGATGAGCACTGGGTGTTGTATGGAAACCAATTTGACAGTAAATTTCATATATTAAAAAATAAAAAAAAATAATAATAATGTAAAAAAATAAAAATAAAAATAAATAAAGTATATAAAGGACATCCAGATAAAGATATTTAATAGGCTGTCCATTACATAAAAAAGGAAGTGATCTAAAAGAAGCGTCTTGCCTAGTTGACAGTCATCCACAAATATGCAGAAGTTGAAATTCACATGTGTATGTTTGGGGTTTACTTAGCAACTAGGATCTGTGAGTTAATTATTTTCATCAAATTAGGAACATTTTTGGTGACAATTTCTACAAATAAATGTTCTGTTTCCCACTCTCTCTTAGGAATTTCAATCACACATATACTAGACTACTTGAAGCTGTCCCATAGGTCTATGTGTTCTTTATCTTCTATTCTTTTTTTTTTTCTTTTTTTTTTTTGGACAATTCCTATAGCTTCAAATTTATTATATTATCCTTTGTAATATGTAGTATCCCATTAATCCATTCCAGTAATTTTCTTTCTCGGACATTGTTTTTATTTCTAAAAGTCCTTTTTGAGTCCTGATTATGTTTTCCATTTCTCTATTCAACATGATCAACCTCTCTTCTTTCACAAGATATGGGATACAATTAAAATAAGTATTGTAGTGTCCTGTTTCTTAACTCTAACCTCTGTATCAATTCTGGATTGGTTTTAATTTAATGTTTTCCCCCCCTCTTTACAGGTCACATTCTTCTGCTTCTTCACACGCCTCATCGTTTTTTTTAAATATGCCACACATTGTGAATTTTACTTGAGTAGTATTCCTGTAATTACTGTCAAGCTTTGTTAACAGTTAACGCATTGTAAATGGTTAAGTCCTCCCAGGTCTTCCTCGTAAGGCTTGTTAAGTGGGATCAGAGCAGCATTTACACTTGGGATCATAATTCCTCACTACCGAGACAAGACCTTTATGAGTACTCTTCTCAGTGTCACACCTCTGTTATGAAGCTGTCCAGTCTAGCTGAAGAGCAGATATTCTTTCCAGCCCTGTATGAGCTCTAGTTACTGTTTCTTCAAATCTTTCAAGGTAATTCTTCTCCTGGACTTAAGGAGTTTCCTCAAAAACATCTGCCAATCATTATTACTCTGATAAAGACTCAGTGAGGACCCTCTGAAAATTTCCTCTGCTGTCCATCTATGCACCTCCTCTCCGGTATTGACATGTGAACTTGAGTTGTCTTGGTGTCCTCAGATTCTCAGCTCTACTTCTTCAACTCAGTCTGTTGGACTCTCTGGGTACCCCTTTAGTGAACTATGACCTGAAAACTCCTGTAGTCAGTAAAATGTGGTAATCTGTGCCCATTTCATTTGCTTCCTGTCCTTCATGGTTCACTGTCTTTCTCTGCCTGATGTCCAATGTTTATAAAAAGCATTGTTTCATCAACTTTCATCCATATTTTTAGTTGTTTAGGCAGGCAGGTAAACTCTATCCCTGTTACTCAATCTTAGAGGCAGGAGCCCAAAACTCATATGTTTAAATTGAAGGACGACAAGGGGGATAAAGTTGATATCCTGAATTCTCCCATATTGAAACAGAAAAAAACGATGAGAAGCCTGTGAAAGAGACAAAGCATTAGTGGTCATGGAGCATAGAACAATAAAAGAAAATTGATCAAGGGTGAATAGCAAAAGTTTAAGGTAGAATCAAGAAGACAGGGGTAATCAGTGATCCCAAATACCTCAGATAAGTTGAGTCCAACAAGAAATTGTCCTTAAGATATTTTTGGAGTCCCCAGTTACAGTATGTTTGGAAATAAAGTAAAAGTGAATGTTTGCTTATAAGTGGGATATAAGCATTGTGATAGCCAATATAGAACATTCTTTCAAAAATTTCTACTGTAAACTAGAGACAGAAAGGATTGTAGAGAGTATAATGGTGTGAGAAATGAAGTTTTTGTTTTCCCTGTTTACAAGGTGGGGGAAATTAGCAATTGTTTATTTGTTAGAAGAAAAGAGCCAAATGATAAAATATCGTTCAAGATAAAAATAGAAAGAATGATTAATGGAGCACAATACCCAAGGAGAGACCAGAGTCTTCAAGCCAGAGTTTGGATGGAGAGACAAACAGCTTGTAGAGACATATGTAACTTAGGAGTTTGAAAAGGAAGGAGAAATAAGTACATGGAATTTTGGCAAATAGCTTCTAGCTCTTCTTTGAAGTAAGAAAGTAGTTGGCTGGATGAGTGCTTAAATATAATCAAGTACGTGAGGAAAGCGACAACAATGTGCACGTGTACATCCAGGGAATGGGTGAAAAAGCTGGGTAAATAATTTCATCTTTGAATTTAAGTAAATAATAATTCCTGGGGATTGATGAAGTTCCTGCTCAGCTAAAGACGTGAAACTATAAATTTGAAGTAAAACTCAATCCTAGAGTTAGATTTTTCCCCCTTTCATTATGCTACTTACAAGACATAGAAACAGAGAAAGATGGTGTGAACAGAATCAAAGTTGAAATTTTGCAAGGTGGCTGTGATGAAAGAGAAATCAGGTAGGATTAAGGGGAGGGGCCAAGGCATTGAGGGGGTGAAGGGAAGAAAGGGGACACAGGAAGGATTAGTGGCATCCAAAAAAACAAAGCCAAGGACTGAGAATTTTAAGGGTGTCGAACAGCAAATATAGTGAGAGCAAGCTTGTGAGAAATCCAAAGAAACAGAAAACTATGCAAAAGCGGTGCAACGGATTCCCAGATTTCACAACTGAAAAAGCTTTCAGTTATGACTGCTCTACTGTGTGGCCCCTTATGTGTCACATTGTCAAATTCTCAAAATTTGTTGAATTTGGTTGTCAAATTCTCAAAAGAACATATGGAAATGGTTGGGTAAGAGTGGGTGGTATGTAAGAAAACAATGTCTTGAGCTTTCAAGAGTAGGCCTTTTGATCATGAGTGGAAGATGCTTTTTCATCCTCACCCTCAGTATGAAGTGTGTGAGGGGTGAGACAATGAACAGATTTCTCTAAAGAGAAAAGTAATAGAAATAGTGCCCATGAAGTCTTTCTACCTAATTTCACATATTTTATGTGTATTTCTAATTGTTTCAATTTCAACTGACTTTGTCTTTGAATTCTGGGGAGGGCCTTATTTAGTTAATTCATACACAGAACCCTAATAGGCTATCTACCGAAACAAGAGGAAAAAGATTTAGTCACATCAGTTAATGAGTGTAGTGGGAATGACAGTCAGGCAAATCAGTTGGGTAATAAACGCAAACCTCCCTATTGGTCAATTCCAAAGAGTGGTATTAGACTGGCTGGGAAGCCAAATAATGATCAGGTTGGCATATACCTCCAAAGAGACTTTACTCCAAAGAATCCTCATGCAGAGGATATTGCTTGAGTTTTCTTCATAAATAGAACTTTGGGGGAAAAAACAGGTATTTTTCAAACTGAAATGAAAAACTATCATCCCAATTCTTCTTAATGCTCCAGGGAAGCACATCCTAAACACTAGAAATAATCAGATTTGCCTTCTCAGGTGCCCGGCGGTACAAACTTCACTGATTGTTGCCCTTTGGGACAGTGCAGTCTTCACCGGCTTGCAACCAGAGCAGTGATAGAGGGCTCTATGCACAGTAAAGGCCCAGCACTTGGGGTTTAATGTGAATTGGGTCACTGACTTGAAATTCTTAATAACTGTATCTTTGCATTTGTGCTTTGCAAGTGAGCATAGCTCAGAGACTTAGAATGTCTATTCATTTGAAGTCCTATCTCCCTTTACCTCTGCTGGACCGATTTTTGGCCACTCCCTCTCCCTGCCTGCCCAATGATAGCACCTGCCCTTTGTCACCACCTAGATCCTGGTCATGAGCATCCAGAGGATGGAAGTCAGGTGCCTTTGTCATGATGGGACTTGGTGGTGATCATTCCTCCCCAGACACCAAAACCTTGGAACTTTTCATAGGAGTCTCTCACTCACCCTGAGCAAGGTAGCTAATGCCTCCAGGGGCAGAGGTCTCAGTGCCCTTTGTGATTGTGGAATGACTTCCCTGCTCTATGAGATTCAATGTGTTGGTCTGGAGCCTGGCAGGAGGTGGGGACCCAGAAACTGGTGAACCAGGCTGTCACAGACTATGAATCTGCAGTTCTCTCTTGTCCAGCAAGAGAACAGGCACAGAACTGAATATGAGAGAGGCTAATGTCCAGGAGGAGACAAGAGCCCGGAACAAGGACTTTCATCTCCCTATTTATTGAGTGCACAAGATATTACCCTTGTGGTGAACGTGAAGAAAACAAGATCTTACACACGTGGTGAACGTGAAGAATACAAGATCTTATACACGTGGTGAATTTGAAGAAAACAATCAGATAGTAATGATTAACTTGTGAGTGTAAGCAAAGGGTCTGGGAGGCAAGTGGAGTTTGTGATCAAAGTACATTGGCGCCAGGTGGAAAGTTATTCCCTGCAGGTGATATAACAAGTTACTCGTGATCCCATTACAGTATCTCACTCACTAACCTCGGGCGCTTTTGCCCTGTGGTGGCAGCATCCCCCCCCCCAAGCTTTTTTTAAATTCTTCTATGTAAGTAGAACCTATTTCCCCACACAAGGCAATCCCCTTAATCATGGGACAGGACTCCCAGGTGCCTGGGTATGTCTGCAATAGTCCCCCACATATCCCCCTGTCCAAAGAGCATGCAAGTAAATAGTAAACTGAAACTATGTATCTATATCTACATCTATATCTTAGGTTGAGAAAGAGGCAGAAAGACTGCAGAAGAAAGGAATTTTGTATTTCATATTTTAGTACCTTTACTAGAAATTGTTTCCTGCCTTTTGAAAAGGGTCCTACATTTTTATTTTACATTGAGCCCCATAAAGTATGTTGTTGATGTTGCTCTGAGCTCTTGGCAATAGGAAATGACTTGAAGGGTTTAAGCCACTTAACTTGCATTTGGCAGATTCTGCAGAAGATTCCTAAGAACGTTCAACTATTCTTCCATAGACAAGTGCCCCCTCTTTTCCCACAGATATTCTAGTGGGATAGTTCTGTATGCATGCCTATGACATTTTAAGTTCTGGAGGCTGAAAATTATATAAACTGCAATACTTATGAACTGAATGATTTATCTTAAGTATCCCAAACACCATTATAAATGGTGTGTTCACACCTCTTTGAAATCTACTATTGATAAGCTAATGTTAAACAAATGTTTATTTCAGATTTTGTGCTCTGATAAATTATCTAATTTAACCATGAAAATCTATGGTAGGAATTAATCATTATTCCTAGTTTAGATATGGGGACACTGCCTGAAAGGGTTATATGTCAGCAGTTATGTAGTGGAGTTGGGAATCACATCATAGCCAACAGGCAACATTATATACGGGCTGTCAAGGTTGGACCTCTACCACACGGAAAATCCTTGATTTGGGAATCATGCTGGAATTTAAAATTCCCATGTGATTTTTAGTTCAGAAATTCCATTTCAAAAAAAAATCTATCAGTCTTAACACTTTAAATCAGAAGTCTTTTCTCCATCCCAGTTTTAATTAATATAACTTATCTTGATATCTTGGATAAAGTTTTTACTACCCCTCTACCAATACTGTCCACTAGTTTTAAGAGAATTCAAACTTTTCTACAGTATACAAAAGGATATTGCAACATGAATTGTGTTATAAAGGGATTCTTGCTTACAATACACTTGAAGAATTGCATTTCAGACATTCTTTCTCCTCATATAGTATTCTGTATTACTATACATATTGAGAAAATTTATCAAATCCAAAACATATTTTAAATAATGAATACCTTTTTAAAATATTCTATTTGAAATTCATTTATTAAATTAGCTAAATAATAAGTTAGGATTTTTTTCCCAATGAAATATAACTGGTCATTTTTTTCATAGGTAATCAAAAATTATATTAATTTTTTCAATGAATTGAATTTTTTATTGTTATTATTTGGGGTTTATGATTATTTTCTTTATGTTTTCATCAAGAATCATAGATATTTTATGCAGATTATGAACAACCCTAATGTGTCATCAATGAGTATGGTGAAACAGAAGAGAAAATAAACTTCCATGGACATACAAAGAAAAATAATTCATACATCTTTGAAAGAGAATTTTGTTTCTCGAATTTTACTATTGGATAAGACTAGAATGTAGGTTCCCAAGTCAAGAAATGAGAAAAACTTAAGTGGTAATTGCTGAAGCAGAGAGCCCATTTAGATCAAAGAGATATTGTTTAAAGGACTAAAGTTAAAATATGTTTTTATTATAGCTTTTAGCTGGCTTCAAGATCTATTGCCTTTGAGGTTGAAAAAGCACTCCAAAGAGGGCAATAATGATTCCAGAAACCAAGATTATACTCTATTGATGATGTCCTTTCCTTTCCTCCTGTAAGTGGTTTTCTATTACTGATATATACCAGACCAAATTGTGTACTGCTCTCTATGAATAATGAAAGCAGCCATAAGCACAAGAAATATAAGGGGAGTGCTGTAAACAGATACTTCTGTTTCATTACCACTGTTTTATTAACAAATCACTTCCATTAAAGAGATTATGAGATTGCAAAAAGCAATCCAAAATGAAATAGTCCAGGCCTAACTTTCATTTTGTAATGAATTGAAATGATTTGCCTGCAGTTGATTCAGTTCCTCATTGTTTCTGTGACTGCACTAAGTCCATTTTGTATCTTGAATTGTGAGTGTGCTCTCCCCAGTAGGGTTCCTGAATCATCTTTTCTAGGGGAAAAGGATGTTTCCAATTAAATCAAGATTTATATCTCTCACCTCCTAATGTGGAAAGTAGTGTGTTACACATAATATACCTCAAATTGCCACAATGTGCTCAAGAGCCCTATACTTCTTACCATAGTTACTCTACAATCCAAGAGTTTATGACAAAACTATAAGCTTTTTTTAAATAGTCATGACTCTAAAACTTACTATTAGCATCATTTTCAATGTTAAACTAGTACATCATTTTTGAATACTGAAACTTTAATTTCTGGGGAGATCCACAAAGTGTCCTGGAAAATAGGTCTTGTGTTTCAGAGCCTAAAATTATTTGGGATTATTTAGGTGTACACAATCTCTGCTTTAAGATGGTAAAAAGAGATGTTAGTCATATTTTTGTTTCATTTTTGGAGCTTGAAAAAACAAAATGTTGGCAATATTCTACCCATCAAAATTGATTTTGAAATGGTCTATGGAAACCAGAAATCTGAAAATCACAGTTCCTAAAGAAACCTATTGCTGCAAAATAACAACTCACACCAATATCCTCAAGTAAAAAGGAAAAAAGGGGAATTAAACAGAATTGGTTTCCTAGGGAATGGTTGCTAGATAAATTTTGATCTTATAAAATTCCTCTGAGGTTTGGCATTCCTCAGAATTTCCCATATCTGCCTACTATTGTGTTCAAACTTTCTGTATACTATACATTTAATAGACTTCATTAACAAGGTTCTACAAGTTAACATTTTACACTGAACTTAAAACATAATTGAATCCTGCAAAATGCAAATGATTTTTTTCTATTTATTCCAATATGATTGAGAAATTTTGTGCATTTCCAAAATAACTCAGTTTTTTTCTTGGACAATTAAAGCAGCAAATATTCAGAAGAATTAATTTGAAAAACAGAGAAAAATATAAAATGAAGAATAATATAACCAGAAAAGCCCAAACCAAAGATGTTACTCATTATTTTATAATTGTTTTTCTAAGCACTTGTTTGCTTTAGAATATGTGGATTTTAACGTTCATATGGTTGTCTCTCTCTCTCTCTCTCTCTCTTTTTTTTTTTTTTTTTTTTTTCCAGAAATGTATCATTTAAAAGGAGGTTCCTGGCTGGCTCAGTTGGTAGAGCATGCAACTCTTGACCATGGAGTTATAAGTTTGAACCCTATGTTGGGTGTATAGAGTACTTAAAAATACAATCTTAAAATAATAATAATAATAATAATAATAATAAAAACAAAAGGAGGTTATTTTTAGGAACTGAGTCTAAGAACTACTTCATCAAAGAAGACAACATTTTCAGTTTATTTGGGTATTAATATGTTGCTTTTCAGGGAGATTATCTCCATTTACCCTTCCATCAAAAATGAAAAGTGTGCTTATCAAACTATACCCTTTGCTTAACTATGTATTTAAATATTTTATATTTTTATTTTCTAGTCATATTTTTATGTTGTCTTTTCACATCTACCATTTATTACTAGAAAGCCTTTTTTAAAGTTTATTTATTGAGAGAGAGAGAGAGAGAGAGAGAGCACGTGTGTGCACATGAGGAGGGAAGGGGCAGAAAGAAAGAGAGAGAATCCCAAGAAGGCTCCATGCTCCAGGCTTGGTGGAGCCTGAAACTGGGCTTGATCTTGCGACCATGAGATTACCACCTGAGCTGAAATCAAGAGTCAGACGTTTAGTTGACTGAGGCACCCAGGCGCCCTAGAAAGCCTTTTTAAAGTATATTATAGATAATCCATTTATATGGCCTTGTTTGAAACTTTACATAAAGGTTATTAAACTCATATGGGTTTCCCATTCAATACTATTATAATAAGGTCACCCATGTTATTGAACACAGCTACATTCATTTATTTTTTCCCGATGTATAATATTCCATTAGAAAGTATTATTCCATTTTGTTTATGGAATTTATGATGTTCGAGGGTTTTTTCTCCATTACAAAAAGTGCTTTTCTGAACTTTAATTGTATGTTTCCTAATGTACTTTTAAAAGAGTTCCTCTTCGATAAACAGGAGTTGAACTATCGGATCACAGAAGTAAAAGCTTATATTTCCAAGATAATGCCAAACTGTTTCCCACACTGATTATCCAGTTTATGCTCCTGCCAGCATAATTGACCCCGGTAACCTACCTCATCTGTAAAACTCAGTAGAGTCACACTTAACTTCCTTCCACCTATTGAATGGGCCTAAAATAGTGTCTCATAGCTCTCTTGACATATTTTTGTGATACTAATAAAGTAGAGACAGCACGTCTGTTTTTTTAGCTATTTATATTGCTTTTCTTGCAAAGTACCTGCTCGTGTTTGAATAATTTTTCAATTCTGTTTACTTCTTGATTCTGAGAGTCTTCATATATTTAGAAATTAATACTTTGTTGCTCACATAAACCGCAAATATCTTAGTCCAGTTTGTGTTCTGTCTTATCACTTTTTCTAAAATGCGTTTTTGCAAGCTAAAGTTTTTAATTTCTATATTTTCAAGTTTTCAATCTTTACTTATGATTGTTGCCTTGTATCTCATTTAAGAAATCTCCATTTTCTATGTCCTCACATGTAATAGTCACACCTTTGGTCAATAACCTGCATGCCACTTCTATCATAAAGCAAAGTTCCTCATAAATAGAAGTCTTTTTCACAATCTTCTGCTCTCTACTATTGGCAATTTTCTATCTTTGTTTTTTTTTGGTTTTTTTTTTGTTTTTTTAATTTTTTTAAATGTTTATTTATTTTTGGGACAGAGAGAGACAGAGCATGAACGGGGAGGGGCAGAGAGAGAGGGAGACACAGAATCGGAAACAGGCTCCAGGCTCTGAGCGGTCAGCACAGAGCCCGACGCGGGGCTTGAACTCACAGACCGCGAGATCATGACCTGAGCTGAAGTCAGCCGCTTAGCCGACTGAGCCACCCAGGCGCCCCTACAATTTTCTATCTTTGAATCACTCCTGCACAGTCTTAATATTTTCATTTTATAATAGGTTTTTCTAATTGGCTTCTTTTTTTTATTTCTTTTTACTGGGGAGGTTTGACTATTATTGGCCCTTTGTACTTCCATACAGATTTTAGAAGTACTTTATTAATTTAAGAAGAAACTTATTTGAGCAAACTTGAATCTATATTTAGGCAGTATTGACACATTTACGGTATTTAAAATACATGAAAATTAAATATCTCTTCAATTATATGTCTTCATGTAAGAGTTACTCGGCATGCATGATAATTTTTATGAATGCTAAGTTGTCATTTAAAAAGGTTTTATTAGTTTATAGTTCTTTCCAATGGGATTTAAAATGAAACATATAGCATCTGAATTTTGGAATATATTAATCCTTTCTTATGCCATTTTTATGACAGGTAGATTTTTTCTCTAAAATATAACTATATACAGATATGTGTTATATATGATGTATAACACAAAATACATTAATATACATTAGGTATGAGAACAAGGCATATATCCATATGATAAATGGATATCCATATGATATGGATAAATTATATAATGTAATTTATAATTATCTAATATAAAACATATACTAGAGAATTATATATCATATAAAATATCAAGGATATCTACATAACCCACAATTACTTATATTACCCAAGTCAGCAATATACTGCTTTATTTTTAACTCATTTTATTTTCCAAACCTTGATAACGTTGTTTCAAAGTATCTCATGAATATTCTTTGTTGATATTTTATTGTACTTATAACATCCTTGTGTCATAAAGCTATCTCATTTGGAGGGAAAATATTAATACTTTTGAGCTTCATCAAATATAGTAGTGTCTTTTATAAAAAAAAATTGTTGTTAATACTTTCTACTTTGCATTCTTTTCAAGAATACTATTGCCATTCTGTTTTGTTATTTGGTTTATCCTATATCTTTGACCAGTCTATTTTAACTGTTTCAGATGTATCCCTGAAAAACAGCATGTGGTTGTATTGTTATTAAAGATATATTTTTTGGTTTGTATCTAGATTGTTAGTTTCTTGGGAAGTAGAACTGGGTTTTACATGTGTTTATATCCCCTGAGAAGTCTACACTGTTCTGGACATGAGAGAAGCCCTGTAGGATTTTGATCTATTAATTTTGACATAACATCATTTATGAATTGTCAATATGAACAGTTGTAGTTGAAAAATCTGAGGACACTTTGCCTTAGAGATTAGTTCACTATCACAATACCATTTAACCTCTCTTAACTACCCTCTTTCTAGCTGAAAAAGAAGAAAAGTTAGGTTTACTCATCAGGAAAACTGTTACAAATGCTGAGTATAAGGCATTTAGAGGAACGCTTGGTAACATTACTATGTCTTACATAAAAAATGAACACAGGTGCTACTGGCTTTTCATAAAATAAGTTCTCAGAGCCTAGACACTACTTATTCACCATAAAGATCGCAGTTTAAACTTCCGCTGAGATGGTATGAAAGCGTACTAGGATTCAAGGCTAGCCAGGAACCAGAGAACTGAATTAATTGGTTAAGTCTGTTCAAGGTGACAAGCTGCCGGCTGGCAGACAAAACATTTAGAAACCAGGCTGAAAATGCTACATCTAATTTTACTTAGGATGTAAGAGGAGATCCAGAAGACTTGCCTGCTTACTGGCAATATAACATGTATCCCCTTGCTATTCTCGTAGCATCTGGGAGGAGGTGTGCTCTCGGAGGAAGAAGGCAGCTCGTCTCCGTGGGTCTTCACCTAATTATTATAAAAATATGTTTGTGGCATAATGTAAAGTCTGACACAGAGAATGGCATATTTTTGTCACAAATGTAAACACTTATTTAATCTGATATAAAAAGAACGCAAGCAAATTTTTAGCAGTCTAAATTATAATACAGTACTTTTTTTTCTAATTCAATTTCTTAATAGATAATTCATTAGGTTCAGAGGTATATTTTTTCAAGGCTCTGTGTACAATCTCCATAGATGAGTGCACACAGCACTTACACACGTCATATATTCTGTGCGTGAGGGTTTGTGTGAAGGGTGTGCAACATATCAGTATGTTGCAGACAGAGAAGGAAGTAAAAGGCACAAATCTTAGATAGCTTCACAAAGGCCACCTAAACTCTTACAGGAAAATCCCTGAATATAAAACCTTGCCAGGTAGACAGTGGTAATCTTTCCATTTAACTTTCTATTTTATTTTATGCTTTGATTAGCAGTCCAGGTAATCATTCATTTATTTTTGGAGTTGTGGGGCCTCTAGTGGTGTCTGGAAAAAACATACAATGAAAATATTGCAAGACTTCACACTGCTGTCTCCTGGGATTGAGAACTCTAAAAAATGCTGAGTATTATTTTAACTTAAAACAATTACATATGCATGATTTTCACTCAATACAATGCTCTTATTTAACAGTTTTAGATTTTGGTCCCGCTTGTTCCAAAGCTGCTGTTATTTCTAGACATATATTTATAGGAAAATAATATGGAAATAATTATTCTATTTTTTCTTCATGCTGTTTCTTACCTTTTCCCCAGAGGTCAGCATCAATATTTAGATGTTACAAGAAGATATTTTCCCCAAATTAGTAGCAATTATTTTTCAAAGGAGTGGAATCAAATTATTCAAATTTGCTTAGGAGTGTTACAAGCATTTTATTTTTAACCCAAATTTGATTTTTAATTAATTTAATTTAAAATGTATATTTTCAACATGACCTGGTTTTCCCCAAAATTTCTGAAGCATTTACACATCATAACACTAGATCTGTTGGAATTAATAAGCTTATAGATATCAAAACAAATGTAAGTTTGCTTGTTTAATATGAAAAACTGTATCTTTATTCAGAGTCACTGTATTTTAAAATACCCTAAATGAAAGAATAATTATGCTTAACTGAATTGTGAGCTAATTTACTAATGTGTTCTTCAAGAAATATTAGACTAGCTCATCAATATCTTCAAAATGTACTACTATTTCAATTACATTCTATATTTTAATCAATTGGATCTCTACCCTACTCTGACAAAAAAATAGTATTGATTCAAAAGGAGACCTCAACAAAAAGAAAAATGTACAACTTGCCACAATAGGCAATTTGGCACTAGTGTTTTTCAACATATGGTACTACACGCAGAACAGGGATTGCCTTTGGGAGTGCCAAGATCTCTTCTGAGACGTTCTTGGTTTCTATTTTAAAATCTTACAGATTGAAAGTCTAAAAAAAAAAAAAAACACTGAAAGCAGACAGTAATATACTCCACAGTTAAGTATTTTCAAATTTATTACCAGTATTAGCCTGCTGCTGGAGTTATTCACTAGACTACAGATTTTAAAGACATTTCCCAATTCATCATGTTTACTACACAATTCCCCTCAGATTATAATGAAGGAGTTTACAACTAGAGATTAGAAGATAAAGACAATGCTGTATTTAGTGAGAAACATAGAGTGATAAGAAAATACAAACTAGGTGTCTACTGATGCCCTTTGCAAGAGAAGATTATTCTGCAGCTTTATCACACACTTTATAAGATAGCTGAAGAAAATGAAGCATAGGAATATGTGAGCTATGTACTGGCAGTTATTGGAAATGGGTTTTTGATTTAGTTGCCAACTGAGAATTCAGAAACAAAATAAAACCCTTTCATGGCCATCAGAAAATATGACTTTCTAAATAAGAATAATGAATATTGTCTACATAAATGATCCCCATGTTAATTCATCTAACATCCTTCAGAGCCAGAATAGCACTATTTTAATAGAATTCTGATGGTGAATGTCTAACATTGAAAAGTCATTTGTATACACACATAAAACCGTGTTATATAAAACTGTGAGAAACACCATTCCCATAATGAAATTGACAAGGCAAAAGTGAATACTCTTTGAAAGAGCCAAATTCTTAACAGTTGCCAACCCCCCTTAATGTTGATATTACCAAGGTGTTTAGTGATGAGTAAAATTCAGCTATGTTTGGCTGAATTCAGCAAGTTTCTGGGTTCAAGAGAGTGGTAAGAAGGATGTGCTTTGAAGAAAGGTTTATATTTGGGATATATTTTGAAGTCCAGAGAATCACATGTCATGTTTGAGTTTCCATTAATTTAATTAATTCTTGTCAATCAGTACTTATTGACCATGTTAATGTTTTTTTAATGTCTTATTATCAATCTTTTCAAATATGGTTAAAACTTACATAAATTACTATAATAAATTTACACATATGCAATATCCATCTTCAAACATGTTACGCTTTGTATTCTTTATTTATTAGGATCAAGATGCAAAAAGTTTAGTTAAATAGAAATAATATGAGAACAGCATCAGAAATTTCTAAGCCTTTTTAGGAGAATGTTTAGCAGTCACACTCCTCTCCCCCAACCAAATAAAACTAGATAAAACACTTCAATACCAAGCATTAGCTTTGTTCATTTGGGTGTGTTAAAACTGAAAGGCAAGTTATCGATTTACGAAAAATTAGATACTAGAATTTTGGTCCTGACTTGACTACTACTGTATACCTTTTTTAAACCTTCTTTTTTCACATTTGAAAAATTTATAAAACACAAGTAAAATATATGTGTATGTATATATTATGTATATATGCACACACATACATATGTGCTTTAATAAGCTGATATTTATACACATATAAATACGAAGATATGTGTGTTTTACATATCTGGATACAAATACCAGTTTCCTATAGCAGTTGGTACATTTTTGAAAATAACTTCTGAACATCAGTTAATTTTCATTTAGCTTTCAAACACTGCATCTCAGTTTTCAACATTCCTGAAAGCCCTTACAACCCCACACACAGACTTTAAGGGAAAAAAAAGAAAAATAGACCATCAGTGTTAAGAGGTTCACTTTGAAGGTGAAATAAATGATAGTTCTAGTATAATAAATAGTCTAGCCAATATCTCTTCAGAGATATTTCTGTATTTAGTAAATTCATACAAATTCAATTAAAATTAAAACCAACCTAAAATACCAAGTTGGAAGTAATGTCTCTGACACTTTAGAGGTATTTTCTCTTAATTACTATTTTATTTGAATTTTTGCATCATTTCAACATAGGGGCATCATAAATACGTCTCCCAACTTTCTGATGAAGAGCTCAGATGTCATATGTTTTCTCCAAACAATGTAGAACAATATAAGAGCAGAGGACAGGGCCTTCGTTACAAATGGCGAAATCCACCGCCTGTAGAGTGGGAGAAACTCGAAGATGTAGCTCAGTGTTTTTGATACTATGTAGGGCCTTGAAGTAAACTTGCTTTTTTTTTTCCCCCCAGACCTTTCTTCTTTGACAAAGTTCAGCTTGACTTTCTAAACAAGATTAATGTTTATGGTCGACACAGATTATTCTGATGTCAGTCAAGGCACTGCTCTTTCCTTGGTTACTAAAACAATATTGGTACTGGCAGGTATAAAACATGTTTTCCAACACAGGCAGACAGTGAGTTCAGTTTGGAATCTGAATCCAAATTAGGTCCCATATTAATTGCAAATGGTAAAAACCTTTGCTTTAGTTTTCTAATTAAGATTAATGATGGTGGTTTGAAGGGCTGATACCAAAACCCTGGCATTAACAGCAATCATTTTTCAACTATGGCAAACATGCTTTTCACTTGAATACTCTCTAGTCCAAAATAAGAGTTGGCAAGAAGGTGGTGTGGAGAGGGGCAGAAGCTTCGATAGCAGCATTTCTTAAGACTAAACCACAAATATATTGAGCATACAGAAATCTCAGGAAAACATCATTTCAGGCAGTACAGATCCTGTCAAAACCTGCCCTCCAAAAAAAAGAGCTCAGCTAATATGAAAAACAAGGGGCTCCATGTTCTTGAATGAGATTCTATTGAAAGTTATAAATAACTGGTAAAAATAAATGTTTCCAATTAAAGTGCTTCTGGATATCTGTTGATTGTGAGTGAGATGATTTACACAGAGTGCACAGCCAGAGCACAGATACACCATCTGGAACTACTAACCGAGAAACCCATAAACTCATCGATGTATTACATGACTTACTGTCAGGCCTCCATGGAGTAGGTATCATCGGATTCTAAAGCTTCACATTTAGAGCACTTTAGAACTCGCTTAAGACAGAACATGTTTCATTCAAAAAAGCCTCCCTTTTTGGATGGTGTTGTGTATGCTCTGCAAACAAATTCCTCAGAGGGAGATGAAAGAAAATCTGGGGAAATAGCAACCAGTAAGATTTTTCTCCCAGCTGCTTTGTCTGTTTTAGACGACCACAGAAATTATACAGTGGATTTTGTTCCACAATCAGTAATACACGTCATGTCTGAAAATATAGACCTCTTTGGAAGGATGACTGCTTAGTGCCCTTAGGATTTTGAGGTGGGTGTTTAACTTTTTTTACAATTATATGAACACAAGAGAGCTTTTGTGTGCCAAGACATACATGTTCTTTAAGCAAACAAAAGTGGAAAATTTTAGCACATTCCACATTAATAGAAACAGAATTGAATTTGCCTGAGTTCTGCTTATGAATGGCATTATTTATACAGCTGTGAATTGTATTGAAACACGACAATGTGGGGGAAAAATCTACATTCATTGAATTATCCAGCTGACTTCTGTTTTTTTAATGCACACTCATCACAAAATAGAGCACCAATTTTTTTAAAATACTGAATGCTTTCACAAAAAGTTTCAAAACTCTTTCTCTTTTGGTATGACTGCTTTTCAAATTGGGTTATGACCTATAGAAAGGAATTGTATACACGGATTTCTTTTGTTAACATATCTTGTACTTTTCTGTTTTTAAGTGTGAAGACCTTCTTGTTCTCTAGCCCTAAATGAGAGAAGAATCTCATTCTCCAAATCTACAGTCTCTCCTGACATTGCTTCACTACAAAGAACCTATGTGTTCTTATCTGAAAACCATTCCCCATAGTATATAGAGATTCCTCCAGCTACTCCTCTTGAAATGGGCAGAACAAGTGTCAGAATATTTTATTTTTCATCTAAAGTAGAAGGCAGAGTTAAATTCTCGACAATTCTTGAGAACATCAAAATGGTGTGATCAAAATGAAAATCTATATTAAAATCATGTGTTCAAAATCAGAATCTCTATAATCATTGCCAACACTAACCTCAGTTCCACTGCTGGGAATGATATACTAAAGGGCTTGTTCACCTCTAGCAGTGGCAATTAAGAAATATAAACAGATATGCTATGCAACAGGTAAGAGCACACAAAAATGAGTAGGAGAGGGCATGTTTTTGGTGACTTCAGGTGGCAGCAGTGAGCCTTGCTCATCTATAAACTGTAAGTTCCTTCTCTCCATCTATATCACTGTCATATCCCACATATGCCAAACAAGTGAATATTCTTGAGTTTCTGAATAATACCAAACTTTTGATGCATAAGTTATTGACCTTTTGTATAGTTGGTTAATTGGCAGATATGACAATTGACCTATTGATTTGTCTTTTTATCAGCTTTTTTTTTCACCTGGTATAGGATCTTTCTTGATAGGCATTTGCCCTTACCAATTTTTTCTTCCAAGAGAGCTGGGATTATCTGTTGTATTTTATTTTTTATCTAAAATCTCCAAGTTCCATACTCTGTGAACCAATCTTAGTATAAATTTTTCATTGCTGTTTTAACAAACTTACTAGCTTAAAACAAGATGAATTTATCATCTGTTTCCATGAGTCCAACATGCATCCTACCAGGAAAGAATCAAGGTTTGGGCTGAGCTATATTCCTTGCAGTTGGCTCTAGGTGAAAATACATTTCCTTGTCTTCTCTAACTTCTAGATGCCACCCACATTCCTTGGCTGGTGGGCTTGTTGTCCACCATCAAAGCCAGAAAAGTCACATCTCTCGGACTCTTTCTTCCTTTGTCTCATCCATTTCTCTGACCACAGTCAGGAAAGGTTCTTTGCTCTTAGAGCCTCATACATGTCAACAGATTGAGCCCACCAGATAATACAGGATAATCTCCCACTCTCAAATACCTAACATTAAATGACATCTACAAAGTCCCTTTGCTGTGTAGGGTAAAATATTCACAGGTTCTGGAGATTAAGATGTGGACCTCTTTGGGGGTTATCATTCTGGCCTACCATACCACCTGGATAATTCTTCCTAATTTCATTCACTATGAGTTACCTATTTTATCCTCAGGGACTATAAAAAGTGGAGATTCAGACTTGGTAGAATACCTGGGAGAGATCTGGGTAAGATCAACATATATGCCTCTACCCCCATTATCTCGGCTATGCGCTTCCAATAAGAAGCTCAACCAGTTATGGATACATAAGTGTTCTTGTCCCTGCAGTTATTCGGACAAGTGGGGAAATAAAGTGGTTGTCTTTAATATCGAGCTCCTTCTTTTCGTGTCTGTTTTACCACGTTTTCTCCTTATCTTTTAATTCTTATATTCTGATGAATTCCAGAACTTTAGACCTGCCTATTTTCTCTAATATCTAATTTCTGTTCTCCAAGCGTTTGTTCCTCTGCCTAGCTGAGTGTTCTCAATCTTAATAGTTTCTGAATATCACCCTCTAGGCAATATCTGGATATTCCTTCTGCTTAATATAGCACATACTGTTACAACCTCCTGCTCTATTGTTCTCTCCGTGTCCCCAAAAGAAAAGAGGTGTCACTCTCATATTAGGAAAATTTGAAGAGAGTTTAAAAAGAGATTATTTACAAAATTTTACAACACTGCAAAAAACTGTGGGATAATTTCTGGCTAGGAGAAGCAGAATTGTTATAAGCCCTAGAAGACCCAAAGGAACAAGAGGGAATGTTTACTGGAATACATAAGGTGAAAGTGAGAGAAGGTCACTGTTGGAAGAGCAGTGAACTTCAGTGAGACATATAGCCAACCCAAGATAGACCTGCAGAGAGGAAGTCAGAAGAATAAATACCTTCCCATTAGCTGAACCCTCCTGAATGCAAGAAAGTCCACATGGGTAAGAATGCTGGCTTTGAAAACAGAATGAAAACAGTAGAGAGCAAACTGGCAGAAACAAATGGAAACTGTCTAAAAATCCTCCCTCCCCACAAACTTGAATTACGGCCCAATCTATTCTCACCCTGATATGGGTTCTCATCATCCCAATTCTTTGTCCTAAATCCAATTCTATTTTTAATTATTTGAATCAATTTTTAATTAATTTATTTCTATTGTTTCTAGTACCAATATAGATTTTCTAGATATAATGGAAATTCATTAACAATAGTGTTAGAACAAAAAATAACTCATTGATCCTGTTCAACCTTAAATATAGTGCCTGACATATCTTAAATATATATCTACTTTAATTTGATGCTTTTATTAATAATGTGGTAGGCTAAAAACTAAAGTATTACAGCCTCTGAATCGGGAATAACATATTCACAAATCTTATGAATAAACATAAGATTTAAAGGTTATTTGTTTATTTACTTAGATATAATTGAGGAATCATAAGAACTCTTGTCATACCATTTTGAATAAAGTTGATTTTCTCAGGGTGCCTGGGTGGCTCAGGAGGTTAAGCGTCCAACTTTGGCTCAGGTTATGAGTTCACAGTTCATGAGTTCAAGCCCTGCATGAAGCTGTCTGCTGTCAGCAGGATGCTTCGGATCCTCTGTCCCCCTCTCTCTCTGCCCCTCCCCTGCTGGCAGTCTCTCTCTCTCTCTCTCTCTCTCTCTCTCTCTCTCAAAAATAAATAAAGTTTTAAAAAGGTGATTTTCTCATGTAAAAATGAAAGAAGAGTAAAATAATAGAGAAAAGTAGGAACAAATAACTATGATAAAAGATACTCTTATCTTTTCATTCATATGTAAACATTTAGCTTAAAATTATTAAATTCCAGAAATATCAAGAAAAGATATTTATTACTGTCATTCACGTAGCAGGAGCTATGTTTCATTCATCTCTATACCCTGACCAGTGCCTGGAATGTAGAAACTGTCCTATAAACATGGGGTTTTTAATTACACAACTTTTGTCTTGCTTATATAACGTGTACATATGTGGAAGCTATTTTTTTTATTAGTCATATACATTGATTTCATATGTCTACTAATGCAGATGTGCTTCCACACTTGACCAAACTGATTAATCACATAGTTACCATAATCTCTGTGAACTAATCCATAAAATATACTGTCTTCTTATATTAAGTAAAGCTCTGTGGCCTGCTCCTCTAATTGATCTTACCCCTCCCGTTGCTTCTGATTCCAACTGTTACAAGATCTGGTTTGCAGCTCCAAACATGGCCCTTCTCTACTGAAAAATGCTCCTTGATTAGGTTTTCCCACTGCCTCCTGAATTAAGAGCAGAGTCCTTGTAGAAATAGTCAGGATCCTCTGTTATGTGGCCTTAACTTATCTCTCCAAACTCATCCTCCCACTACCGGCTTATACAAAAGCACCATATTCTGTAGGGCACATTTGTGCAAATTAGAAAAAAACACCAATTCTAGGAAGATATAATCCTGCAGGCACACATCTGGGCTAGAGCACATGATCACCTTTGTGAAAAGAAAAAGGACTCTTCCTTTGGAAGCGTACCCTGCATACCAGGGCACACGGCTCATCTAGCAGAACATGGTTGGACATCACAAAGAGCAAAACCATGCACTTCATGTCCATGTCCCCACTCACTGTATATTCCTGTTACAGTGATTCATTTGCTGTTCTTCAGAATACTCTCCACTATTCCCTAATTTGGCATCTTAATTCACCATCCTTCTCTCCATTTATACATTTTGACCCTTTCTTAAATTTTCTTAAACTTCTATCTCATTTAGTTAGGCGCTCAGCCTATATTTTGTGTGTGCCTATGGAACAGGTCTAATGACTGGTATTGGGGATGCACAGAAAATGCAGGTTTCTTATTCAGGAGATCTCTTCTCATCCCCAAAACTTAATATGATTATTCCTTTCCTCATTCCTCAATGCACACAACACTTCACCTGTACTTTGGGAATTTGCATTTGCTGCTGTCTCCAGTAACATGTTGATAAACATACCTTTCCTTTGCCATTAAATGCTATGTGATAGACTTACAAATCTTGATATTTAGAACAGTGTTTAGGAAAAAATTAAACTTAATTGAATTATTCATTACCTTCCCTATAACTATAACTGCCACACTATAACTCAGCCCAAGCACAATACATCAGTAGGGCTGAGTGCATTTTCTGTTCCACTGCACCTTGAGTTACTTAAAGATTACATCCTTTTGCTAGAGCTCTCAACCAGCATTTAGTGGCATCTTTCAGACATGTGGTACTTGCACAGCAGGAGACAGGATGGTAGAATTATATAGCTTTTTTTATTTTTTTCCCTTTCTTCTTATTTTTAGCAGCTCTTCACCTAATGATGTAGACTATTTTTTATACACTCTAGCTTTTTTCTTCTGCTAAATTCCCCATCAACACATGACCCAGATAGATATAGCTGTCAACATCTTCAATTTCCTCTTTCTATTTATCTTGACAGATCCCTTGGTGCAGTATTAATTTTATCCACTTTACCATGAAGGTGATTATTTAAACTCATTTTTATGCTACGCTTGTATATAGATGCGCCATTCAATCCCAGATATGATTGCTATGTGGAGATGGAAGTTATATCCATAATGAACATAAAATTGGCCTATTTAGCAATACTTATTTAAAAGTATTTTTTTAATATTTTTCATATTCAAAGAAAATATCTAAGATTCCCAAAAGAAGCATTAAACTTTACCAGTCCAGCTGTAAAATTATTCTATCCTCCATAACTGGAGGATAAGGAGAGAAACCAGATTGAAATTCATTGAAGAGGAAATAAGAAATGAAGACACAGAGACAATAATTTTATCAGTTCTTTTGATAGGTTTTTCTGAAGAAAGAAGGAGAATAATGAGTTAGTACTAGAGGCAGAACAATATAAAGGAACTAATGAGAGCCAATGGAGTATGTTTTATGCTAATTAATAATAATGTGCAAAATTTTAAACTGATTCTGCAAGAAAGTAAACTGGGATAAAATTCAAAAAAACAGTCTCTGTTCTTACCTTATCTGACCTATGAGGGGCATTTCGTAATTTTCACCACTTCTTCATGCCTAAAACCTTTTCTTATTTTGCTATCTCTGGGACTACATGTTCCTAGTTATTCCTTCTACTTCAATCATTATACCAATTTAGTCTTCTTTGTTGATTATAATATAATGCTGTACAGTATAACTTCCTGAAAAATTCAGATTATAAGTAAGTCTGGCAATTCTATAATTTTAGTAATATTTCATGTGATGCTGATGCTGTAGGCCCATGGAACATATTTTAAGTAACAGGTATTTATAATATCTTTATATGCTAGAATATTTCAGGGCCTAAGTCTGACATATTCCTTACATTTCACCTCTAGGTATTCTTACACAGTCCAGTGACCTTACATAACATATATTTGCAGTACAGTTATCTACTAGGAAAGCCTGACTTAACAAAGGCCAACTGGATATTTTTAATGTTCAATGCAAACTCCTTGTTATAACTCCCATAACTGTTCCTCTCTTAGACTTTCACCCATCTTAGTGGATGATACCACCATTAATCCATTGCTTACACCAAGTGTCCATGAAACATATTTTAGTTTAAATATTTTTCTTGCACAACCAGCCCATCAGTACTTGCTCAGTTCTACTGATATTCACTTCTATACATCTCCGCCTGTAATGCCACCTTCCTACTCCCAGGCACCACAATGTCACCCAGATTTCTGCAAGAAATTCTTACCTCTCTCTACCTCCTCTGTGGTTATTATACATTCCATTCTTATCATAAGATCCAGAGCTATCCTTTAAAAAAAGTAAATTAGACCACATAAACTCACTACCATGTAAATTCACTATTTAAAAGCTTTCTGTGGACCACACTTTTTTAGTAGCAAGGCCAAAGAAAAGTTCCTGCCTATGTCTCTAGCCTCCTTTTATAATGGTCCTCTCTACAACTATGTCTACAATGACATGGACGTGCCAGTGACAACTTACCCGCCTCAGGTCCTCTGCATTTGGTGCTGACAGCTGCCACCCCACCCTCACCCTAGGATGTTCTGCCCCCAGATCTTTTTTTTTTTTTTAACGTTTATTTATTTTTGAGACAGAGAGAGACAGAGCATGAACAGGAGAGGGTCAGAGAGAGGGAGACACAGAATCTGAAACAGGCTCCAGGCTCTGAGCCATCAGCCCAGAGCCCGACGCGGGGCTCGAACTCACGGACCACGAGATCGTGACCTTAGCTGAAGTCGGATGCTTAACCGACTGAGCCACCCAGGCGCCCCTGCCCCCAGCTCTTAAAGTGTCTAATTCCTTTTTTATCCTTCTAGATTCAGTTCACATGCAGTGTCCTTAGAGAAACTGACTCAAGCAATCATATTAAAAATGCTGTCTCCATCTTTATTCTAGTCACTCCTTAATACGACACTATATTATTTTCTTTGTAATACTATCATCCAAAATGACCATATTTATATTGCTTGTTTATGTATGTAATGTCTGGTTCCATATGGTTAAATGTAACTTCCACGAAGTTCAGCATCTTGACTGCCAGTCAATTTCTACTGCTTAAAACAAAGCAATCAAGGAAATATCCATGATACTTCAGAGTAATTAAGAAACTATCTGTAGTATTTAAATAGAACCAAATTCTTTTCAGTGCATTTTTTGTTGTGCAGTAACTATTCCCACTTAATCCTCTATTCACTAGAAAAATGAATAACTGTGAATCCTCGTTTAATTTGTTCTCAGGATGATAATAAATTCCATATTAATTTGATTTTAGAGCTTTCTTTCAAATGTTTCATTCATACTGTTTATATTATTCACTTGAAGCCCAGCTTCTCCATAGGTAAAAAAAAAAAATTTAAAGCCCTTTTACTCTCTATTCTAAAGTTACTTTCCACGAATGTCTTGTATATTCCACTGGCACAGTATACTCTAGCCCTGTGAAAGACTCTTTCACAAAACTTTTATTGTGAGGGGCACCTGGGTGGCTCAGTCTGTTACACCTCCCACTTCAGTGCAGGTCATGAACTCGCAGTTTGTGAGCTCAAGCCCCAGGGCGGGCTCTGGGCTGACAGCTCAGAGATTGGAGCCTGCTTCAGATTCTGTGTCTCCCTCTCTCTCTCTGCCCCTCCCCCACTCACACTCTGTCTCTCTCTCTCTCTCAACAATAAATAAACAATAGAAAAAACATTTTTTTTAACTTTTATTAGGCACCTATCATATGACAGACCCTGTGGTACCAGAGAAAGAAGTAGAGGTGGAAACTTGACATATGGTTACTCCTGTCATGAAGTCTATTGTAGGAGATAGATAATAAAGACATAATTATCCAAATAGTTACTACATCACATGGAATCTGCATGTGGAGTGAATCTTAGTTTAATCTGAGTTTCTGAGAAAATAAAAATATTAAGACAAAATAGTGGTATATAGATATATAATATATACTATGTATGCATTATATATGTATAATATATAGTTATATAAATGTTAACTTTATGTTACTTATATTGTATATTAATATTTAATTATATACTATTAAATATATATGTATATCTATGTATAAATATAGATATAAAACACAGTGGGGAAGTGACCAGCTATGAGTAGATGTGAATAAAGATTAAGGGGAAGAAAAGACTAAAGATGACGGGGCACCTGGTGGCTCAGTTGGTTAAGTGTCTGACTCTTGATTTCAGCTCAGGTGATGATCTTATGGTTTGTGGGATCAAGCCCCATGTCAGGCTCTGAGCTGACAGTGCTGAGCCTGCTTGAGATTCCTCTCTCCCTCTCTCTCTCTATTCCTCCCCCCCTCGTGCTCTCTCTCTCTCTGTCTCAAAATAAATAAACTAAAAAAAAAAAGAAAAGTATGGAGATGAGAGTGCTAGTGCTGAAGATATAATAAATATGAATTCTCAATCAACTCTCCTTAGTCCATCTTACAAACTCATTCTTACAAAATATAGTCAGACCAACTGAACAATAATCCCTCATCAGTAATCTTCACAATTTTCTCCCTGGTATCTATTCTCATTGCTTTTTCCTGCAGAAATACCCTAGGGGAGAAGAGACATCCTAATTCTCCAATTTCAAATCCTTTATGGAAGTTAGTAGGATAGAGACTATAAATAAATCATAGTGACTTAATCCCTCTTTTTTTCTTTAATCATCTTCTTAGCTTAACTACTCCCACTGTGGCTTTTCTATATTCAATTTACTTAAATGAGCCCCACTTCCCTCCACCCATCCCTACTTTCCTACACATCAGTGTTGATCCTTGATATTATTTATATGGCCAGTAGAAAAGTGCTACATAGTGACTTGGGATTGGATAAAATTGTTTAACATCTGTACTTCATTTTCTACTTCCCCATCTGTAAAACTTGATGTCATAATATTTATCCAATACCGCACAGAAGTGATACAAGAATTTATTCATGTTGGTAAGGAACATTGAGATGTAGGGCACAGCAGAAGTATAAAATGCCGTTATTATTCTCTGACAGGCTGGTCAAGCTCTATAAATAATATGGTCAGGACTTGAGAAACATTTTATAGTCTATAATGACTTGCAGGTGGGCCACAGTCAAGAGACTTGGAGCTCTCATTCTCAAGTGTTGTGTCATTGAGGCTGTGTAAATGTCATCATGCACATTTTGTGGTAGAATCCTTTCAACTCTGTCACTCTAAAAATTAAGATTTTACTTTTCTAATGCCAAAGTGAATTTACTGTGGTGAGAATACACACTCCATTTTATAGGTAAGATTTGATTAAGTGGCTTTAGAGGTTATGGCTTAAATGATTTTCTTGTGTGCTATCATTAGAAAAGGAAAAGAGCAACCACATAGGAAGGGAACTTTTGAAAAGGGCAAAGTAGGACCACAACTAGTGAAAATACTGCAGTTAAGAGAAAATGAAGAATCAGACTAATAGTCCTAAATACTTTAAAATGAAAAATGATGTCCAATAAATTTGGTGGTCACTAAGGAACCCTTTCTTGATCCTGCATTTGACTTTATCTTATGTGACCAAATACATTAACTGCTTTCCTCAGCCTCATGCTTCTCTACATATCTCAACCACCTGTCTAGTCTTATCAAGCTAAGAATGGCTAAAGCTGATTGACAAGGATAACAATGCAAATGTTATGCAAACCTTACACCTTTATAAACATTAGGAGTGACTGTGCAAATGTGTAACTTGTATTAACTACTAAATCCTTAGGTTAATCAACTGCACTTGAGTTGAAGAATACCTAAGTCTCTAAATTTGCACAGCCTGGAGGCTGTTAAATTACACAATTTTCAGTGAATTGATGAATCTACCTACAAAAATGTGTCTGTCCTTATAAAACTAGACTATGCAGAAGGAAGACTGGGTTTATAGGCAGTAGCAAGATTTTAATTTCAATGCAGAGTACATGAAAACCAATTGGTGAATTTGGAAGTACAAAAAGAAAAAAAAATGGTCATAGAGATTATCTACATATTTTTACCTTGTCTTAGAATGATATTTTGTCTTAGGCTGTATTAACTTATTAAAATACATTTATGCAAAATAAAAAAATTAGAAAACCAAAGCAATAAAATTATAAGTGGCACAGGAAAATGACTATTTTTTGCACCATGTTGAATGATATGGAAAGTAGAGTGATCAAGGTGGTAAAGTAACGTACGTTACTGAGAGATGTGGTATATATTAGTGGCTTCAACAGGGGAAGAAGTAAGTCTCCTACATTCTCCATTACCTCACTAGTTTTGATATGGGAATATGTCTCTTCTTCAATAATAGGTCAAGATAGAGTTTTAATAAAGAGACAGCTTCAAGCATCCCTCCAAAGAAATCTCAGGGCTTCTCTAATATAAAAATATGTGATTTCTAATGTTTAAAAGAGAAAGATGATTTTTAATAATAGAAATATTATTAATATTAGAAAATATTAGAAACATAATATTAGAAACAAAATAATAGAAACATAACAATTTTCCACAAAATTGATAATCATGGTATATTTTGGGGATCACATATATAAAAGAAAAATAGATAAAAATTACAAAAGATGGTAAAGGAGATCTGCACTTAAGTGGTAAAGAAAATTATAATATGTTGAATTTTACAGAGAAGTAAATAAGAAGGTGGATTAAAAATATTTGCTCACCACATTGAGTAAAATATTCTAAAGAAATATGAGGGTGTGAAATTAATACTTTGGTTTGAATATAATCACATGGGATCTTAGCCAAGCAGAATGTTGTTCTCATAAATTCTTTTTTCTCATTTCTACTTGCTCTGGAAATAAAATCTAAATATAATGTAATATTCGTTTATTCCTATTTCTTCTTTTGTGTTAAACAGTCCTTTCCTATTCCTTATTCCATCCTAGCATTTATCTTCCCTTTACCTTCATACCCATTATGGATAGACTGTGAAGAAACTGGCTAAAAATGCAGTGTGTGGGGGTTTGGTGAGACAATAGGAATAATTTCTTTCCAGGTAAATCTGTCCAGCATTCAGAGAATTAGGTGGAAATCCTGAAAACTCTTCTCTAAGCATCTCTTTTTTCAGAGATGATCTAAAATGTTGTCCTTTCAATGGCAAAAATATCTTCCTGTTGTCTCTGTAACGAATGAACCCTCTTTATCCTTCAAAACTTTTTTTTCATTGACTAAAGAGTGAGCTGAGTAGAGGCCCTGCTTTATCTACTGCTGCATCCTTGCAATTTAAAACAGTACAAACAGCAAGCAAACTCAATAAATATTTGTTGAATGAGTCAACAAATTTTTAGGATGATGTTGCTAAGTTAAGTCTACCTTAAATGTCTCAGACCCAATGGGATGCTCATCCTCCACTGTCCTTGACCCTGTCATGCTGACAGCCGCCCCCCCAACACACATATACATACATAGTTTACATATGTAAACTAAATATACCAATTCTACTGATTCCCCAGCAACTCTTTTTGCTAATATATTTGTTTTAGTTATCTGTCTAAATTTGGGTTTTGGATGACCAATTCTCTTTCTCATAAGTTTCCCCCTTGTAAATGTGTATACATTTTAGATATTTTATCCATTCAACAAGGCATTCTTGAGTCCCGGCCATGCACCAGAAATTGTACTTGTTCAGTAGACACAAATTTAAATAAATCACAATGGTTTTCCAATAGATAGATGTTCTTAGAGATGATGTGATGAGAGACATTTAAAGAAATAATGACAATTCAGTGTGTCACATTCTATAATAAAGGGATGTCAAAATGTGTATTTAATGAACATTGGTTATTAAAAATTGATAGTTTTAATTATGATGCTCACCACTGCTAGTGTTTAATAAACATTTATCAGTCAAACAAATATTAATAGAGCATTTATTTTAAAATTTATGGAGCAAAGTATAATAAAACAATTCAAATTCCAAAATGAATCATTCACTTCGAAATATGTTCTTAGGTGGCATTTAATTTATATTCTAAGTGAAAAAATATAACATTTAAAAATTTGAACACAAAATTTCAAAACTATCAAGTTTTGGAGTTTTTATATGTACATTATTTTATTTCTTTCTAGTTCTTAATTATAAAAGAGATTTATTTTGATAACTGTCTATAAAACAAAAAACAAAGTAAGGCAAAGTTTAACAAGTAAGTTAATAATGAATTTATGATGAGATCTGAATTAATTAAAATCGATTTCTTTAGTTTTCTAGATTGGTAGGAACAATCATTATTTCTACATATTTAATGGAGATGACAGATTAAAAGTTTTCCTTCTCTACATATCCTATCATTGACTACATTAAAATCGCAAAGTTAGAGGGCAATAATCACCAAATGGAAAGTTATAGAAAATTATGAGGAAAGAAAATTTTGACTGTTAAAAACAAGTTTTGTTACTTATATTATAAAAATGTCTAATACTGTTAGTCACTGTCATTATGACTGAATACTAGTCATTGGGAAAATTTGTACAAACTGCTCAACAAGCACTACGATTAAGTCACAGAAAATGTACAATACCAAATTGTATTTCAAATGTGTCTGGTACCTTTCAAGTGAATAGATTATATACCACGCCTTGGGGCTAAATAAACTAAATACCAGAGGTCTTCAATATATTCTCAGATGCTTTGACATGTGGCTGTTACATCATCTGCCTTCAAGGTGGAAGTGAGAGGCTTAGGAAGAGCTTTGAATCATGTAATTATAGGAGTCATGTGCCACTTTGCAGGTCAGAAAAGCAATGTGAAGTGTCTCCTGCTGTCCTGTAGATCAGAGGTCATTTGATGCTTTCATAATTTTAGCTTTAAAAAAGTGCCTGCCATTAGAATCCAGAGTTTATACTTTTCAATCCACTGACAACCAATGGGCTAAAATATGTGAGGACATTTATCAAATTTAGCATGATCCCAGAGTGACCCCTTTTAAGGAAGCTTTCTTCAAGGCATTTATAACAAAGGTCATTATCAAATTACCTATGACTCAGGGTATTATATCAATATTGAACTTCTGGAAAATTCTGAAGACTTGGGGGCAGAGGTTGTGTCCTCCATGTGCTCATTAAACAAAGGTACAGTAACCCCTCTCCAACTACCCCTTTATCTGGCACACAACTGCACCGTTTTCTCTCACCTCTCCTTCAGTGAGCTGCAACAAATGCCATTGTGCTGGCAGGACCAGTGAGCCAAAAATGAACTCTCTGACCACGGAAAAATAGAAAAACAAAAAGGTCCATTGGCTTGCCTATATCCAAATATTTTTCTCCAGTGGTTAAATTCTAAAATTGCATGGGCGTCTGCATCTCACCTGAGGTTTTCCCCCTGTAGGGTTGCAAAGCAGGAGTCATCAACTTCCTCCTCCTCCAAACTAAACACACACACACACACACACACACACACACACAACTCGGGTCACTTCTCTCTTCTTGAGTGATCTTTCCCTTTCTCCCATTCTAGTTTTATTCCATTGGCTCTTCCTATGGAGAGGAGAAATTCTCTGATAAACTAACTCAGAAAAAAGAGATCTTAACATTGCTTAAAGCTATTCATATTTGCATTTTAAAAGAGTATCTAAAAATAGTTAAATATTTTTTTCACAAAGGTTAGCAAAGAATATGAATGACTATCTCATGCATTGAGAATTTATTCAAAAAATTTTATTGAATGCACATTCTGTCCAAATATTGAAAGACACTGAGGATACAGCAGTGAGCTAAAAAGACACACTCTTTGTCCCCACAAAGCTTATAGTCTAAAATGGGTTATAGGGGCGCCTGTGTGGCTCATTCAGTTGAGCGTCCGACTTCGGCTCAGGTCATGATCTCACAATCTGTGAGTTCAAGCCCCGCGTCCGGCTCTGTGCTGACAGCTCAGAGCCTGGAGCCTGCTTCAGATTCTGTGTCTCCCTCTCTCTCTGCCCCTCCTCTGCTCATGCTCTGTCTCTCTCTGTCTCAAAAATGAATAAAAACATTTTAAAATATGGGTTATAGAAATTTATCACAAAACCACCCGCTACAAATGAAACAAGAGCTACAATAGACAGTGTTTATAGTGCTATGGGGCTGAATCAGGTAGAATGTGAAAGCCTACCCTAAAATGGGAAGCCTGAGATGAAGTAAGATGAAGGAGATAAGTGAATAAAAATGCTTGTAACCCATGGACTTGAAGAAAGGCATTTATGGTGAATTTCAGAGCAAGAGAGAGCTTTGTATATGATATCAGACACCAAATCAGGCAGGATCTCCCTAGCTAGGATGGCCTTGTAGGTTAATCATCCAAACCAAGGCCCTTTTGAAAGTGAAATGAGTGCCTATGAATAACAACAGGCATAATCGGGTTGTTGGGGTAACTGTCATCCTATTTGTAGGCCGTCTTAAAGTATTTGGCTTTATCCTAAAGAAAATGAAGAGTCCCTGAATTTTTTGTAGCTGAAAGAAAACAAGTCTGAACTTACATGACACTCTGCCTGCATTGTGGAGAATGGGTGGAAGGCGGACTATTTTGGTTGCCACATAACATACAATGACAGTTTGGGGGTATTACAGGTGGTAAGAAGTGGTATCAATGGAGAAAAAAGTAACCAGGATAACTCCTAGTCTCTTATAAGTGGATAGATGGCAATAACATTTATTCAATAGGAGACAGAAAAATAGCTTTAGGCTGGAGTCATGGATGGAAAAAATATGCCTAGTTCCGCTTACAGTCCTACAGAATTTAGAATGTGTTTGAGAGAAAAAAATCATGTAAAATGAGCTAAAAATAAATGTTTCACAGATGAGAAATCAGAATAGGAGATATAAATCTCTGAGTCACTTGCATATCAATGGCAATTGAAGCTTGCACATGGATATTGCCTAGCAAGAGTTTGTAAGATAGGAAAGAGGAGGCTTAAGGTACTTACTCCAGCTTGAAAATGGGTGGTTACAGGATAATGAAAACTGCAGAGGCTATAAACAAGTTCCCTGAATCATACAGTAAAAGTAAGAGAGGAAACAACAGTAATGAAAAATGGCATAGGTCAAATAAGGTGAGGGCTGTAAAGTGTTACTGCATATCAAAACAGAGGACTAAAGCATGGATTGGTAGCAGGTTATCCCAGTTAGAATCCCCTCCTCTTCATTTACTGTTTGATCCTAGAGTAAGCTACATAAACTCTCTTTGCCTCAATTTTTTCATTTGTAAAATGGAAGTAAATATAACCTTGATACTCAAAGGGATGTTTTGAGTAGTGCTTATCAAAGTGTGCTCTGTGGACATGAGGGGATTCTACAGACCCTTTCAGGAGACTTGTGAGATTAAAACCACTTTCATGTGCTGATTTTTTCACTGTATTAGCTTGTACAAACCAAGGTAGTAGCACTAAAATGTATTATGATTCTATTCTCCACAACCCATTTGCAGTTAAAAAAAAAGCCAATTTCTTTTAATAATGTTATTGACAAACCACTAAAAAATATTAATTTTATTTCATTTTGATCTTTCATATTATATAACTAAATGTGTAAGCACTGCCAAGATCTAGGTGTATCTGTGAGCCAACATTTGCCAAATGACTAATGCATGATGTTCCAAAATTCTACATGGGTAAAAATATCCATTCAATGTGAAAATACTCCAGTGGATTCAAATGTAACAGACTATCAAAAACTTACTGACATGATTTTAAAACTCAACATTGAAATAACCTTTAGGTTATTAAAATAGTACCACATTTTCCAACTAGATATTTAAATAAGACTAGAATTTCTTCATATGCTTCCTATAAAACATATCAAACAGACTGAATGCAAGAGAAGATATGAGAATCTACCTATCTTTTATTAAACTAGGCATTAAAAAGATTAGAAAAATATAAGACTGCTACTCTTTTCACTACATTGTTTTTGTATTGGAAAATATTTTTATTCTTTATAAAAATGTTATTTATGTTAGCTTGCAATGGCTTTATCACTGTTGTTAAATTAATACATAAATATTGGGGCGCCTGGGTGGCTCAGTCGGTTGAGCGTCCGACTTCAGCTCAGGTCACGATCTCACGGTCCGTGAGTTCGAGCCCCGCGTCGGGCTCTGGGCTGACAGCTCAGAGCCTGGAGCCTGCTTCCGATTCTGTGTCTCCCTCTCTCTCTGCCCCTCCCCCGTTCATGCTCTGTCTCTCTCTGTCTCAAAAATAAATAAATGTTAAAAAAAAATAAAAAAAATACATAAATATTGATGTTTTCTCAATATTACTTTCAAATATGAAAAACATCAATAGAGAAAGCCCACACAAACAAAAAACCTGGAAATCTTTAATAATTTTAAGAGTATAAATTGTGTCTGATGAAAAAATTTGAGAATCACAGGTTTTGAGGATAAAATAAGGTAATTCTTATAAAGTATGAATTAATTCTCATAAAGTACTGAAAACAATGTCTCAAAATTCTATGTAAGGATTAATAGACAGAGATAGGCAAATAGATGATAGAAAAGGAAATGATAGAAATATTTAAAAAGTGGATGATCATCAGATAGATGATAGGGAGATAGATAAATACATGCATGCATACATACATACACAATCATTGGTTAAACTAACTGTAGGGTTTGGGGTGAATACTGAGGATATAAACTGGATTCAAATATATAGAGGAGAGAAGGAGATATTTTGGAAACAGAAATATCACCTATAGGCAAAGAAATTTTGTCTCCTCCAGAGTTTCATTCTGTATGAAAATACTAATCTGTAACTTTATTTACTATTATGTATATGTGACCTTATGCCTTTTGCAAGAACAGGAGAAAAAAATCAATGAAAGAAAAAACAAAGGCTTGATAGAGCAGTGTAATTGAGACAGAAACTTCAATGAGAATTCTGTAAGATCAGTTAGTACTTCAGAAAAAGAAAAACACAGTAAGAAAACAGAATATACACACTTTATTTTAAAATAAAGTCTCCTAATCTGATTTTGTCTGTGAGAGAAATCTGCTTCTTCTCTTTATCCTAACAGAGTCTTTGAATATTTCTGCTATCTATAGCTAAAAAGAAAGTCACATAGACAAAAAGCCTTTCTCATATCTATAAGTCAAAAGTTGATCTGAAAATCCATCAGTAGATCCTAAAGAAATGTGAAAACCTGTGAAAAGTAGATGGCTCACAGTACATGATAAATGCATTTATGGGGGCAGTAGGTGACACATAAATTACGTATTTGGCAGCCTGGAACTTTAACATGCCCATCTCTTCAAAGGAGTAGGGGTGAGGAAAGGAAGTCATTAGTCCTTTGAGAATCTGGCCAAAAGTGGACACTTATCTCAGAAAAACATGCATAGACACCATTTTTTAACCTACAGTTTCAAGGGACTATCCACCCTACCTAACGACTATCTATGGACCTTCTAAAAGTTGACAGATCCCAAGTTTGGAAATACTAGAATCAGGGAAAATAAATTAGGAGCAAAACAGCACTTCCTAGCGTCATTCTCCATTAAGTTCCTCTAGCTTTTTAATAGACTATCAGCAGTCTTCTGAGTGCCTAGCATACAGATGAGGCTTAATAAAGGACTAAAACTGTAGTCATGGAAAAAAAGCACTTGTTTGATGCGGCTCTCTCACTTCACATAAGTGGAAATTAAAATCTAGAGACATTAAAAGTTTTATACAAGAGTTAGAAAATCAATCAGAGAACTAGCTCACCCTTCTCACACTCTAATCACTTTTCCCAAACTCTCCTGAAAACAAAGAGTTAACATCTACTCAACCTGTATAGAAGATTAGTGTCCCTACACTGTCAGATTCCAAATCTAGGAATGTACATCATCAAAACTGGAAGATTATATAGTAAGGGAAGGGAGATACTTTATCTCAGGAAACTAAGAACACAAAAGTGGAAAAAAGTTGGTGAGGTATAATTAAACAGCACTAACAGCATTCACAAGGTGTAAAAAACATTTTAGGAATGCACCATACACAGTGGTCATGCATAATTGGTTGGATCAGTTATTCACAATTGTAACCATTTGATTATAAAATGCCTTTGTATTAGCCAAAGCTGTGGAAGGAGAGAGGTGTATCAAAAGGGGTTATGGAGGAGAATTTACCTAAGGGACTATTTACAGATGTGTGGGTAGTTTTAAGGTAAACCAAGAAGGAATGGTTCAGAATACCAGGACTTGGGACATGGAGAGCTATTGCACCCTTTAGGACTGAAGGAGCATCCACCACTATTTAAAAATTAAATGGAGTAGGGTGGGAGCCATGAGATGAAATGTCCCTACCTCACTCTCCTTTCACCTTCCATTTTCCTGCCAGTGCCTTACTTGGCCAAACCAGAAGCCAGAGGGCAAGTGTACCTACTGATGCAATTCAAAATGATAACTTCTTGAAGCATAGGACAAGGTGGAGAATGATGGGTATGGTGGAATAAATGGAGAATACCTGGAAAATCTCTGGAACACACTGTTGGCTCTCCACAAGCTGAAAGGAACTCAGAGCCATTCTTTGAGCACCCACCAAGTTTTAGGCACAAGACCACTTGTTTCTAGATCTCATATTTCTAAGGGGAACCACTAGCAGAAGGAGCATTTGGTTCTAATATTCAACATACACTAATGCAGTGTTTGAAATAACCTTTAGCTAATGGGCTGTGGAAGGAAGAGTGTCCTTAGTGTCCCAAGAGATGCTCTACATAATAGAACTGATGAATAAAGTAACTGATTGTGGGGGGAGGGGAAGGGTCTACCCTCCAAATTATTGCTACAAATTATTGCTCTTTACTTCTCAAAGGGGCTGTATGGTTATTGACCAGGAGCTCCTTAAAGCAGCTTTATACATAGGATGCTGGGACTGCAAGACTAATAAGGGAAAGCCTATAGAAGCAGCTGGCAGAAATATAACCCCCAGCTCTGCCAGCGAAGAAGAAGTTTGCCGTAGAAGGACCCAATAACCTATGGTAGCCTATCACAGCTAAGATAAAAGATGTAATGCAAGCAGCCATCTTACTCTGTGCTGAGTCTATTAAAGGCCTTAAGCCCACAGGACATTGAGCGTATCCCTATTCCTTCCACCTCCACCCCATTTTAGAGGGAACACAATAAATTGGAAAAAGAATGTAATCTTTACTGTGTGAATATCTCAGGCCAGATGACAAAAGCTATCTAAATGTCTCTTTGGACAAAGAGGATAAATATTAGCCTGTTAATGATTTGGAAATCCATATGGATACTAAAGTCAACCTTCAGATTTCCAGTAGTAAGAGGTGCCTGAGAGAGGTTTATATTTCATTTCACTTTATAGTCCTGACCTTAGTCAAAATAAATTTTGATATTCAAACTGAAGCATAATCCCTCATTGCTATTCTTACTTTAAACTTGAATAACCTCAGTAAATTGTGCAGACAGGTGCTTAATGAAGCCTATATTTATAAAACAATATTTTTCTTCACAGGACTATGGACTCTAATACATCTTTTCTAACTGGAATCAAGTTTCCTGATCAGAGCTACTCTGGCCTTCTCCAAGCCATATGTTCAGAGTATGTGGAATCAATCCACTGTGCCAGCTGTGTTCTCATTATGTAAAATACACTACAGTTTGGACAGCATGGTTGACACAGATTATTCCAGTTTGGCAGAAGTATGACAACAAATGTGTATGTGTAAACACGTAAGGTGAAATTGAAGACTGGGCGAGCCAGCCTAAGGTGAAGTCATTCAAACTTTGTTCATTTTCAGAACAAAGACTATATTACTCACTGTAAATACACTTACTTCAAAAAAATGTAGTAGCAAATGTTGCTTTTACCTCATGTGACCATCAATGGAAAGCATGATAATCTTGGGAAGTTATGTAAGTGGATATATAGCACAATATAGTCTTGCCTAGCTATACTGAAGATATGGCAAAAATCAAGGGAAAAATTCTCACATTGTTCTGAGATAGAAACAATTTGTTTCAAAAGCCAGTGCGTTAAATTTTAAAAGATCTGCTAAGTAGATCTTATTAATGTTTAAAATTATTCTTCAACTTCCTTACAAATTATTATGCGCTCCTTCCCCATTGCCATCAAGTGCAGCATGTGGTTCTGTCCTTGCTCTACTGAATTCAGGCATGAACATGGATTTGTTTAAGCTGATGAAGTGCCACTTCATCATGTGAAGAACCAGCATGTGAGTTGTTAGGTTTCTTTTGTCTTTCAGGAACAACCAGAGGTAATTTTCTAGATAGACGCTGACCCATCAGCCTGAGTCTTGGAATGAATAGGATAGAGCAGAACAGTAACTGACCAGAGATGGATGGAAAAAAGAGATGTTTTGTTGTAAACCACTTAGATTTTCAGGTTGTTACCTCAGCATAATCTAACCTATCCTGTCTAATGTAATAATGTATTGAAAAAGTCATTTAAAAGAATGTTTTAATCCTTCCCTCCCCCTTGCTGATGAGATTTTAAATATTCTGTGTTCTTTTTGGTGTTTCCAAACTAGGGGATGAATCCAATAAAAACTTCTAAAAGAAATTACCCTCACTCTAAAAACATTTAAAATAATTCATCCAGGGAAAATTACATTAAATGAGCTATGGTTTTGTTGTTTATGCTCCTTATCCTTGCAAGCAATTTCTTATGAAGCAGCTATGAAACGTTTACAAAATAGCTAAGTATAAGAATAAGATGCCAGTCATCCTTAGTGTCACTTAGCACCAGAAGCCTAAGGATTATATAAAGGTCAGAGTCAAATAAATGCTAAGGAGCCAACAGATTTAAATTCAGCTTTAAATTCTGGTCAGTGATTAGACTCTAGTTTTGAGAAGAACTGAGCAATCTAAAGTCAGGGATTATTTACTCGACTCTAGAGGAAGCGAAATAGCCAAAGCAAATTCAGATAGAAAAAAAGCAAGTTTCTAATCAACTAGAAACTAATATGTTTACATATATATTACTTAAGGCCTTCTTTCAGACATATCAAAGGTAAAGAAAGTCTTGTAGGAAGCATAAAGAATGTACACTGGAGTCAGATACAAATGGGCCTAAAGTCCATCTTGCCAAACCACATGACCTCAAACAAGTTATTCAATTTCTCTGTTTCCTCTTCAGTGAAATGGGACTACCAGCTACTCATAGGTTTGGTATAAATATTAAATCATGTGTGAAATGCAGCTATGAAAAAAATGAATATAATAATATATGAGCTCACTTTATATTTATTTATATTTATGGATCTAAATGTATATTTTATTAATAATATTTACTGAGCCCTTTTATACAATATAACAGTTATGTCACTCCTTTTGTTCCAGGCTCTGTTCTAGGTCATTGATATATGTAAGTGAACAGACAAAACTACCTAAACATGTGCAGCAAGGGGTAATTTTCTAGATAGAGGCTGACCCATCAGCCTGAGTCTTGGAATGAATAGGATAGAGCAGAACACTAACTGACCAGAGATGGGTGGAAAAAAGAAATGTTTTGTTGTAAACCACTTAGATTTCCAGGTTGTTACCTCAGCATAATCCAACCTATCCTGTCTAATGTAATAATGTATTGAAATTTTACTGAAATGCCCCTGGGGAAAAGACAGAACTAATAGGAAAAAAGAGTATGATAGGTGCTAAGAAATCCCATGAGGAAAAAAAAAAATAGAGCGAGGTGGAGAGTAAAGAGTGGGGTGTGGTACGTGTTACAAATTTAAATAGGATGGTTATGTAGGCCTCACTGAGAAGATGACCTTAAAGGAAAAATTTGAAAAGATAACAGGTAAATGTGGTAATAAAGTGCATTCTAGAAATACATTCCAGAATACATTCAATACAGTACATTATTTAGCATTTGTAGAAGGCTAAGTATTTGTTCATAGATGGGATGAAGAACCTGTGATTCATCTAGCCTTAAAAATGTTCTTTCACAGGGGTAAGCTCCCAAAATACTGAGCAGCAGTCTGTAGACGTACCTCATGGCAGCCTAGAGAGAGGAAATGATATGCTCAGTTAATCTTTAATATATAATTTCCTTATTGCAGGGAGATGGCAGAATGTAGTAAATAGTTCCAGAGAAGTACACTCTGGAGCTTAATGCCTTTTTAGGAGGATGCATGGTGTCAGTTTATTTGAGGCAATATATAAAGAAGCAATTGTGTAACTGTGTAAGGGAAAATCCTACATGTCCAACATTATGAAAGTCTAAAAATCCAGAAAACAACACACATCTGAGAGAAAAAGTGAAAGTAAACATGGCCTCTGAACTTCATTAGGCAGTTTTCCTTTATCCTTCAGTAGTCACATTAAACCATAGTGGGTCCCAGACTGAATTTCAAATTTACTATATCCCAAGAGCTGATCTAGTCCCAAGGGAAAGAAAAAAAAAAAAAAAAAAAAAGACTGAACATTTCCCAAAGCAGGTTCCCCAACCCACCATAGCCCACCTTAAACCTCACACTTCTCTTAGTGCTGAAATAGCCAACTACTTTGTTCCACCCGTTCCATTCCTCTCACCACTTGAAAAAATAAAATGGCTCAAGGATTTGGTGACCCCTTGGTAAGGGAGAAATTCACAGGCTGTATATTTGCATTCTTTCATCTGAAATATCTGGCTCAACATAACCAGGGGGAAGTCAGTTAAGGTGGTACTTCACAGGCTAGAAGGAACAGGCAGTGTAACACTCAAAATTGATTTGCCCCCAGGGGATCTAACTCTTCTGCAATGCTCATTAAAACTTAACTTAAAATTTTAAAGGGTTTATAAAACCCTTTTAAAAACATTTTCCAGTCTGACCTCACTCCAACTGACTGTCCTGCTTAGTTAAGCTTACTGTGGAAGGAATGGAATATTTTTGCTGGGTTGCAAATGATTGTGTAGACAAAGGGAATAGTTAAAATGCTTTTACTTGTGATAAAATCGATTGAACAAGCATAGAGGTTCCAAATCTCCCTAATTAAGCTCTGAAATGGCTTCTGCATTCTTTTTTGAAACCAAGGGGAATTCCCTTGAAATGAACAAATATTTTATGTGGTTAAGTATTCATTAAAATGAGCAATAGGGAATGAGCACAGTATCCAATATCAAGAGGAAAACTGTAAAATGGAAAAAGATAGATAAATAAATTAATAATCTAGGATTTTGGCAGCCTGACCAAATTGTCACCTGTTGTTCTTGTTTTTCCAATTATTCTTCCTGTAATTTACTCAGCTGTGCCTATAATTCTCAAATGCGCACCAAGTTAACACAGGAGTTAAAGTTATTAAGGTCAGGCTGTTTATTTTACTTACAACAACCTGAATAAAAAATAATACACATTTCTTCTTTTATAAAAATTTCAAAAAACAAGAGACTTAGCACTTTCTAAAAACAGAAAAGTAAATATCCATGCAACTGATTTGTACATTATGAAAGGTACTGTTCAGTATTTTGTTGTCTTTTTTTTCTGGTTCAAAAGCATTAAAGTTAGTAATTCAATTCAAATGGTGGCAATTTATTTGCTGATATTAATTCATGGTTTTAAAAAGGATGCTTAATGTAAATGAAAACACAGGTTTGGCTAAAAGGATGTTTTATAGACAAGATGCTCTAAAGGGGAATTTACTTGTTATTCTTCACCTAATTTTTATTCAAACATAAAATTATTTTACAGTGTATGATTTAGCTATAGGAATGGAAGCCTGGGAAGATGGCAGAATAGAAGATTCCTAAGCTCACCTCATTCCATGGATATTATTACCTATATAACAGCTGTATCAGTACAACTAAACCAGAAAACTTCCCAAAGACTGGCAGAACAGACTCTTCACAGTTAACCACCAAGAGGAGGCCACATCTAAAAGGGTAGGAGGGGGAGATGTGGTCAAAACCCAAAATCCCAGGGAGACTAAGCACAAATGGGAGGAATACCACAAACATGGAAAAGGGAGAGGAAAAGACCCCACAGCAGGCATCCCAGACATGGGGAACCTGAACTGGGAGACAAGTTCCTCTCATATTTGGCTTTGAAAACCAGTAGAGCTTAACTTTGCCAGGTTTTACAATCAATGGGGCTTAACTCATGTACTTCAAAGATCAGTTGGCTCAGGTCTGGGAAGTCAGAGGGCAATAGGAAATTGAGTCACCACCCTTAAAGAGATCACATAACAAACAACTCCACATAGAAGAAGCAGTTTGAAAAGTGCCTGTGCTTTATGGGAACATTTATTTACTAATCTCAGAATGTGCAGTGGAGGGGTAGGGATCTTTAGGAGAATTCTCCAAAAACAAAAGAGTTGATAGGCATCATTTCTCTCCCTCCATCCCCAGCCTAGATAGTCTGACATCTTTGGAAACCAGAACAAATACTCTCCACCAGGTTTGTTAACACCCACACTCTGCCCAGGCAGACCTACCCCATCTAACCTGCCCCACTCAGCAAGAGTCCCTCCAAAGTGGTTCCTGACACTTCTCTTTCTGCAAGAAGCCCTGATAGCGACCAGCACCACTCCGAAGTGACCTCTGTCCTGGGGAGAGTGGCAGATAACCAAAGACACGAGTACCACTGCAGCTGGAACAGTGGGCTGCGGACAGACATTTGATCTGACTGTTGGTCCCATTCACCATCAAAAACCACACAAGGGGCAGCACAAAGAAATAAATTCTTAGAAACATATAAATTGAATATGTTTGGTATGAATCAATACCAAAATCGAAGCATGAAGAAATACAAAATTCGAACAGACTGATTATCAGCAATGAAATTAAATCAGTAATAAAAAATAAATAAATAAATAAATAAATAAACCTCCCAACAAACAAAAGTCCAGGACCAGCTGTTTTCATAGATGAACGCAACCACACATTTAAAGAATAAATACCTACTCTTCTCAAACTATTCCAAAAAATGTGAAAGATTCAAAATTCAGTCTATGAGGCCAGCATCACCTTGATAAAGACATAATACAACACAAATACATAATACAACAACAACAACAACAACAACAACAATAACAAACCACTACAGGCTTATTTCTCTAATGAGAAAGGCAGTCTCCTCAATGGGAGAAGATATTTGTAAATGACATATCTAATAAGGGGTTAATATCCAAAATATATAAAGAACTTAATATATAACTCAACACCAAATAAACAAAAAAAAAATCCAATTCAAAAATGGGCAGAGGACATGAGTAAACATTTTTACAAATAAGACATACAGATGCCAAACAGACATATGAAAACATGCTCAACATAACTCATCATCAGGGAAATGAAAATCAAAACCACAATGAGATACTACCTCGCATCTGTCAGAATGGCTAAAATCATAAAGACAAGAAATAACAAGTGTTGGTGAAGATGTGGAGGAAAAGAAATCCTCTTAAACTGTTGGTAGGAATGCCAATTCATGTAGTCACTGTGGAAAACATGGACATTCCTCAAAAAATTAAAAATAGGGGTGCCTGGGTGGCTTAGTAAGTTAAGCATTTGATTCTTGGTTTTGGCTCAGGTCATGATCTCATGGTTGGTGAGTTTGAGCCCCATGTTTTGGGCTCTGTGCTGACAGTGCTGAGCCTACTTGGGATTCTCTCTCTTTCCGTCTCTCTCTGCCCCTTCCCAGCTTACACAGTGCTCTCTCTCTCTCAAAATAAATAGTCTTAAAAAAATTAAAAACAGGATTATCAAATGATCCATTAATTCTACTACTGGTTATCTAACCAAACAAAATGAAAACACTAATTCAAAAAAGATATATGCACCTCTGTGTTTACTGCAGCATTATTTACAACAGACAAGATATGAAAGCAACCCAAGTGTCCACTGATAGATGAATCAATAAAGAAGAGTGTTATATAAAATGAAATATTCCTCAGCCATAAAAAGAATAAATCTTGCCATTGGCAATAGCATGAATGAATGCAGAGAGTATAATGCTAAGTGAAATAAGTCAGAGAAAGAAAAACTCCACGATTTCATTCAAATGTACAATTTAAGAAACAAAATAAGCTAAGAAAAAAGAGACCAAAACAAACAAATGAACAAACAAAACACTCTTGAACATAGAGAACAAACTGGTGGCTACCAGAGGGGATGTGGGTGGGAGGGATAAGTGAAATAGGTGAAGGGGATTAAGAGTACACTTATTGTGACCAGCACTAAATAACATATAGAACTGTTAAATCATTATGTTGTACGCCTAAAACTAATATAACACTGTATGTTGATTATATTTGAATAAAAATATAAATAAAAAATAAAAAATAAATAAATAAATAAATAAATAATAAGATTTTTCAAAAAATAAAATAAAAATGAATACAATTAAGATATATATAGCCATTAAATACTAAAAAAAGAATTATACACACATTCTCAATAGCGTATCAATTGAAGTATACTGTAAACAACATTTCCTCACCAAATATAATACACACACACACACACACACACACACAAAACACACATTCACACTTACATACTTTGTATAGATGTGACTATTAAAGTAATAAATCTTGACATTGTAGTATTGCATAAGGAACAAGCCAATTCAAATTTCACTGCCTGCCATATATAGCATGCAGAGCACTATTTCAACCTGAGTACTATTTGTTTAACTCAGATGCTTACACTTTATCTTCTCTTTGGAATCTGTAGTGATAAAAGGCAGAAGTTGTCTGTAGTGATGCCCTCTTGATTAAGCTAGCACCTGGAAGGTATTCACATTCCTACTGGAGGGCAAATAAATATTTCAGTGGACTAAAACTTATGCTAAAAAGGAAAAATGTGTTACATTTTTGCCGTCTCTGAAGTCAGGAAGCTAAACATACAAGTTCGTACAAAAGAAAGATCATGTTTAATAACCATTATTTACTCTCATTGAAAATAGAGGCATTGTATGTACATCTGATCAAGTTTTCCATTACCAAAACCACCTAAACAAAAAACTAAAGCAATCTATTTGGGATGAAAGTTCTTATTTGCTATACACCATGTTCCTAGCCCTCTTTTTATTCTATTTTTTCACAATGTTCTATATTCTATTTCATCAAGCTTCTTCCTAGGAGTCTTGGTAATGTCTGATAGCAGTCATTAACTAAATACCGATAATTTAAGTCAGGAGGCTGAAAGAAAGTTTTTCTTTCGAGGATACAGTTTTCAACAAAAAGAGTAGACAGAAAGACTGAAATTTTGAAAGCTGTGTCCCACAAAAAATACAGCAATTTTGAAAATTTCTGTCATAACACCTGTTGGAAGCAAAACTACATCTACTCCCAGTCCTGGAGCACAGTATACAGAAGATGCAAACCTATGCCAGACAGAGTGGCTTGGCCAGCAGGAACTGTCTGAACTGTGGTAAAAGTATATTCTTAGCATTTTTTGTTACAGATTTTAAAAGCACACAATCACCCGCAGGAAGAAAAGTTCACAGTTCAATTCCTCATATAAATTAAGCAGAAATATCTGTATAAACTGGCTTCAAAAGCATGATAATTGTTTCTCTAGCTTTTGTCCCTCAAGAGGTACATAGAATACAGAGTGATTTAATTCAATATATGTTAACTTCTTGAAAATATAGAATATTTGAACATGAGCAGTGTTTGTTTAGTTCAGATACATGATTCTGAAATGTGTGAATCAGAAGACAAATGAATATGGAAATCAGCAATAATCAAGATTTCATTTGACCAAGAGACAGTCCTGTAACATACAAATGTGCATTTAGTGTCGCCTTCTGCCCCACGAGCTAGTCTCCATGAGTTAGGACACTAATTTTATATGTGGTATATGTGGCAGAGATTGTTTTTGCCTGGGGACTAAGCACCACCGATACTTGCTGGTCAGTGAGAGGAACTTTAGCACTAACGGTGCTTCTTCCAGAGAAGAGTAGTATATGGAAATTACAGAAGTTGGTCTGAGTGCTGGGTTAAAATGCCAATGGATAGAAAAATGGATGACCTTCAACACAGAAGAGGTGGTTTTAGACAAGGCAAGCAGGGCAGTGGGGACAGGGACATAATTATTTATGATTATTTGCTATTCGCAAAAGGAAAGTACTCATAAGGTAACTATCTACAGACGGAAACAGAAACGTCTACTTCCAATTTTACTTTCTCATTTGTTTCTCATCATATAGTTTGACAAACCCATAGTTAAATACATCTAAAAATATTACTAAAATATCTTTGGACCCTATATTCCATTCCAGTATTATTCATTATATATATATATATATATATATATATACACACACACATATATATATACACATATATATATACTATATATTATTCATTTTATATATATATATATATATACACTATATATATAGTATCATTAATTTTTATAGGAGTTTAGAACTTTATGCAGAATGGATATCATCATGCATAAAGATCTAAACTCCTTCTATAAAAATTAATGATATTCTATTAGTGATTACCCTTTCTTCCATTTTTTTTTCAAATAAACTACAAATAAAATGTAAATATAATTCATAACAGAGAAATGTTAAAGGCACAACACAATTATAGTCACACAGTCTATCAGAGAAATGTAAATACTGCACAAGTAATTCACTTTCTGCCATGTGTTGTGTGGTATTCGTCCACAGTACAGAAAACATCTGCCTCCACGTGTATATGACAGAAGACATGTAAAATAATAAACAAGTCCCTACACAAAAGAGTTGAAGTGCATCATGACAATGGGTTGGTTCAATATAAGGCCACGCATACTTGGGTGGTAATGTGCATGTTAAAATGAAATGTGTATGCAATTCTCTCTAGTGCTCTTAATCAAACTAAAGCATTGATTGTTCTTCTTTCTTTCTTTTATAATGTTTATTTATTTATTTATTTTGAGAGAGAGAAAGAGAGAGAAAGAGAGAATAAGTGGGGGAGGGGCAGAGAGAGAGAGGGAGAGAGAAAATCCCAAGCAGGCTCCGTGCTGTCAGCACAGAGCCCAACATGGGGCTCGATCTCACAAAACATGAGATCATGACCTGAGCTGAAATCAAGAGTCAGCCGCTTAACCAACTGAGACACCCAGGCACCCTAAGCATTGATTGTTCTAATAAATCTACTTTGGAAAGAGTGTCCAGTAGTGACACTCTTTGTCAATGGCTTGTCTCATCCTGCATTTCAAACAGATCTAAAGATAAGAACCAGAAAATAATGTTAATAAGTTAAAATTTGCCACTGCTAGCTGTATTCCTATCCATTGCTTCAGAATGAAGTGATTGTGGAAGGAATGGATAGTTTAAAATGAGACCTGAGGATATTGTTAGTAGCGTTGTATGGTGCCAGATGGTAGCTACACTTGTGGTGAGCATAGTATAAAATGTAAACTTACCGAATCACTATGCTGTACAACCTGAAACTCATGTAACATATGTGTCAACTATACTTCAATAAAAAAAAAATTAGACCGGAAAAAAGAAAACAAGGGCACTCTAGGTTACCATAGAACCTCTGATTCTCAAGCTTGATGTTATTTATGCTTGGAAAATACATGTCACATTACTAAATATATATTCCTCTGCTAACATTTGTGACCATTCTTTCCATCCAATTCAGAGCTATCATTACCAGGCACAATCCCCTCTTGGTGCCAAGGCAGTCGGCTTACTTGGAATTCTTCAATTAAGCATCTTAATTGGACCTACAAGGGCACTGGAATTTAAAACATGAAAGCAATAAACCATTTGGGAATTAAAATCTCAAAATAACATTTTACCTAATTATTATCCATATTTCATTCTGAAAGTTACATTCAGGATGCTATTGCATCAATCTGCATGGTTTACAGAAACACACTTCAGAGGTGCCTAAAAGGCTCTTTATCCTTTAAAGTGTCAGTTCAGGGTTTTCCATTTCCCCAGATAATTGATGCTAGTCCAATGTCCTTTAAAAGTGCACGGGAAACAACTCCTTTTTTACATGAGGTCATAGGTGAATCTAAATGTCATAAGCTGATTTCCCCATTGATCAATTAAGGCACTGTACTTGACCCATTAAAAACATATATATGCATAATATTAACTTTCCAATATAATTTACATAATAAATACATTGTAATACTTTAAATTCTATCCACTTTTTAGTATTTTACATAGATGACATTGCTGAACAGACTGCTTCAGAGCAAATATTTGTTGAAGTATTTGTCAGGCTAATAATGTACTTTCATTTTTGAGAAACTCCTGTCCATACACTTATGTATCAACATACTATTGCCCACATGTATTTTTTACATCATATTATATTCTACTTTTCTCCAAAATTAATTAAGTCTGAATGCTTAATGTAAGAATTTCTGATTCATATTTTCTAATATGATTTTTAAAAGCCATACTTAATTTAAAGCCCTTCAAATTTGCAGCATTTCTTATTTTATCCTGACAAACAAAGAAATGGCAACACAAATGTAGGGGAGGAAGAAGTTTTCCTCAACCTTCTTAGAGTCCCTTGCTGGGGCTGAAAGTTAAACTGACAAAGAAGCTGACAAAATAAAAGGACACAAATGTATTTAAAATAAGTTTTATGGGACATGGGAGCCTTCATAAGGAAATGAAGACCCCAAGAAACAAACATGAGTATTTTTATGCCAGGTTTGATGAAGAGTAGACAGTCATGGAGAAATATGATAGATCAAGGAATATAAAGTGGAGAAACTTATTAGCAAGGAAAGTTTATTGGTATTCTCCTCAGCATCCTTTGTCTTCATAAGGATGCTCCTTTCCTTCTGGAATAGGGAAGGCATATCACATGGGGGTTTTCTAACCTATTTCAGAGAAGGTGGGAGAAAGGTCCTAGGGTGAACATACTGCTTCTGCTTGTTTTCTCCAACTCCTTCAGCTTAAAATATTCAGTGTGCTAAGTTGACATATTTGCGGGGAGAATATCCTGAATCCCATCACAAATCACAACTCAGATTGTAACTGCAGACAATTCATTTTCATACACAGCATATTTCTAAAGTCAACTAGAATTTTTGAAGTAGTTATATACACAGGTGTGGACTAGATTGACCATATGATTTATTTTCTAATCCAGACTATTTTACAGTAAAAATCTGTGCTAATAATAGTTACACAGCTAGAAAAGTTGTAAACCAGGAAGGAAATAATAGTCACTCTGGGATGAGCAAATGGTTGATTGTGAAGCAAAATATTTGTTTGGTATGTGCAGAAACATTTCAAGTGGAATCGGCTTTTCAAGGGGAAATTATGAATTAAGAAAACTAAAAAGAGGCAAATCACTGCTTTTTCCAGCCTTTAGTATTTATGAAAGGGACATAAAATCAGAACTTTGTGTAAAATGATGAAGGCAATGATAGCATCTCTCATCACTCAGTTCATAATATACTTGCATTTTGAAACTATTTAAGGTAGGAAAGAAATCTTCATCCAATTGTTTCATCCTTTTATTTTTTGCGATTTTACAGGTGACACTGAGGGATACATCAAAACATCACAAACATGTTGACTGCATAATGTAACCACTAACTGTTCATTTCTCAGGTATATATAGATATTAGAAGATGATTTTGTTTAGAATCATAATTTTTGTAATATAAATAAATTAATAATTATTTCAAACTCGAAACCATTATTTTCTTGAGAAAAAAAAATGGGTCACAATTAGTAGAAAAGTATCTTTGTGTCCAAAGCAAATAACTAAAGTTCATAATACCTTATCTTTCTAGGATAAATAGAACACATAAAACAGTGCCCAGAACATCATAAATAAAAAACTGCTTTAAAAATCATACTAAAAAAAATGCTTTACACACCAAATACAACCAGTAAACATTGAATTTCCTAGAAATTAAGTATCTTTGGCAAAAGACTCCTGTTTCTATCTATCCATGAACACCTAAAAAAAAAAAAATAAAGTGGAATATTTAACTTAAAATATTTTCCCGGAAAAGGATTTCACTAAAATCTTGTTATGTTATCTAGAAAACCAGCATACCATGTATTAATGCACAAAACCTATTGAAATGACTGGCATGAACTGATGTGGTATAACATAGCTACTCACCCCACCATGCTTGGCAGCAGTCAGGCTGTGCCATGCAGTGCAATAGACATTTTGTCCGGCACATGCTTTAGCCACAATCTGATTCCTCTCCCGGCAGACTGTTGAATGAAAGTGTAAACTCATCATTTATATTACAGAGAACAAAGATAAACAGGGGGATCAGGAGCTTCACACCTCTCAAATTATCTATTATGTTGCAAATGCTCGTAATTTATGGTGGAGAAATGAAACTACAGTAAAATGACGTTTTGAAGGATGTTGCTTAACTATACTCAAATGCAATAAATGTAACCTTAATCTAGCAGATGAAGTAGTTCTCATAAGCATAGTATACTGCAGATGTTATATATATTTATGGCTCTGGCCCCATAAATTCATAATGATTTCCTTCTGGGTATTAAAGGCCAAAATATGATTTTTGACAGATTATATATTTTGAAACTCTTACTTTGATAGTTAATTTTAAGTGCAGTTATTTCTGCCATTCCTGAAGGAAAATACATGTAATAACCAGTAGGGCATGGTTTTCCCAAAGCATATAGTTACGCTTGCTTGAAGGAAGTCAGCCAGGCATTACCAACAAAAGTTAGCACTTCTGTTATGGCTGAAGTTATTCCCATATGTGGCATTTTCTAACTTTCATGATTATACTACCTTTTTTTCTTTTAAATCGGGGATCACCATTTTTAGGATATTTATCTTCTAATATCTACAGAAGAAATTAGCAGTGCACATAAAGTCTTTTCTTTAACAAAGTTTGATCAGTTTTTCTTAAGAAAAATATGATCTTTCTTTGCAACAAGTTTCATATTCTAAGCACCAATGAAATATGCACTGAAAACACAGGTAGTGTATTCTACTATCATGAAAACATAAGAGTAGTTTGTGAAAGATAAAACACAGAGGTACTGCAATATTCTATATTTCCTAAATATATTCCTGTCTGTCTACTGAAGTGGGTACTTCGGGTACATCCTGACTATAATTTAATCACTTTGGTAAATGAGTGCCACTTAGAGTAAATCTGATCATATTCTGTTCTGAAGTAAATCTGATCTTTTTATTTGCTGTCAGCTCCTTTTGAAAACAAATTTTCCCACTATAGTTCCTTAAAGTCACAATAATGCTTTACTGGGTTCTTCATGAGAGAAAACAAGCTAATTCAAATATGAGAATGACAGCTCATAACATAAAACCACAAGCATTTAAAACCTTTTGACTCACTTTTATGTAGTAACTAATTTTACGCGAATCACAGTTTTTTTCAAATGACTGAAGAGACTGTCATCAATTATTCTTTTTCTGTCTTTTTTTACTTTTAATTTTTAAAAGTTTCATGGGGCACCTGGGTGGCTCAGTTGGTTAAACGTCCGACTTCGGCTCAGGTCATGATCTCGCAGTTCATAAGTTCGTGCCCCATGTCAGGCTCTGTGCTGACAGCTCAGAGCCTTGAGCCTGCTTCAGATTCTGTGTTTCCCTCTCTCTCTCTGCCCACTCCCCCACTTGTACACTCTCTCTCTTTGTGTCTCAAAAACAAATAAACATTAAAAAAAATTTAATAAGAATAAAAATTTAAAAATTTACAATAATTTGGTAGTGTTACCAAATCTCCAGTCAGTGATCAAATTTCTTATTGTCTCATCAATGTCTTAATTAAAATTTTTTTCTTGCATGAGAATCCAAATAAAAATCCCTACATAGTTACTAGTTGGTGTATGTTTAAGTCTTTTTCTTTTTAAAATGTATTTAATGCTATTGTTACTGGTGGCTTAAATTTACTAAACCTACTACTTTATTTTAAAACCACTTTATTGAGGTATGATTGACATACAAAAATATATACATATTCAAAGGATACAACTTTATGAGTTTGGAGATAAGTATACACCTGTGAAACAATCACCGCATCAATGTCATGAACATTTTTATCACTTCCAAAAGTTTCCTCCTGCCCTATTTATCAATATTTTGTGATAAGAACATTTAACATAAGATCTACTCTCTTAAAAGATTTTTAAGTATACACAACAGCACTGTTAACTATGGGCTCTATGCCATATAGATCTTTACCACTTATTCATTGTGTATAATTGAAACTTTGTACCCTTTGATTAATACTGTCTTGTTTCTCCTCCTCCCCAGCCCCAGAAACCAACAATCTCCTCTCTACTTCCAAATATGACTACTTTAGATTCCTCATATAAGTAGTGCTATGTAGTATTTGTCCTTCTGTGCGTGGCGTATTTCACTTAGCATAATGTTCTCCACATTCACGTACACTGTCACACATGGCAGCATTCCCTGCCATCTTTTGTAAAGCTGAATAATATTCCGTTATGTTACATATACCACATTTTCTTTATCCACTCATCTAATGATGAACATTTAGGTAGTTTCCACCTCTTGGCTATTGTGAACAATGTTGCAATGAACATGGGAGTACAGATTCTGAGGTCTTTTTCAACCTTTAGATTTCGACTCCTTTAACATGCATATGCTCTCTCCTTGCAGTTTTATTTGTTGATGAAAGTAGATTCCTTGAACTACCCTATTTCCCATAGTGTGAATTTCGCCGACAGCATCTCTGTGGGTTCCTTAACACTTTTCTCTGTCATATTTCCCGTTAAATTGGAAATCGGATCTAAAAGCTTAATAAAACTCAGATTGAATCCTTTTGGCAAGAATACTCCATAAATGCTATTGTTAAGTATTCTTTAATAGTAGACATATTCACATAGCATTTTGACCATCATAGAAATGTGGTTAAAAGCATAGGCTCTGGAGACTAAATACATGGAAACTAATCCTGGTTTTGCCTTGGTGTAGTGGTGAAAACATTGCCAAATGAATTAATCAGTATCTCACTTCCTTCACCTATGAAATGGGGCTAACAAATATACCTAACAAGATTTCTGACAAGACTACATAAATAAATTAAGACAAAGCACCTCAAATAACACCTGGTACATAGTAAGTATTCAATATATTGTAGCTATTGTTACCTAGTAGCTGAAATTAATTATAAAGAGGAACATTCAGAAAACATTTGCAACAATTTTTATCCATACAGCAGCCAAATTGATAAGTCTAGTAAAGATGGATTTTCAATACCTAATATAAAAGCAGAAATGTGAGTGGACTAAAAGGTCCAAAGATATCAGTGAGCTGGTAATGAAAGATGCAGCCTTTTGATGGTAGGTCAATGATTAAACACCCCACAGGTTACTAGTGATTGAAAGAAATTGCTGCTCTCCAGTTCTGTTAAATGTATTATGTCCTTCCATATATACCATTCTTGGCTCAACCTCAGAAAATAACCACAAACATGATCAATTCACGTTTTATTCTTTCTTAAATATGCTTTGGTAGCATCAAACCAAGCAAAACAATTCTCTTAGCAAGGCAGAAGAAATAGGTTCATCTCTCACTATCCAGAGTAATAGTTTGTGAATCGTTTTACTCTTTTAGAAATAGGGCATAAATGTTTTGCACATTCAATCAGTAGTTTATAGAATTTTTAAGGGAGCAAAATCACTTAATATACATTTTTTAAATCACAATCTTGAGAATGGCTATTAACTAAGGATTTAGCAAACATTAAATTATAAAATCCATAAGATTGGAAAATGGTGAAGATTTGAAGTCAGATGAGCAATGGAAAATTTAGGCTGGGTATTTAAGGAAACTGCCTATTAGCAAGAACTATTAGATAATGGAATGGTACTTTTCTTAAGCTCCATAAATTTCAAAAGTAAATTGGAAAACATATTGGAAGAAAATGTTCCACCCCACCAGGGGAATAAATGAAATGGGCTTTTCATCTCCTGTTTCTATAAGCTGGTCTGCAAATTAGATGTATAAAATTTACCTACCCAAACTATGAACACGATAAGTTCAATATTAGGTTTAGTCCAAGTTTCACTGGGAAAAGTTCCATTTCCAGATCCTCAGCCAAAAGCTGAATAATACCAATATGGAAATTTGGAGCAAAATCAATTGTTAAAGTCAGATTATGAGATTTTAACTGCCATTCTAAAACTACTTATACAGCCTTTCTATGTTATTTCCACTTGCCAAATCAACACCCAAGAGTCATTTTGACATTTAAAAAAAAAAAACCCCAATTACACATCCAACTGCTGATTTACAAAGCAAAAGGCAACCTGTGATTTTGGCTTTAAAACCCAGTTTGCCTTAGGGATAGATGGATGAAAGAAATTCTAGCCTACTGTTTAAGGGCTAATATTCCCACATTTTCATATCCCATTTAGGGCAGGCAGATTTTAGCACTTCAGCTTAGGCAGTATCACTTTATAGAAGGTGCTTGAGTGGAGTAGGCAGCACGCGGGAATGGGATAATAAATGGCAGAGAAGCAGAGGCTGCTGCAGGTAGACGCCTATGCCAAGCGCCAAAGGAAAATGGCTGTGAAAGCGAACACATTTTTTTTCTGTGAGCGAGGGATGAGAATTTAATAGTAAAACAGTAAATTGAGTTTCTGTCCTTTTACCTCTTACTAGAATTTCTTTGTTGTCCTTTGCATGGGGAAGGTTAACAGCTCAACCTAATTCTTCACTCCGAGGAACTTTACGGGCTGTCATTTGGTTGAGGTCTAATGGGCCTCCTGGGATTTGATAGCTGAATGCACGCTCACCGGAGCAAGCTGCTCCACAGAGGGCCTGGAAAAGAATGTTTGAGTTGGAGAGAAGGTGCTGCTGCTCCAACTGCTTTTCCACCTGCAAAAACAGAACCTTTGGGGACGGTAGCACCGCAGTTAACAGGGGATCTCAGGAATGAGAAAGGTGTTAAAGTAGCCAGTTCTTCTGTTTTGCCAAGGATTTTCCGGTCTTGCTGTTTTTGGCAAAATTTTGAAATATCCCACTTCTCTCACCCTGAGCTTTTCCCTTCCCATTTCTCAGGGATGGTTTTGAGGATTGGGATGACTAGTCCAAACAGAAAGACAGAATTTTAAGAGGATGTGGGAGTCACACTCCTGGGCTCCCCCACATGCCTCTAAGCAGCACTCAGTTGCAGTGCAGAACTGGGGGCTCTTGCAGGGGAGGGAGAGAATGGCCAACAGCAATAAAAGGATCAAGTTGCCCACCATCTCAACCTCCATATTGGAGAGGAACACCCTAAAACCTCTTGCTGATGAAATCAGATGGAAAATTTCAAAGCCATCAATGAAAATGTCACAGAGTCACTCCAGAGGATTCTGAAAGTCAAGTTCATATGTAACCATGTTGAACTGGGTAAAATGCTCCCGATGAGAGCACATTCCAAACTATTCCTTTTCTAAAATTTCAAATGGAAATCTGAATCTTCTACACCAGCCTGTTATGATATAGTGACAGTCTTTTGTCCCACACCTAATGTTTCCAAATGTTACTGTTGAGTGCATAACATACAGAATTTAATTTTTTTCTTGGGTGTTTAAAAGCTGTATTATATTAAGAAATATATGGTATCAAATAAGCCATGTTAACCATCGGTAAAGGCCCAAATCCTTGGCATTAGTTACATTCACAATGTGTTGCAACCATCACTACTATTTACAAACTATTTTCATCCCACCAAACAGAAATTCAGTAAAATAAAATGTTTTTAGAGAATAGTTTTTGCTATCATGGCTACCATAAGTAATGGTCAATGCGGTCTCAGAGTAATATGATTAGTAGTCATGTATGTATTTTCTAAAAGGAAATGAATTAGCTTAAAATAATTATTTTAAGTGTAAAACCACTGCCAACTCATCGCAATACATACAGTAGTTGTGATTAATGTCATCTAATTGATCAGACATTTTTGTATAATATAAAATTTCAATGATTAATTAGGATTGATGGCCTAAAAAAATCATACTAATTATTGAAAACATAGCTCAGACAATAAAAACAAAAGCAAAAAGTTATGTCAAAGGCTATAAAAATGTAGAACTACAAAGATGAATTTATAAGGTCAGAAGAATCAAGGCATGATTAAAATCTAGAACTAGAGGGGCACCTGGGTGGCTAAGTTGGTTAAGCATCTGACTTCAGCTCAGGTCATTCATGATCTTGCCGATTGTGGGTTTGAGCCCCGCACTGGGCTCTGTGCTGAAAGCTTAGAGCCTAGAGACTGCTTTGGATTCTGTCTCTCTCTCTCTCTCTCTCTCTCTCTGTGTCCCTCCCCAGATTGTGCTCTCTCTCTTTCTCAAAAGCCAATAAATAAACATTAAATAATTTTTAAAAATAATAAAATAAAATCTAGAACTATAAAATATTATTTTAGAAAAACATTTCCAGATGAATAGATTTAAAAAAAAAAAAACAAAAAACATTTGAGATGTGCTTTTGAAGCAGCTTTAGGGAAAGATCCAGGATATCAATTTTGGAGGTTCATATGTAATGTTATCTCAGTCACTGATCAAAATTGCCCTGTCTTTCAAAAGGCAAAAGTAAAATATGAAATATAGATTTACCAGTTTTAGGCACAGCTTCTCATTTCAGTCAATTCTTGCTCATTGATTAGTAAATCCAATCAATGGCAATGACAATTTGAGAAGTAAATCCCTCCATCAAATCTTAAATCTTGCACACTGCAACTGTGAAGTTCACCCTTTCCTTTATCATCACGAATTTCAATGCTATGTAAGGTAAGTGCATCATTTATTTTAATCCTGTTGAAATGAATGGATGGACTTAAATAACAATGCAAGCCTTTTTCCATGAAGTGCTGTAATTCTCTTTGAAGTGATAGCACGTTTAGGATTAAGATATATACGTTTTGGTTCTTTGACTAGTTCTTCTTTCTTTTTGTACTATATTAACAAGAATTTAAAGCAAGACTAAGTCACTTCTGTCTTCTAATGCAAGTGTTAGAGTCTTAAACAAAATTCTACTGGTGTAGCCAACCAAGATGAATAACTATTTTGAAGGGAATCAAACTATAATCTAGTAACTACAGACTATGGTTTTCTACTTAATCACTTGTGTTAGAGTGGCTATCGATAGAATCAGTCTTGAAAATATTTTCATTTATTATCACATTGCCACTATTAAATTAAAGGAGTTTGAGATACTATTGCAGAGCAAATGAATAACTATTTAATTTTTAATTCATGTTAACTTTATGCTTACTGCATCCTGCAATGAATTCATCCAATACTTCAAAAAAATTTATGAGATGTACAAAATAGATATTATCAAAAAGATATGCATAATAGGAAATAAGCTAGTTATTGATTTAGAACATGTGGTAAGTAACAATGTAATATAGCTTTCTGAAAAGATGGTTGCTCTTCTAGAAACAGTTATACACAAAAATAATTATATACAATATTTAGAATGTTTACTTATTTTAGATAAAATTAAAATGCTAACAGTTTCCATTATAGAAACTGTTCAAAAGAAAATGTCAAAAGAAGGAAATCTTTCTGTATAGTACCACTTAAGGATAATCACTCTTAAAATTTCAGAATATTTCTTCCCGTATTTTCCTTTTATAATGTTATTCATTTTCCTAATTCAAAAATAATATAAACCAAGATATGAAAACTTGGACAAATCAACTGACACAAAGTAAAATAATAATAATGTAATGTTTTTAAAACCCATATATTTCAATAATCTAAAGATAATCATTGTAAATAAATTGGTATATGTTCTTTGGGTCCATCTTTTGTGTTTAATTTTATGTTTTTTCCAAACACTTTTTAACAGTAATAGTTTTGTTTTCTCCTAATTAAAAAAATAACAAAATGCTTAATGCAGAACAATTGGCAGAGGGAGTGAAAAAGTGATGTAATAAATTATCTATAACCTTAACCAAAAGAAATTTACAGATAATTTTATTCATGTACTATCAATATGCTTTGAGTCCTAAATACTTCCATTATCCATAAACAGATACGAGCCTTTCTTATTATGACTTATAAGACCTCAAAGCATATTAGGGGTTCACTTAAGGAAGAATATCAAAAATATTCTCTGATGCTGTCAGGGCAAGTTTTGATAAATGGTAATTCTCATTCTTAGCTACCAAGGCCCTCCCATGTCCTAGTGCCCTCTCTGACAAACCATCTCTTACCCTTCCATCCCCTTCTACTCATCTCTTAGCAAGTCAGCTCCCTTCTTTCCTTCATTTCTACCTTGCAGATTCCACTCAAGCTACTCTACATTCTTGCAATACTGCCTTTTGTTGCCATTGTTGTTGTTTTGTTGTTGCTGTGTATGTTAAAGTAATCCAATGTCTAGTATTTATAGAGACTTGAGTCAAAGCTTTCCCTAAGTAGTATGTCCTTTGCTATAGCTCTGAGATTATATTCCCTAACAAATATCCCAGGTAGGGTCTCAGGGAAACAAGAAAGTGATTTAGTCATTAGAATAGGCCAGGCAATGACAGCAAACAGGAGAAAGGTACCAGATTCCCGGAACCTGACTAAAAGATCAGAAAAGGATCCAAACATCGCTGACCTTTGCAGACAGACTGACTTACTGCTTTCAAGCTTTGGCTGGAAACAGGACTGATTTCTAAGCCAGAAACAGGACTGATTTCTAACCAGGCTTGATGTTTATCTGAAAGATGCTTAAATATCCCCAGCAATAAAAATGGAATATGCTGGAATATGAAATCATGCAAGACATTACTCTGACTTAAGCAGTGGAATAATGTGATATTTAGGGATGGATCCAGATTTTTGTGAGGCCTGAAGTTTGTATAATTTGTGGGGCTCTCTAAGAAGAATATAAAATTACAACAGCAAAATCAGGTTTGAAATAATGCTTCAGAATAAGAAAAGAATGCCAACAAAATATTGACAGTCATGCATGTTTATATTTTTAGATCTCTTTAGAAAATTAACAGATGTGATTACATATACATGCTTCCTCATAGCATCCTGCCTCCATTCTCCACGAGAACATTCCTCAACTTCCAGCACTCACAGGGGCCTGTTCAGGTGAGAGGCACTGAAGCTGAAACTTTGTTAGCTTCATGGCAAATCCGCTTCTGATTTTAACTGCAAAACTTCAGGCAATAGGAGCCAGATGGTGAGATCACTTTAGCAGGCAAGCAGTCCTTCCTAATTTCCTTGAAAGTGCACCAAACAGAATTCTCACTGAGTGCTACAAAGGTATAAACAAAGTACAATACTATGGAAGTGCAATGGTTCAGCAGAGGAGGGAGCCTAAAAGAAGTCTAAGGGACAAGTGTGAGGGGTTTGAGAGGGTTCCCAGAGCTGAGCCCTGAACAGTGCCTTGGATTTGACAGAGAGGTAGAGAGCATTCAAGATGGGAACAAAAACAAGTATAAGAGAACAGGGCAGCACAAGGACAAAACGAGAATTTCAGGTGGAGTTTGACTTATGATATATTGGGATTTGGAGTGAGAAAAATGAGTGTAACCACAGACTGCCTTAGAATTTCGGACGATCTGGAGCACTGGGTTGAGGAACGCACGGTGGATTCGGATGGCAATGAGAACCACACAGAATAAAAAACAAGGTTGGTTTTATTTGTTGTAAAGAAACCAAGAAATCTTCAGTGAAATGCTTAGGTCACCAAGCTAATGATTAACTGAAAAATCAGAAAACTGCAAGAAGAGTTTTATTATTATAACACCTGAGATCACAATAAAGAACAATTTATATGTGTGGGGGTGGAGATGAGGGTATAGGCTAAAGAAGAGAAAACTCAACAGGTTTCTCCCCATCGAGAGAAGTCCTCTAGTCACAGTGCATGTAAGCTGAAGACACTTGCCAATGCTGAATCAAATGTGTTAATAGGAAAGGTCTATTCAGAGTAATTAAGAAGGCAAGTCCTACTGCTACCCTTTCTGCTTTGGAATCTTTCTCCATCACTTAGTACGATTTTAGGCATACTGCTCAGTTGTGTGCCTCAGTTTTGGCACCAATTAAATGGAATTGGTAATACCTGCCCCTGCTGCTGTGTTGAACACCCACAATCGGTAGGTTATGAAAGCACTCGGCAATGCCTGGCTTGGGTCATGTGGGCCATACTGTTAGCTGTAGTTCTCGGTATTCCTGTGTCTGGTTCTAGTGTCACTTAGAATACTGAGACAATCCCTTTTTCAATCAGCTGCACTTCCTAAAGTTCCTAGGGAACTTTCATCGTATCTCAACCACAGCCCCCGGCACAGAGTATTGAAATTTCCTGCTTATAGATCTAGAGTCACCACAGTTAATTTCCTTGGAGGCAGGGACCATGCTGTTCAATTCTAGCAGGCAGCACAGCAGTTAACACAATAAAGGCCGACTGAACACATAATTAGGAGTAAGAGTGGTGGTTAGCTCTGCGGAGATGAGCATTGACCGTAAAGGGGCAGGAAGAAAGCATCTGACACGACAGAAATCCGTATCTTGACCTGAATGATGGTTACATGAGTATATAATATGTGTAAACATTTGTTCAGCTAAACTCTTAAAATTCTTGTACTTTCTTTGTTTCAATGGGAATATTTTATTTCTCAATTTTTAAAAGTGAAAAAATGCAAAAATACAGCATGTAAAACTCATCTATGTTATTAGAAGTCAGGATACTACTTACCATCATGATGAGCTTGTGACTAGAAGAGAACAAGAGTAGGCATCAGCAAAGTTGGAAATTTTCTTTACTTGACAAGTGAAAAGAGTGAGAATAAGTGAATAAGAAATACACACACAAACACAAGACCTCCCTATTTTGATGAAAAGAAGTCAGTTTCTTCAAACCATGCCCCTTAGTCTCACATCAGAACCAGCTAAAATGAGATTGCAAATCTCACTTTCTCTCTCTAATATATGACCCACCTGTGTAGATGAGTGTGTATAAAGACACTTTGGTATTATGTATACATGGTAGGAGCACATTTATTAGTAATTTTAGCACAATGGCAAATTGTAAATCTTCTCTGAACTCAACTCTTTCAGATACTGCTTTTAACACATAGGTTTTAAGAATAATTAGCTAGAAATACTTTTGCTATAAAGTGTTTTTTCAATTATTTTCTTTTACAGATCATCTTAGAGTCACAAAAATCTTTACGTATTCTTCTTGCCTCAGATGAACTATTGTTTAAAACAAGACTTAAATAGAAATGTAATTCAGTCGCTTCTACTAAAGATGTTCTTAAAAAATTCCTAGGGATTAAAAAAAGCAGTTTCACACATTTTTGCCCAATTTCCCTATAGAGCATTTATGCATGATTTGGACTCTATTTGGTGCACCTATGCTAACAGCAGGAATTCTTAATATAGGTATACGTTTAGCAGCCACATTGTGAACAGCATGAATAGAGGAATAAACATGACCTCAAATCAAAAGATCAGCACAATACCCCTAGCACCAAAAGGCAGGGAGGAAGCCTTTGGCTCTGGTTTCCATGAACAGAATTCAGCAAGATTTCAGTTAATTAATTGCAGCCAAGTCTGTGCTAAGAGCAAACCCATGGGATAAAAAGGTACCAGACTATAAGGAGAAGCAAAAACTTAGGACTCAATCCACCCTACACTACTCCATATCATTTGAATGAGCAGCCTAAGCTCAGTGCTTTCAATTAAAATAATATTTCTCACAAAACTTTTTATATTATTAAAGACTTCAAAGTGCCAAAAATATATTTTAACTAAAAACCTTATTATTTTCTTCTCATTCCCTTTTCCATGTATGATTTATTTTCCAAACACAGATTTCAACAACTTAGAAAGTACTATGTTTGGAGGAAGATTCAAGGGTAGCTTTTCTCTTTCCTAAAAGGGAAAATCTAGAAATACATCAGTCACTGGTGTCAATCCATGACAGTTCAAATCGCCAAAGGTATTTGATAAACTTTAATCACTGTCACAACTGTAAAGGTTACTGAGCAGCTCCAACACAAATCAATTACAATTGTGTTACACAAATCTGAAAATGTGTGTTTGTGTGTGTGTGTGTGTGTGCACACGCCCTTGACAGTTAAATCTTCGGGTATATCAGTATTAAGTTCACCTACGCATAAAAATAACAACAGTAAAAACAATAACACCAACAAAAAAGGACAAACAAGATTAACATTTATTCTCATTCAATAATAGATTTAGGCAGCCCAGAGCTGTTTTGCTCTGCCATCTTTAGTGTGCTGCCTCATTTCACAATATGGCTGCTTCTGCTCTGGTCATCATGTCCACATCCCAGGAATAAAAAAGAGACCAAGAATGGAAACCTCACTCCATTTGAGGATATTTCCTGAAAATTGCAAACAACACTTAATTCTCAGTGTTCAAAATTTATTCATAAGACCACAACTATTTCAAGGGGAAATCCAGTTTTTGAGTGGGCAGCAAGGTAGTCAGCTAAAATTGGGGTTCTTATTAATAAGAAGAGCAGAAGAATTGACATCTGGAATGGATAGAATTTTTTCTCACTTTAAAAACATTAAAAACAGGTTACTGGCCTCCTAGGGGAAAAAAAAACCCTACTAGATGATTCAGTCTAATTAAAATGAAAACAGGTCTATTATTCACCATAATGTAAACAAAAGCTAAACTTTCAATTTTAAACTGAATATTCCACTGACATTCATAAATATAAGTAAAAAAATTTCTATATATCAGAGAACATCGAAAACTTAAAAAAAACTGTATAATTATATTTTATTGACTGGGAGAAGGAGAGGGGGCTGATTAATTTCTTTTAAAAGAGAAAAAATAACTTAGAAATAATTTCATCCCACTCCTAAATCAGAATTAATGCTCTCAGTTGGGAGTTACGCTGTCATCTTTGAGAACCACTGATTTGAACATACTATTTCTGGAAATGATTTCTTTTAGTAATTACTAACAGTTTATGAAAAGATCTGCAATTCTATATTTCCAAGTGTTCAAGTAATCTTAACTCATCAAAATGCTAAAATCTTTTATATCAAAGTTGTCTAAGACTTATTCATATAAATGGCCTGCCTGTTCCCTGACAGCTGGAACCTCTTAGTGCAGACCTGTAGCCTCAGCCCCACCCCAAGTGCAGGGACTCATCTGGTCTCTGAGCAGGAATCCATAGCTCATGGTCCATCTTGCAGATCCACTCTAACCTAGCAACCAGGTTTTCGGAGCAGAGCCTCTGCACTCTGCCCGATGCCAGGCTTTCCTTGTACGAGACTCTTAAAAACCCATTCCACAGCACACTGGACAGTCCCTGTCAAAGACTGTGAATGAATCCACCATTAATAGGAATCCATACCTCATCATTTAGCTCTTCATGCTGTTTTTGAACACCTATCAATGGATTTCGTAAACCAACACTGAAGTCGACTGCAAGTCGGGCATGTTGCCAGCCATTGGCAATAAAAAAGATCAAAAGCACAGTCGCCTGCCCTCTGGTGGGAGGGACAGCTGAAATTGTGAAAATGATATTCCTTATACACAGTTAGATCTGGTCTCCTAGAATGTTATTCCATTGTTTTTAAGTCTGAACTCTGTAGTCACATGGAATAGATTCCCATTCAGACTTCCACAAATCCACCCTTCAATATGGAATATTTCAAATAAGAGTCCATTCCTGTCAGTCTCCCGAAACTTCACTGCAACTTGCACATCCTACAAATAACCTTCCTTCAAAATCATACACACACTCATTTCTTTCTCTTCTCCAAGCTCTTAAAACCGTGTTACTGTAATTCTTAAGTCAAATGAGTTTGTTTCTTCACTTTCTGTGAGATAAATCCCAGTTTGAAAATATCCTTCTTAGAATATAGCATTTAGAGGGGTGCCTGGGTGGCTCAGTCAGTTAAGCGTCCATATTCAACCCAGGTCATGATCTCACAGTTCTTGAGTTTGAGCCCTCGTGGGGCTTTGTGCTGACAGCTCAGAGCCTAGATCCTGCTTCAGATTCTGTGTCTCCCTAACTCTCTGCCCCTCCCCTGGCCACACTCTCCCCCCGCCTCAAAAATAAATAAACATTTAAAAAATTAAAAAAACAAGAGTATAGCATTTAGAAATGAATACAAGAAAATGCCTCAGTGTGTCTTAACTCTACTTAACAGAACTTAGTTATTTCATTTAGAATACCATGTCACAATTCTTGCCCCCCCCCCCAAAAAAAAAGAGCTGAAAATGAGTTTAAGGAACTTCTCAGATCACTTTTGAACTGAACTAATAGGTGATCTTAAGTTCTGGAAGCTCTGGTTTTCTTACTGTTGGTGCATCCCTTTAGTTGGTGCCATTTGTGAGGCAGTCTGGCATAATAGTTACAGTTGCGTCAGAACTGGGTCCACGTACCATTCCCCACTTGCTCACTACATGAACTTGGAAAATTACTTTAAGATATTGAACCTCAGTTATTGTAAAACCATGAAAATAAGGGTCCTTACTCCTTAAGGTTTTTGAAGGTGATATCTGCCAATATGTATAAAGCACACTGTTACAGAGTAAGAACTTGACATATGTGAAAGACCAGAATTAACAGTTATTTTTTTAGTTATGAATGATTCACATATAACTTAGGAATCATTAATCAAACACAGACTTTAAGTAACCTAGGATAGTCCTGTCATTCAATTCAAGAACCCTTCACTAATCACTCCATATATGTTATGTTTTATATCAGGTGCTGGTCATCTAAAAATGAATTAAGCTATCTTAAACCTCAAGAAGCCCAATGTTGAATGAAAAACCAGAGATGTATAGAAACAGTTATTCCACAATTGCACAGATAGAGCTTGCTAGGACAGCACTCCTGCCATCTCACTGCATCTCATTCCATTCTAGAATATAATGCTTTCCCAGCATGCAATGAAAATTCAATAAATGTTGGTTGATGTTCCGTACTCAAGATTTCAGAAAAGTAATAATGCTGGCCTTGTTCACACAATACTTTGGTCTGGGGCTTTATAAATTAAGTCCTTTCATCTTGGAGTAGATTTACATACACTGCCATTTCCTAATTCTTGGGACTTAAGGGATGGTGAAAAGGCACCACTACCATCTCCAAGAAGAAACTTCTGGAAAGTTGATGACATGAGGTTCAATACATATTTACAAAATATTATACAAACTTTTAAAAGTGTCTAGGGTAAAAAAATGATTTGGAAGACATACCCCAAAACATTAAAAATATCTATGTAACAGTGAAATCATGAGAGATTTTATTGATATCCTTATACTTCTAAATTTTTAAATAGTTCTCAATGAGTGTGCATATTAAAAGAAATACATGAAAAACTCTAGTAGGAGAAAGGAAACAGGTGAGTGATGGGAGTGCAGGAATACAGACGATGGGAGATTAAGAAGCAGAATGGGGATCCTAGGTATATAAAGGTTGTAAGCTAAAGAATAAAGGCAACAGCAGAAAGGATTAGAATGACAATAAAAATATAGATTTACTGCTCTGATAGTATCTAGTTCTTTTTACATTTTGGGCAGGCCATATCTCCAGTTTTCTTACTGAGTAGGTCCATTGGCCATTGGAATGACTGAAACATAATGATTTTGCCTATCTGCCCAAAACTTAGGTAAAAATATGAAATTGAATCTTGTTGCAACTTAAAAAAAAAATGTGTGAATTGTTCTTAAACACACTAGTCTTAGTAAATGTGTCACAGCGGGATAAAAACAAAATCAATGAACTGTAAATGCACAGCCTTGACTTATTAACAAAGTAATGCATTTTCTAAATGTAAGACTTTTGCTTTTAAATATAAGGTTCAAGATAGGGGTGGCTGGTTGGCTCATTTGTTTAAGCAACTGATTCTTTTTTGGCTAAGGTAATGATCTCACTGTTCCTGAGTTCCAGCCCCGCATTGACTTCTTTCTCTCTCTCCCCTGCTTGTGGTCTCTCTCTCTCAAAATAAATAATAAATAAACTTTAAAAAATCAGGATAAATATTTGTGAAATTAATGAACCAAAATAATCTCTTTATATTTCTGTTGTTGCCTTAAATATTTCTCTCAAACAATTCACTGGGTAGGTAGGTAGGTAGGTAGGTAGGTAGACAGGTAGATAGATATTGGCAAAACTATAACACTTTAATTAAAAATATTATTTGATTTCCCCTGATGGATGCAATATCTCTTCCTCTGAATTCCCTAAATATGAAATCAATATCTTAATCATGTAACTTCCACATTCTCTTTTGTAGTATAGATATTTACTTAGACATTTTATTATACTTCCTCAACTATTCTGTAAGTTTATTGTTTGTGTCCTATTCATTTTATATCCCTTAAGAGCAATCTTAAATTACTTTTAAGACTGGAATTATATAAATATAATAAATAAAAGTGTTCCCCAAAGTTCTGAGAATATTTTGTGGACTGAATCAACATTTATTACTTTAATAAATAAAAGTATTTTTGCATTTTTAAAAATGATTGTGGACACCGCCCAACTGGATTTCAAAACTACTTCTCATATGAGTGACTGTCAATCTACTATCTGTTCTCAATCTTTGCTTATGAATTCTATGCTTAGTTTTCCCATGCAATTGGTTTCTGTCATCATCCCTCTGTACATTCAGAATGGAGTGGGGAGCCTTCCTGGACAGAGTCTCCCCATTTTGAACATTCACCACCATGCTGGTAAATTCTATAGTGAAGACTATCTCTTCTTAGATTTTGTTGAGTTTTAGTTTTCTTTTTAATAATGATATAGTCAATCCATCAAAATAATGTTATACCAAATCTGATCTCATCTATATTTTTTCTTCCTAAAGTAGAAAACTCTCAAGTTGCTTAGTGAAGTGCTAAATGCTTTATATTGACAGACTACCGCTGTTCAGCAATCTATATTTACAGCCTGCCAAAACGAAAGCCATAGTTGGATCTTCTTTGTTGTTCGCAGTATTTTAAATTACAAATGATGTTGATTTTAATCATCTTTGCTCTATTCACTCACAAAGCTCGATGCTGCACAAATCAGCTCTCAGATTCAGTATAAAATACTTTTTATTGGGTTTAGCACTTGCATAGCACTTACACCTTCAAAATACTTTGTAAACATTAACTAGTCAATCCTCACCAAGAAAGAAATAAGAAAAATATCTTGATGTACTAAGAGGTGTATGTAAAACAGGTCTTAAAAAAAGAGATGTCCTATAGATTGAATTTGAAGGCAAGATATTTAGTTAGCTGTTTATTTTCAGCCAATAGAGTATATTTCAGGAAGTAATTGTCAGTTCTTCACTTTCCATTGTGAAAGAATGTGTAATTTGTGAACAGAATGTGAATAGAGCACACAATTTCAATTTTAGTGATCATATGAATTACATAAGTATTAATATTATTAATGACCATTAGAATTTTCCACCACATGAGGAAGTCTTAACATACTGAATGGTGCTTTGCACACTATATAAAGCAAATGTTTTGTGCTAAGTCGATAAGACTCAACTAGTCTCGGAGTACTGACATGTATAAGTTACTGCTTTTCCTGCCTGTCCTATAAGTTGCAGCAGCTTCACTTGGTACAGATGCGGGTAAGATTAACTTGGTCCAAACATAAATGAGTCCCCAAGTTCACATTAAATATACGAAATTATATAGCACAGCAGGAGCCAAACTAACATATTATTTAAAGAGTACACTATAAATTTTGTTCCTGGTTTTCTAAGTAAAATATGGCTTCTGCCTTCATTGGCTCTACTTTTCTCCCATTATTCTCTTAAGATTCTCTCATTTTAACCTGTGCTTTTAAAGGGAAACATTTGTATATTCCTCTTGGAAAAAGATACACTTACTGTAATCATGAAGAAAACTCAGTGAAGAGCCTAAGATATTATTAATGTTATATGTTGTATTGGATATTATTTTTTTATCCATGCCATAATTCAAAGGAAAACATTTGCCACCAATGTTTTTTTATAGATGCAGAAACTGAAAAAAGAAAGAAAAAGAACATATCAGAAAGAAACTACAAGGCCAGGAGTGATAGATAATTTGATATCCAATTAAGACATGGCCATAGCTCAGAAACTGAAACTTGTACTTGAAGAAATATATGTTACAAAAGGCCTGCACTATATTTTCAACAAGTAAATAATCAAATGCAACATGCTAGAGTTACAATTAAAAGCTGTATGCTTAAAAGTTTAGATTTCAACCAGGAAACGGACTGATTTATGAAATCATATTTCCAAATCCTTTGAGGATTCTTCATCAAGGACACACAAGTTAGGAACTAAAACTTGAAATGAACTACTAAGTATTCCAATTTAAAAGCTGTAGATAAAACCAAAATGATCTCACCATCTTCAAGCTCCTTTCTTTTGCGTAAGAATCATAAGATATACTTCAGATAAATTGATGGAAATATTATGCACATCCATCAGAGTTTATTGACATATCTAGGACAATCTTTAAAAATGCAAAACAAACCTCTTAACCATACAATAAGCAACAGAATTTTTACATTGGATTTTATATTGAATTAAAACTTTCAATATTATTAGCAACATTTTAATCTTGTTCAGATATCGCTGCAAAACACCGATTTCAAAGGTAGGGTCTTTGATCATTCACACATTCAGGAGACTGATGTTTCAACTATTAAAAAGTTGATCCAATAAACATTAATATTGAACTTCAAGAGAACAACATTGGATTTCTGGAAACTAATGTGTTTCTATGAATTCATTATATGACCTCTAAAGGCAAATATTTTAAAACCCCTTTAAACAATATTTCAATATTTCATGTCCACATCAATTCCTTTTCCCCAGAAGGTCATTCCTTATCAGATGTCAGCTCCTTACCATGTATTCAAGAAAGAGGTTAAATGGACCAGGTAATAAATCTGGAAATAAGAAAAAAGTAAGTGACCACATGGGATGAGGTTCCCGTGTCCCTAAAAAGTAAACGGGTAAGATTTTCTTCCCCTGTTCTCAAGGGCCTGAAATCTGACAATTTGTGATTTCTGGATTGATATTTAATTAAGTAACTATTCTTGGAAAGAACAATACTTTAAACTGTAAAATCCTAAAGCCACCAGAAAACATTATTTTTACTTGACAAATTCTTCTAGAGTCAGCCCAGTAGTTATTTAGGCTACAGATAAAAAGCGACCACTAACAAAGGCTGTTTACTCAAAGCCTGGCCATGTTTCATATAACTGGAGGTAGTTATGGCAATTTCTATTTTATAGCTTGCACATCTACTTTGATGAGAGATTGACACTGACATAATAAAATGTGAAACAGCAGGAAAATATTATAAGCCAAAGAGGTAGCCTATTTTAACAACTCACTGTCAGGAAAATTTTCCTCACATCAAACCTAAATCTCTCCATCAAGAGCTAAGTACATTTAAGGACATTCTCAGTTGTTCTACGGTTTGGCTGATTTCCTCTTTTTCTTTTGGTTAGGACTTTATATTTTCACAGTGCTTTTCCACCACATTTACTCACAAATATGCCTGAAGTTTAATACTTTTTCCCACTCTTTTACAGATCCTGATAATGAAGCACAGAGAGATTCAGAGGCATGTTCAAGGTTACCCAGCAAATTAAAAACCCAGCAGGGGATGGGCTACAGAGCACCTGAGTTTCCAGAGTGCTGCTTAACCAACTGATCCATGGGGACTCTCACTGCACAATGAGTTAAGAAAGAGGAAGAAACTTAAGCTGGAAAATAAAATGATGAAAAAAATTGCAGCTTCTTTTTCCAAAGATAGATATAAATACCACATGATGTAATGCTTGCCATCACGCTTTTAGGTAAATTTACAGACTGAGAAATCTACTCCTATCTGTCTTCATACTTTCTCACCCATTTACATCAGGACATAAAACATTAGGAAGTAGGCTCTTTATCTGATGGCTGAGATGAGCACATTCCATTGCCTCATCTCAAAGGGCCATAAACATGGAAATTTCCAGAGGAATGTCTGAGCTCCTCTGCTCAACTTCTCCTTCCCACATTGTCCTTCCCAATTGGCCTTTATGATGGAACTTGGAGAAAGAGGGAAAATATTAAAGATTTGGAATTTGAGTGTTGATGATTGGGACAATGAATTTGGAGATCAAGAGCTCTTGAACTTACACCTAAACACTAATTTGGAATGGAAGCTTACAGTCACTGGGGTGTGAAGTATGACGAGGTAGTAAAACAGCAAAATTCTCAGTTATTCCCACAAAAAGATATACTGATACTTAAGAAATATAGTCTGACATACTTCAGAAATCCAAAGCTCCCTCAGTCAATAAGCATTCTTTGAATGCCGTTAATGTGTCAAGATATGAGCTAAGTAATGGAAAAAGCCATGAGAAAGTACTATTCGGGAACAATTACCTAATTCTGTCTGGGGTGATAGAATGACACTCCAGGGTCCAGAGTGACAGAAGAAATTATATTTCAAGATGAGACTTGAAAGATAAGAGTTAGCCAGATTGAAGAGTTCAAGAAGAACTTCAAGGTATGGGAAGCAACACATATAAAGAAACTAAGGCGGGAAAGGGCATGAGATGCTGGAGGAACTGAAAAAAGTCAATAAAGTTGCAGAAGGAGACAAAGAGGTATTAGGTAAAGTTTGAGATGTAGGCAGAGACCAGATCATACCAGGCTTTGTACTTAAAAGTGAGTATTTCCCCCCACTATATTCCTGATGCCACAAGAAGACACAATATGTTTTAAGAGGTAAATAATATATTATGATTCCATTTGCATTTTTAGATAAGTCAGGCTTCTGCATGAATTTACCTGTTATCCGTGTTCTTTCCATGTCAACTTGCAAGTATTTTAGCTCTTATTGTACACAAATCCTCTCTCATGAAGAAGATGTGGCTGTTGGAAGAGTCAAGTAATTGAATGATGTCAACTTCCTTGAGTTTCTATAAGTTACCATAAATTTAGCCTCCAACTAAAATAAGCTAACTGGTATTCTCATGAAACTCAAAGTTATGCAATCATCAGCTAAGCTGAATGAAAATAAATTAGACATGGAAGTAAGACAGTCCATTTTAAAATGGCTACCCTCATAATAGGAGATTAAAATCTACATAATAAACCAGAGAGAAAATTCAGAATTATGAAGCATAATTAGTATGCAATTGATAGTCAAACCCATTAAAATGCTAAGACTAAGAAGATGCTACTGTAAATAATTTGTCATCAAAATTATACATTATTTTATCCATTTCTCCTTAGCCATATCATAGTAATCACATGTAAGTAGCATTAAATATTTAATTACAAGTAACTAATAACTTCTTCAGGCCAGCATAAGCAAGAGGTTTTTGTTACTTTGTTTTGTTTTTAATTTTAGTTTCACTTAATTTTTCTACCTTTTAAATTAATACCAAATATGTCAAGCCCAACAACCATGTTGCTAAGGAATCTACTTTAGTCCCAAGGAAAGAAGGCCTTGTTCCTTAACAGGTAAGCCTTCATCTGCTAAATCTAATTTAACAAAAACAACAAAATCTATTTAATAATCTCTGTTCCACTCAGTGACAGAAGCATAGTTCCAATCAATCTAGACTTCGTCCTAACTATACTCAGGGTTTTGTTAGGTTTAAGGGGCTTACATTCTGCCAGGGTTGGCAAAGAACCATCTATGCAAGGACTTCACTGTACATAGCACAGGTATACAAATATCAAAACCTATAGGGAAAATTAAACCATCCCTTTTCCCAACTACACAGTCTCTTCGGATACCCCTCTTCACTAATATGTTAATATAAGTTGGCCAGAGGCAAATGAGTTCATTCTGTTATTTGGGAACTTCACGGGAGTGCATGAAACTACTTTGCTCCATCTTTAGTTCTCTGACTAGACATACCTCCTAGCCACTGCCTCTCTTAAGTTCTGATGCTATCTGAGCTTTTTACAGAAAGGGAAGGGGAGGTCATATATGCCCTCAAATTCTCCTGAAACATCAGTGCTCTACTCAGGCCCATTCCTGGCAAGTACTGGCTCCGAATGCTTCTTCTTTATGGATCCGTCATCTATGTATCTACCTATTCACTCAATCTTTTGTGAAACACATTATTTCTCTTCCAATTATGCTTTCTTCTTGGAGTGTAGGATGTAAAAATGAACAATTATTCTTGGCTATTAATCTGAATCGGCAATTTGAATATCAGAACTCAAGAGTTAATGGGCTTTATTTGCTCTGCTTTCTATGGTCTCATCTCTTCTTGAATCAAAGACACTAAATGCTTAGCTGTCTGAATGCAAAAAAATTCATTAGGACAAAGAAATTAAAAAAAAATAGATAGCCATTCAAAAAGCATATACCATCACATCATTATTCTCCTCATCATCCCATATGGGTTTTATGCTTCCCCCATTAAGAAACATATAATTTATTAACTATTCAATTTGATTAGTCCTTTTATTGTCTTTATGGTTTCTAGCTTTGGAGTTTTTCATGAGATCAAACTTTGGTTTACAGAAAACAGTATGAAGTGGATTGGGGAATACTAAACTACATTAGATAATCAGTCTTTATCTCAATCCTTAAACATTAAGGAATAAAATGCAACACACCCAATAAAGGCCATACTAAGTGGATAGAGAATGTGCAGGTTTTTATAAATTGCAATCTCTTATATATTATATCATAATCTGAGTTTCTGGAAGGAAGACATCTTCAATCTTAATCATCTAAGAGGCAATATCATCTGAGAAGGGATAGGAAACATTTAATAGTTTGGAGAAAATGAAAAAAAAAGATATATTAAAAAGATATATTAAAACACCACCTTTTTGTTCCCATCAACAATGACTTCAAAATCATTCTAAATATCTACTCCTTCAATTTAATGTAAATGTCCTATTTTTCTCAGTATTCAGTACGTAATAAAAGTTATATGTTATTTTTCCTTAGCCAGTGTTGCTCTCCCAACTCTCATAAAATATGTCAGAGTTTATCCTTTGTATTGACATTGTTGTCCTGTACACCAGTCATGTGGAGTGTCATTCCAGTTGTACTTTTCTAACATTTGGGAAAGTAGAGGGCAGTGACAGGAGAGCTGGATCCCAGAGCCCTGAACAAGCAGGGGTTTTCACCTACATCTGCAACACTATCTGAACTGAGGACCTGAATCATCACTTGCTACTTCAGGATGGAGCCTTTCTTTATTATACTGATAAACATGCAAAGCATGAGAACAGACAGAGCAGACCTTGGATGACAAGCCTATCCCTGCAAATAACAGCAGCAACAACAACAACACAATAGGTTTATAAGTTCAAGGTGTACTTGGCTTTCCAATGGGTATCATTTATCTACTAATCAATCACTAATCCTTAATAAATGCAGGGAAATTGGGATGGCCTTAGCATACATTCTCTTTCACAAGACATGATTAGCAAAACCCATCAGGCAACTGTGGTTTTGACGTGGAAGCAGTCAAATTACATTGAAGTATATGGAAATGACAATCTATTTTTGATGAGATATGTATCTTCATCAGATTGATAAAAAAGATTAATATTCTTTTAATCTAAGCCATATAAAAATCTATCCATATTATGTAAGAATACATTTAAATTTCATCCCAAATCTTTGTTCTGTTCATTTTACAGGTTACCATATTTTTCATAAGTTTTATTTAAAAGAACCGAAAAATCAACTTTCTCTTCTCTCTCTCTCTCTCTTTTTTTTTTTTCCTTTTTAGGATCTAAGACATCAAAACCTTACCCAAAGGTGTTATTCTTATCAAAGACCAGTAAACAAAACCCATCCTTACAGCTGCAAGAAGGGATCTGGCTGGCCCTCAAAGATTGCTTTAAAGCACCTGAGTGAGTAGAGGGTATTCTGTAAGTGTCAAATATAAGGGAAGATTATTTTGAAAGGTTGTAAGGTAAAAATAACTTTTTAGAAACACTAGAATTATGTTGGGGCAACTTTTAGCTTTGGAAAAAATCATTGCAATACACTGTTGTGATACAACTTAAACCAGTATTTTTCAATGTATTTAATATTTAATTTCATTTTTCATCATTAGAAATCAACAGTTCTTTCTAGAGCAAAAATATACTATCTGACACTACCTTTTTTTCCCTCACCGTATGGCATACACCCACATGTGTAAGGTTATTTAAACAAATGCTTACACCAAAATGTGCAGAGTTAGCCTGTAATGAAAACAGTGAAAATATATTTTCAAGAGATTTTAAAATTCCAGGCTAGCCTCAATTTATTCAGTAAAATGTCAAAAAGAGAAAAACTTCAAATCCTTCCATTTGCTCATTCTTTTTCACACATACAGAAAAAGGAAATAAAGTTACTCTAAACCTAATACATATGCAATGCTTGTTTCCTGATGCTGATGGTCAGCCATAACCAGGGACCCGGTTATGTTACTTACTGTGCTACATATCTGGTAATGCTGCCATGTTGTCAATGAGCTTTAGGACTGACAGTAATTTTCTTTTCAGGTTCAGTCTTATGATGCTTTCCTATAGGAATAGGTTCTATCACAGGAGCAAATTATTCAAATCTAATTTAACAGACTCAATAATTCTCCTCAGTTTTATCTTGGGCATTCTGTATTCCTTTCCCTATACCTAGTGGCTATGTAACAATTCAATTACCAAGGTTCTTCATCCAGAAAGTGCAGTTGATTTCCGGTAATTCTTATTCTGTTTGATTTCTTTTTTTCTCCTAGTTTAACACATGCCAGTTGGTGTTGACTGAGTTAAAAATCTTGAAATAAGCCTGGCACTGTGTCAGTATGTAGGCTAAGAAATGAAAAAAGATTTAATAAAATACACACTAGAAATGGAAAATAAGATTAGTGGTGACATTTCTTGTCATGAGGGCATTTTTCGTCTGTGCACACAAAATAAAACAAGCTCAATGTAACTGAAGAAAAGAGGGGAGAGAGAGATGATATAAATTGAGAGATGAAAAGGTAGAGGGTGAGTGTAAAGAAGCATGTTGAGAGCACAAAGAGTCAGCTGGCAAGAAACAGCAGCTCCAAGAACCTCAGAAGGTAAAACTCCAATTAGCAGATCAAGTGCATAAAAAGCAAGTTTCCTAATGAAAGAGCAAGAGCATAAGCAACTTCAAGGAAGATTAAAAGTACAGTAAGGTGATGAAAGTATGGAAGCCCTTAGGGATTATTAGGAGTTTTAGGGAATTACAATAATGAGAAAATTGTAAGGGAAAAGTCCTTATATATTCTTTCATGAAAGAAAACCATCAGTCAGAATCTTGTCTGCATGGATATTAGAATCAGATTCTTGTTCTTCAAGAACAGGGTGTCTTCTGGTCAGATTTAGGGTCATTTTACCGCATTTCTCTAAATAATCCTCTCAGATAAAATATGCAAGTATATATATTTACACCTATACATACATGTAAAAAGTTGAACTCAAAACTCAAAGAGTCCTTGAAAATAGACTTCATGCTGGAACTTCATGAAACTTAGTAGTAATCTGAAATAGTCTAAGAAATTTGTTAATAAATTCCCATAAATTTTATAGGTATATTAGTTATGTCTGCAAATAATTCAGTAGTTATCAGCAATTATCTGGTTAAAATATCCAATACAAGATGTAAATTTAGATGAATCAGAGAGATATATATTTGGAGAGGAGGCCTGAGCAAACTCAATTTATCAGTATTGATTAAATGAATTAGACAGTGGGTTTCTACCTAATATTTGAAAAGTGCCTACAGGTCTTTGAAAAGATTCCCTTTAGGAATCTGAAATTTAGGTAAGAGAAATACATATAATTAACGTTTTTGGAACTTGTCTACCCTATTTTGTGTTCTTGTACTCCATAAGGAGTCTTGATAGACTTCTTGAGAAAGAGCACTGTACACTTAGATATATACTCATAAAAAAATAAAACTAACAGCTATTCAGCCCTTACTATGAGAAAGGGGTCTTTAATGTCCATATTTTGCAGATGATAGAACACAGGGCTGGGAAGCCACCTCACTCTTCTATCTTCTTTATGTTTAGATTTCCACTGGATTTATGTCAAGTACTTCTACATGTCAATAAGAAAAAAACTCATTAGAAAAACAGTCAAAACATAAGGATAGACAATACCCAGGAAAAATATAAAGTTGAAAAGCTGATCAGCACTATCAATAATCAAGGAAGTGGAAATTAAGATAATAATGTAATAATTACTAGAAAATACTTTTAATAGATTGTATCTGGTTTGGCACTGGCAGAGACAAATGACCACTTATATGTTGTTGATAGAGAAAGGCACTGTGGCAAGATGTATCAAACTCAAAAGTGAGAATGATGGTGAACCATTTATTCTTTTTCTAGGAACATATGTTAGAAACAGGTACTTGTGTACACAGACAGATGAAAGAAAATTCACCAGAGTACAGTTTATTAATAGCAAAAATATGAACAAATTGCTCAGTCATGAGGGAATTATAAATAAAATTATATCATATTGCTACTATCGAAAACTCTGAGGTAATTAAAAAGAACAAGATAAATCATATGAAAAGAACTCCAAGACATATTTTAAATGAAGGGGAAAAAAATCAAGTATTAATATATAGATAAGGAAATTGCATTGTTACGTCGCAGAAGGAAATAGAATTTGCTGCTGTGAGCTTAAAAGTAGGCTTGTCTGTTTTAATTCTATATACTTCTGGGTTTCAGAATAACTTACAAAGTGTTTCTGTATTACTCATGTAATTAAAAAGTAACACAAATATAAAATTCTTCATGGGTCCTATATTTCTCTCAAGGAGTTATGGGACTCAAGTATACATCAAAAATTGTGTGAATTTTTATACCTATTTTGTATTTATGTTTTAAAAAGTTTTAATAAAATTAAAAATTCTCCAAAAATATAATAAACCCCTCTATATAGGTAAGAACAGCACATTTGGAATCAAAAAATTTTGCACTTACTTTTTATATAAACTTCTATAAAAATACCTTAAAATCTGAACTTCAGGTTTCCCTATGCAAAATCCTATCTTTCCTGTTTGACTTCTCATCTCCATAATCGCATCTACCTAACTCAACTTTTGGAGCTACTGCAAAATACAAAGGAATTCTATAAAATTCACTTTGCAAACAACACAGCATTTTGTATACTGATTGGGCAAGTGTACATACTTAGTTAAGCTAAGACCACTGGGGAAAAATATATAACAACCAACATTTTTTTGTTGTTGCTTTTAATGTAACTCACTATGCAGCTATACTAGAGTTCATAAACAAAACTCAAGATTCAGCTACTTATACTTAATCTTTTACCTCTAAAAATATTATCATCAAAAAATAGTTATAAACTGAAAAGAAAGCCATCAGAATTATTTCAGAAGTCAATACTGAAGTTTCATTGCATGCCTATAATTGAAAAAGGCTTTGTAAGACTAAAAGAAGACAATTCAAATGTTTTTACTCTCAAAACACACAAGGTTGATTAGTAGCTTGTTGTAATTATTGTACGAATGTTCAGAGACAGGGTAATTAGAAGAAATAGAAACTGTATTTCTGTGTCATTTTAGAAAAATTCAATTAAAATCATTCCCAAAACTGAACAAATGTTTAAATTTAAAACTGCTTAGGTTAAAAAAATTTATGTCAAATAATTAAGATAGAGGACAGACAGAGATATGATAGATACATACATGCAACCAAAGAAATGCACTATAAAGATGGATGCTCATAATTACATTAAATTAAACAAAAAAAACCAGATTTGTTTCTCCAACATTTACCCAGAATTTTTTTTACAGAAAATAACTTCACTAATAAGCAACTTAGTGGCTTGAAAGTTAACATGCACAAATACTTCTGATGGTAGAACATGAAATGTTTACTTTAGAAAGTGACAGTTAGCTCATGAAAGAGAAAGAGAAAAGGAAGACACAGTAAGAAAATGATTTAGATTGAAGGTTATAGCAGCTGTGCAAATAAAGAAAATGGTGCAATCAACAGTTCACATCCTCCTGATGGATCATTGAAAAAGCTCTATGTAAATAATTTTGACGTTCAAGCTCCTGTAGAAAATAATACAGTAAAAAAATGCAAGCAAGAAGCTATAAAGTATGAAGAATCTTGCAGTCACTTTTCCTCCAGCAGACACAGGCCACTGATCAGCTGATTTATGTATTGAAAAAAATAACTCTCAGGATTAATGATTTTTTTTAAATGACAAAGAACTACGACCTTTGGTGGAAAACTTAGTAAAGGTGGTATAGACAATATGTTCTGTTGGATCATGGGTAGTATGCAAATGACAACATGATGGCTCAGACTTTAGCCTGGATGCTAACTCAAGTCTCCAAATGGAGAAATTTCTCTCACCTCAAGATTTTTTAATAAAATAAAGTAACAAAAGTTAATGGCCTGCCAGATGTTCACCACAGGGAGTTTGCTTCACGGAAATTGAAGAAGGAACTTAATTTTGAATTTATGGGAACATTGCCCCGTTTTTCCTTGTTTGTCCCACATTGCTTTTCAGCTTTGTTGACCAATGCCAGAAGCGCCACAATGGGACTCTTTCAGTGCTATTCATCTGCATTAGAACAAGATGTGTTTGTCTTTCCCTTTAGTTTTTTTTTTCCTTGCCAAGGTACAGCTAGAAGTAGTAATAACATTATCCTGAAACTGACAATTGCTCTGACAATTTGTGATCAGCTCAACAGAAAGTGAATCAAATGAACCAATCAAGGTATCTTAAAGCACAGTCAGTTACTCAAGCTATAGCATTCTGTGACACAAGGCACTTTATTTTTCAGCTTTTAGATTTAGAGCATTGTATGTGTATTGTTCACTTCTCAAGCATTTTTGAAAAGGAAATGAAATTGAAACGTTGTACTTGGGTGGTCTCCAAGAGTATGTAAAGATAATATTGGAGGAATCAACCTAAGTAGTCTTAGGTTGGGGCCCTATGTGTGGTTGCCATTGGAGAGAGTTGAAGTAAGAACAAGGAGGGGAAGGAAAGGAGGGGAGTTGAGAATGAAGGAATAAAAGTAATCGGCTATTCCTTCAATTATAGAACCATATTTATTAATTATTTAATGTGTGTTTTTGACATCTATCTATATGTAGAATTCTGCACAAAAGCTAGATTCAGTCTCTACTCTTTTCTTCAGCGGCTCCCAATCTTTGAAGTACAAATAGATGCCTTAAGAACTTGTTAGAATTGTGGACTCCCTGACCCCACCTATAGAGAACTTACATTTTAGAAGGTACTTAAGAAGTCGGAAGACTTCTTAAGATGGTGCATGAACTAATACTTGCAAAATGCTCCTTTAGAGTCTTATGAGAAAAATAATAAAATCTATAATTTTACCTAAAAAACCACTGTGGGTGGCTCTTTTACCTGATATCAACAAAAAATAAACTAAATTTTTAAACTGAATATTATAATAAGTATATTATGACTAGCTCAAAGAGAAAATAGAAAATAAATACTTGTTGAATGTACAAGTGAAAGCATAAATGTGCAAACAGATTTACCCAACATGTGTTCTCTGGATACTCAAATTTTCTAACCTGGAATAAGAACCCGACTTAAAACTGATTAGCCTTTGGGGCCCTGGGGTGGTTCAGTCAGTTGAACGCCCGGCTGTTGGTTTCAGCTGACAGTCCAGAGCCTGCTTCGGATTCGCTCTCATTCCCTCTCTCTCTGCCTCTTCTCCACTCGCACTCTCTCTCTCTTTCTCTCTCAAAATGAATAAATAAACTTAAAAAAAACGAATTAGCCTTCCTCACAATGTACAATTTAAATCCAGTTGTTGTGTTACCTTAAAGCACAGTAAGCAAAAGAAATGCATCAGTGGATGGTATATACAAAGTGGCTTATGTGTCTCCATTGGAAGATATTAGTCTAATGCATTCACCCTTGTTCACTGGTGGTGAAAGCAACAAAATGCTCAGTATCCATCACTGAAATAATACAAAGAGAATGGAAAATATATAATTTACCTAATTTTTACTTCTTAAGGGCAGTTTTTCCCAAACTTCAATCATTTGTAGAATATCTTCATAATTCTGCCATATCCTTGTAAGACGTGTCAATGTATCATGAAAAGGAACATAGGGGCACCTGGGGGGCTCAGTCAGTTAAGCATCTGACTTAGGCTCAATTCAATATCTCATGGTTTGTGAGTTCAAGCCCCACATCAGGCTCTGTATTGACAGCTCAGAGCATGGAGCCTGCTTTGGATTCTATGTCTCCCTCTCTGCCCCTCCCTGGCTTGAGTTCTCTCTCTCCCTCTCCTTCTCTCTCTCTCTCCCAAAAATAAAATAAACATTAAAAAAAAGAAACAGAATGGAGATATTTGCTATAGATGCTACCTATTTTATTTCACACTTATTCCAGTTATCTCATGAAATCTCTGGTTTATCTTGCTAGCTGTTATTTCCCTACCCCAAATTTAAATTTAAAATCTCAGTTATTAAAGTTAAAAAGTGTTTGGTTTACCTAAAATTAACTTATGTTCTGGTAGTGGTTGATTCACTGCATTTTGAGATTCCATGCTCAGACAGTCCCAATCTAAGAAGTACGCAGTTCCTCAAATAATCTCACGCTCACCTATGAACGAAGGACTAAGTTTTTCCACGTACAGGAAATTCTCAAAATGTTTAAAATACTTAAACTTTAAAGAGCCAAGTATTTACTATCTCTTCCCAATGGTCTCTGACAAGGAGAATATGTTAAGTGGTGACATTAAATGACTTTGTTTCCAACAGGCCCTTCTTCTCCCCTACCCCGAAACACTTCCAAAATTAAGCCTGTGTTGAAGGAGAAAAACCCAGGCAATCCCTAGCATCACTCTCTATGTTATAGAGGGGAAAAAATTAAAAAGATATGATTCAATTTACCAAGGTAACTCAGACTACAATGAGATGGCCATTATTCCTAAATTATCAACATAATCATCTCCATCTATATGTTTGCCTAAGGAGAACTGTCCTTAGCGTGATGGGTCATATTTTCTAATTTGGTTAAGTCTACTTTGTATGTAATTTATTTTATTGTGTTAAGTTTTACATAAGTTATTTTTATTTTATGCCTGATTTGGGGGCTTAGAAGAAAATAGATCATTGCTAAAGTGCCATTAACTATAAAAGAAGGTTATGTATGTTGCTATTTTTTATCACAGGGGAGAAACTCAGGGGTCAGAAAGAAAGGATTGCCCTCAACCTTCAAAACTTTCTGAAATTTATCTTGATACTGAAAATATACTTGCATCTATAGGCATTTGAGCATTTGAGAAAAGTTTAAAACAGCAGCATTTTTGCTCCAAATTCATTTATATTTAATTTCAAAATAATAAATTAGGTTCATTGAGAAAACTAAATAATATATTATCAGCACTTTGCCCATACGGTGAATTAGGAAATGAATGCCTAACTGACCATGATCTCTTTGAAACTTTTGCTATTTTTTTATATTCACTCACAATGGAAATTTAATCTCATAAGTGATCTACCCCTTCTACTTGTCTTTCCAGAGGTAACAACTGTTCTGCTTTGTCCACAGTATACCATGAAATAGAGGGATAAAACTTACACATTACTTGTGTGATTAAAACTCAATATAAATAACTTTATCAAGTTAACAAAGTATTTGGTTTTCAGCCAAGATGGAAATACACTAATAAAGTTTGTGATGAAGAGTATTTTAATTTTAGGTTTAGAATGATTTTACATTAACCTCTCTACTTAATGTATACTAACATCCATATCCACTCCCAGAACAAGTAGTCCAGAAGGCCACAGTTTCCTTGGAGGAACAAAAGCAAAAAAATTATTAAATCAAAAATATAATGTAGAGATGCATGGCGTAATGAAAGAAAGGGCACAAAGTAGACATGGCAGTGAAGAGAAAAATAACTGTCCAACATATGAGATGCCCTAGGAAGGTCACTATATTGAATACATATCTTTTCTTATGATTACCATATAATGCTAATAGCAAGTATAAATTCATACAAGCAACCATATGACAGGCTATACTAAGTATTTTACACACAATATTTTAGTTCATCTTTGTAAATGCACAATATAGTAATACTCTCATATTACAGGCAGTAATACTCTCATATTGTGTAAATGCACAATACAGTAATACTTTCATATTGTAAAAGCTAACATTTACAGAAATTAAGTAAATACCAGAGCCTCCCAGCTAGTTAGTAATGCAATCAGAACTTAAACTAGATTTGTCTGATTGTAACACTTGGAACTCTTGGCCACTAAGCTCACATCACTTTGTGAGCAAGTCCTCCAGAAACTGTGAGCAGAGTATAAAGCTGACTGTTCCAAACCTTATATCCCTTTGAAATTTTGAGCTTTATCACTTAAATTCCTGTGAATGCTGCCTGTACACAAAAACAACAATAGTAAATGTTTATGTTAATGCTAAAGCTTTGGAACCCGTCCCAAAAAATTAGAGTAATATTTTCATACTTTCCATAGAGATAATGACATGTATCCTCTGGTTTTATGTACCACTATGATACCGCTGCAGTTTGAGACTGTCAGCTAAATGATGTATGAAAATTACAAAAATACATATTATTAAAGAAAATAAAAATTTAAAGACAAGAAACTTTAAAAAGAGGAAAACTTAGGTGAAATATATTTGAAATCATGAATGAAGTTAGTAAAGTGCCTTACCAATTATGGCATTACCAATCATGTTTTTGTTTTTCTATGGAATAGTAATACATGAATAAAATTTTTAAATGGTACACATGCATTTCCACACAGATTAGTCCCAATCCCCTTAAGCAAAAGAGTCTACTGGAATTATTACTCCCCCAGTTTTCTGAACCACTTCAATGAGTCTGGGGGATGCTGCAGGTATAAGGAATCTATTTAACCCCATCCTTTTAATATGTGGATAGAAGAGTAGAAATACATGTCCTTCAGGATCTTGGTAATTTTTGAACATGTGAAGCAGTTACACAAGCACCTGGCTGAAACTTGCTAAAAATGCAAAGGAGAACGTAAGCGTGAGATACATCAACTTTCAAGTCAGTAAGGGGTGGTTTGAAAACTTTACAATGTAATGCACATTGCATAATATAAAAATTCTAAGAGAATCTGCCCTAGCACATTACACCACTTCAGCGGTAATTCTTGAACAACCAACAGCGATCTCAGAGAAAAGTCACCTATGTGTGTATATGTGTGTTTACATGTGTATGTGTGTTTGCTTAACTAGTGTTCTGGTTTTGGTGAGATAGATTTTTTTTTTGTTAATTTATTTTGAGAGAGAGAGGGAGAGAGAAAGTATGAGCAGGGGAGGAGCAGAGAGAGCAGGAGAGGGAGAGAGAATCTCAAGCAAGCTCTGCACTGTCAGCATGGAGCCTGAGGTGGAGGTCAAACCCACAAACTGAGTTGAAACCAAGAGTCGGACACCTAACCAACTGAGCCACCCAGGCGCCCCAATAGATAAATTTAAAACAGATTTCTAACTCAATGATCTAGTTTATTTTGGAAGTTGATTTTTTCCAGAATTTTTATTAAAGTTTAATTTTTAAAACCACATTAAATGAAATTTTTCTGTATTCTCTTGGTCTAGTCAACTATAGTTTTGCCACACGCTATGCTTCTTAGTAGTGTAATAACTATGGCTGGCAATGGATCACTGTACAAAAAATAAATGGCAGGATGACACAGCATGCTTAGTAGATGTGGAACACAGATTTGGACCCAAGATTTTTAGGATGTAATCAATTATATGATTCACAGCATCCAGGAGATAATAATAAACCACGGACAGTCAGGACATTCTTTCCCTTCCATACTTGATTTCTCATCCAGTCTCAAAGTGTCTGGAGTCATCACTGACGTCTCCCTACTTCAGGTCACATATTTAATAATCAAGTCCTGTAGTTCCACTGTCATGGATCTCTCAGATCAATTTCTTCCTTTCTACTCTCATTGCCACCACCATATTTCAGACCTGCATTACCACAATCTGTTCTGTCACAATACAGGCTTCACGCTAATCAATCCTGAAAATGCCATCAGGTTAATCTTCATAAAACGTAATTCTGGACATGTCACTCACCTGTTCAGATAGTCACAACAGCTCCCCGATGCCTAGAGAGTAAAATCCATACTTCTTAGCTCAGAATTCAAAGGGCCTCCTGTATTAAGATTATTGGTGGATGTTTAGTTCCTTCTTAGGTGATAGGACCATTTTTTACTTTTGCGCGTATAAAGTAACAGGCACAGAAATTTACACATAGAAGCCTGTATTCATGCTTATAGGGTCTATCATGGCTCATATATCTACCTTTCTTAACTCTAACATTTCATTATCATAGGATTAAGTTTTCTTATTTTTTAATTTCCTCTGGACTATAATATTCATTACATCAGAAAGTTTCCAACCATAGCTTTTCAGAATTAAGTATCAGAGACAGTTTCTCAAAAGTAGCTATCACTATTTACTCTATATCGCTGATATGAGACATAGAAGAAAAGATATTCCTTTACTTACCTGTAGACCATAAAGCCTGTGGGATCAGAGATTGACTCTAATCTTGAGTCTTCTTCAATCCATCTTTACTTCTTTCTCCAGTTTCTCAGGAATCTTGTATAAATCTGACAAATGTGTTTGCTAATTTCTGAATGCCCTGTCACAGAACAATTAGGTAAAAGAAAAAAAAAAGGGTCAAATGATGTTTTTAAAGGCCATGTTTGAACTAACTGTGTTCTTTTGCTCTGAGTTTGACTATAGGGCTGCATTAACAGTCCACTTATTCAGGAGTTGTTTATCAATGCTGCCTCTCTCTGCACAGAGAATGATTACAGGTGAATCTCCACGTGGGTAATTTAGATGGGAGCTCACTTATCAGACCACTTCTGTTCAATTCAGAACTAAAAATACTTTTGGGGCTCCATAAATGTTAAATAGCACAAAGAATAGTAATAACTAACCTCTTGTTAGTACATATGTTCCTGAGTACACATTCTTAATTTTTTTCCAATTATCATTCAAGAACATTTCAGTTCCCTTTATTCAAGACTGTTATTCAGGCTCTTCTGGAAATGTTTTATTCAGGTTGCACATCTCTCCTCCACAATTTTGATTTAGAATTCAGCTCTCTGATAATGAGCTGAAATTGGGGTCTGAAAGAGAAAAACACCATTTTCTTAAATAATGCTACAGGCATACGTTGTCTTAATCTGGAAAAAAAATGAAACCCTGAAATATTTTTCTGAACTGTTAAAATGCTTGAGTTTTGAAAACAGAGAAGAAAAGCAAATTACAATACAATTCAACTATGTTTTTTAAATATCCATGATCACATCTGCAACATTACAGCATGATGATATGAGTAACATCAAAAACTGGCCTGAGAGCATTTTAGTGGTGTTCTCCAGGCAAACGTGCAATCTGACTAGACATGCATTGTGGGTATAAGTAAAAAACAGAAAATACCTTCTTTTGTGGTGGTGACAGTTGCTGTTATTGTTGTTGCTGTTGATAATAAAGAAAAAGGCCTGCTCTCAGTAGGACAGCTGTGATCAACCCTTTCCCTGGGCTGTAGTATATTCTCTGGTTCATACCTGAGGACAGTTGGGGCAACCTCTTAAGCACTGTAATGAGATCTGAGCAAAGATGCTTTCACAATGAATCAGCCCTGTTTATCCCGAGCTCAGAGAATTGGGGCAACTCATCGTGAGACCTCCCTGTGTTTCACTGTAGAACAGGCTGTTTTGCTTTGACTCTTTCATAAACCCAAGTCTAACACATATCTACTTGGCCATTCTTGAAATAAAAACAGCTAGTCCTGGAGCATCTGATTACTGTAAGTTCAGAGAGCTTTGAGGTTCCAGCTGAGGCAACAGGGAGCTCACAGCTGAATGACTGCTGGCTAATGGAGAAGTCAAAGGACACGGTGGGCACAGGAGCAAAGTCAAACGAGTGTCTCGGTGGGGAAATGTACCAACCCTACAATGACTTGCCCAGGAAATAAGGATACATCTGGAGCCACCTTCCTTTTAAATGACCACCATGACAAGAGCTGTTAAGTATTAAACAGGTGTGTGCTGTTCGTGATTGCATTTGGATCTCCCAACTTAGTGGTGTCAGTAGAACTAATGACTGAGACAGATAAAGTGGCATACTTCCTGCATGGATTAAGATTCTGTGTGAAAGCCAAAATAAAGTGCTGCACACCTGCCACATTTGAGGAAACATAGTCATAATTCCTAAGATGCTTATCTAAACTTTCTGGTCTTAAATTCTCAAATGGATCAGCTCAAAAAGATTTCAGATATTTGGAAGTTAGAGAAAATCACAAAAACTCTTCAGGCATATATCAGTTCCAAATCTCTCATGCAGGAGAGCTTCAAAATTACATTTGCTCTTATTCCTGCATTTGTGATCTGATAAGAGCACTGACATATATTAATTGCTGCAAAATGAAACAAAACAATGACCAAGAATGAATAAAGCATTGGTTTAAAAATATCCCTCATTCCAATGCTCAGTACTTGAATTTGTTACATTTGAGAATATATACATAAACTGTTATGTGGCTGGTGAAATAAAAACTTGCCAAGTATTTTGAAATTTCCCTTAAGAATGTTAAGCTACCTTGTAAACATGATCTTTTCCACTTTTTCCTTCTATAAGCATATGACTGTATTTCAGCTTTTTCTGACATCTTCTCAGTAATTCAAAAAAATCATCTATTCAAGATGTTTTGCTAGGCATTATACAGTATAAAATTATAAAAAAGACATTAGTCCATATCATCTAAAAATGTATTTTATGAATGAAAATTACATGCTTTGAAAACACAAATATAATATATAAAGTGCTAAATGGCATAAGAGAGATACAAAATGATTGGAGGAGTGAAAAAATATTTAAATTAAAATTTCTATTTTGTTGGGTGCCTGGGTGGCTCAGTCGGTTAAGTGTCCAACTTTGGCTCAGGTCATAATTTCACCACTCGCCGGTGCGAGCCCCCCGTGGGGCTCTGTGCTGACAGCTCAGAGCCTGGAGTCTGCTTCGAATTCTGTCTCCCTCTATCTCTTCCCCTCCCTCACTTACACTCTGTCTCTGTCTCTCTCTCTCTATGTCTCTCGAAAATAAAAAAAAGTATATATATATAAGTATATATATATATATATATACATATGTATGTGTATATATATATATATTTTTTTAAATAAAAGATTTTATTAAGATACATCTTGGAGAAATAAAAGAATTTCAACAGAAATAAAAGTTAATGGCTTTTCAGAAAAAAGAGAATATTTTAAGCCACATTAAAATGGACATAATAAAAAAATAAAAAATAAATAAAAAAAAAAATAAAAAAAAATAAAAAAAAATAAAAAAAATAAAAATAAAAAATAAATAAATAAACATTAAAAATAATTTTAAAATTAGTGATAAAAAAAAAAATAAAATGGACATAATAGAATGAAGTCACCTTTGTGGATGGGTTAGGGGCTCAGATTGCCTGGAACAAAGGGTACATAAAGAGAAAGTAGTTGATTAAAATGCAAAGGACAATGGGAGTAAGATCACAGAAACCTTCAGCCATATTAATGAGTATGAAATGTGTTTCCATAAGCTGTGGAGAATTATTAACATGAACTTTTGACTAATTCATTTTATTATTTTATTTGGCAAGTAATACATAACAATGTGACATTAGAAAAAATAAATAATATTACATGATATCTCACCACGGTTAACCTTTTAGTGTACACTGTTTTCAAATATTTGCAAACATGAGACCATACTAAGCATCATGTTAAGTTACCTGCTTTTTAAATTATATATGTATATATATTTAATGCATAATGAAAGTCTTTGCAGAACACATTTCTTTTCGTGTCTTTCTTTTAAATAACTGCATAAAAGTGTATTTATTGAATGTATCCTAATTTATATAACCATTTCTATATTTTTATACATTTACATTGCTTTTTATAATCATTACAAACAAGTATCACAAAAATAAATATATATTGAGTACCTACCATGTGCCAGACACTATTCTAGATAATTTTCATAAAACGGAATAAAATAGGGGCGCCTGGGTGGCTTAGTCAGTTAAGCGTCTGACTTGGGCTCAGGTCATGATCTCACAGCTCTTGAGTTCAAGCCCCACGTTGGGCTCTGTGCTGACAGCTCGAAGCCTGGAGCCTGCTTCAGATTCTGTGTCTCCCTCTTTCTCTGCCCCTTCCCCACTTCTTCTCTGTCTCTCTCTCTTTCTCTCTGTCTCTGTCTCTCTCTCAAAAATAAACACCTAAAAGAACAAAAAACAGAATAAAATAGACTAATGTGCTCCCATGTAACATAACATTTTGTATTTACAATAACATCTCTGTACATGCATCTTTAGCATTAATTCACTTATATTTTTATAAATTTTTTAATGTTTATTTATTTTTGAGAGAGAGAGACAAAGTGCGAGTGGGGGAAGGGCAGAGAGAGAGAGGGAGACAGAATCTGAAGCAGGTTCCAGGCTCTGAGCTACCAACACAGAGTCTGATGTGGGGCTTGAACTTGTCAACTGCGAGATCATGACCTGAGCTGAAGTCGGACACTCAATTGGCTGAGCCGCCCAGGCACCCCAATTCACTTGTATTTTTACAATAATAAATGCTGGATGCAAACTTTCAATGCCAATAGAATTGAATATTTTTAAGAATATCTATATTCTTAAATACAAGCCACAAGCTTGTATTAGAGTATATTTCTGCCTATACCACTGATAAAGTACAGTATTACCAAGATTTTTGTTCTTTGTCCAAAAGGATGCAAATTAAATATCATTTTTATAAGGTATCTTCTTATGTTGCTAGTGATTTTCAATATTTTCAGTTTTGCTGTTACTGGTTATTCTTCTGCATGTATGAAGTGTTTATTTAGCCCTTTAACATAAAAATTTTCATTTTTTCATTTTTATGTCCTCTTTGTGACATTTCATTATAAATTAAGAACTTTGCTAAGTATATATTTATAATATTTATTAATTATATATTTTTCAAATATTTCCTCAAATATATATATGTGACATATGAGAGAAAACTAAATATTTTTTTTAACTTTTTGTGATAAATTTTACTAGAGAGATTTATGATGACTTTGGCTTTTGGTGTTATGTTTTTAAATGACTTACTAATGTCAATACTTATACAATTTATCTATATTTTGCTCTAGCTCTGTAAAACACTTCTTACACATAAGTCATCAATGAATTTATGCTGTGTGATACAGGAGTCAAATTTGCTTTCCTGAGAGGTGAGCCTCCTATCTCCATACCATTGATCAACTAATCCATCATCTACCTCAATGATTTTTCACAAATAGTAAGTTCTCTATAAAAGCATTCTTTCTCTAAGATATAGGGTGTAAAAACTTTAAAAATAGCTCATTAAGACCATTTTCCCCTTATACATTCCCAATACTTCAGTAAATCCTGTCTAGGATTAAAGCAGTAGCTACCAATTCCTTACTTATATAAGAGAATTTTGAAGTTTCTGAAGCCACCTACTAATCTATCCATAAAAGCTGATGATTCTAGGGGAGGCTGGATGGCTCAGGTCATGATGTCACAGTTTGTGGGTTCAAGCCCTGCATCGGGCTCTGTGCCAACAGCTCAGAGCCTGGAGCCTGCTTTGGATGCTGTCTCCCTCTCTCTCTGTCCCTCCCCCATTCACACTCTGTCTCCGTCTATCAAAAATGAATAAACGTTAAAAAAAATTTTTTTTAAAGGCTGATGATTCCAAAAGCCATTATGTGGTCTTTTTTTATTTCTAAACATCTTCCTTTCTAATATCCATAAGTTATTTCATTTTCTAGTATGAATACATGGCCCAAATATTTTAATGAATTCTAACTAGAAAAAAGACACTGTAGCTGCTTATCAGTAAGATTTCTGGCTGTAGTTTAAAATTCATGCTATCTGGGTAAACACTAGAACCTAACAAGCACCTCCATTTAGCCCTTAAGAAGAGGGGTCTAGTACAGCTAAGTCATGTTCTTGAAGGAGCCATTAACAATAGTACCCTCAGATCTCACGTTAATGGAAAGTAAAAGAATTCCCAAATGAGGAATGAAACTATTAAAACCAGACTCCGGAAAAATGGAGGCACATTAATTGGTTAGCCATTTTCTTTTTTTGTAACATCCAAATGATAAGGTCTTCTTTTTCCCCTCCCCTCCCAAAAGTTTATGTATAAAGACTTTCAAGTTGTATTTAAAATGTAGCTGATATAGATAGGGGTGTCTGGGTGACTCAGTTAGTTGAGCATCCAACTTCAGCTTAGATCATGATTTCACAGTTCATGAGTTCAAGCCCCACATCCAGCTTGCTGCTGTCAGAGCCCCTGCTTGGTATCCTCTGTCCTGTATCTCTGTCTCTCTCTCTTTCTCTCTCTCTCAAAAATAAATAAAATAAAAATAAATAAAATGTAGCTGACTTAGGAAAAGCTCAAATGTCTGTGCTTAAAAGACTGAATCTAGTTCAGAAGGTAAATTGCTGCAAAGGAACATATCAGAGTTACCTGGGAACTTTCCAAACCAGATACACCCCATACACACGCACCTCGTATAATGAAGAACTTCCTATGCCTCCCATTTGCCATTAAAACCACTACAAAGTAAGCCATTGCTTCTAATGGAAGTGGATCAAATTTCTGGGGTGTGCTGAGAATCATTTCCATATTAACTAAGAGACTAGGAAACACCTTTACATTAACTAAGAGTATATCATGCAATCATTCAATAAATATTTTTTTGAGCAACTACTGCCTGCTTAATACCTAGCAGGAATAAAATAGTGTGAAAAAAAATAGGCATATGATTAAATAAAACAGCAAGGTCAACATGGAGAGACCTATGATTGGTGTAAAACAGAGTATTATGGGACTATGCAGAAAGAATACCAATCCATTCTTGGCCAATCAGGGAAAGATGTCCAGTGGAATTGGTATTTATGTTGAAACCTAAATGATGAAATAAGTCAGGCAAAAAGCAGAAGAAAGTCTCTGAAGATGCAACAGCCTACATTAATGTCCAGAAGTGAGAGATTACATCATGTTTGAAGACATAAAAAGATATCCAGAATGACCAGAGTGTAGAATTCAAGTCGAAGAAAGGGAGAGGAGATTGAGAGAGGTACAGAGAGAAATGAGGCTAGAGAAGCAATAGGGCGATCATGAAGCACCCACTAAGCCATGTAAATGTGTTTGAATTCTACCAAAAGAGCTCAGAAGAACAATGTGAATATTTTAAGCAGAAGAGCAGCCTAATCTTTTCCTTTGGGAAGAAAACACTGACTGCAAAGTGCAAAACATCTAAGAGGAGGGCAAGTCTAAGTCATGGAAACAAGTTAATATGCAAAGGTGTTTTCTGTTCACTTCTGAATAAAAGTTCAAATAAGTATTAAACCACCAGAACTCTCTGACTAACCATTGATTACTCTGTGAATTATCTAGTTAAAGCACAGCGTGTCTTAATTGTTATACTTAATAATGCACTGTTTATAATTTAAGTTGTTTACTATATGAGGTTTAACACTCAGAGAATTGATTAAATTGGGTAACTCCTCTCTTGGATGGAAGCAATAACCTTCAATGGAATGCTAACTACCTCTGAGAATTATGTTTAACTCAGACTTTCTTTGCCATAGGCAGAAGTAATTGATTTTAGGCTGGGTGAACTGGTTCTTAATACATATGCCCACAGGGAGAATGTCATTTTAATAAGATGCTTCTATAAGCCACATCCTACTTAAAACAGACGGTTTTCCCTTTGTCTTCATAAGCAGAAACTGAAGGAGTCCTGTTTGCCCTTAAGTTCATAGTGAACAACTGTGAAGTAATGTAACACTGAGTCGGCAGTCTGCAAAGTCTCTCTTTGCCAACTCAGCTATCTATGTCTGGTTTGGTTTTTAGCTGAAGCTTTCCTAGGAAAATACATCTATGTGTAACATTCTTGAAAACCACTAATTAGTATACCTAAATCTGCTTGTATTGGCTCTGCCGCAGTTCTCTTGATTTCCCAATCTACTGTTTCGTCCTGCTCCCACCATGCCACAACTAAATAAACAACTGTATCTCAAGAGATCAAGGCGAAAAATGGAGAGTCTTCAAAAAATATGAAATCATTGATTCATAAAAGCAGTCAAATTTTGATGTTGATGCACAGATTTTACCTCCTGGAGTATAAGCACTAAGGGTTGTTCAGGGCTATTAACTGAGTTGTAGGGAAAACTGGTTGCATGTCTCCAATTCATGTTTACATATCATCTGTTACATTTTTTAATTTCAATAAATGTTTGCCAGCTCACATAATACATTATGTCATATATTATATATGACATTAAATTTATCTATACATACATCAATGTTCATATATTTAGACCTAAATTATCTATATAGCAATGTTAATACTATCAATCAAATTTACTGCCCATTGTTCTTACTATGTAGCATCTAGTTTACAAAATCCCACATGTAGCCTACTTTTAGGCATTTACAAAATAAAACATTTATTTAAAAAAAACCAATTTCTTTAATCTTTTCAAATTATGGTTGGTATTATAGTTCTTTAACAATAATTTTCACAAACTATTAATCGCAAACTGCTGGTGGTAACCTGGCTTATTTTACATAATACACGAATGGACTTTTAAAAATATTTTATTAGTTATGCATTTATTCTAACATCAGTTGGAATAATAGAGCTAGAACACAAACACTGTGGACAGTAAGGTGCTGCGCTATAAGGACTTGACTGCCAACCCCAAGGACACAACCATCCTGGACCTGGAATAGCCTGTCCTCATCATAATCTACAAGCCCCACTGTTCCTATTACCTCCTGGAACACATGGAACTGCTCAGAAGCCAAGAGCTCACTGTCACCCATATCCACATCTCTCCACCATCCCCAGAGGTGTGGGTGGAGAGCCAGACCCCTAGAATCATCTCCCAGGCTTCAGCCACAAGAATCACTGTGATCTCCCTACCCCAGACAGGCTTGGCCCATTTCCATCATCATCCTACTCAGATTCCAACACGTACAAGCAGCCACCCACCCACAAGCAGAGAAAATCCACGAAGGCAGCCCTCAGAGCAAGCCTTTCATTGAGGACCTCATCATCGAGTCATCCAAGCTCCTTGCAGCCCTGCCCCCAACTCCAATGCCCACCAAGACTGAACTGATTATTAGTCAATGCCCTCTGTTGCTGTTCACTGTGGAGAATTAAAGAAACAGAGGCATCACAGAAAGAGGCAGAGGAAGATGATAACTCCAGAGAAGAGATGAAGCCTCCCAGGGATGAACAGAGACAGGAACTCAATAAAGTGACTTTAAAAAAAAAATCAATGTTTATATTTAAGAAAGAGAGAGACAGATTGTGAGTGGGTGAAGGGCAGAGAGAAAGGGAGACACAGAATTCAAAGCAGGCTCCAGGCTCTGAGCTGTCAGCACAGACCCCAACACAGGGCTCGAACCCAAGAATCATGAGATCGTGACCTGAGCTGAAGTCTCATGCTTAACCGACTGAGCCACCCAGTGCCCCAGTAAGGTGACTTTCTAACTTGAGAAGATAATCTTGAAGGAAGAGATGAAAAAATCATCGCCTACATGAGGAAAACCCAGTCCCTACTCAACCAGACACCATTTGAATCCTCACTGCACCCTGGGACTTCTAAGTGTTTTCTCCCTAACATGGCAAGGCCACCATGAGCCAACTACAGCCCACAAACTTCAGCCCATGGAGAGTGAGACTGGAAGGCCAAGCCCAAATCTGTCACTATGAAATGCTGATAGCAATTAATAAGAGGTGAATCAAGTTTCACCCTGTAGGTATGGATCAGATGAAGTTTGAGAGGTGTCTGTCAAGAGAGGATTTATCAAAAAGTCCTCTCTCTTTTGATTGCCCCATCATGACTCACCATGGCTGACACTCACTAGTGCTGCTTCAAGTCTCTGGAGTTGGGGTCACTGACCCCAAGGCATCCTCATCCCATGGTGAGCAGGGGAATGATCATCTCTTAGGGGATCAGGGAGGTTGGGGCAAAGGAGGATTTGGCTCCACTGCCCAAGTGAAGGGGCAGCCAAGACCTCTGCAGCCCCTAGAGTTGTGAGACATTGACTTTCATCCCCATAACAACAAGTAGGGGTATTCTTTCTCATCCCTGGTATTCACTGCACAAGGTAAACCCAGTCTGGACTCTAGCAGACACAAAGTTGATATTTGTGCCCTCTCTCTGCCTGCACCCCATAAGAAGATTCCCAGAAGAGACTGAGAAAAAATAAACATGGTGCTTCGTGGTCAGACCTCTCAGGTGTGTTGAGTAATGGGTGGATAGAACCCTCAGCCCTGGTAGGAGGAGGGTGAGTGTGGGAAGCAGCCAGGCAGACAAGTGCCCGAGTACTTCTCACCTCACATTTTACAGCTTGCCCTGTGCCTGGGCCTCCTGCTTCTCTGACTCTAGCTGGAGCAGGCTCCAGCTCAGGGAGAGCTCTAGCAGGGAGGCTGTCCTGCTCTCTAGTTCACCCTGTCTTTTACCTGCCACCCCCAAGCATCAAAGCCCCTTGCTCCAGTGCTATAACTTTCTCAGAAGCCTTGACTTATCTTGGAGATGTCACTTATACAAAACCCCAGCCTCTAGGGCCTGTGCCTCTAGGCACAGTCAACTAGAACTCTACATTCTAACACCAGCCCAAGTCCTGGAAAGAACCCAGGATTTCAGAGTCCTTTGGACAGGATCAAGAGAACAGCTACAAGCACATGTCTCAGTATCTTGGCTACCACATCCCACTCATACCCATGCATCCTCCAGCATACTCTCTAAAGAATACAATTTGGGGGAGCACTGACCCCTGCTCTCCTCACCTAACTCTCTGCCCTACCTAAATCACACTATCATTTTTTCTTCTCCACAAATATATATGTGTATATAATTTTACATTATTCTACATATATATACATACATATTCTACACACACACACACACACACACACACACACACACACACACACACAGTAAAACCTTGGTTTGCAAGCATAATTCATTCTGGAAACATGCTTGTAATCCAAAGCACTCATATATCAAAGTGAATTTCAACAACCATTGGCTCAAATGTGATCATGTGACATTCGGCATTACATGCTCCTCACATTGCAAGACATCACTCATTTATCAATTTAAAATTTATTAGAAATGTTTGCTAGTCTTGCGGAACACTGGCAGAGCAAATTACTTGCAGTCCAAGGTTTTACTGTTGTTGTTGTTGTTGTTGTTGTTGTTGTTGTTTTCCATAGATATAGGTATATCTGGGTCTGGGTTTTGTTCCTGCCCAGACCCTGACATCCTGTTTCACCATGTGTATGATAATGCTGGGAAGGGGGACTGTGCTTGGAATTAAAGGTTGCAGTGGGTCCCATCCCACCCCAAAAATACATATATATACTACGTGAGCGTTTTATTATTGTCAAAAGTTAAGTAAAACAAAACTCAGTGTATAAAAAGTGGATTTGAAATGTGTGCATGTGTGTGTGTGTGTGTGTGTGTGTGTGTGTAGAGAGAGAGTGAGAGAGAGAGAGAATCCAATTACAAATGATACCCAGATAAGGAAAAATTATGAAGGTAGTTTTTTTTCCTGCCTTCAGACTTGAACTAAAACATCAACTCTTCCTAGGTCTTGACTCTGCTGGCCTTTGGACTAGAACTACACCACCAGCTATCCCAGGTTTCTAGCTTGCTGAATCACCCTAGGACTTGCCAGTCTCTTAGGACTTGCCGGCCTCCATAATCATGTGGGCCCATTCCTCGCTTCCTTATAATAAATCATTTGATAGCTAGATAGTGATAGAGACATATAGATATAGATACAGATGAAGATATACAAACTAAATGTTGGGAAAATTTTTTATTGTACTGATGTCATTACATGCATACCCACACACACATTCTGTTTCTCTGCAGTACACTGAGTAATATACGGTTACATCAGAAGATTGAAGATAACATGTCCATCCTAACATGAGGACCAGGAGATCAGCTCATGTTTCATATGGTATCCCAGTAATGGAAACAACGTGAAAAGAACAGTTATCTCCCAGAATGACATGATGACTTTGATAACACCTGCACATATTTATAAAATGCATTCTTGAAAAAAAATTATTATTTTGGGGTGGCCAAAAGTGAAGTCCATCTCATTAATTTGCAATTGTATTTTATATTTTCTCCTCACCAATGACTTACTTCCATGTGCTTCTAATCGTGGAAGTGCACTTTAATAGAGCTATAGAATATAGTGTTAAAGAGATGACACATTTACCATTGTGCAGTAACAGAAAATCAATGGCCACTAGTCATAGAGGCTTTTTCAATTTCTATCACACATGGTATGCAGCTCTTGCTTCGGTGGATAATCCAATTGTAAACAGTGACTCACTGTTAACAACTCTAGGAAATAGGATTAGCAATTTCTAATTTCAAAGTAAACCTATTTCATTTTTGTCCTGCAAATAAAAACAATGTTTTCAGAGATTAAGCTTTTCAGCTTTTAGAGCTCCCCAGAAACAAAAATGCTGGAAACGAAATTTTATTGTACTAATGCCATTAATGGAAACCAATGAGTATATGTTCCTAATAGCTTTTTAACAGTATGGTACTCCTCCTCCTCCTACTACTACTAGATTGAATTTCAATGAGGGGAAACTTAAAACTTGAATGGAAAGAAAACTTAATTGTACCTCTGGAAACTAAAAATTTTAGACGTATCCCCTATCATTGTAATCAGGAGAAGAACTGAAAGTCCATATATGATTACAAAAATTTGTTTCCACATCAAAAGTTTGGTTGGTTTTGAAACACAGTTAAATTGGATCAATGATCTTGTAATTTCTGTGAAATATTTATGGTACCATTCTAAAGCCTATTTTTCCTACTTTATCTGTGAATTCCTTTAGTAAAACATTGCCTTTATAGAAAACTATACCTCCAGAGTTACAGACTCTTCTCAACTCTTAGTCCAAAGAACAGAAGATGTCTTTTGTCCTGCTTTTAGAACACAAAAGTGTCACTGTGTTAAGCCATTGGGTCTCTGTCCATAATACTCCTGTCTGGCTTTTTTAAAAATGCCTATGTTTGAACCCAATATACAGAGATTTCTCTAATTGGTCCAGACTAGAAACTGCTAATCTATGTTTTTTAAGCTCTCCAGATATTTATAGTATACAGCCATAGTGGGAAACATTGGCCTAGATTAAACAATGAAGGTTTACTCAGAAAGAAGCCCGAGGCTATGTAACTGGGATTTAGAACCACAATATTTATTGTTCAAGTTTGTAGCAAGAAAACTGTACTGAATCCAAAGGGCAAATAAGATCAATCAAAAGACAGAATAAAGTTAGTGGACAGGAAAGTCAATATTGCAAACTGAAGGAGTTTTGTGGAACAGTTTTTATGACTAGTGACCATTGGCAGAAAGCAGATTCAGGAGTTAACTTGAATAAGCCATTCCAGGCTGAAAAAACTAAGAATAAATATCTCCCTAGCTCCTTCTGTGGGAAACTTGACTACGTGTCCAAACAAGAAATTATATTATCTGGACATGGGAAGTTACCTTTTTTTTTTCCCATTGAACTCATTAATAGTCAACAAACTTGTTCACATCATTCTGATATGAGTACATACTATCTAACATGAAATTAGAGAAAGTTTGTGTCATTTATAAGTTATGGCACAGAGCAGATAAGAATCAGAGCCCCAGGTCCATGACTGGCCAGTCCCACTCACCTTTAAAATCCCACTCACCTTACAAATTTGTAAAGTACTTTTATGAACTCATTGGATTTGGAAGCCACTAGAATTAATTCATGTATTAATCATTTATTTTGTATTAGCTATATCTTATAGGCACTATGCAAGATGTTAGGCAGTCAGGAAAAGATATAGCCCCTGTCCTCAAAGATCTTACATTCTCATAAACTAAATAGAAAGTTATCCAACTATCAAAACTACTATATAATTAGTGATATGCTAGAAGGTAAGAACAAGGTGTGAGAAGGACAGCACAAAAGAATTCAATAGGTATGGTTGGGAGTGGACTGCTAAGGCCTATCAAAATGCTTTTGAGAGATTATATTTCTAGTGATTCCTGAAGCAAAGAAAGGAAGCATTAAGTGACTATAGTGCAAAGCCACAGAAAATTCAAAGATCATGCATTAAGGAATGGTCCAAAAAGGGGCTGCATGTAAAGAGTGACATAGGAAAGATAGAATAAGACATGGGTTTTTCTTAATACCCAAGACTGTTTAAATTATATCTTAAGAGTAATAAAGAACATTTGAAGATTTCACACAAGAGTGTGAACAATCAGATATTTAAGAATTAAAAGAAGCTAAATGAGAGACAGAAACATTAGTTATAAGACTATTGAAATAATACAGTTGATACTTAGCTAAACAAAGCTACGATGACTAAGATAGAGTCTGAATATAGAGCGGACAAAGTTCATTGAAGAGGCAGTTAGAAATTGATGAGGTTTAGTGAAACAGTAGGAATGAGGAAAGCTGGAATAATATAAAATCACTCCCAACCAATTTTTAGCTTATGAAATCAAGTGAAACTGAAGTGCCATTTATTAAAGGGGATAAAATGAAACAATTGATTTAGGACAGAGGAATTATAAGTTCAGTCCTACACAGTTGAATTTGAGGTGCCACTGGGCAGTTAACGGGAGCAATCTTAGAACAGTTGGAGATATGCTATGATGCATAAGAGCAAGTTTGTGTTTGAGTCAGGTATTGTGAGTCATCAATTCGTATCTCCTTGTTATAGCCCTGGGTCTTCTCAGGAACATGATTCCAAGCTTTGCCTTCCTGATGCAGAAGAGACCACAGAACCAGTTGATGGTAATAATGAGGTGATGGAAAAGGTGGTAAAATCTGCACCTTTGTCACCCAGTATATTTTTTGAGAAGGCAGTGGGCTTCAGATGAAGCCATGGAAAACAAAGAAATAGAGAGTACAGTGAGGATACAGGTCCAAAAAGTAAGATAAGAAACAGAATTCAAAAACTAAAAAAAAAAAAAAAAAAAAAAAAAAAAAGAGGCCAAGAGAGAAATGCAATTTAATGTGAAGAAAATGAAATAGTCAACTATACTATCAAATACTACTCAGAAATTAATTATATACGAACCATAGGGGTACCTTGGTTGCCCAGTCAGTTAAGAATTTGATTCGATTTCAGCTCAGGTCATGATCTCAAGGTTCAACAGTTCGAGCCTTGCATTGGGTTCTGCGCTGACAGTGTGGAGCCTGCTTGGGATTCCTCTCTTTCTCCTTCTCTTTCTGCCACTCCCCTGCTCTCTAAATACATAAATACATAAACTTAAAAAACAGAACCATAAATTACTCAATCTTACAATTAGAGGTTTGGGGCAATATTGGCAAAAGCAGTTTCAGTAATTTCCAAGGATGGGATTCTAAACACAGTGAGTTACATGTACATGGCATGAACAGGAGGTGAGAGATAGTCTTTGAATAAACTTGACTGTTAATGGACAGAATTGTATAGTGTGATGCCTAGTAAAATATATAAGATTGAAGTGAGTTCTGGGTTTATTAACAGTTTTAGGTTGGAGAGATGGAAATTTGTTGAAAGGAGTGGCATAGAAGTCTTCCAGTTATGAGATTCAGCCATGATATTTGATGGACTGAAGTCCCTAAGGAAATGGGAATGATGGGATCCATAGCAAAGTATGAGGGATTTTTTTTTAACAGAATGATCGCTTCCTGTGAGAAGAGAAGGAAAAGGCAGAGTGGATACAGTTAGGTTGAGAAATGAGAAAAATCCTCCTAGTTTAGTCTGTTTTCTCTATGAATTCTAACGCACAGTCAACTTCTGTGAGTCAAAGGATAGGAGTAGGGAATCTGAGAAGAGTTATGGGAGTCTAGAATAATAATGCATACAAGAGAGACTGATGAAAAGCTTAAAGGATTTCGAGGAAGATTTAAGTACCTGCCTGAAGCTAGAAACTATAAATCTGTTCTCTCCCTTCCTTCCATAGTTATATGATTCCCTTTAGCAGTGGCCGTTTGCCTGAACGTAGTCAGAGATAATCCAGGCTGACGACTAGGCTTCAAAGTACAGGTATTGAGAAAGACACGGAAACAAAGCTGTTGAGGTTATTGGAGAGAGGGAGATGAAAACGTGGTTCACAGTTTCAAGATTAAATGCAGAAGAAAACGAAGCTAAGATAGAGAACCAGAACATCGAAAAATCAAGGATCGAACAGTTTCTTTGAAGTTAATGTACAGGTAGAGTGAAAAAAAGGAGTTGAAATTTGGAAAAGAATAGTCAGTAAGTAGACAGTTGCAGCTTACTATCGCATAATACAGCAATTATTTTATTTTGTACCATTATCTTCCACAATCATCCCTGGCACACAATAAATGTTTGTGGAATTAAACTTAATCTGAGATTGATAGAAAAAATATTTCCTTAATTGAGAGATAAACCACATAGTACTCTACACTATAAAATACTTCTCTCACACAGGCAGAGCATAAAGGTCTTATATTCAGGCTAGTAAACCACTCAAAAGCAATACCGAGCACTAAGCTTCCAATTTCAACCTAAAATTCAGAGGATCTGATTCAAATACCATGTTTTGGCCAGTATGATTTAATTTTAAAACTAGATGAGTCATCCTGTCCATGAGGTATTTTAAGCATAGATTGCATTGCATGAAGAGACACCCTACCTAAAGCCTAAAACTGAGGAAACATAGCAAATTATACACAATCTTTGTGGTTGACTTTTTTCCCCACAGAAAAGTAGATTAGTTACCAGAATTTGACTTCACTCAGCTGAAGAAATTGATCCTAGAGATGCATATGTTGACAATCACTTGTAATAATATCACTTTTCTCATTTTCGAGGAAAAAAAGTCCTTAGAGATCACTTAATCCAAGTACTTCATTGTGCAGCATGAAGACGAAGTCCTAAAAAAGGTTAAACAATGTTTCCAAGGTCATACAGAAATTAGGCGGCTGCACTGTAACAGGACCAAACTCTTCCACCGCAGTGAAAATCACTGGAATATTTAAGAAGCTCTCTAGCTTATTTATATAAGTATGTATATCAGGGAAATTGAGTGAAACGGGCATGATTTCAATAGAAGCGATTGCTTTCCATCTACCTCTTACGAGAGCACTGTGGGCTAAAATCTTGCTCATGCATTCTCTTTTGTTGCAAATGAGCAATAGAAAGGTTCAAATAGGTGATAACCACCCCCAGCACACACACACACACACACACAGAGGAACAGACAAGAATAATAGAGAGGAAGAAGATCTATGAAAACATAATTCACAAACTGAAGTTTCTCTCCCCAGGTAATTAGAAATAGGCTGTATTTGCCTATCTTTTTTTTTGTAATCCCTGATGTGTTTGACTAAAATGATAATTAGCTATATTTTCCACTTTGGTTGAGACATATTGTATATCATGTATAGTGTGGTTCTGGTCTCAAGAGGGAAATGGATCATCAGGAGAGTATTTTTCAAAGTCTCCTCTCTGTAAAGATTTACTGAGTTGTCTCTAATGTACACTGACAGCTTCTGCATTAAAATTAGAGGAAAGTAGACATCGATATTGTCAAGCTAAAAAAAAAAAACCTCTCCCCTTTCATTTTCATTCTACTAAAATAAATCAGGTCCATATCTTTTAATATTTTATTAGAATTGTTCATTTCTGAAGGTCAAGAGCAAAATGACTTTTCAAAGTTTAAAAAAGATTAAAAAAAGGTGGCAGTTAATTGATAGTCTCCAGACACCAACAACAGTCTGGACCAGAAGCTGAAAATCTGTATTAATTTCCTTGCTCAAAGTTACTAGTGTTACTTAACAACGTAACTGAACTTTGGTGCGCCCTATATGAATTTGTTTAAAGTAACAGAAACCCATCCTAGATAACTTAAATAAAAAGAAAGTGATTAGAAGAATATCAGGGCATTACCAAGTAGGTGGAATTGTGGACACCCAGGTTTCAAATCAGAGCAAGAACCCAGACGAGAACTACTTTTCCGGAAGGAAAAGAAAACAACAACAACAACAACAAAACTGATGGAATGAGTTCTAGCTATTTATTTTGCCCTGTTTGATTCTACTCAAGATTTATAACCCTAAAACAGAGACTCTATTTGCCTAAACTTGGGGTTCACAGGTACACCCTTGATTACACAGGAGTATTGAGATGGGGAGGACCTGCTGGCTTCAGTAAGCCAATATGGCTAACTCCCCATGCTACATACAATGGGAGAGAGAGTTTTTCAAAAGAAAATCAGGGTATTGCTAAGAAATGGAAATTCATGCTGGGCAGTCAGCATTTTAAAGAATATCCACTTCAAGCCAAAAATCTTAGTGTTGATTTTGAAGGAAATAATAATAATAATAATAATAATAATAATAACAGCAGCTACACTTAATGCAAATATTCCTGTTAACATATATTACAATGTATATGCTATACAAAGTCCCCAAAATCAAAGCAGCAGAGAGTACACTGGAAACCTGGGACATGTGCCCTTCTCAAGTGATAGTGTTTATAAAAATCTTTTGCTTACCAGCAGCAGTCTGAATTCCTGAAGTGGCCAATAATTTATTTTTCCTTTCTAGAGCCACAGATCAGGCTTCACATTTATAGGTCTGGTAAGTCACTATAAGTCTAACATGGAGGTAGCAGTTAGTCCAGCCCAAAGGAAAAGAAGTAGAATCACTTCAGAAATGACTTAATCTATGCTTCAAACTAGCATATCCATCCTGAAAATCATTCCTGACTACATGAGCACCTGAGAGATATTTGCATTGGAGAGTTCTGATCTGACAACCGCAGACATTAACCCTTAATAACATGTAATGCTGCAGTAATTTCACCTATTTGCAATTCATAAGCACGATCTGTTTGGAGCAAAAATAAACTACCAAAAGCAGATTCAAATGGTTTCAGTTTAAGGTGATGACTAATAAAATAACGCTTAACGCTGGGCAGAACTCTAAATCCCACCTCAGTGGTTCTGACAACTTTTCTATTTCCTGAATTAATAATTAATATAGGAACCTCTTCTATAATACGAACGTTTTCTTTTATGTGTATCGTGTGCTGCTCGAGAAATACATTCTTAGATGAGATAGTGAAAATCAATGAACAAGTTGGAATAATTCCAAAAATTTTGAAATAATTTCATGAACCAAAATGGTATTTTAGCACAATTTTAAAGGATGTTACATAGAGTTATAAGACATATGTCTTAGAAGGTAATCGAGAAACATTTTAGTCTAAATGCTTTATTTTGTGAAATTTCCAATGCCCTAATAGCACATGCTGCATAATTAAAATCAAAGACAAGTCACTCAATACAGAACACAGGATTGAGTATGGAAAAATATCCAACATGCTCCTGAATATAAGCAATATATGGTTCAAAAAAATGATATGAAAGCTGATACATTGTCTACCTCTGACATTTACCTTTGTGGTCAGAAAAAAAATTGTCATAACTCATGCCCTTTTTCCCAGAGTCACTAATTTTCAAATTTCTAATGGAAAACATACTACTGTGTATTGCGTCTCAAATAACTTATTGACAGTCTTCTTCTTCCTTCTTCAGTATTACCAAAGGCATTCATGGAGAGCAAACAAGCATCTCAGAACTGGAATATATCAAATAACTTCCCAAAGAAATATGGCAATACATTCTCACAAATTGGGAGTGCAGAGAGGAAGAGAGGTTTTCATAAAATATTATCTTAAAAATAGAGCAAATCTATTTATATAGAGCAAATCATATGTTTAATGTATTTTGTGAGCAAAACATGCACACACAGAGGATCAGACTTTTAGAATTAGATAAAACTGTACAGATAAATTAGACTGCTGTTTCATAATTGCAGTAAGGTTATTTTGATAGGGTGATATTAATTTTTAAGGGCATACTATTTATGCATCAACATAAGTATAATTAGAACTCCAAATGCCATATTTCCCTGATAGTTGCATTAAGAAGAAGCTAAAGGTTTGTTGTTTGGTTAGGGTTTGGTTTTGGTTCTTTTTTTTTTTTTTTCAAAAGGCTATTTTAGAATGTTAACAATTTTGAGATATAGGTAAAGGTAAATGTGTATTCACTATACAACTCTCAGAATTTTTCTATGTACTAGAAGACTGTTATAATATTAGTTATTTCACGCCTCTGGGCACTTTGCATACAATTGAGCTTCTCTATCTTCTCTACCTATCTGATTCCAATCATCTTTAAGCTCAAATATCATTTTCTCAGTCAGGTGACCTGTCCACACAGAGTTAGAGACCCACCCAACTGCAAGTGCACTATATGCTGTCCCCAGAAAATGATATTTGTTGTATTCTTTAACACCTAATTTGTTGTCAATGCCATCTCTTACACTTCCAAGGGACATGCAGACATGCAATAAAATCACATGGAGAAAAATTTTAAGGTACTGATATAATTCTGCACTCAGACTTGGTGAGGAATAAGCAACCGCATTTTTTTTAAAAGTTCTCAGTTGAGTCTAATGTTCATCTATTGTCAAGAGTAACTGCACTCGCCTGTAAACTCTTCAATGTTAAAGAGCTTTTATTACTCATTTACTTACAGCTTATTGATTCAAGTACAGCACATGGTGGGCACAGAGCCCATATCTCAACGTTTAGGGATTCATATAATATAGTAGTAAATAGCAAATCAGTAATGATGATGCAGATAGCAATATGTGGAGAAGTATAGATTGAGCTGGAAGCAAGCCTGCATAGACCTGATCTTTAAACGAAGCTTAGCTGAAAAGACAAGAAGAGTAGGAGGATCATTAGTTCTAGCAGCACAAACTGCTTCTTGTATTTAGGCATAAATCTGTAATATTAAAGAAAAAATATTTCCTGCCATGGGAATCAGAGCTCCTGGTTAAGTGGTCCCTGTAAGAGTGAAAGCTTCTATGCTCCGGTCTCTGGCCACCACTCAGCCCACTGTGAATGCAGAGGACCTCCTGAAAGTGAAGAAATTCTCAGAGGACTTTGGACAGGAGAGTTAAAAATTTCTTCACTCGGTGATGGTGAAGGTGGGAGGAATTGATTGGGGTAAAAAAAATCCATGGCACCCCCCACGTCAGCAGCCAGACAGGGCCCCGGGGCTCATCTTCACATCACTCTGGCGTCCCCTCTGCTGTCTGGCCACCAGCCGGGGAGTGGGAAGGAAGGGCCTCCGGGGCTGCAGAGACAGAAGCACATTCGGCACTGGGTGGAATACTGGTTCTTCCTACTTCTTCCTACTGGTTCTCCTCCTCTTCTGGATGCTCATCAATTCCTTGTCCTGCCCCTCCATGTTTTGTTTTGTTTTTTGAACCCTTCTTTGTTCCCCTAAATTAATGCTGCTTGGATTTTTGTTCTTTATAAAAAAGTTAAAATCTCCCAGAAGCGTCAAGGAGTAGGAGCAGCCCACACTGTGGGGTTGGTGCAGACCGTCAGAATGGCTTGCCAGCTCCCTCCGCCCTTTCCTTCTAACCTAAGTTTTACTCCTTGTGCACACAGTGGCGAATGCCCTGGGTCTGTGCACACAATGGCGAATGCCCTGGTCCGCCAGCCCAAGTCCTGCCTGTAAAGGCTGAGAGTAAAGACAAGCCATTCCCAACCCCTACGTCAGCATCCTGGGCCCTGTGTCCTCCCTGCAGGAGGAGAGGATGGTTTTTGTGAGCACAAAGCTATGTAGATCAGAATGAGTGAGGGCAGTCAGGTAGGGTTTCACTGCTGCCTTCTCTTCCCTCTGAATGTGAGAACGAACCCAGCCACTGCCCCTGGCACCCCACCCTGGAAATGGGCTAATAAATCCTTTTCCCCCTTGAAAAAAAAAAAAAAAGAGTGAAAGCTTCTAACACTCCAAAAAACTGTAAACTTTCTATTAATAAAGAACTTAGTTGCATTCAGATATTTTCAGGAGGTTATGAGAATATGTTCATGCAATTTTATTACAGGTCATTTTTTTTTTCTTTCCTAAATATAATCTATTGTCAGGTTAGCTAACATACAGTGTGCACAGTGCGCTCTTGGCTTCAGGAGTAGATTCCCATGATTCATCGTGTACATACAATACCCAGTGCTCATCCCAACAAGTGCCCTCCTCAGTGTCCATCACCCCCTCCTCCCTCCCATCAACCCTCAGTTTGTTCTCATCATCAGGGAAATATAAATCAGGTCATTTTTTTTAATGAAGTCCCATGTCTCTTTCTTCAGTAAAACCATATAATTCTGTCTTTAAAATAGTTTCCATTTTGAGTTGCCATGCTCAAAGTGAGCATTCTGAATACTATAAAGAGATGCCTTATTTCACATAATTTCACATAATTCAGATAAATATATCAGGCATGCAGGAAGCACTTGGTTTACTGAGGAATGAGTCACTATCTGTGCTAAAATATAAGTGTCCTTGTATCAAGGAAAGGCCATTCCTGATGAATGAAGCATGACTGAGGGCCTCACCATCACCGCCTCCTGCAGAACTTTTCCCTCCCTTTCAACCCCCATTATGCATACATAAAACTATTGTTTCTCTCCTAATATTCCCTTCTTTTTCTGGGTAAGTAATTGTGAGATTTTTATTAGATAATAAAATCCTAAGTGTTCTGAGTTAATTTCAATATATAATACTAATAACATTAATTCATTGGTGAAAAATTAGCACTGTAAAGGCATTGATATTGTTATAATATCTCTGTATCCTCAGTTTCTCAAACAATATCTGGTGGACAACAGGCACATGACAAACATTTGTTAAGTAAATCAATGAATTAGTGATACTACACCCACTCTTTCATACAGTACATAGAATGAGGTAAAGCAAATGTAAGTTAGTGTTCCTGTGTTATAAAATACATTTCTTTTTACACTCAAAAACCTAGACTTAAGAAAATCCAGAGTAGCATATCTTCAGGCTCAAAAATTTACAGTCAACCACAGTGCTAAGATTTGGGACTATTAGTCGACACTCTTCCTCTCCTTGTAAAGCCTGAATTCAAGAGCTCTTGAAAATCACCCAGAGTAGATTGAAAGAGGATGCAGAGGGGTGTGAAGTTTCTATCCAGTCAGCCATAATAAAGAAAATCACAATACCATCCAGAAAGGGAAATAGTACATTTTAGCAGGTAGAAGAAAACGCATTCTCTTCTACTATTGATAGGTGTATAAAATTTGGGATCCAGTTTCCTATCATCAAAGACCCAGAAACCTGAAAATGTGTTTCCAAATTATTCATAACATAAAAAAAAACCTAGTGATGGATATCATAGAACCTCAAATCTGGTGCTTTTTAAATTTTTTGCCAGGTACAAAATCATTAGCAGAGAAATATACCGTGACTAGCATGTCATACAGAGGTCTCCATGCCTTTAATGTTGCTATTAATAGCTAGGGAAATTCAGAGCTTCTTACTTATTCTCTCATTGTTTGCACCTGATGTCAACTTAGTCAGAATGATTTGTTTAAAATATGTAATTCAGAAGGCATCTCAAGAAGTAATGTGGAATGTATAAACCTGGCCTGCCTAATTTCAAGTGAAATACAAGAGAGAAATGCATATTAATGTAAAATGACTATAAATCAAAAGCTATTTCATTTTCTAGGGTAGTATAAAAGCCAAACCTGTTTGAAACCATAATTCAGCTGTCATAATCTCTTAGATATACCACTGACCTTCCTTGGAAGTTTCTGTCACATAGAAGTGAATGGATCAGGAGGAGCAACATTAAATCACATGGCATTACGGAGAGCCAGGCACTTGAAAGTAATTTAGCTCACTTGAGCAAGTCCTTTAACCACAAGTCACACTTTCCTAGATAGAGATTCCTTTTGCTGTACATGCACATACACTGACATAAAACACATTCACTGTGTAGACTATACAAAGAGATTCATTGTGTATTCCATGTCTGTGCTTACGGATTTTTTTTCCATCAATATTGAACTCGGGTGCTCCTGTGTTTTCAAGAAACAGCTAAAAGATTTTGTGTTGTAACTCCTGAAGCCACTTGTCTGATTAACTTAAGGATGTAGATTTTCTATGGGTATTTTACATTTATTATTAATAAACAGCCAGTATCTAACATGATTACTTGGCTGCCTACCTCTCCAAAATGAATCATTCTATTAAAACTGTGACTTTCAACGTTAAGCCTGAGGTAGGAAACGGGTTTGAATTTAGAATCATGCTATTCACCAATGCCAAGGATTGTTGTTAGGGATTTTAAAAAAATTTGGGGGGAGGAGGGTTTAAGAAAAATCTGCCTTTGGAACTTATGGGGGCTTTTAAACTGGAAGAAAATGGATGATGTTTATTTGACTCCATGTGCAATTGTTACTAGATTTTCATTGGAGTGCTGCTGTTTTTTCCATGGACTATGATTATTTTACCATTACCTCTTCCCCCAAAAATAGAAGATTAACAAGATTATTCTTGTTAATTTAAAAGCTTTTTAACAATTTCAGAATTTCTTTTTTTTTTTATGATTATATAATTTTGAGAGAGAGAAAAAGAGACAGAGCATGAATGAAGGAGTTTACAAAGAGAGATAGAGAGGGAGACACAGAATCCGAAGTAGGCTCCAGGCTCTGGGCTATCAGCACAGAGCCTGACACAGGGCTCGAACTCACAAGCAATGAGATCATAACTTGAGCTGAAGTTGGATGCTGAACTGACTGAGCCACCCAGGTGCCCCCACAATTTCAGAAGTTCTTGTGATTGTGGATGAAAGAGGGTAAGGTGTGGAATACAGACAGACCTCTGCTCAGAGCTTCAAGCAACTATCTCAGAACTGTACTACAAATGGGTTGATCCATGTTTCACCCTCAAACCTTTCACTTAATGAATATCTGATGATCTCCAAGAGTTTGTTGTTTTGTTTTGTTTCATTTTTTGTCTTTTTTTGAGATAAGGAGAAAACTATTCATTTCACAGTTGAGGAATAATTGATTCCCAAAGGCTTGCTCTATCCACAAGGAAAAAAACACTTTAAGAATCATTTCTGTTATCTAATACAAAGACTAAGAATATAAAGTCCTTGGTTCCATTTAAAACTCTACTGATAAACTTTTGGGTAAATTACTCTGTACCTAAAATTTGTATTTAAAGACTTCCAAACTAGGGCATTAAAAGCTAAAAATGAATATCCTGCATATAGCAAACACTGAGCTTTAAAAAAATGTATTAAAGCATGATTTCAAATTACTTGTGTAGTTAATAAATGATCAGTAAATACTTGTTTAGCTGCATTTTTGTGGATGCGGGAGGCTTTGAAATATAATGAATAGTATTTTTAAAAAATAATGCATAGTCCCTGACTTCACAAATTTTACAATTTATATGGCAAAGCCAAGTTTTCAGTGGTTTCATTCTTATTTCCAGAATCATTTATAGATTGACTGCAAACAATTTTATAACAACCTATAGCCAGCCATCCCTTATACTTGGTGAACACAAACTTACCACAAGGGGCTGGATGACTTCTAAGGAATCTCAGCATAACTTGGCATAATTTCTTGAGAAAGATGATATTAGGCAGATAGTTCCCTTTTTCACATCTCTATCCCTCAAACTCTTTTAAGCTCTTACATAGAAACTGTATTGGTTAACTAAAAGCTATAAGAAAACCATTACTCTAATTGTAATATAAAACCTGGAAATATTTCTTATCACTAAAGTCAGTCAATGTATCCCCCAACTCATGAATCTATCTTGAGTCTCCTGAGACCACTGTGGTGTACCTTATTGCCAGGAATGAAAATAACACACTAGTGATGCCTGGCCCCCATCAGTTCCTCAGCCACATTACATTTCCAGCTATGTTTATAAGCATCAACACTTTTTCATCTGAGGACTCCTTTCATATTTACTGTAAAAACAAAGCATATATATATATATATATATATATATATATATATATATATATATGTATATATATGTATATATGTGTATAAAATCATTCCCAAAGCAACTACTACAAAGAGACACCATTAAATTCTACCTTCTAGAACTCATTCATGAAATTTGGCTCTGTATCTGACTAGTGGGTAGAATTTTGAATTCCCTATTATTACAATCGGTGGCAAATTAGAAACTAACTCCACCTAAAAAGGGGGGGGGAAGCAAATATCTGTCTGATGTCTTAAACTTTTCTCCTGAGAAAAATCATTTAGGTGTGGGTCATTTAAAAAATGTAAAAAGGAATAATTAGAAAGAAAATGGGAGGTGTTAGGAAAATATTTAGGTGAATATAACATTTTCCAAGAGCATTTTTTTTCCCAAGAGCATTTATATAAGACTGGAAGGAGTGCCAGATAAGTAGCCTTTGTTTTTGGCAACTTCTTCATTATCAATCACCAAATCTTATAAAGTCCCTATGTATCTAAGTAACCTAAGCCATGAGATAGAACATGATACATAAGATATAATAGGAAATATAAGAATTTATACATCTCAATGAAGGGATTATATTCCCTGTGAAGAAGAGACTGATAGAGTGTGGGAAAGGTGCCTTCACAGAGGAGTCTTATGGTCTTGATGAAGAAAGGAAATTTCTATCAGGTTTAACAGTAGCTGCAAAGAAGAATGCTACTTGATTGGATATTCTCTTTAACCAAAAGCTGAACCACAGGACAGACATCTCATTCACTCTCATTATTTCAAAGGCCATCTATATTTTGAGGTTCAAAGTTCTATTTTTACACCAATTCATCATCTGAGCTTCATAAAATATCTAATAAGGTCTACTAGACATCCCCAAAAGAATATCAAAAAGCGACTCACACACAGAGGCTCTAAAGACTGAACGTTATTTATTTTACTATTGACCCATTCTTACTCATTTAGGCAGTCAATCAGTCACCCAACCATTTATCCAATATTTATTCAGTAGCCACGATGTGTTTGGCATTGTGCTAGAAGTCAGGGATACAACAGAGAACAAAACTCTCACAAATACTTTCTCGCAAGGAGTTTACATGGTAGTGGCAATGTAAAAAGTCAGAAAAAATAAAATATAACACGTATTTTTAAGTTCTAAAAACAAATAGAGCAGGAAATGGGAGGGATTTGTAGATAAGGGAGCTGCCTCATAGAATGTGATCCTCCTTCTGTGCTTTATTATCTCAGAGAATGTCACTAACACACATTCAACTGCCAATCCAAGACAAAGGTTGATTCGTGAAGTTAGTAATTATGCTATGTCCATAATAACCCTCCAATTCATTCAATTATTTTCTTCCCAGTGCTATCACATGAGGTCAACCTGACATTGTCTCTTACCAAAATAATTACAACAGATCTCTATAAGGTCTCCCTAGCTGTTGTACAGCTACAATCCATTTTTCAAATCGTAGCCAGAGAGCTATTACTAACGTATAATCTTTACAGCCGCTTGGTTTCCACATTGATAAAATCCAAAAGAGCTTTTCCCGTCTTGCCCCTTCTCCATCACCATCCCTTTCTATTTCACATTGTACTCTCAAGCCATGGATTGAATTACTGAATCCTTTGACTCCTTCATACTTTTCACTTGTTTCTACATGTGCCATTTCCTTTCTCTGGAAAGGAATATTTCTTTCTCTCCCTTCTTCGGCCTCTCCCTCCCTCTTTTATTTTCAACCAGATAGATTCAACTAACTTCTCAGTTTAGACATCACCTTTTGCAGGAAGTTACCACTGAGACCCCCCTGGAACCAATTCTTAGGACCTCCCATAGCACACTGTGCATATACGTATCAGAAACCTTACAACATTATATTGAAAACCAATCACTTATGTGGCAGTATGACACTGTGATGGTAACTTGTATTTTCTTCTCCCTCTCTTCTGTTCAAATAGGGAATTGGTGCTGTAAATGTTGCCTTATGGAGAGGTGCATCAGAAAAAATAGTCCATAAATCTTTCTGCTTCCAAAGGATGGAGAGGATTTTTAGACATAGGCAAAATGACGAGGTTTACAACATGAAAGAAAGCCAATTTCCTTGCTTTTAGAAAGAATGTATGAGAACAGCAGTCTGTGGGTCCAGGAGCAATGGGAACCTGGGCTTGACTCCCAGAGCTGAGACCAGTGGGGAGAATGACTGTGTGGTGCATCAGTGCAGATGGACCCAACAGCAGTTTATAAGAAAAGATGTCCCAGCCTCCAAAGTCACATGTGAGAAGTAGATTGCCACTAGACATGAAGCAGCTGTGTGAACCAGGGTGGGTAACACAGTGATATTCTGGAGCACTGGGGACTGATTCCATACCTTTGCAGCATGTGAGAGTTCATGTTCTTGGCATAATTGAGGGGAAGAGATTCTCAAAAAAATGAAGGGTAAGTATAGGAGACATGCTTAGCTCCCAGTTAATATCTATCTGCTCTTCCACCTTATTAAGAACCACCGGGGCGCCTGGGTGGCTTGGTCGGTTGAATGTCTGACTTCGGCTCAGGTCATGATCTCACAGTCCGTGAGTTCAAGCCCCGCGTCGGGCTCTGTGCTGACAGCTCAGAGCCTGGAGCCTGTTTCAGATTCTGTGTCTCCCTCTCTCTCTGCCCCTCCCCTGTTCATGCTCTGTCTCTCTCTGTCTCAAAAATAAATAAACGTTAAAAAAAAATTAAAAAAAAAAAACCACCAATTTTCTTCAGAGTATCAATATACCTAACAGTAACAACAACAACAACAAAAAAAAACAAACTGTGATTTCCAGCCTTCCTCATAACTAAGAGTGGTAAATAAGATGTAAGCCTAAGGCCTTACAGGAACATCCTGGAAAGCGCTGGAAAATGTGCCAACTTAGTTGACATACATACTTTGCCCTTGGCTATTCCTCAAATTCATGCCTTAAAGTTAAATCATGACATTGAAGACTGTCTTTGTCACTGTATTATCCCCAACTAAGTGCATATTTCATAGTAATCATTCAAAGAGCTAAGACAAAGAAAAGTGTAACTTTTCTTTCAAAGAAACTATCATTCAAAGAGCTAAGACAAAGAAAAGTGTTACTTTCTGTAGATGTAAATGATCATTACATTTGATCTCTGGATTTCCCAAAGCACCCAAAATAAAAAGGTAGCATTTAGGTCACATGTTCCTAAAGAGCGAGGACCTACCTATTATCTGTATTAGGTACATTGGGTACACAGAGCCTGATGTCATTTTTTAAATTACCTCTAAAGCATTAAAAAACAATAAGTGAGAATTTTGAAAAACTATTCTGAATCATCTTTTATTCTAATAGCATGGGGACTTTCCCTTAGCTCTCAGTGTAATGAGCCCCTAAAATTGTCTGCCCATGCCAGTATAAACCAGGACAGGTTAGTTTATGCAAGAGTAGTAACCAGCCTTTAAGTCTCATGGATTTATCACTAAAAAAAAAAAAACAAAAAACCTTTTTCCTAGTTCATGCCAAGTCTACAGCAAGCCCAGGTGGTCTTCCAGAGCTGCTCTTCCTCCTAAGGTTGGCTCAGTATCCCAGGCTGCTTTAATCTTTGGCACATTCATGTCAACACATGCCTCCATGGTCACAATGGCAGGAAAACAGAGTTCTGAAAAATATCGTATCGACCATCAAATGTTCTGACAGACAGTGACACATAGATACCGCTGCTACCACAATGCATTCTAGAACTAGTCACATAGGTCTGCTTAGTCATAGGGATGTGAGGAAAGATACTCCTCCCATGTTTCCAAAAGAAGAGAAATGAACATTAATGATCATGCCAAATCTCCACCATACATAAGCAGTTTTTAGAAGAAACATTCTCATATCCCTAAAGACAAAGGTCCTGAAACATTTTGGATTTAAAATCTCTCTATACTTTAAAAACATATGGAGGGTGCTAAGGGGTTTTGTGGATGTTTATTTTATCTACCAGTATTTATCATATCTGAAATTAAAGCTAAGAAATTTAAAAAATACTTACTAATTTATTTTAGGAGAATAGTAACATATCCATCATACACTAACATAAATAATATTTTTAGTAAAAATAACTGGATTTCTAAATGAAATAAAAAAATAGAGGAGTGGCACTCTATTATATTTTTTGGAAATCTCTTTAGTATCTCTACTAAATAGAAGACATCTATATTCAAAAATCTGCATTCAATCTGTTGTGATATCACACTTTATGTAGCCTCTGGAAAAATTTTATTGTGTATCCATGGGAGAATAAAACTGGTAAAGGCAAAATAACACCTTAGTATTACTATGAAGATAGTTTTGACTTCACAGAACAGTGAAAGGGTCTCACAACACCGCTAGACACTTTAAGAAACGCTGCCTTAAGATGGCTAATGTCATTGCTCAATGGCATTGCAAACTATACAAAGGTAAAATGCTTGCTGCCTCTAATGTCTTCTATTTTGCTTTACTTTTGCTCTGAAAACTTTTATTGGGTCAACTCATTGTGCTCTGATTGAAAAGTATTCAGTGCCTCAATCAGGGGATAAACTTGCCTGCTGGTTTTCCCAGAAACGATCTGTGAAGGATGTCTCCATTATCTTAAATAATAGTACTGTTTTCTTCTTCTGGTGTGCCTTTTCAACTTTCTCAGTGAATCCATCTGTCATTTTCTGATCAGCAGCTGAATAGGCACATTTGCTTTCACGTCCTCTTAAATCCACTTTCTCTATCCGTCAGGACCCTAAATCTTATAGTATGAGGGTCGTTATCCTTAGCACACTCTTTCCTTCTACCTGTGGGGCTTATTATCTTACTCTTTCTTGAAGAGCCCTTTGGTTGAAATCCCTTTATCAATAGGACTCATGGATTGTCTAAAATGGTACGAAGATACTCCTTTCCATTTGCCTTCTAATTAAAATATTCAAATATACAGTCACTGAATAGCTACCACATATAAATGACTCCTAGTACATATAGAAGATTTCTGAATTTATTCAAATAAAAAAACTATAGATTCTTAATAGTGACTTAAAAGTTACCAAAACAAACAATATGTTGGAGTAGAAAATAAGACATAAAATATTAGAGGACAAAAATATAAATGTTTTGGGTCCCTTCCCCTTTTTTGAATCTCAGTTTGCATATCTGTAAAACAGGACTAAGAGAGAAGTTTCAGAGGTCTGAGAATTGTTTGTTCAATCAGTCAGGCCGGACAGTATATACCCCCGCCTTATTCTCCCTCGGCTTCCAGAAAGCTGAAGGGTTGTGGGTGTCCTGGGGCCAATTACTTGGTGCTAGTGGGACAAAGTGGGACGCCCCCTCAGATACAGGTTTCTGACCCAGGACTTCAGTGTCACCTCTCCTTTCCCTCAACCCCCATAGAACATTCTTGGAACCCCTGGGACAGCGCTGGGAGGGCACACACAGAAACCCACCAAGAGTGGGGATCCTGGCTCAGGTATAGGGAGGGTATCGGGAGATGGCATTCTTCTATCCGGAGTGAAACTCAAGAGGCTAGAGATGCAGGGCCACCCCCCTTCACACTCTCTGCTGGTGGTTGTTCTCTGCCATTTTGCCCCTGCTCAGAGATCCCCTGGCCTCTTTGTCTCTGCACCCATCTTTGTCATTGTCTTTGGGGCCCAACCCCCTGATGTCATGTCTGATGTCAGCAGGGAGTCAGTAGCAGGCCTGCATCTTGGGCCACTGAGCTGCACCAAGGGAGATGTTCTTGGTGTGGAGTCTATGCTGTCACGAAGTGACTAACACTGTAGGTCAGGATGCTACCCTGCAAATGCCCACACTGCCAGGAAGCCCTCCAAGTAGATGATGTCCTACAAGTTGAAGTGCCTCAGTGTTCAGCAACTTCCCCTCCCACAGTAGGAACTACATATCTGGAGATCTAAACTCAAATCCCAATCTGCCACTCCTGGGCCTGTGGTCTTGCACAAGCCCCTTAACTCTCTAAGCCACAGAACATGCTATAATACTCGGCATATAGTAAGTGCTCAACACATGTTACTTCAGTTTTATTAGTATTATTATTACTATTTTTATATTTCCACTTATTAACTGTATGACCTTCATCAAATAACTGTTCTAAGCCCCATTTTCCTCAGAATGAAGATAATTGCACCTGTTCTCCCAGTAAAGATGTGAGAATTAAACAGCAAGGCAATCCATAATGGTTAGCTCCTTTTACTTCCATTCCTACTTAGCAGCCATGTGGCTTCCACATGTTACCTTGCTTTTCTGGGCCTCAGTTTCCTCATCTGCAAAATTGGGAAATAGTATCTACTTTCTTGGGGAGCCTGGTTGGCTCAGTTGGTTAAGTGTCTGACTTTGGCCCAGGTCATGATCCGCACTTTGTGGGTTTGAACCCTACATCAGGCTCTGTGCTGACATCTAAGAGCTCAGAGCCTAGAGCCTGCTTCAGATTCTATGTCTGCCTCTCTCTTTCTGCCCCTCCCCTGCTTGCATTCTGTCTGCCTCCCAAAAATAAATAAATATTTTTTAAAAATAGTATCTACTTTCCTAGAACTGTGAGCATTCAGTGAGATTATTTTTGACATATAGAACCTATCGAACATGTTACCTTATTAGTATTATTATTCCTGTTGGTATTATAAGCCCTCCTTACCAGCTGTGTGACCCTGAACAAGTTCCTTAGGCTCTCTGAGTCTCAGCTTCCTCATGGGGTAAGATGGGAAAAATCAATCCTTCTACTAGTTTTGCTGTGAAGAAGAAGCATCTACATCAGTACTTTGTTCTCACCAGCTCTGTTTCCAGGCTCTGTGATGCAGGCAAGTCCCTTCCTCTCTATTTACCTCAGTCTTCTCAACTGCCCTGTGAATCTAGCAATCTCCACCTTATCCAAAGTTGTGGGATAAGGAGGAAATACTCCCACAAGCCTGATTAGGAATGGCATGGATGATGTTGGGGCCTTGGTAACTCCTGGGGCTCACCAGGGAGGAGGAATTTGCATCTGTCTGTGTAGAGCTTCAGAAGGCTTGCACAATAATCCTGGACTGGCTGCCCCACCCAGAAATCCTGCAGCAGCAACACAAACTGCTTCATAGGGCGGGGGCAGGGGCAGAGTGGCGGCAGCTTACTCTGCAACTGTGGGGACATCAATCCCAGAGAGCAACCCACACTCAGTCTTGCCTAAAAGACTCAGAACTCACTGGAAGGAAATATATGACCCAGTTCTCCTCTAAAAACCCTTCTATGGCCTACTCAGGGAACATCCAGAGCTCTTGGACCACATGGAAGGATAGGATGGGAACTGAAGCAGCTGGACTTTAAATCATGCTCCTTCATTGATCAGCTCTATGAAGGAACAGGTTTTTGTCTTGGCTTTACTATCAATTAATTATTCCTTTAGACTTCATTCACCTCAACTAAAACAAGAATATGTTACCTTTTACACTCATTGACCTCTATCATTCTATGATACAAGTGAGGGTTTGATTAAGCCACCTATGTATTAGCAAATCTCTTGATGTATGTTCTTTTTCATCATTTGTATTACATACCCTGTGGAAATACTACAAATATTAATGTTTATTTCACTGTCAGTTATCACCTGAAATTCAGAACAAATTCTAGACCAACATGATTACATGGGTCCCTGAGAGAAAGAGCAAAGTGACCAAGGCATCCAACAAAACAAAAACAAAAACAACAACAACAAAAGCTAATTACTTTTACTCCTTACAAGTGGTAGAATTGTTGGTTAGAAACTTCCTCTGGAACTTTCTGATGTAATCTGAAACCAGCCCCCATACATGGAGGATAGAGAGACTGATGAGGCAGATGACTCCAGATTGGTAGATGGCAGGTTTAATAATCAAGGGAACAGACATAAGAGGCTTGTCTTGGGCAGCCTCAAAACAGGTAGATTACACTCACCAGCCAACTCTTAGAAGTTTATATAGAGGCCCTAACTGGGTTTAGTCTCATACTCAGTCAAGATAGCCTCAACACATTCCTATCTCAAGTCTAAATATCCTTAGAGTAGCTTCTGGGAACACAGAAAGCAAACAGAACACACATTCCAAGGACAGGGGAGGGGGTGGGGAGCCTCCATTTGCTCAGATCCAGCTCATGGGTCAACCGCCAGTTATATCTTCTTGATGACCTCCTCCAACAGAAGTAAATTGAATAGTTACATTGTTAGTAAAATGTTTAAAATATTAATAACCACATAAGATATGATTGATACCTGAGAATCTAAGTTTCTCTCATTACTCTCTCCAAATACCATGAGAGAGAGTTGCACATGACGGAGGAAAAGCTTGAATTTTGAAATGTATGAATGTTGAGTCTCTTATCTCAAATTCTGAGTTTCATCCAAACTAGTTCTATTACTGAATTATTAAAAAATTCAGTTGAAGGGAAGGAAAAATTTTGACAATGGAAACCTTAAAATCTAAGATTCAGCTTGTATCCCTAGTTTTACTACCAAAGACTCTAAGAGAACCCCTTTAGCATTAGAGGTAAGGAAAACAAACATGAAAGAAACTAATCAAATAATTCAGTAGATCATGGTCTTTGGAATCAGAGACACAAATTTGACTCACACTTCTGTCACTCATAAGTCAAGTTATTATATAGACAATAACTAGTCATGTTATTCAACCTTGCTAAGCATCAGTATCCTCAACTGCTCGGAATTGTCCTCATCTGTATGAGTGAAATGACAAAGTGCTTGTACCTAGCATACTGTAGGAATCCAAAGTAATTGCTGGACAACATCTTTCTCTTGACCAAATTATAAGATTGATAGGGATTTGAGGTCTAAATTACATGAATAGGAAATTTAAAAATACCCAAACTTTCTGGAACATATACTTTGGCATATTCATTTTCAGGTGATTCACTGTAATCACTATAGAGCAACCTGTATCATTCAAATAAGGAGACTTTTTTTTTAAGTTGATTTATTTTGAGGGTGGGGGGTGGTGGCAGAGAGAGGAGAAGAGAGAGAATCCCAAGATGTGCTGACAGCGCAAAGCCTGATGCTGGGCTTGATCTCCCTGTGAGATCATGACCTGAGCCAAAATCAAGAGTTAAACGCTTGGGGCACCTGGGTGGCTCAGTCGGTTAAGCATCTGACTTCGGCTAAGGTCATGATCTCGCTGTCCAGGAGTTCAAGCCCTGTATCGGGCTCTGTGCCGACAACTCAGAGCCTGGAGCCTGTTTCAGATTCTGTCTCCCTCTCTCTCTCTGCCCCTACCCTGCTCATGCTCTGTCTCTGAGAAATGAATAAACCTTTAAAAAAATTAAAAAGAGTTAGATGCTTAACTAAGCCCATCAGCTGCCCCAAATAAAGGGGCATCTAAGAAGAGAATCAAAGCCCTGACTTTCACTTTGCTTACTGAACTGGTTTGACATAAAGGAAAGGGGACCTTGAAACACTTTTTTTTTTTTTTTTGAGAGAGAGAGAGAGAGAGTGTGTGTGCACGCAGAAGGCAGAGGGAGAGAGACTCCTCACCCACCACCAAGCCTGATGCAGAGCTTCATCTCATGACTCTAAGATCATGACCTGAGCCAAAATCAGGAGTAGGATACTTAACCAGTCGAGCTTCCCAGGTGCCCTGAAACACTCTTTTATTATAGTATTAATCACAAGATTTAGAAATATGATTCCTAAAGGATACAGTTAATATAAACTGAATATAATTTTTAATCAGCTTTACAAATTAAGTTCTTGAGAAAAAAAGTCATAGCTAAATGCCTGTCATATTAATACCAATAGTGGTAGTAGTAGTAGTAGTAATAAGAAGAAGAAGAAGAATTTGCCTATCATGTCATTTACTATTTCAACAAAATAGTACTTTTCTATCTTAATTTCATGTTGGAGAAGCAAAGTGTACTGCTAATAACAACACAAGACTGGGTTAGGCATGCAAATTAGAATCCAGTGCCTTTTGAGTCCTTTTGAAAGGTAAAATGAATAAAGACTGACAGCTTTTATCAAAATGATTGAAAATGATTTATGAAGGATTGAAGAAAAAAAGTACAATGATCTGCTTAATACAATGGCTCATATGGTCAGAGAGGGTAAGCGTGGATAAGGCAGATGTGACCAGAACGCATGTCTTTAACTGGGTTGCCAAAATGCATAATGTGTATTTTTACATTAGAAACAACCTCATATATGAATGGAAAATAAATCCAGAGGAATGAACTCAGTATGTAGTTCAAGAAATAAATCTAACCTTTCAAATATGTGAAAACTTGAAGAAATCTGCACATGAAGAATGATAGGAAGTTCTCAAATAAAAAATAAAATAGATTTGAATATTCCCCCATTCCTAAGTAAATGGAATAATCAATAAATCTTTACCAACCACCCGATAACAAACACACAGTTACAATAAAAATCCCCACTGTGATAATTCCCCTGAGTAAATATTTGTGTAATCAAAACTCTAACATATTTCTAAGTCTACATTTATAGATATAGAAATTATTCTGGTAATATCTCTATCCAGTATGCTATATAATTTATACGCTATTTTCAAGCTGTCACATACTTGTCTCTAGGCACTTCCATATTTACATTTATGGGAGTAGAAATTGTTTTGTTAATATCTGTATCTGGTAAATATTACTATGTCATTTTCCAGTCTTACATATATCCTACAAATGAGGTAATGCCCAGGAAAGCTTTACTGAACATATTACATTTTGCCCATGAAGGTGGCCCATCCCCCCCCCCCAAAAAAGTCATTTGGGGCGTGGTGACAAGGTGTGATTGTGTTCGTTGTTTGACTTAAATCAAATCATTTCTGACACAGTTCAAATCCTTTAGGAACCTATCTATGGCCAATTCAAACAAATAAACACTTGAATAAGAAAAGTAGAATGAAGTCCTGCTGTCATACATTTCACTTAATAGTTGTTTTCCTGATGTATCCGAGAGGAGTATTTGAAAGGACAGTATGTATTTTCCTGTGATGTCAAAATGTCAATTCAAAATCCATCTGTTTTAGCAGAAAAATAATACTTTGTCATAAATGCGAGCTAACAGCCAGTCCTCTACCTGGAACCCAGAGGAGATTGAGAAAATCCTCTATCGTCCTAGCACAATGTTAGTTATTATTTATAAGGCCTTATAGAAAAAAACAGTTGCCTGACATTCACATAGTTTTCTTAGGAGAAATGTTCCCTTTCCTCAGCAGTGTTTAAAACACACCCAGGCAGCCAGGGATATGGTTATTTACCTTGATACTGAATTATTTTTCTAAAGCTTGTCATTTTAAAGAAGAGATGCTAAATATTGATAAGGTTTGGTTAGTTCCACAGCTTCGACACCAAGAAGCCTAGCGAAAACCAGGGATAAAATAAAATGTTTCTCCCACTGTGCTGTAAATACATTTCATTCAAACCTAGTGTGAATGCCCTTCAAGTCTCAAGTCCTTAGAATTTTAAGACTGAGAGCATATCAAAGCTAAGATTGCCAAATTAGTACCAATTTAGTGCAATTTAAAATTGTGTGATTTTGTATAAGAGAATACAAGCTGAGACTCTTATTTGTCTAGTGACATGTATGGTTGTCTCAGTGGTCTTTACTGCTTCACTATTGATGGTATAGCAAACATCTTTCCAAAATATCATGTAGCTTTCTGTCTAACATGGGGAAAAAATACCTATAGAGGCCAATTGTTGGTTTGATGGGAGTTCATCTTTCAAAAAACAACTCACAAAATTTAAGAAGGTAGCCAAGGAGACCAACTTGCTGTTGATAAATAAAAGTGTGATATTCTAGCCATAACACCTTACATGAGATGCAAAACAGGTATAACCTATGATTCTTTTAAGAGCGTGTTTTGCCAATAAGCATAAACATAATATACACAAAAAAGGATGGGACAGTATAAGGTGGGGTAATGATTTCTTAAACTAGATGATATTCTTAAATTTATTTTGAGTATCTTGAAGGATTGGAGAAAATTTTGCTCCCATTCTCTTCCCAAGTTACAATAAAACACCTTTGGTTATAGTTCATCATATCTGGAAAATTCAGACTCATCACTCTTTACATCTTCATGTAAAATGAGAGTATTGGATCATACCATTCACTCATTCACTTGCTCACTCCTTGAATATTAATGAGTTCCATGCCAGGCCTGTGCTATATACTGGGATGTCAGCAAAAGATAGGCATGGTCTCTGAACCACTCGAGTCCACATCCTGTAAGGGAAGTCCTACGTTATCCATGACAAAACAAAAACCTATTTCAGTTACGATAACTTCTATAAAGGAGCAACACAAAGTGATATGGAAGCCATTAACAAAGAAACGACCTGTGGTTGGAGGGGGGAAATCTTCTAAGCAGAGAGAATTATATCTGAAAAGGCCTGAAGTGGGAAAGTTCAGGTCAAGTTTAAAAAGCCAAAAAGAATGTGTGGTTGGAGCAAGGAGAGTGATGGGGCCAACAGAACAAGATGGGGCTATGGAGCTGGCAAGGAGCAAGATCTCATGGGTCTCTCAGGCTTCATAAAGGATGTGGGGCTTTATGCAGAAAACAAGGAAAAGTGTTCAAAGACTGTAATAAGAGAGATGACATGACTTGATTATCCCTGAAGCTGATTTCTACTCTGAATTTCAATGGGAATATATTTGTTTCTACTAATTAAAATTGAAATAAGTAGGGCTGGCATTATTATTATCATTGTGTTACTATAGATGTTATGAATTGACATAGGCATAGAACTCAAGTTAATAAATTGTAACTTAATTATTATATTGTTAAACTTAATTTAACTCATTTAGCCTTGATTCCTCAATTCCCAGTGATTAGATGATAACTCAGTCTTTGCAATTCAAGTTAAGCAGAATCACTTCTACTCTAAACTTTGATCTCTGTTACTACCACTCAGCCAAGTGCAGTCATTCCTTAGGATTCTTTCTCCACTCCCATCCATTCTGACTTTCCTTTCTTCATTTTCTTGAGGTAATCTAAGTTCTCAAAGGACATTTGTATTGTTGGGCATCTGGCCTGGTACTCTTCACTGTGCTGTGTATAAGTCATTCCATCTAGTCTCCTTCATAAGATGATTATTTTCTTTTTTTTTTAATTTTTTTTCAATGTTTATTTATTTTTGAGAGACAGAGAGAGACAGAGCATGAGCAGGGGAGGGGCAGAGAGAGAGGGAGACACAGAATCTGAAGCAGGCTCCAGGCTCTGAGCCGTCAGCACAGAGCCAGACGCGGGGCTCGAACTCATGGACTGTGAGATCATGACCTGACCTGAAGTCGGACACTTAACCAACTGAGCCACCCAGGTGCCCCAGATGCTGATTATTTTCTACTGATGGTCTCCATCCTACCTTTTCAATTCCCTCCCCAAACCTAATGAAGTACAATCTGCATTTTAACAAAATAGGTCCCCGTGCTGTGTCTATACAAAGTTTGAGAAACCCCGGGTCTAAAGTATTTTTCTGTTGAGTTATTTTCAAAAAAAAAAGAAAAAGAATGGAACATTTTATTAAAGATGAAGATGTAACCAATGTAGCAATTAAGAGCTCCTTTCTGAAAATAAAAGGTAACTTTACGGTTATTTGCATAGCATTCAAGGCTGATGTATGTAGTTACCTAACAAGGTACACGAATGTTGCTAATGAGCCAAGCACAATATATGAGTGAGTCCAAACTGTCCATTCTTAATCTATTCTTTCCATGCTGACATGAATTATATCAAGTCCACTGGCAAAACAGACTTTAGAGTTTCACTTGGTAGATTACTCATTAGTACTCACTCTATCTGTTCTAAGCTATCTTGCCGTAGCCCGAAATAAATTTGGGATCTTTACATATTTTTCTGAGGGAAATCCCCCAAGGTTTCGTGTGTGTGTGTGTGTGTGTGTGTGTGTGTGTGTGTGCGCGCGGTGTGTGAGCGGTGTAGTTGCAAAGCTAACTAAAAACTGAATAGTGTCAACTGATACGAAAACAACATCAAATAAATGTTGTTTTCAAGTCTTTTTATTTTTTAAAGTTTATTTACTTATTTTGAGGGGGTGCAGTGAGAGGGGAAGAGAAAGAGAATCCCCAGCAGGCTCCGCACTGACAGGGCAGAGCCTGATGTGAGGCTTGAACTCACAAACTGCAAGATCATGACCCGAGCTGAAATAAAGAGCTGGACACTTAACCAACTAAGACACTCAGGTGTCCCTTGTTTTCAAGTCTTTTAAAAATTTCATTAGAACAGCTCGCACATTAAATAAAGTCATATTGATGAATATGTCATATTTGAACATAGTCATAGTTTCAGTTGCTCCAACAAAATTCTGAAACCATGTGTGGCATGTTTTTCAGTAGTCATTATAAAATCTTACTGTGATCATTTCTCATCATGAATACTCCCTTATGCACCAATGTAAGACCATGTCTCCATTACTAAAGTGAAAGTTGGAGTTAAGCAATTATTCAGTAATTTCTAGTGCCAGGTAAGGCCTTGGCCCTCCTGGATGCTTACAAATGTTTATTGATGAAAAATGTATTATAAAGTCACCCCTATTTGCTATGAATTACCTACATTGCCTTTTTAGAATTGTGAGTGTTCTCTAAGTAACTCCATGCTCCACTTGTATTCTTCAACCTTGGCCTGTATGTCTATCTTGAATAAGTTCTTCCAAAATGCCCTGGAATACCAAATTTTGAAGACTTAGCCATTCCTCTTTCAGCCTTCTAATTTTGCCTATTGAAATGATAGAATATTGATGAATTGTGAAGACTGAACCCCAAAATTCATTCTAAATTATTCTCAGGCAGAAGGAATGACTCATTCCAGACCATCTGTAATCTCTTTGCTCTTCTGGCCCACAGCACATAATGGTGAGGCAGCTGGTTGGGCTGGAAATAAAATAGATGGCACTTCTACCACCATCACCACCCCTTTCATGAAGTTTACTGATCTAGAAAGAATTACAGCAATAATAATCTACTGGCTATTTATGGTTTAGTGTGTTTCAAGTCGTGTGCTAGGTACTTTTCATTTGTTATCTCACTTAATCTTAAAAACATCCTATGAGGCAGGTGCTATTATCATCACTATTCACCTTTTACAAGTGAAGAAACTAGGTGTTAAAGCCAAATAGCCAGTAAGCATTATAAATAGGATTCAAGTCCAAGTTGTCCTGTTCCAAAGACCTCCTCTCCTGTAAGATTTTCATTACCATGATGTTCACCTAATATAGTTGCCTGACTTAAGCCATCCCATCCAAAGGAGAATACCACTGTTCAGGTGAATATAATTAACTTTTATATTCTTAAAATAGAAACCTACAAACACATATATACTCACAAATACAGGCTTGAAATAGAGCTGTTTCTGGGTCATAAGTGAACACATGAAGTGACACACACCTGGTACAAACCTATAAAATGTAAATGAAATGGCCATCACTATGCTATTCCTACTAAGTAATACCCAGTCTCACAGACATCAACACAAATAGCCAAATGTACATAAGAATGAGAATTTGTATTTTCTAAATACGGCATACATGTGCATTCCAATTTGCACATATAAATGAACCTACATATATGGACCTCCACTGGCAAGAAGCACAAAGGACCACTTTTACTTAAGAAAATCCTGAGAACCTACTGAATTCAGAAGTCCACTTCAGGAATTTGTTCATTTCATGTGCATGGACATCATTACAGGCTGAAAGCTTATTAAGTATAATCAAGAAGGTCCTTTTGGAATTATCTTCCTTAGCCTACTTCCAAGGGAAATCATTTGTAGGTTTCTTCAGGGCAATGGTTATCAACCAAGTGCTCAGGCTCATTTTCAAATGTTCCAAACCAAATTTACTGTAATAATGATAACTGCTCTTTCAGTATCCTGATCTTTTTAACTGCTATACATCTTTTCATCTATTTCCATTTCCCTTAGGTAGAGTGCAGACTAAGAAATCATCAGACCCATTTTTCAATACTATACATCATCAGAAACAATTTTGATAATCATATTATTAGTGTGCATAACCCCATCCTTCAAAACTCTACTAAAAGAGTCACCTAAATGTCCTGCTCTTGTTCAGATACTCTATTTATATCTACAAATGTCAAAAATTCTAAATGAAGTGTATGAGCCTTGATTGATAAAGAGATATGGTTCTCTTTCCTAGCCAAGTAAAAAATAGTTAATAAAATCCTAACACCTGCCTAAAATTGATTTTTAAATTCTTCAAAATTGTTCTTTAGTTAATTCAGGTGACACACATTTCTATCCCAGTTCAGGAATAGTTTTTTAATGCATGATTATTTGGGAGAGAATATTAGATTTATTACCTTTGCTAATGAACACTTAGATAAAAGAGGTATTCTCAAGATAAGTATTCTCATGACATGAACTCTGATTACCATATATTAATTTTCATTTCAAGTCTGAATTATATAAAGAGTGAACCCAGTGGCTTTTACATATAGAAAATGGGACCTCTCCAAAGTACACTCTGCTATAATTCTCAAGTGTCCCCTGTCACATTTGTAATGTTGCATATCAGTAGTACCAGAATTCATCATCATGAAGCACTTCCAAAAGTTTAAAGAAGCAGTGGATAAACCTTAAAGACACAGAGTTTAACCTCACACTTTAAAATAATGTGTTAGCCCTGTTTCAGAGGGACTGAGGGGACTGACTTCAAGAATGGCCAGTGAATTGGTTGAGATGCCCCTTCCCCTATGCTCTACACCCAAGAGAGTCCCTTACTTATGTGCTCCTTTTTCACAGCAGCATTTATCACAGAGTCACTAAGAAAATGCAACTCCTTAGTAACAGCAAGGTGCATCTGCATCTCCAATATTTGAGACAATGCCGCAACTTTTCAGGACCAAACAGTGCCACCAGGGCCACGGAACTCACATTCCCTGCAGGATATGCCCTTGTCCTGGGGAATCTTAGGCTGATGAATATATCATGAAACCAATGTAACTAGAATTTTAAGAAAACAATGACTTTATCTTCTCCCTGGAATTGAGCAAGGGAAAAAATCAATGGCCTCATGAAATCTAAGAACTAGAAGTGACTTATGAGGCCAGTATCACCCGGATACCAAAACCAGATAAAAACACCACAAAAAAGGAGAAGTACAGGTCAGTATCTCTCATGAATATAAAAAATCCTCAACAAAATATCAGCAAACTGAATGCAACAATATATTTTTTAAAAAATCATACACCACAATCAAGTGGAATTTACAGGATGCAAGGGCAGTTTAACATTCACAAAACAATCAACATGATACGTCACATCAATAAAAGAAAGGATAAAAACCACATAATCGTTTCAATAGATGTAGAAAAAAAGCATTTGACAAAGTATAGCATCCATTCATGATAAAAACCCTCCGTAAAGTAGGTGTAGAGGGAACATACCTCAACATGATAAAAGCCTTATATCAATATATAAGCCATAGCCAACATTATACTGAATGGTGAAAAACTGAGAACTTTTACCCTAAGGTCAGGAACAAGACAAGGATGTCCACTCTCACCACTTTTATTCAACATAGTACAAGAATTCCTAGCCACAGCATTTAGACAACATAAGTAAATAAAAGGCATTCAAATTAGTAAGGAAGAAGTAAAACTTTCACTACTTGCAGATGATATGATACTATAAATAGAAAACCCTGAGGACTCCACCAAAAAACTAGTACACTGATAAATGAATTCAGTAAAGTCATAGGATAAAAAAATCAATGTATAAAAATCTGTGGCATTCCTATACACTAATAATGAAGCAGCAGAAAGTGAAAGTAAGAAAACGATCCCATTTACAATTGCACCAAAGAGAATAAAATATCTAGGAATAAACTTAACCAAAGAAGTGAAAGACCTGCATTCTGAAAACTACAAAACACTGATGAATAAAATTCAAGACGGCACAAATAAATGGAAAGATATTCCATGCTCGTGGATTGGAAGAATATTGTTAAAATGTCTATACTATCCAAAGCAATCTACACATTTAATGCAATTCCTGTCAAAATACTGCCAGCATTTTTCACAGAAGTAGAACAAACAATCCTAAAATTTGTATGAAACTACAAAAGACCCAAAATAGTCAAAGCAATCTTGAAAAAGAAAAACAAAACTGCAGGTATCACAATTCCACAATTCAAGTTACATTACAAGGTGGTAGTAATTAAAACAATAGGGTAATGGCATAAAAATAAACAGATAGATCAATGGAATAGAAGAGAAAACCCAGAAATAAAACCACAATTATATGGTCAATTAATCTTTAATAAAGGAGAAATGAATACACAATACAAAAAAGTCTCTTCGACAGTAGTGTTGAAAAACAGTACAGCCAAATGCAAATGAATGAAACTGGACCACTTTCTTTTACCATACACAAAAAATAAACTCAAAATGGATTAAAGACCTGAATGTGAGACCTGAAACCATAAAAATCCTAGAAGAGAGCACAGGTAGTCATCTCTGATGTCGGCTCTAGCAACAGTTTGCTAGATATGTCTCCTGAGGCAAGAGAAATAAAAGCAAAAATAGAATATTTTGACAACATCAAAATAAAAAGCTTTTGCACAGTGAAGGGAACCATCAACAGAACTAAAAGGCAACCATGTAATGGGAGAAGACATTTGAAAATGACATATCTGATAAAGGGTTAGTATCCAAAATATACAAAGAACTGATACAACTTAACACCCAAAAAACAAATAATCCATTTAAAAATGGCAGAACCATGAACAGACATTTCTGCAAAGAAGACATACACATGGCCAACAGATACATGCAAAGATGCTCAACATCACTCATCATGAGGGAAATGCAAATCAAAACTACAATACCAGGTATTTACCCAAAAAATGCAAAAATGCTAATTCAAAGAGACACATGCATCCTTACATTTATTGCAGCATTATTCACAATAGCCAAACTATGGAAGCAGTTCAAATATCCATCCACAGATAAGTGGATAAAGAAGAATAGTGTGTGTGTGTATATATATAATGGAATATTATTCAGCCATAAAAAAGAATAAAATCTCGCCATTTGCAACAACATGGAAAGAGCTAGAGAGTATAATGCTGTTAAGTCAGAGAAAGACAAATATGATATGATTTCACTCACATGTGAAATTTAAGAAACAAAACAAATGAGCAAAGGAAAAAGACAGAGAGAGAGAGACAATCCAAGAAACAGATGCTTAACTATAGAGAACAAACTGATGGTTACCAGAGGGGAGTTGGGTGGGAGGATGGGAGAAATAGGAGATGAGAATTAAAGAGTACACTTACCATGATGAAAAATAAAATGCTAAAAAAAAAGCGTTTTGAACCGTCTCTTGAACCATCATATATTGTGATATGTCAGGATATTTTAGTGTCCTAGTAGACATAGGAAATATCAATTTATGGTACAACATTTGCTAAAACAGAAAAAGGGATCATCTACATGATTAATTACCCTGTTTATACTTCCAATATTTTTTATTATGTGTATTTATTAAAAGCATTTCTTCAAATAGCTACTTGTTTTAGTGAAAAATAAACTTAGCATTAAACATTTTAACTCTTCAATTGTAACAAAGCATGCAATCAGAAAAATTCACGAAGTCTAGAGCACAGTGAATTACCACAAAGGAAACATACCAATGTAAGCAATACTTAATTAAGAAAGAGTATCCTACAAGTTCCTCACTTCATGTTCCCTCCCAGTAACTACCTCCTCCCTTCTTTCCAAAGGTAATTAGTTCTAAAATATGTCTATAAATGCTTTATAATCCTACCTTCAAAAGATAGATCCCAATTCTCTTCCCCTTGATGTGAACTAAAGTAAATGACTTGATTCTAACAAATGGAATAGACTTGAATTGGCAGTGTGTGCTTTGGGAAATAGATTATAGAAGGCATCATGCTTCTTCCTTACAAGGACTCTTAAATCACTCACTCAGGAGGAAGCCAACTGCCATGTCATTTGAACACTTAAACAGTGCAACAGAGAGTCCCATATGGGGAAGAATGAAGGGACTGTTAGTAAAGTCAATAAGGAACAAAGGTATCTTAACAAATGCATGTGACTGAGCCATTTTTTAAGTTTATTTATTTTGATAGAGAGACAGATATATAGAGAGATAGTGCGAGCAGGGGTGGGGCAGAAAGAAAGGAAGAGAGAGAATCCCAAGCAGGCTCCACACACTCAGCACAGAGCATGAAGTGGGGCTCGATCTCATGAACCATGAGATCATGATCTGAGCCGAGATCAAGAGTCTGACGCTTAACCTACTGAGACACCCAGATGCCCCATGAGTGAGCCATTTTGGGGTGTGTAGACCAGTACCAGTCAAGTATTCAGATTACCAAAATTCTGGCATTTAGACTGACACTTCATGAGAGTTCTTAAGCCAAAACCGCCCAAACTGCTCCAGAATTCTTGACTCACATCCAGTATGAGATAATAAATGTTTATTATTGTTTTAAGGCTCTAAGTTTTAAGGTATTTTGTTTTGCAGCAATACAAAAAATTCACCACTCTCTTTACTACTAATACCATAGTTTAGCTTAGCATGTTTTTAATCTTCTAGTAGTAGAATCATTATTATTTATTATTCTGTATTCAGTTTATTTCACTCAACATTATGTTTGTTAAATTCATTCATATTGTCATGTGTAGCTATGATTCATTTCTTTTCATTGTTGTATAATGTTCCAATGTATGAATGTACCACAATTTCTTTATCCTTTCTAGTAATGATGTTTGGTCTGTATTTAATTTTTTACTTCTATAAGTAATATTTCTATAAACATTATTGAACATGTCTTTTGCTGCATAAGCAAGCATATTTTTATTAAATGTATACCTAAAACTAAAATGCCAGGTCATACAATTTGCAAATAGTCAAATTTAGTCCTCTGTAACAATACATTTCCAAAGTGGTTGGAGAAATTTACACTTCCATTAACTGTAAATGAGAATTTCTATTGCTATATATCCTTGACAACAATTGGTATAATCAGGGATAACATTTCATTACTTTTTCTAACTTAAAACTGATCTAATAAAGACATATGCAGACTGTAAGGAGATATATGCAACTCAGATATTTGACAAAGGAATTGTATCATGAGCATATAAAGAATTCCTTTAGATCACTGTAGGAATATAAATGAAAACAACTCAATTTTTTAAATGGGCAAAAGACTTAAAAAGGCATTTTAAAAAAGAGCGTATCAAATAACCAGAGACAATATGGAAAAATGCTCAACATCAATAATATCAGGAGGGGAATGCAAATTCAAATCACAATGATACACCTACCTATAAATACACAGCCAGAAGATATGCTAAAATTCAAAAGACTGATAAGACCACACTTTGGCAAGAATGTGGAAAAACTAGAGTTCTTACACATTGTCAGTGAGTGTGAGGTGGTACAACTTTGAAAAATTGCTTATCAATCTATTTGAAGGTAAAACACATACTTACCTTAGGTATTCTATACCTATATGTTTACAATATAGAAATAAAAACATGTCCATGAGAAATATATATTCATATTATCTTTCATTGCAGATTTATTTATAATTGTCCAAAACTTAAAAAAAAAAATAATTCCAAATTTACATTGCAAGAGAGATGATAAATAAATTGTGGCTTATTTATTTAGTGAAATATTACTCAAACATCAAAATGGCCATATGACAAATATTAAGAATCTACTATGTGTTACATATTGGGATATAAATATAAAAAGCAGTTTCAACAAGTTTTGCATATTTCATCTTGAAGGATTTAGAACTTCAGAAATATTTTATTTCCATTCTTCCAAAGCCACACTACTCTAACCTCTTAAATGAGAAACAAAAATAATACAAATTCATCAAACAGAAAACAATAGTTTATGTCTTTTAATAAATTTGGAGGGTTGCCTGGGTGGCTCAATCAGTTAAACGTCTAGCTTCAGCTTAGGTCATGATCTCTTGGTCCATGGATTCAAGCCCTGCATCCAGCTCCATGCTGACAGCTCGGAGCCTGGAGCCTGCTTCAGATTCTGTGTCTCCCTCTCTCTCTGCACCACTCCCACTCATGCTCTGTCTCTCCCTCCCTTTTTCTCCCTCTCTCAAAAATAAATAAATATTAAAAAAAAATCTGTCATCATTCCAAAGAGTAAGTGTTCCCAAAACAAGAAGAGAAATATTACATAAACCTTTTTTTTTAAATAATGTATTTATTTGTTTACATAATAATTTAATCTTTCTGGATTTAAAGAAATAATGTCATGTTTTAAACACACTTTGGAATCTATGTAATTAATGGTGTCCATGCAAGTTTTTATTCTAATGACAGGTTGAAAGGATCCCCAAATCTGGACTTTGCCTACAGTTATCATTTCTGATATTTTAATAAATAGGACCCAATAAGGTACTAGTAAATTATAACATAAAAAATACATGGTATATAATAAAGCCTTCTTATGATGCTTTCCCACACATATATTCCTGTTTCAAAGGCACAAGACAAGTCCAACAGACTCCAGTCATGTTTAACATCTTAGCAAACAGGAAAGGCAAAATAGCTTAAGTCCAAAATGCATTAGCCCACTACTTCTTACATAAAAACACAGATATCCAGAAAAAAATAATAAATTAGCATGACTGTGAACTCTAGGACTTCAAGACACATGATTTGGGCAGACTCTATCTCTGCTCTGTAAATATTACTTCACCAAAACAAGAACAAGGATCCATATTTAACAGAACAGATAATTAATTAATCATTACAAGTAATCTCCTTAATACATAATTTCTTGTTTTCATCTACTCATTAATGGTTCCTATGCACCAGTAAAACTGCTAAAGGCAAGCCCTTCACACACACACACACACACACACACACACACACGAAAAGAAAAGACAAGACAAGCAAGAAGGAATGAATAGCAGAACCCAGAATGGGTAACAATCCTTTTAGTTAAATACTCACAGAAAATGAGCTTATTACTTTTGAGGAACTGCCAGAAAGATAGAAGACTGGAACAGAAATTACAAGTGAGGAAACAATAAAGGCAGTAAGATATCAAAGGGGCAGATTATGAAGGATTTTTTTTGGAATTTATTCTCAGTGTGATGGGAGGCCATTAGTGTTTCTGACAAAATTTGACTAATGCTTTTAAAATATAACTCTGTTTATAGTGAGTAGAGTAGAAGAAAGAAGTGGGAGTTGGAGCCTCAAGTTAAGTAGGATGTTATTATAGAAATGAGGTGCTGGTAGCTTTATGAGAGGAAGAGTAGTGGAGGGAGGAGAAGACAGGAGACATAATGAATATTGAGCCAAACAAATTTGAAGTGGGAGGAAAAGCAAGCACTCAAGGATGACTTCAAAATGTTTATGCCCAGCAACTGGGTGAAATTTTACTGGTAGGAAAGAGTAGAAGTGAAAACAGTGGACAGGGAATGGAAATCAAGAGTGTGATTTAAGACATGCTACGTTGTAAGGGCCTATTAGACATCCAAGTAGAGGTGTTGCGTACACAAACTCAACAAACTGCACAAAAAAAAATGGAGCTAAGAGGAATGTCCCAAACTGGAAATTACACACACACACACACACACACACACACACACACACACACACACATATATATGTATACATATATATATATATATATATATATATATATATGTATACACACACACATATACATACATATGTATATATACATCCAGAGAGAGAAAGAAGGGGAGGGAACTGGTCTAATTGGTGATTATACATTATGTAAAATAACATATATAATAGAGTCACTGCTGTCTGATTAAATTCAAAGACCCAGGACAATGGAGGATCGACTAGAAATTGAGTAGAGCGTGCAGATTCCTTTTAGTGAATCATATCTCCTCCATTTGGGGCCAGGCGTTTGGGGTAGTATTGAACCCTAACTGAAATTCCTTGGCTTAAGCAAATCAGAAAGAAATTCCATCTGCTTGGCTAAACACTGATTTCAGGTTTGGGTCAAGTCTAATTTGGGCTATGAGAAAATATGAGCTTCTAGGAAAACGTTTTTCCTGATCTCCCATGAAAGCTATCAGAAAAGAGGTGGTCTTTAGAGGAAATCCTGAGTTAAGATGAAGCTGTCCTTGTAGAAGGTAAAGTACACAAATGGAAAGAAACTAACTACTTGGGGCACTCTCTGATCAACTATCAGTTGAAGCCAGCCTATCTCTGAACTTCTAATTTAAGAAAACCAATAAGCATCTTAACTCAGGCAAATGTTTTGGCTGTTTCTATTGATTTTAATAAGCATCTGAGACCAAAAATGGAAGTAAAGGTAAAAAGGAAGCACTGAAGGGAGGGAGAAAAGGACAGAAAAAATTCTTTAGTCTGAGAAGTACAAAAGAAAAATGAACCAGAGAAATTTATTCGTTCACTCCCTAAAAGGAGCTTTTACAGCGATTTTCTTGTAAAATCTACAAATATTACCAGATTTAGAGTAAGATTGAACCGTCAGAGATTTGGTCCTCTCAGGTGGTTAAGATACCTGCCAAAAAGGACCTTACTCCTCTCTGTTTTACAAACTGAAATTGACACCAGAGAAAGCTGGATGCTGGATCAATGTTACATTACCCTACTGCTATCAGGTACCACACTGTTAGAAAGAGAATACTCTTGCTCCTGAAAATTTGCGTCCTCAAGGCGCTCTGAAAAGAGTCATAAAGGAACCCTGATGCTTCTGAGAACCCCATAGCCCACTTGAGGGAAGATTTGTCACCACAGTGTTCTTAAATCTCAATGGATAAGATCGGGATTTTATGGTGTATGTGTGGGGTGGGGGCGGTGCTTAGGGCATTGTACTCAGCTGTTACTTTGAAGAGATCAATAACAATACCATTTAAAGTATTTTTAAAACCCAGTTTCACCCAAAACATAACAACTGACATTTTCTATTGCCTGAATTTTCAAGAAATACTCTGAACAAAATGAAACCACTTCAATTAGCATGGCATTAATTCTGCTTTGCAGGAACAGGGAAGGGGATGCAGGGCTCTTTTCCCCTTGGTTCTCTATGCTATTCACCTGGACTTGGCCTGAGTGCTTGGCAGATGCAAGGGGAGTAATTGAGGATTATGTTTATCCTTTCTGTTGACATCTGGAAAAAACCCCAGGCAAAAGTCAGCAGCCGTTAATTCAAATAAGTATAGTTCCTTTGACAATGCAATTGAACATCTTTCTTTTTTAAAGATGTAAAGCCTCTTTCTAATCCATCATGTTTTTACCACATCTAAGCTTTGCCACATAACTTACATGTTGGGAAGCTGTTCAAATAACAATGTAAGTACTTCCTGCATTTCTAATAAAGATGTAGTCATAAAAGAATAATATGTTTCAACAGCCCAATTTTGGTAGCTTCATACATACCAGAAACACCTGCCAACTACCTCTACAGACACCTTGCTTCCTAACATTGTATAGTTTAAATATTCATATGAATTATTCATGAAGTATTCCTAATTGATATTTGTTATTCAGATGAACTGCAAAGCTATGGATCTTCCCATCCTTAAATAGCATGTAGTCTGGCTTATATGAGATTAGAAACAAATTTAAATATTTTATTTATTTATTCATTCATTCATTCATTTATTGTTATTTAGTTTGTTAGTTTTGGCAAGCAATGTTCACTTGTGTTTGTGACTGGCAACTTACAATTTCTGTCTCCTAAAAAGGTGAAAAAGATGCTAGCCACCAAGACTGTCATAACATATTCAAAGTGCTTTTGACAAAGTTCTTGTATCTCAGCTGCCGGCTGTGTCAAAGAGCAGAGTATTCCGAAGAGAGAGAGAATATAAAATATAGATGAAATAATTACCACAGTAGCTACTTAATTGCATTTGAGTAGTTACACTCTGCTAGGACTATTCAAAACACTATTTTAAGTCATTATTCCTTTGTCTTAAGTGTTTATACTCCAGTCATTTTTAATGAAAATATCCTGTTTTTAATCTTCTAATGGGAGGGGTAGTCAAACACAAACCGCTTCTATGGTACCGACAGCATTTGCAAAACTTGCTCATATGCCTTCATTGCAATGTTTTAATGTAGGGCAAATGGCTGCAAGCTCTCAGCATGCTTGAGAAATCTCTGGTGACATAATTAAACATGCCATGACCAAGATTTCTTGAGAAACTCCAGACTGGTAAACCCAGTCCCACCAAAAAATATTAACTAGAGCACCATCACTAAATCCCAAATAACAACTGAGAAAAGCTATCCACGGCTCCCAGGAGCTTCACAGCTCAGTGTAAATGTTCACTCATCGTATATTACATACATGTATATATATTTTAAGTCATCTTGAAATGTTCCTAACTAGATATGCTGGCAAGTAACTTAATCAACCAGTTTTCTCTTCATTGTCATTTTGGCACAGGTGGTGTCTTTCTGTTTTAAAGTAGATTTTTTAAAAGGCGTCAACACCCAGTAGTCTATCAGTGGTACTCTATCGTACCACATCAAAGACATTTTTTCCATAAACAGAGAGGAAAATGCCTTGGAGGTAAAAAAAAAAAAAAAAAAAAAAAAAAAGGAGCACCATCCTAGAATCATGGTTTGACACTGATTCTGTTAAATGTATAAAATTGCTGAAGTTTAGAGTCCTCGGATACCTAAAGGGGTCCTCATTAACCTGAATGATGAGACAGACACAGTAACAACCGATGTCATTTACCTATTTGCCATGTTCTCATCATTACTGAAGGCACTGCATCCTGAGGTGGAATAAAGGAAAACAAAATAAATCTGAATTTCAAGTGAAGAAAAATAATAAAACCTTATGATAGTAAGGCTTCAGTCATAAAGTTCACATGAACAAAACTAAATGCCTGATATTAATTTAAAAGCAAATTCATATTAGAAAAAGAAGAGTAAATTTTAGGGTACACATTGTAGTAATGAAAGTTATTTCTTCAGAAGAGTTATTATGAAAAAATGTACCTGAAAGACTTTGATCCTGAAGCACTATGGAGAATTTGGCAAATTAGCTTCACTTATTGTGTCTTATTCCTTCAAAAATGTTGATGTTATGTTTTATGTTATATTTAAAATATCATGATATCTATTTTTAAAACAAAATGATATATCTTTGTTTTCTCTATTCCATGAAGGTTATTATTTTCCTAAAGGATTTGAACAACATAGCTACAGGTTTTGATTTAGATTTGACACATTTAGAGGATGTTATATTTAATTCCTAGAGGGAAGTGCCATGTGATGAACAGGACTAGAAAGCTGAAACCTTAAACTCTGGTGCTGGCAAGGTCTAGACTGATAATGCATTTTCCTTTAGAAGTTTCCTCTGTCTCAAGTAAAATCCAAATAACGATTTTGATTTTAATTCACTGTTTTTTTAATGGGAAAATACTCTTAAGGGCTAAGTATATTACACATACACATGCGCACAAATGTGGCAAATAATGAATCTATATTTAGAACTACTTTCCAAATCACCCATTCCCAATCACAAAAAAATATTTTGAAATGGCTTAAATTCAACATATAAAAAATACAACATATAAAAAACCAGATGCAGTAATTTTTAACAATTTAACTCTGAAATCAGACTGCTTAAATGCAAATCCCATCTCTGGGATTTTTTATTATTATATGGTGACCTTGGACAAATTACTTAACTTTTCTGCACTTTCATTTCCATATATGAAAATAATCTATCTCCCTCATAATTTGTTTTGATGACAACAATTGTTATAATGTATGTGAAAATACTAGAACAATTCCCAGCTTGTATGAAAAACTAGGTAGAAATTTTAGCATGATTATCATTGCACTAATGTAAACAGAACAACGTAGTTTATACCACTAGAATAAAAACTTAAGCAATCAGGCAATCAAAATGAAAAATGAAAATTTAAACAGCAAAAGAAGTAAGATTTTATGCTTGTCTTTACCTAAAAAAAACCAGAATGTAAACTTCTGTTTATTATTTTCATTATTCTAATATCTTCTATAAATGCCCTTAAGTCCATCAAATTATACCATTTCATGCTTTCCCTACTGTTTTACTTCAATCAAGCTCCCTCCTTCTGAAAAATTTAAAACAAAATCAAGTGCTAAGAAGCTTAGTCATTATTATTTAAATGGTTTTTTTTGTTAATGTTGATGTATTTATTCTGAGAGAGAGACAGAGAGCATGAGCGAAGGAGGGGCTCTGTGCTGACGGGTCAGAGCCCGGAACCTGCTTCAGATTCTCTGCCTCCCTCTTTCTGCCCTTCCCCTCTTTGTGCCTCTGTCTCTCTCTTTCTCTCTCTCGAAAATAAACATTAAAAAAAAAAATCTAACCCCAGAAAAAGCACATTTGGACATCTGAAACTTTACTTCAACAGAGTGTCTTTCAGAGTTTTGCCTTATATTCTAATGACAGTGTTACACATGTGCTTACTGGTTTATTAGGACTTCTCTGGGAAGCCCTTCTCAGTGTGCTTATGAATTCTGTTTGATTATTATTATTTTGGACCAGAGCCTACATCTGCAAGGATGGAAAGATAAGACCAACTTTTTTTTCCTAAACAAGGTTAAAAAAACTTTTTTAAAGAGATTTCTCCAGCATCTTAGCATTTAGTTTAAATTCAAATTAGATTTTTATGTTAACATATATATTGGAATTAGAATGTTTAGTTATTTGTCTGGATAACTTTAAAAATAAGAAATTTATTGGGGCGCCTGGGTGGCTTGGTCGGTTAAGCGTCTGACTTCGGCTCAGGTCATGATCTCACGGTCCGTGAGTTCGAGCCCCGCGTCGGGCTCTGTGCTGACAGCTCAGAGCCTGGAGCCCGTTTCAGATTCTGTGTCTCCCTCTCTCTCTGCCCCTCCCCTGTTCATGCTCTGTCTCTCTCTGTCTCAAAAATAAATAAATGTTAAAAAAAAATTTTTTTTAATAAAAAAAAAATAAGAAATTTATTGACCCATTTCTTAAATACTTCCTTAGTTATAAATATTGTGTCTATTTTTTTCTTTTGGAATAAATATGTTTACCACATCTAAATAGAGAACAGCTGTTTATTTTTCCTAATTTTTTAAATTTATATTCATCACCATGTCTATTTTCACTAATTACTTAGTACCAAGAAAATATACACCCATATCTTTCTACTCCCAGTTAATTTGCTCCAAAGGAATGTATCATGTGTTGAAGGTCCACCTGGTGATGAGGGGACCAAATTTCCCTAAAAAACTCAATGCCTGATGTACAACGATATGACCTCTACAATATAAACTATCAAGGGATACCAAACGCAAATACACTGAAATCATAAGCAGAAGCCTGACTTTATTGGCAAAACATTCTTTTTAATTATACTAGCTATCTCCTACTTTATGATAAAATTCAGTGTCAACATCATCTTCCAATCCAAATTCATAATAATAAATACCCCAAAACTTGGATTAATATCCTGCCTTTCATTTGAGTAGCTCAGAAAACTTTTACATTTACAACTCTTTCCTCTCTTTATAAATTTTAATCTGGAGAAATTATGTTCCTCAATGACAATGCAGGAAATAGGTTACTCTTAACAAACTTAAGAGGTGTTAAGGTAGAGGTGCCTGGGTGGCTCAGTCAGTTAAGCAATCTGGCTCTTGATTTCAGCTCAGGTCATGACCTCACAGTTCATGGAATCGAGCCCCACACTGCTGTCAGCACAGAGACTGCTTGGAATTCTCTCTCTCTCTGTCTCTCTCTTTCTCCCACTGCCCCTATTCTGCTCATGAGCTCTCTCTCTCTCTCTCTTAAAATTCATACATAAACATTAAACAAACCTAAATGTATGTTATATCCTTTATTGTGTTTGTCATAGTTTTTAATCTATTTACCTTAAACTAGTCAGATATAAAAAAACTTGTTACAAAAATATATATTTCCATGATACCATGGAAATAAAAGCATCTTCCCACATAAAAAGTTGGACAAGAATGTTCATAGCAGCATTATTCATAATAGTAAAAAAAACTAGAAACTACCCAAACATCTGACAACTGAAGAATGAATAAACAAAATGCGTCATATCGATATAAAAAGGAATGATGTACTGATACATGCTTAAAAAATGGGTGAACACTGAAAATATTTTGCTAGGTGAAAGAAGCTGGTAACAAAAGGCCATTTATCATAAGATTCTATTTATATGAAATGTCCAAAATAAGCAAATCAATAGATAATAGTGGTGGCCCAGGGATGGCCTTGAAATGAAGGTTACTGGTAAATGGGGATCATTGTTAATAGGTATGGTGTTTCTTTTTGTAAAATGTTCTAAAACTGAATGTGGGGATGGTCGCCTAAATCTGTGACTATACTAAAATTATCAAATTATATCATTTAAATTGGTGAATTGTACGATGTATGGATTATTTCTTAACAAAACTGTTTTTAAGATGTAACAGCGAACTTTAGCAGTACTTCTGCTATATTTTCCGCCTGTCCTCCCTCCTTTTGGAGGCCATTCTTTCAATATGAAGCTTTCTAAACAAATATTTGCAGTTAGTGATCCTCTTGCCCTCTCCCCCTTAGGGATGACTCAAAGGGATGAAGGGACTTGCTCATGATTACACAGCTAGGTGGCAATAACCAGAACAAAAATATTCCCTCCCCTCATCAGGCTTTAGCCAATACCAGGAAGGTTTCTTGTTTGCTTCTTATGAAACGGATTTGTACCTACTGTAAGTACCTCTGACAATACTTTTGTTATGATGATCTTCTCTTTAAAATATGTATTACTTATGTTTTAAATACTTTGTCTCAAGATAGAAAGTAACTATCTTCCTCCTTGGTCCTTTTCTTTTAGAATGGAATAGTCTCACTCTCTATGTGGTAGTTAAGTCCTACACGTTCCAAACCTGACCATTTAAAAAAAAAATTAGACAACTTTTAAAATTTTAATATCTTTATAACAACTGAAGGATGACTAGAAATTATTTAATGAACATATGTAACATTTTTTATTTCCTTCTTGGCTTACATAGGAGTAGTCCTTCTGATCACTGGTGCTTAAAAACATGTTTCTAGGTATCGATTTGAAAGTAATAATTCATGTCATCTTGAGTAAAGCGATGGTTGGCATGGTATGGTGTTTGGTATTTAGATCATTGAAAACAATTCCTCCAAGGTCATCCTCTTGACTTCATAATCAAAATTCCAAAACATAACACTTATATGGGAATTCATAGATCCCTCATTGGTGATATCCTGATGAATTGCCCATTGAAAGATGGGACCTGTTCTCTGCCCCTAAGAAACTCTAAGTTTTCACTTTCCTCTTTAATTCTTCTGGGAAGACCTCTCTCTGTGTCTATTCCATCCCTTTGTTTTAATCATCTTATTTCCCTTCCACCCATTTCCTGAACAATCTCCCTTGGCAGACTTGCTCTCCATGTGAATAATCATGTTAGCTTTTACTTAGAGAGTGTCACAATTTTGTCTCTGAAGTATTGAGGACTAACTGTATCCCACATTTAGAAATAAAATAACTGAGCCATAAGATCATTATCAAAGTTATCATGATTAGTTAACATCAAGTATAAACATAGAACCCAGTTCTTATTTGTGGACCTCCAAATTTCATTGATTAATATACACTTAAAAAAACAGGCTCAGATTTCATGAAATCAGACAGAAACACTGAAAAGCACCTGAAGAGACAACTACAGTCTTTGAAATCTATTATAATATCATATACTATGTACAATATTTTTTTCTGTTAAGCCTACCCATAATTAGGGTGCACATATTTTATTTTATTTTATTTTGAATTTTATTGTCAAATTGGTTTCCATACAACACCCAGTGCTCATCCCAAAAGGTGCCCTCCTCAATACCCATCACCCACCCTCCCCTCCCTCCCACCCCCCATCAACCCTGTTTGTTCTCAGTTTTTAACAGTCTCTTATGCTTTGGTTCTCTCCCACTCTAACCTCTTTTTTTTTTTTTTTCTTCCCCTCCCCCATGGGTTTCTGTTAAGTTTCTCAGGATCCACATAAGAGTGAAACCATATGGTATTTGTCTTTCTCTGTATGGCTTATTTCACTTAGCATCACACTCTCCAGTTCCATCCACGTTGCTACAAAAGGCCCTATTTCATTCTTTCTCATTGCCACGTAGTATTCCATTGTGTATATAAACCACAATTTCTTTATCCATTCATCAGTTGATGGACATTTAGGCTCTTTCCATAATTTGGCTATTGTTGAGAGTGCTGCTATAAAAATTGGGGTACAAGTAGGGTGCACATATTTTAAATATTTATTGAAGGCTGTCCACTAACCGAGGTATATTTTGCAAAATCATCTCAGGTAGAAGACATGTCTTCTTCCTCTGACACAGTAGTATGTTATCTATAATGGCGCCTAGCATTTTTCTGCCTCATATTCAGATCCACATCTGAATCTCCTTTTTCCAACAAATGATAATAAGAATTCATTTTCACCCAGTAAAGCTCAGTATTTGTTGCAGGAGGATATGTTCCTAGCCTCTTTATAGCCTATGGAGTTGTTGCAGAGCTGTGAAGTAGGTTTCAAAGTTGTCATTAGTTTTGGAGCTATGAGCACTTGAGTTATTTTCCCTCTTAACTAAACTGTATAAGAATAATTGTTATTGTCAGAATTAGGGGAGAAACACTCCCTGCAGTCTTTAGATGAAACCCAATTACTACAGAGGGTATATTTTAAAAATGCATAAATTACCACATGCTACCGTTTTTCAATGCTTTCCATATCAAACTTGTCCTTTGGAGACCACATTGAACAAAATGGATCCATGCATTTCTCTTGAATGACAGACAGCAAGCATCACAAGTGAAAGGTGAACAAACTGTCTGATAGGAGCTCCACTAATTTAAATGAAATCTAGATCCCTGAAAAACTCAGAAATCCATGAGAAAAAATAACTTTGTCAACATAATACTAGCCTTTCCTTAAAGACATATTTTTGCTTTAAGAACTCCATAGACATTTCATACCAAATAGTTCCATTGAAAATGTGTGAGAGATGAGACTATGTAAGGGCCTGAATACCAGCATAGAAAGAGCAAATACATATTTCAAGCAAATAAATTAACAAAGCTCATTTTTCATAATTTTTAATTTTCTTAATTTTTTCACAGAAATACATTTAAAGATATTTAAGTGAAGGATTATTAGCTGTTCTAATTCTTACAAACATTTGGCTAAAGTAGAGCAAGGATGTATTACATTGATTAATAGAATGACCTCTGATATCAAACCTACATTTTAATTCATGCCCTCCTACCTATCAGTTGTGAGACAGCAGGCAAGGTGGGCAACCTCTCTCTGTTATAGTTTTCTCATGTGAAAAACAGAATAATTAATTGTACCCACCTAATATGGTTATGTGACTTAAAGGAGATAGAGCTTCTAAAGGGTTTAGTAAAATACTGGTACATACTTAAAAGTGCTAGATATCTTTATTATAGAAATATCATACAAGAACATAGATAACTAAAGTTTTTAAGTTTTCCTTATTTCAATTTCCTTTTGAAGTTTCTTTTTTTTTTCCTTTTGAAGTTTCAAAACAAAAATATATTATTTACAAAAGTAATCTCAAGAACCCTTAGTAATTTAGAAAATAAGCTCATTGTAAAAACACATTTAAGTTTTCATTTTTAGGAAACATGACTCAAATAAGATCAAAAGTTTTAATGTTATCATAGGAAAGGGGGCTATTTCCATAACCTTGGGCAAAGAACAATTTCCTATATCAAAGGACATTATCTTCATCTATTTTACTCTATTAAATAGGTTGGTGGAGGGAGGCAGAAGTAAGGGGTCCTTAAGAAAGGAAAGGGACACTCTCCCAGCTAGCCAGATTAACATATGAAACCCTTGTAGTTGGTTTGGTCACCAAAGTGAAGCTATATTGTCCATCCATCTGAACTAACTTTGGATGTACTCATAGAACTTGTATTTTAACCAGCAGAAGATTCAGAGGGTTATCAACCACTGGAAGGCAGGCAATTGCTTTGCCAAGTTGTCAAAATAAAGTTGAAAAATAAAACTCTAGTCTTCTGGAGTTGAAGGTAGAAGGGAAAATGGAGACTGCCAAGAATCTAACCCTTCAGGGAAACTATGAGGTCCAAAGCAGAAATGCAGGCATGGAGGAAACACAGAATTTGGGTAAAAACTGGGTCTTGGAAGGCGCACCTGGGTGGCTCAGTTGGTTAAACGTCTGACTCTTGGTTTCAGCTCAGGTCTTGAGGTCATGATTTCATGAGTTTGAGCCCCGCATCAGCTCTGTGCTGTCGGCATGGAGCCTGCTTGGGATTCTCTTTCTCTCTCTCTCTCTCTCTCTGCCCCTTCCCCACTCACACTGTCTCTGTCTCTCTCAAAATAAATAAATAAACTTTAAAAGAATTTTTTTAAAAATGCATCTTGGGATAATATCCTATAAGGTCATTCGACAATAAGTCTCAAAAATTGGACCTTCTTAAATTCCTCCTGCCTAAACTAAGGAATAGTTTGAAGATAGCAACCAAGCTACTCCTAGAGGCAGGAAGCTAAATGGCTCCAATTTGAGAAGACAGACTTCAATGTCTGATGACTCTCATCCTAGAAGGGAAAGTCTTTCACAGAATACTGAGCAATGGAAAGGATACTAGCAGCATCTAGTGGCCTACCTATGTAAGTGTCCCCATACTAGGTCCTAGGGTTGAAAGAGTGAGATCCTAAATAAACATGGTGAACTCCTGATGGACTTTAATGGACTTCTCATTTCTGGGAGAATAACAGTGGAAATAAGGGAAACTGTCTGGACTACCATGTTCAAGGCATTGTGGGGGGAACGTAAAGAAGCGTAAGATATCCAAATAGCTTAGTTTAAATGTATTCTTCCTGCACCATTCCCAGTTAAACCAAAATCAGTAAAATACCACTGAATATATAGACCTTTTCATATTTTTGATCAATCAACATATAGAGCATTAAAGTAATTAAGAATTAGTTTCAAGAGAACACATGACATATTTCCTGCCCACAAGGTAGATAAGGTTATAGAGACTGCTTAGACTCTACTTCGACATCTATATCTGGAATTTTTAACCATCTTCTTGCAGGAGACTTCTATATTGTAACATTAAATGGAAAGACAATTTTCTACTACTTCCTATTTATCGACCTGTCTAAATCATTTACCCTATGTCTGATCAAAATATAGTTTATTCTAAATATACCTGAGGAGCTGTTGAAATAAATCATTTGGAAGAATTATCTATTGAGGAGACAACTCTATTTACAATTTTGCCAAATATCTGTGCATTATAGACCATCAGTGTATTTTTTTAAAGGAATGCACATTTAACAAAATTGTCAAAATCATCTTAAAGAGATGGAAGCAGCTTTCTAGAAAAATAAGTGTCTGATAACCAAAAAAAAAAAAAAATCAATTAACTAAGCTCCTCTTTAAAGGTAGAAAAGAAATGGACATTACCTGAATTCTCATTCACGTGACTGCTTTTCAAATATTAAGGAGTTAGCTAAATCTTGCCTGTAACTGCTATATTAGAATTTAGCTTTGATAACTAAAGATCATCCCTTTTTTGAATGCAGCACAGTTTCAAGTTTCTCTTTAAAGCCTTTTAAAAGGCAGTTCTTTTTATTCACAGCTCACTTCTCTTCTTTTTCTAATTAGTAGCTTGAATGCAATTTTCCTTTTTTTTTTTTTTTTTTTTTAAATTGAGCAGGCTGTGTAGCTAAATGGTGTTTTTAACATCCCTGCACTGGGGACAGATTCAAAACGAAGGCAGAAGACAATAGAGATTGACTACATACTTCATGGACACAAATCAAGGGAAATGCTGGTAATTACAGGAATTCGGCAACACTTTGTCTCTTGGCATCTGTACTTGGAAAAACAATGAAATAATCATGGACAAATATGATGTGAAATGTGTTTATGGAGCAGCATGTTTTATTAACACTGAGCACTGCAGAGAGATAAGCACCACTTGCTAATTTTAAAATTTCTATGAACTGTGGCAATTAAGCCTAATAATTATTTAAAGACTATAATAAAGATGAGTCCATTTTGTACTGCATTTTAAAGAAAAAAATAAGTACACTGCTAAAGTTCAGTTTAAATGATGTACCACCTGTACAATATTGTACTTTTCCTACCTCATATGATTTGAAACTGGAAACATCTCTTGACACATTAGTCACAAACTTAAGGATTTCCTCAGTTCACATTTTGCCTCTGCTAATTTGGGGGGTTTTGTTGTTGTCGTGAAAACTATTTGTTGGCTGTCTTTTGTGCTTTAGATGTTAAATTTATAGAGTGTTGCTGAAAACCATGGTGGCCATCAAGAAAGAGTAGGTCTACTCGAACAAAGCACTGAATATATTAACTGTTTCTTCCAGAATAGTCATTTTTCCCACTACAGATTCTTTCTAAATAACAACAAAAAAAGCTGCTGATTGTTTTTAGTCCTTTGCTGGAAAACTAGGGAGGCTTGTTAGATCCTTAGGCAGAATGCAACTTCTCCCACTGAATTAGCTCAGTGATAACAGATTCAGACTGGGTATCAAACCATTGGAACTTGCATTGACTAGTGAAAACAGAAACACTGAATTATTGGTCATTAATACAGATTTATGTTATGGAAAAATCTATTATATTTTAGCTTGATTTCCTACCAGGGAGACAAGACATTTCTATTAATTAGTATATCCTCTATTTTCTCTCCTCCATACTCTTGTGCTATCTTTTGCAATTCATTGTCATTTCCTGAGTAATTTTATTTTTTCCCTGAGTAATTTTAAGAGATAAACTTGCATATTTTACTTTGTAGCATGAGAATAAAACACAATGAATAGCTAGTCTCTGAGTATAAACCAGGGAACACCAAGCTTCATTCATCTCTGTTCTTTCCTAACAGAGCAAGTTTATTATGGCATTTACACTGAAAAAATATTCATTGTATTTGGTATAGAAAAGAGATGTTGCCAATATTTATTTCTGAGCCAGAGTTCTGTCAGCAGGAATAGAGTATGATTGCCTCCCCCGCCATAACAAAAAATTCGGATGGGTTGATTTGCAACACTCAGTACATTGCTTGTGTTCTTCCTGCATCCTCAGCAAGATTATTCCAAAACATTGGTACACATTCCACACTTGCAAAGAGGCAATTTCTCATTAGAACTGTAACTTGATAGAGAACCATATTACAAAGGATTATGAAAAAGTAGATTGTGCCAGTAGCATATTTTCAGTGCCTCTCTTTTTTTATTTGCATCCACATAGTTGAAGAGGAACAGAGCTGGCCTTGAGCAAAAAGAAGTTGGAAATCTAAGCCAGCTTCCTTCTGAGGTCTCTAATCCTCCTGAGTTGTGAATTCCCACCCCCCCAGCTTCCAAGACCTTACCCCACTCCACCCCACACACACAGACACATGTACCTCAAACTTCCTCTCCTGTTTGTTTCAGGTCAAAGACTTAAAGCAACTTTTGACTTTCAGAACAAATGATTTTAAGTCAAAGAGCTGACTTTCCATGAGATATCTGCATTTTCTGAATTTTTGTTTGTGAGATAGAAAAACTATCCCCACTTAGAAAGAAAGATAAAAGGTATTGTTCAGGGGCAAAAGGTAAGGCTGGGGGGTAGAACAAGATAGATTTTATGGAAGAAAGTCAGTCAAATGTTTTTGTTTTGCCAAAATTGTACCAGCCACCTCTCATAACCAGTTCCGAAGGCAAGCTTGATTCAGTGCATCACAGGAATGGAAGGAAAATGTATATAGAAATAATCAACCTGAGAAGGTCCCACACTTATTCTCAGGGTCCACAACCCTGATGCAGCCCTTTCCATCTAAAAAAGAAAAGAAAAAGAAGTAAGGAATGGGGTCAGGGAGGGAAGAAGGGAGACAGGGAGGGAGAGAGGCAGGAAGGGGAAAAGACATTTCCTACTAGGGATAATTGGGCATAAGGAAGCAATATGCAAGCATTATCTGTTACTTCTGATCCCAGGGGATCCCAGAACTCCCCACATCTTACTCAGAACATGGGTTCTAAAGTCTGTTTATATGGCAAAAATCATGTAGAATCAACCATCAACAATTTTGCTTGATAATATCTTTTCAGTAAGTTCACCACTGCCCCAGGGTCGTTTTTCCCCCTTCAGACTTAGAAGCAGACCACTGTCTCTTAGTTAAGTACTAGAGGAAGTATGGGAGGTATGTTGTGTGAACAATAAATATTTTCTTGGCTCCTTCTCAGTGTTGTGACATGCCTGCGCTGTGAGAGGCATGCAGCCACAGGACCTGACAGAAGTGGAATCTCATCTCACGTCATGCTGTGCTCAACACCACTGGCAGATAGAGTGGCCGGCACAATCATTTGGATTTAGAGCCATGCAGTCCGGAAGCTGCCCTGCTAAGAACTGGTTTATCAGCACCAAACTAGCACGATTGAACTATTACCCCAACAGGAGTATCCATAGGTTCTTGACCCAGAGACTTGACTTTAAGTTGATTCTAAACCTCAGTCCTCTAAAACTGTTACTTCTGGGAAAGGATCCCCTGGTTATAACCCTTAAAGAATCTCTGAGATGAAAAGCAGGGAATAAACGAGACTGGCAGGAAGAGATGAGCGTGAAGAAAGCATTGGCGTTGGGTTTTAGCTAACGCATTGAAGACAAATGCATGGGGGCCTGGGGTATGGCGATGGTCAAATGTAGGACTTTTTCTTTTAAAATGTGTTCGTTCACATCTCCGTGTGGAATATATGTAATTAAACAGCAGGTGGTATTAGGAGGAACTGTGAATATTACCACAGTCTTGAGACACTGGTGAAATGATAAAAAAAGAAACCACAAATTTGATTCCAGCGTGAAGAGAAATAGTAGTTATAGAAATTCACATAAATTTCATAGTGTTGTGATTTTTTGCTGTGCAGAATAAAAAGTATTACACTTATTACAAATTACACTACATTACTGTTACTTCGCTTAACTTCCTGCGTTCTTGCATACTTAATATGTGCTATTCTGTGTGCTCTGCTCACTATTGTTTTTAGTCCAAATAATTTGAAATGTAATTTGTTTTGCTTTCCATGAAAAAATATTATTTGAGAAGAATGTAGATTTATATTTCAGCATTTCTCAAAGTATTATATGAATGCCTTACCAAATAACTACAAGAAGCCTCTTTAAATAGTAAGTACTGGGGCGCCTGGGTGGCTCAGTCGGTTGAGTGTCTGACCTCGGCTCAGGTCATGATCTCACCGCTCTGACTTCGGCTCAGGTCATGATCTCACAGCTCTGACTTCGGCTCAGGTCATGATCTCACAGCTCGTGAGTTTGAGCCCCGCGTGGAGCTCTGTGCTGACAGCTCAGACAGAGCCTGGAGCCTGCTTCCGATTCTGTGTCTCCCTCTCTCTCTGCCCCTAACCACTCGCATTCTATCTGTCTCTCTTTAAATGTTTAAATAAAACATTTTAAAAAATTTAAAATAAATAAATAGTAAGTACTTATGCCAAACTGAATTTTCTTTTTATAAAAAAATAGAAACATATGCACATATGAATTATGATTCAGAGATTGCCATTTTATAGCATGTAATGTAACAAATTAGTGTAGATATCATTTGGAGTACTACTACCATACCCTCCAATTGCCATTAGCTTATGATGGAGGTTTCACATTTACACTGTTGTTCAATGCAGATATTCCAGAAAGCTGTTTTCCTCCATGTAGTGATTCAGGGACCCAGGACCTATCTATCTGGTAGGACTTCTATCCCCTCAGCCTGCCTAGTCCTCTGCACCCTGCTGATAAAACATGAAAGAAGATGGAAAGGGCATATCTGTTTTCTAAAGGGCCTGCCTCACAAGTGACACACATTACTTCCACCACTATTCCACTGCATTTTGCTGTACTACTAACAACTAAGGATTTGCTGCCATCATCATTTCTCCCAGGTCTCTTAGTTTTACAAGTTATTCTTTTGTCCCATTTCCAATCAGGAAATTGAGAAAACAAGCAATGAGGTTGGAGCAGAAGAGTGAGTAAAAGGCAAATGGAGGTCACTTCTTAAATCCAGGAATTAAATTACTGGAGATCTAACATCAGTACAATTGTGAAACAGAGGGTAAGTTAGGAGCCACTCGTCTTAATTCCACTGGCATCTCTGCCCTTGTTGGGTGAACTGAGAAAAATAATTCTACTCTCTGGGCCTGTGTTTTTGCAGTTATAAAATAAGGGAGTTGCACTAAGGAAAACCTCATAAAACCGTAATCTGAGATTAAATTACCACATAATTAATTAATATAATTAATAACCTACACAGCTTTTCCACAGGTACATGTATGGCTTTATTTATTATTCTTAAACTATTAAAAGAATCAAAGACTTCATTAGCAGCAGTACTAAGGCCACCACACCTGTTATTACTGCAATTAGAATTAAGCTGACCCTTTGAGTGCTTACTACATTCCATACATTCTGCTAAATGAAATGAATTTATATATCAAGCTCAACCAGCCAGACATTGCACAAATGAAGACAAAACCTACGCCAACTCTCCTCAAAACTCCTCATGGCTGTATTACACTAGATTCACTGACCACTGTAGGGAACCCCTGGACGAGATGAACTATCGGTAGGCAGTTCTATCGCATCTGTGTACTGTGAACTCAGACCAAAGAGTGAAAAATTGCTCTAACCCATGATCCCACCAAGCGCCCTTTTCCAGTTTGAATATTCTGTGTCTCTGATTCCATATTTGAAAAGTGAAGTTTATGTAGCTTACCCATAGCTCCCTCAAATGCCTTAAGTATCCATTAAGTCACTGCTCCAAAGCAATAAAAAACCCAACTTCTGAGAATTAACTATATGAACATAAGGTAATGAAGCCAACTCAATTATCCATGGTAAAAGATGACAAGGCAAAGCAAGACTAAATTGAATATGCAGGTGTCCCAAAACCATATTTTTGCCATTCACCTAAGCTCTTAACTAGCGCTAATAAGCTGCAGAAGAGATAGATTTGAATTTTATCACTTTCTCTCTCCACCCCCTACTTTGGTCTGGTTCAAGTCCTAACGGGCAGTCAACCACCCTTTAAAAGGCAGGAAAAGCAAAGGCTGGACTTTGCAATCAATAGAGTGGATAATTACCCCCTGAGTAATTGAGAGTTAACGGTCTTATATTAACTTCACCCCATTACTCCCAGAATATGAACAAGCCAGAGCAAGTTGGACATGAATACGAGAGAGCAGACGAAAAAAAGAAGGGTGGCAAAAGAACTGGGATATTTGCCTTGGGGTTATCATATGATGTGAACTGTAATGACACAAAGCCAGATAACAACGGCAGCCTAGCAGAGTGACTCCAAACATGACAAGATGGTCCACAAGAGCTGTAAGAGAGTTGTTTCCCCTTAGCACCAAATTATTTTTCTCTTTTCTTCCTACAACAAAAGACTCACTCTAGGCTTTGGCTGTGTTCCCAAAAGATTGGGTAATTAAGCAGGTAAGATTTCCAAGGAGAAATAAATATTTTTCAGTTACTAGACACTGTCATTGGGCTTTGATTCAAATGTGCATAATTTTTGAACAGGAAACATAATGAAAGGAATGTTTCACAAATTAATATAAAGCCCAAAGGCATACCTGGCACTCTCTTACATGAAATCATTGTCTTTCATAAGCCAGGAATGTCGACCAAGTATCTTTCTTGGAAAACGCTTTCTCCTTGTAATATTAGCACTGGTTTTACAGAAGGAAAGCTCAACTTCAAGAAAACTGCTCATAAAATACGACCTGAGCCTGTTTTTTCTAGGTTTGATGGCATTTTAAATTAGAAGGACATTGGTTTCAGCATTATCAGGAAAAACAGTGCCTCTTCCTCAGAAGTTGAAAAGCTAAAGAGAAGGGTTAAATGACCTGCATAATTTTACAGAGTGACTAATTCAAATTAGAGGTTTGGATGTAGAGCACTGGGCTCTAGGCCCAGAACCCCAAACTACTATTTTCTAAAAATAATGTGAAACTCTGAAAGGTAAAATGGCTTAAGAAGCTGAAGAAATTTCCCCAAAGTATAATTTCAACCGTGTAAGTGGGAAATAGTCAAGCACAGGTTGAATGACAATTTTAGAGTGTTGAAAAATGCCCGAGTCATCACTGGGGAGATGGAACAACTTGTTTCCCTTATAGTGGTGAGAGGTTTAGGATAATCGTTCCACACTCTGTCTGTTCTTCCAACAGCAACGAGTAAGATAATGGTTTAACAATGTGATGGAGAATATCCTTAACTAAATCACATTTTCTATGAACGTGACCTTGGAAATTTAAAGTATTATGCTAAAATATATTTATGAATCTCATTTTATGCAAAACATAAAATAACACAAATATCGAAAAATTAAACATACCAAGAATTGCCTAATTTCTAAAACGATGGTGACTGAAATTTAAATTACAAATTCCATTGAATTGGTAAATATTCCTATTATCTGAGCAACACATTTTGTGTGCTTAAACACTTCTATGAATGATTTGTCTGCATATCATACCATTATTATAATGTTCACCCTCAATGTAATATAAAGTTTTTTATAGTCTTTTTATTTTTCAAGCGATTAAGTCATATTATTCGCTTTCAAGCGAAAGTCACCATTTTTCAAGCCATAATGGTGCTTGGTGGTAGGGGAAAGAATCTGGAAATCAATAATTTGGTGGTAAAATTTAGAGGCAATCAAATGTTAAGATAAAGACTGTGCCTGTTATCAACTCATTGTCTGTTGGCTCCAAATACATTTTTCATTGCCTGCGCAATAAAATAAAATTAAAAAAAAAAAATAGAAGAACACTTAAAGTGTCTTTTTTTCCTTTCCTTGCTGGAATGATGTTAAGCTTTGTCAAGAGGGTGCTAGAAGGACATTGCATGAGAAAAGCGTTTTCCTGGCTGGTTGAGGTGTGCTTCTGGACAGGTTCCCACACTGCAGGCGGCTTCTTTTAGTACCAAGCACCAGCACCCAGAGCACAGCAGTTTCCAAAGCACCTGGCTCAGGCAGTCTCATAGTTGAGGACCTTCTGGAGAGCCACCTCATGGTGAAGAGATTTCCCTAGCACTCTCACAGGTGGGTTTCTGGCAAGCTCTAGAGGGCAGATCGCTAGCAAGTTCTAGCAGTGCAACAGTGCAATGATTTTTCTGCCATCTAGTCAGCCTCAGCTCTGCCATCTCCGTCAAAGGCTGCCTCTCAGTCATAGAGAGGCAACTCCTCCTTGTGTGCTGTGTTTCAGCCCTAAGTATTGGTGCCACTCTGTCTCTAGTAATACTAGAATCTTTAGAATCCTAGCTACCAAATCCTACTAACTACAATCTATACTGAGTAATTCTTTAACACAACTTTCCTTGTTCAAATCATTTCACAGGTTCTGTCTTCTGAATGGACACTGACTGATACAAACTAAGACTGAGTGACTCTCATTCTCCATAACGTTACTATCAGAGAGATTACTGTGAATATTTTAGAGAAAATAAAAAGAATATTTGAAATATGCTAGTAACTTGAATATTTATGCATTCAAAGGAGGCAGCCACTGTTTACATTTATTCTTCTAAGAAAATTTTCTTGAAATACGATAACTTTGAATTATGCTTAATTTTGGGGAACTCATCCCTTATATGTGGCTGTCTTACGTACAAACACATAAGCTCTCTAAAATGTTGTCAATGTTTTATGCCAGCCAATAGTTCACTAAATGTTGAGTCTGCAATTTATGTGTAAATATAATTCTTTGTAACTGCAAATATGAAACCACACACTGACCACAATTACAGAATGTTTAAAAATATTTTGAAACTGAAATGAGGTATGACTTTGTTCTCCAAGCGACATTCTTTTATGCATTTTCTACCAGTACTTGCATCATGTTGATCCTGTCTGCTCAGTCAAGTATCTTTTCCTTTACACTGAAAAGCAGTCACAGGGGGAATAAACTCCTAGGCAGAATGGATCAGCATCCAGCTTGAAAACCATTGTGAATATTTATAGAGCATTTGAGCATTATTAGCTGAATCTTTTCCTCAAAGCACTGTTTTTTTAATATGTGACCAGAATGATAACTGAGAAAAGAAAATTCTGTGTGTGTACGTGGTATGTGTGTATATGCGCACATATGATCAAGTGCTCACATTTGTGTAACTTTCCCACTGACATTTTTCCTGTGGCATTTTTATCATCCTCCTCAAACCCAATTCTGTCTCAGTATCTTTCCTTTTACGTATCTTGCAAAGTCTATGACCAGACCTTCTTTCTCTTGAAACAATGAAAAACAGAAGCAAAGTTCACTTTATCAAAGCAATGCAGGCTCATTCAACAGAAATCAAGATATAAAAGTCTATAACTAATACCCATAATTCTTCTAACTTATCCAGAGTCAACTTCTGTTACCACCTTGTATACACATACATATGTATGGACATTCACATATACAAGTCATGTTCTTCAGGATATTTTTCTAAATATGCAATATATGTATTGATTGTTTTCTAACAGATTTTTTCAACTAGTACACTTATATAATATATTACATTTCAGTACTACAACATTTTAATATTGAAAGAGCACAAGGTAAAATTAAATGACTAATAAGAAGAATATGAAACAACAAAGAATAAGAAAAGTCTGAAAAAACCCTGGAAGTAGGAATATTTATTTTCTAACAAAGCATTGTGTTGACCAAACAAAATGATTTTGTCTAAGTCCCCTTTAATGGGAGAAAAATAGCATTGTTTATAATAATTAGAATTATTGAAATGCAACCAAGAATGCATGAAGTATGTTTGGAGATATCAGAAATAGCAGTCAGGTCAAAGGTTTAAGGTTCAAAGGACTGAGATCTACAGTAGGAAACATCAAAGCAGATAGGTCCAGTTGACTCTCACTGAATTTTATATCTTACTTCAATGCCAGAAAAGAAAGAGCTGATAAAGCTCTCTCAAAGTCAGTTAAGAAACATCACTTTCCTTCGTTCACAGAGTGGTCATAATGAACTTTACCAAAAAAGTAACTTAGTGAATTATAAGTTTGTCATAGGATCAATATATATTTTCTGAGGTTGTATGTGTGTGTATGTCTAACTTTTAGGAAAAAGGCACTGTCTCAAATATCTCAAGTAAAGGCTGTTCCTTATTATACAATCTTATCTCAGAAAAGTACCTTAACTAATGTGTAAATTCCAGGATAGATTTTTTTCCCTTCTGCCAAGAAAACTAAAAGGATCAGATTTGTGTCAGCATTATTTAGCAATGAGATGACATTCTACATTATTCCAACCTCACAGAATAAAGAATTTCTTAGTTTGTAATGGTTTATTTTTGATGTTGAACAAGTCACTTCTAGACATATGTAACTCAATTTAATAAATGTTCTTAAAACATTATGTTGCCATCAATAAATATAACCTTCTATCAAAATTAAATTATTGACTTAAGAGCAATAAATCAACTTTATACTAAAGAAAAAAAATTTACCTTACTAAAACTTTAGCCAGAAATAAAAAAACACAACACTTTTCATATCTTTCACTCACAAGAAATTTCCAATATGATTCCAAAAGGATTTCAATATAAAAGAATTTTCATTCTATCTTTTAGTACTAATGTATTGCTACTGGTTGTATTTCCAATCTAAGAAGATGATCTAAAGAATCACATATGGGGAAGTTCAGTTCTTTAAAGATGAAGCTAGAAAAGTTCCCAGATGATAGTAAGTTATTCTGAGGTTTAGAATGATCAAGTAGACAAAGAAGAACCAATAATTAAACTTATTCCCCATGGATAGACTGTTCCCCTAGGCATGTATATATACATACGGTTACTACTGCCTGGCTACTTTAGAAGGCATGAGGTCATTACAAGTAATCTTACAATATCCTGACATTTATACTTGGCAATTTCAAATGCCCTACCAAAATATACGTATCATGATTTAGGAAATCTTCAGAGTCAATAGAAAAATGGAGTTTTACTTTGGCAATTGAATACCTATTACTGTGTATACATTCAACATGCACAAATAAGATCTCTACTCTTTAGGAATTAACATGTAATCCAGAGGAGAAGACATAAATATGAAAATTACAAAAGAGACAGCATTCACAAAGTAAAATCCCTAACCATGTATATTTACTCAACTATGGTTTCAACTCTAGCCATTAATGTATTCTTGAATTGCCAGATCCAAAATTCTTCATATTCAATGAACTTTCTCAGTAACCAAGTACAATGTTTTGCTGGTTTAGGCAGAAAAAGTTCATCAGTAATTTCAGACTGTTTTCCTACTGTAACCAAAATGTTGACTGTTATAAAACCCAAACCTTAGATATTATAATATCTCCTTCATCTACCTTACAAACTATTGTTGAGATTAAATTATTAAACAAGATGAACACTACAGATCATCACACACTCAATTATAAATAACTGAAATTGTGAATCCTGTGAACAAATGTGGGAACTTACACAAGAGGTTAAATATCTGATGTATAAACTCAAGAGAACAGCTTCAGTAAATACTTACAGAGTAGATTCAGTAAATACTTACAGAGTAATATTACAGAGTAATACTTACAGACTGTAAGTAATACTTACAGTCCTTATAGAGGACTTACAAGTCTTCCAGAGCTATTTTAAATGGTGGGAGGTAGATTACTTCATTTTTATACTTCACAAAGACACAAAAAAATCATAGAGTCACAGTGATTCTCAAGTCTCACTGATATTAAAAATAGAGCTAATTGAGGGTTAAATATTAATAGTTATTCATCTATTTCTCTAGTATGTAGTCAAATCTTTTTTCAACATAAACAAAAGTTGTAGACTACATACCATATTGGCTCTAAAAGTTGAAGACAATAGTTTATAAGCACCCTTAAAATGTGCTTTGTAATTAGGAAAAGTTGGATTCCAAACTTTCCAAAGTTTGGGAAATTTCTATTTGGTTCTTAAGTGTCCTGTGAGTTTACCTTCACTGCTTCTCAAAGAAAAGCACCAGACTTTTCCCACTTCAGAAGCCTGACTTCCCCATGATACATTTTGAATTGAACCATGGTTGACAGTTTTATTACAAATATGTTGCACTTGTAATTGTTACACCAAAGGAAATGATTGAAAAAATTTGCAAAGTTATAAAATTGGACTTCGGTTCTGCGGAGAATGAAGAAATAAATGTTAGTTTTAAAAAATAATATCCTCAGAGATGTATATATCAAGACAAAAGGATTCAAATTTGATTTATTATTCACTTTGGGCATAGCACTTTCTGATCCGGAAAAAAAAAAGACTGTCTGAAATTATTCCACTTTACATAAGTGGTGACAAATCACTACTTATAGATTTCTTTCCAAAAGCCTCACTGTCCATGGCATAAAAATTGCTCGAAAGGGTTCCGTGTGTTGCTATTTTAACATCTCCCACCACACTATACAAATGCCAGTCTGACCAGTCTGCCTTTAGGGCTTTCAGAAGCAGCTTTCTTTAAAGGTTACAGGGGATGTTATGTCTTCTAAGAATGTCAGCTCTCTTGACAGTTCTCCATGATATCAACATGGTTGATACTAAAATTTAGGTAAACGGATGTAATTTAAAAGGGGATTCTATTCATGAGTCCATTTTTATGTTTGCTAATTATTTCACACATCAGTTTTATTTTTAACAAAAGACATCCTGTTATATTTTCATAGCTTTTAGCTTTAATTATTTCATTTTTACTTTTAATTAGGTAAACCCATACTTTTAGACCTTTTCAGACCTCTAGACCCTTAGACGCTGGAGGGGAGGTGTTTTCTTTTAGAAACAGTACTTCGTTCCACCTAGGGAAATCAACTTTGTCACACTCTTCATTAAAAATCCTCATGTACAAAAGGATAAAACTATAAAATGTCTATAATACACTTACAGGCAGAATGGATTTGAGCTTATAACATTTAAAAATTATTTTGGTGTTATTTCAACTTTAAAAAGCTAAAAAATATATCATAGACTTTAGTGTCTTCTTCCACAACTCAAAAATTAACTCACTTAAGAAAAATACGTGTGACAAACGTCTAGATCATCAGCTGAGCTAATTACTACATCTTTCTGAATTAAAAGAAAAGTTGCATATAAATTCAGTTTGCACAAAAACAGAATTCTAATGCAAATATTCACCATTCTATTCTATGAAAGGTTTACTTTCAATACCTGAGTAACAGCTCACAGACTAAGCTAATTAATGTTCTAAATTTCATCAAATATGCATTAATATGTTCTCCCTCCTGACTTCCTCAATTTGGAGATTATTACAAATTAGTTATTTTTTTCCTATTAGGAAAACAAACTGAATTGTTACTACCTTGAACATTTTGAGTAAGAAATGGATGGCAGTTTGGTAATGCATTTGACAATGATTTAATGTGAACCAACAGTATACCTTACGAACTCAAAATGTAACCTGCAAAGATGCAGAGAAAACACATCATGTAAAAGTTGACAATGTTGCTAAAAATAAATATCTAGCAGAAGTAGTATTAACATCACAAAAAAATCAAATGATCCTATAACCAAAGTTTACTTCAGGCAAAACTGAAGGCAAAATAATAAAATACCAAGGTTTCAAAGATTTATAAACCAAATTGAAATAAAAGCATAACTTAAGCTTATTAATTCTATCACATGAGCTCTGTGTCAAATTACACTTATGGTTCATAAGAATCGGGAAATAAAGTTGGATTGCTCCTGTCCAACACTACTGTAGGGTAGTAGCCTCACTGGATCCCCGCACTTCCCCCCAAAAAACACATCCTGGGCTTACCACTGTGCCTCATACTGAGCAATTCTTAAAGCATTTTCGAACCATTTCAGGAATGAATTTCCGAGACCTGTAGTCATTCATCTCTGCTATTGGGCAAAGTTTAAGAACCAACATGGATTCTGAGTTGCTGTTTACATAATGGTCTATGTTAACATAGGACTGTTGTTAGACTACATTCCTAATAGCTATGACCTTCCATCCTTAAGTTTATGCAGACAGCTCTGCTAACCTCCTTCAGACTGAGGTGTGATAACCATGGCATATTGCCATCTCACATGCTACCATCACTGTATGTTTACCATCAATACATAATGTTGTCTGAATTGTACATTTCTTTGTAATTTTTGTAATGTTTATTTATTTTTGAGAGAGAGAGAAAGACAGAGCATGAGTGGAGGGAGTGGCAGACAGAGAAGGAGACACAGAATCTGAAGCAGGCTCCAGGCTCTAAGTGGTCAACACAGAACCTGAGGTGGGGCTTGAACCCACAAACCGTGAGATCATGACCTGAGCCAAAGTCAGACACTTAACCAACTAAGACACCTACACTGAACATTTCTAATCAAGGATCTGTTTTATCTTCCACTACTGAGTGCCAGGATTCCATCTGAGTTTATTTGACACTCATCTTACTGGAGGTGTGCAGCTGGAAGCCGTATAGTGACCCTTTCCCACCCTCAGATCCCCACCTCTGCCTATCTGTGACCAAGCTCCAAATCATGTTGCTATTTCTATGGGTTCACCAAACTTGTAGCAATTTCATTAAGGGTTCATTAAAGTAGGTGTTCAGATTTTAATGTTAAAGGTAGCCTATTTCCCTGTTGCAAGTATAAGCCATCCCAACATACTCTACGTTCTAAAAGAAAAAGACAGAAGGAGTGAGGGAGAGAAATAATGAAGGAAGGAAGGAAGGAAGGAAGGAAGGAAGGAAGGAAGGAAGGAAGGAAGAAGGAAGGAAGGAAAGGAGGTAGGGACGGAAGTGGAGAGGAAGATGAAGGAAAGTTCTGCTTTTCACTAACTGGTTGATTATGGGGAAAAAACTTAACCAGCCTGGGTGTCATTTTTTTTTAGTTGTAATGTATAAATCACTGTTTTGTACAATTTTAATTTTTGCAACCATAAATTTAATTAAGTCTGAGGTCAAAGTCCAAAATACTAAACAAAGGCTTGGCTCTTCAGCCCTCTGCTCTCTAACCCCAAAAGAACATAGTACCAATATCCCTGGAATAAGAAAATAATTATATTTAATGACAGCTTACCACATGTGAGACATTCTACTAGGATAGTCACATATACTATCATTTTTCTAGCAAACAAGCTAGGAGTATGGACAGGGAACAGTATGGCGTGTTGGTTTAAAGGCTTGGATGCAAAGTCTGTCTGTAGGGGTTGAAATGTCAAGGCTAACACTTGTTTATATCATTTGGACAAGTTACTTAATTTATCTGTGCCTCAGTTTCTTTATCTGTAAGACAGAAATAATATTACTTTCTTTATGGGCTTAATGATGTAGGCTTTAAATAAGATAAAGTATTCAAGCACATAATAAGCTCTTAAGGCACATCAACCATTCTCACTATCTTCAATTTATCTATTAGGAAAGTGGGGCTCAGAGAATTTAAGTAATAATCTAAATTATACGGCAATCAAAAGAAATAGCTAAAAATCAGTCCTATCTACAGTCCCTAAGTCACACTCCTATGTGCTACATTATGCAGAGGTCAAGGGCAGGCTGCCCCCAAATATGCCACTTTGGCATATTGTTTTAGATAAAAGTTAATTAAGAAACAGCCTGTGCAAGAAGGTCACTGAGACCCTTCTCTGTCCTCATGGAAGCAGGAAATAAATTTCTCAAGTGAAAAGTACCCTCTCTGTGCCAGGAGGCAAAGAGGCATCTTCATCATCAAAGAGAAGAAATTTGGAGCCAAGAATGCTGCATACAAAACCCTTATTACTTTTTACTAATACACTACCTCAGCCCAATTCTGTTTAGAATTCCTTACTAAGTGAATCTTCCAAAGGTAAATTTTCTTTGCCCTGTCAATTCCTCACAGATTTATTGCCTCCTGGTCTTAAAAGTATTAAAGCTACCCTCCTTGGTCATTTCTTTTTTTTTTTTTTTTTTATAAAGCTTATTTATTTATTTATTTTAAGAGAGAGACAGCTACAATGAGCAGGGGAGGGGCAGAGAGAGAGGGAGAGAGAGAATCCCAAGCAGGCTCTGTGCTGTCAGCACAGAGCCCGACATGGGGCTTGATCTCATGAGCCTCTCACTAACCATGAGATCATGACCTGAGCTACAATCCAGAGTAGGACACTTAACCAATTGACGACCCAGGCACCCTTGTCTTGGTCATTTCTTTAGGACTCAATTTCATTATTGAGCCTCCAAATGCACATAATAAAACTGTTTTTTACTCTTGTTAATCTTTCTCATGTTAATTCAATTCTTTTTCCGTCTGGAAGAACCTTGGACTGAGGAAAATTTCTTCCTCTCCTTCAACTAAATGATTTCTTAGATCCTAACCTGGAGAATATTTGTGATCCTGTGATATAAGCATCAAAAGTTAAGTCATCACACTGCTGGTTCTTAATAACCTTAAAATACAAAATGTAACTTCTTTAGTAGTCCTACTAGCATTTTTTAAATCGTTGTTATGTACATATGAAAATAAAAACCTGTTTTTAAAGTTTATTTGTTTGTTTTTTTGGGGGGGAGGGAGGAAGGGAGCAGAGAAAGGACAGAAAGAATCCCAAGCAGCTCCACACTGTCCACTCAAACTCATGAACCATGAAATCATGACCTGAGTCAAAGTCAAGAGTCGGATGCTTAACTCACTGAGCCACCCAGGTGCCCCCACAATAAAAACCTTTTAAAAGTAAAACTATACTACCCTATTGTTGTGCAACTTGTTTATTTGTGTCTTAAGCACCTTTTCATGTCAGAACTTACAGAACTACTTCTTTTCTTTTTTCTTAACTGATTCATATTCTTAAATCATATCATGCCCCATAATAATTTTTAATTATTCTTGGTCATTAGATTTTCTTCCAGATTTGGGGTGGGCTTGTTTTGTTTTGTCTGTTACTAAAATCATCTTGAAATAAATACTCATTTACAAAAATCCTTGTGCACTGGCACAACTATAGTTATAAAAATTTCTAACATTGACTTCTGTTAAGTTTCTCATGATCCACATAAGAGTGAAAACATATGGTATCTGTCTTTCTCTGTATGATTTATTTCACTTACCATAACACTCTCCAATTCCATCCGTGTTGCTACAAAAGGCCATATTTCATTCTTTCTCATGGCCAAGCAGTATTCCATTGTATATATAAACCACAACTTTTTTATCCGTTCATCAGTTGATGGACATTTAGGCTCTTTCTATAATTTGGCTATTGTTGAAAGTGCTGCTATAAATATTGGGGTACCCCTATGCATTAGCACTCCTATCCCTTGGGGAAATTCCTAACAGAAGACCATGGGGGAGGGGAAGGAGAAAAAAAAAGTTACAGAGAGGGAAGGAGGCAAACCATAAGAGACTCTTAAAAACTGAGAATAAACTGAGGGTTGATGGGGGTGGGAGAGAGGGGAAAGTGGGTGATGGGCACTGAGGAGGACACCTGTTGGGATGAGCACTGGGTGTTGTATGGAAACCAATTTGACAATAAATTTCGTATTAAATAAATAAATAAATAAATAAATAAATAAAACAAAAGAATTTCTAACATTGATATCATGACATCACTATGTAAAAAGATGTGTGCATTTTATATTGTGTTAGAAACTGCCAAATTGCCCTTCATAAAGTTATACCAATTCACATGTTCACCAACAGTGCATGAGTATCTATTCCCTGTCTTTCTTGATGCATTTTTTTTTTAAAAAAAACAACATAATTTAAGAAAATTCTAACCAAGGGCACCTGGGTGGCTCAGTCTGTTAAGAATCCAACTCTTGATTTCAGCTCAGGTCATGATTTCATGGGTTTGTGAGTCTGAGACCCATATCAGGCTCTGTGTAGACAGTGCAGAGATTGCTTGGGATTTTCTCTCTCCCCCTTTCCCTCTGTTCCCCCCTACCCGCTTATGCATGCTCTTTCTCTCTCAAAATAAATAAATAAACTTTAAAAAATTTTTTAAAAAGACAGTTCAAACCATATCTACAAGTACATTATACTGATTGGTTTCTTATTTATTTGTACTGTACATTTAAACAGATATGAGGTAGCTTATAATATTAACATACATATAAATGAGACTCTTCAACTTAAAATATAAATATTTATCCACACCAATAAAAAGAAGAACAAATATATCAGAAAGTTTGGAAGGATTTAATACTGAATGCCTGGAACTATTCTAGACAACAGCAACATGATAGAGAATAAAACAGACAAGTCCCTGTTTTGCTTATATTTTCATAGAATAAATACAAATAAATAAATTAAAATGTAAAATAGGATTTCAGCTAGTAAGTAAGGCTATCATTAAATAAAACAGTATAACAGTGGGTAGGTTTACTTTAACACAGATCAATTTTAAACAGAGAGATCAGAGGACTACACTTCTATACCATAAGATGATTCTAGTGAAAGCAATCAGGTTTTTAATTACCAACTGGAAGAAAAACTATTCCATTCCCAATGGAGAGATGAGCTGCTTGGCAGACCCATGTCTTTGGTAAAAGGGGAAACAGGCAGAGGGATGTAGTTGGCTTACGGTAAATCAATCATTACATGTAAAAAAAATGTTCACACCTCCAGATGATGTTTGTCCTGTCATTTTCCACAATTGATGAGAATCACTGATGCCTAATCATTTACCATATGCTGTGAGGAAACAGAGGGAATTAAATCTCATATCCAACAAAGGTCAATAGAAAGTCAAAAGAGTAGAAAACAACCAGATATACTTTACTTCCATAACTGGCTAATACAAAGAATTCCCCCATCTTTCAATGAAATTGTTTTCCAGCTTCTCAGAAGACCTCCACGTTTTCATTCCAAAGTAAAGATATGAAAGTTAAGTATGATTTCCTGAAAGTCAGTGATGAGTCAAGACAACCAGGGTATTTATGAGTCTCTTATACTGTCATACTTGAAACTGTAGAATGTTAAGCAGACTATTCATTCACTAGAGAAATACTCCCAGTCATCCCAGGTTTGTTTACAACAACAGACAAAGAAGAGACATCGCTCATAGATCAGCATGTCATAAAACAGAGACAGCTCACTGCCAAGGGCAAATTGAGAACTCTGAATGAAGAAAAGACTCTGTGCCCACAGAGCACCCAGACACAGAAATTCAAGTGACATGATAAGGGTGTCAAAGTTATAACTGCCATCTATAGTACAAGAAAGCTTATAAAAAGAAATTTAATTCCACTGTTGTAATTAGAAATTAATGGAAAAATCTCAGCAAAACCTTCAGAGTGAACTACAGCTCAGGGGGATCCACCTGAAATAGTTTACCAAATTAATGATCAATTGTCACAGGACCTATGAAAGCAACAACAGACAAGATTTTTAAATTATGTATGTACAATTCCGTGATGATAAATTTAAAAATGTCAATGAGACATACACCTTTCTGGGAAAACAGTTACAAAATCTAGCTCAAATAGAAGTAGAAAACCTAAAAAAAAAACTAAAGGCCATAGGGGGGAAAAATGGAATTATGAAAAAAATTACAAAATGTCTCAAAAGAAAGTTTAATCAGTAACTTCTTTCATGTTCCCAAGGAAAAGATAATTGGTATATACATCATTAAAGAAAGAAGCTAGGAAAAAGCGACTTTGGATGGAAGAATCTTAAGAGAGTTTACTGATGGTCTGATAAAACTCCCTCATCAGAATCAGTGTGAAGGAATGCCTTTCCTTAAAACTTTGTTGCCAGCAATATTGCCTTTTTCCTGGTTCCTTCTTGATTCCTTTCTAATCAGAATGGACATTAATGGAAGGAGTGGTGGGAGGAGAAGTTTTTGATGTTATGTTTCTTCAGAGACTTGGGCCTTGCTCTTTGATGTTCCAGGATGTATACTAACAGTATCAAGTCCCTGATTCTAACTTTGAAGAGCCTTATTTACCTAAATGTTACCTGTGGGAAGAATTTGGGAAATAACTTTCTAAAGCAATTAGTTTGGTACAACTCAAAGAACAAAGGAACAACAGCAAAGACATTATGCAAATGTGTGGCTTTTCAAAACTATACTGCCTGGAAAAAAGCATGGTCAGATGCCTCACAGAGAGTGGCTTAAAAAGTTTGAACGTGTCCTGCTATTCTATATTCATTTACATTCTGTGTTAATATTAAACTTCACTTTGATTAATATTATACATTTGACCCATAAAACTAACCTTAAAGGAAATTCACTTATGAATACAGATATGAATATTTCTAAATGAGATACAAGCATATTGAATTCAACAGTACATCTACCATGACCAAGTCTGTTTTAATTCAGGAATCCAAATCATAGGAAATATTTTTTAACAGCAATATGTTCAAATAAGAAAACACTTTTCATAACCTCAATAGACTCCACAAAGATACGTGATAATATTCAGTACTAAATTTTGAGACATATTTTAAGAAATGAACAAGTCACCACTCTATCTCTTAAAGTCAGACCAAAATCATTTTAGTGATCAAAATACTGAATTTCCTAACATTATTTAACATTTTTCTAAATGTTCTAACAAATACACAAAGATGTGAAACAGGAAGAAAAATAGAGCAGTTAGAAAGGAGGAAAACAATATTCTCATTGGTATAATTCTGTATTGAGAAAACTCCAAATAATCTACCATAATATTTTATAGTTAATAATGGCATTAAGTAGTGTAGCCTCTTATAAGAAAAAATAATAAAAGCAAATAATTTAAATTAGCTTCTATGAAATATAATAAAAAATTCCTTTCAGATAGCAAGCAAAATTTAGGTAGGATCTTCATGAAAGACATATAAAATTTTAAGATTTGAGTAATTCAGAAACCATTTCATTATTATAAATCAGAAAATTGATATATTTAGGAGAACACATTCTTTCAAACTCATATAGAGATTTAATGCTATTGCCTACAAGATTTAGATGGACTGTTTTCGAAGTTAGCATAGTGATTCTCAAGCTTACATATAGGAATTAACATGGTCAATAGTTAATATATCTTTGACAAAGAAAAATAATGGAGAAAAATTTGTTATGCTAAACATAAAAGTGAATTAAAAATCTACAATAATAAGATAGTGTGATAGTGGCAAGAAAATTTACAGACATAAAGAAAACCACAGATACCCTGAAATAGACCTCAATATACAAAAGAATTTAATATGTGATATAAAGGATCATGGATACCAATAACAAAGGAGTAAATTATTCAATAGATGATATGAAATAATTATTTTTTTAAGAAGTCAGGTTTATACTTCCTAGCATACTTCAATACAAATCTCAGATGATTCTAATTAAAGAAAAAAAGTGTATCAAAAAAATAAAGATATTATTATAGAACTGATTCAGAAATAGCAAGAACTTAAAAAATAGTAAATAGCTCAGAAAAGTGTTACAGCAAATTCTCGGCGCCCAGGAAGAGACAAGCAACACACACTCGAGGAATCAGAAGACACTGTTTATTGGCGGAGCAGCGAGCCTTGGCACTGGCCTTATTTAATGCCTGGATAGCTTCTGGGTACTTGGAAACTTTCTATTGGCCGCATGGTGGCGGGGCGGGGGAATATTGGTTGTGCTGCGCAGGCAGTTGGCTGATGCAAGAGGCAAGCAAGATTATAGAAGCCAAAGGCATGCAACGGAGGTATCCGGCCTTGGACATCTGGCTGGCCGTTTTTTATATATGCTTTTGCTGGCTTTGCTTCTCAAAGGAATAGAAATATATTTATGTGTATATGTCTTTAACAGCATGTGTGTCAAAAATTGAAAATGAATTAGAAAGCCAAATAAAATTTGGAAAAATGTGTCACACATAGTAACTTTTATGTGATTTAGAAACATCAAACTAATGTCATTCCAACAGGGCTTTTCATGTATAGGGAGAAGAGCAAAAGGGACACCTGGGTGGCTTGGTCATTTAACCGTCCTACTTCAGTTCAGGTCATGATCTCATGGTTTGTGGGTTCAAGCGCTATATTGGGCTCTCTGCTCTGTCTCCCTCTCTCTGCCCCTCACCCCCCTCTCTCTCAAAAATAAATACACATTAAAAACCAAAAAGGAAGAAGAGCAAAAACACAAGTCGGTTTTCTGCCATTATGCTTAGAAGCATAAGAAACAGCCCAGAAACCAGAAATTCATGTTCATTAGGCTCAACTGTCTGACTCCTGATGTGGCCAGTTTCATATTTACCTACCTTCCATATGCGAATCTTTTTTCAGAAAAACACCTAAAGAGGCAACAAATAACCAAAATGAAGGGAATTTAAAAATGCAAATGGAAGAATTACTATTTTTGTTAATGATTTTAATTATTTTGGTTATTCTGCTTCCAGATTAAGAAAAGCAAAACAATGTGGTGACTCATCAGAGAGAGAGAGACAGAGAGAGACAGAGAGAGAGAGAGAGAGAGAGAGGTGATAGACTTTGAATTTCCAATGCAATTAATGAAAAATACATTGAGAGGAAGGAAAAATAATTCTTCCTCTACCCTTCTAGATTCTTGGCTGACACCCCTCTGTATTACAAGAGAGATTAACATGAGAAAAACAAACAGAAGTTTAATATCATATGTATCTCCTATATATATCAGAAATACGCAGGAAAACTGAGTAACTCCCCAAAATGGCCAAAGCTACCACCTTACATACCCTTTCCAGCTAAAGACAAAAGAAGATGTGTGTGGGAGGGAAACCAATTGTGGGAGGTTATCAGGCAAAGCAGAGTAAATAAAGGTCAGGTTGTTTGCAGATTTAAGCCAGTTGCCTGCTCCACTGATGACGGTAGATTTAGCCATCCTCCTCCTTCTGATACAGAGAGAGAGACACCCTTACAAATGGAGATTTAAATGTCTCTTACAAAAGGTTAACTTCTACTCGGTTTTCAGAGCTTCTACCCTGTGTCTGCTGTTTCTTAAAAATAACCCTCTCACGATAATCCTTATGCCAAAGAAACATTTTGGAGTGGCAAATTCTGCTCCCTTTCCATATTAAGGATAGATGACTAACAGCAAGAGACCATTTAATGCTACATATAATTTTTAGGAGTTGAGTTTCCCAAATTCTATTCCCACCTCCCACGATGTCATCTCTCAGGTCATATAAGCACTACCTCCAAGTAAGACACATTCCTTACCATCCTTTTCTCTCCTTTCTTTCACCAATGTATCATCCCCTGCCTCTTGTTCACTCAAGTCCTTGCTCATAACTGGCTGTCTTACGTAATAAACTAAATTCCCCCAAAGCGCAAATAGACACAATAGGGCCATGTACCCTATTTTAGAGGATAAAACATGACTGCGCCTTTACTACCTGTATAGGCTGAAAATGTGGTCACCAAAAACAATTTCAATAAATAAACATCCTTTTAAACATATGTGTGTAGATGTGTGTGTGCGTGGACAGTTGCATTTTTGTTTTGCACAGAAGCACAACGTGCAAAATAATTCTCTTTGGGGATAATGCATGCCACAGTCATGGGCAACTTTAAATTTCTGTGGTTAAATGAAATTTCAAAAATTCTGTCCAAGTTTGATGTAAAGGGCTTACTGATCTAGGTCCTTTGAGAAGTAAAACTTTTCAAAAATACAAAGCAGGAAATTGTGATCACTAAGCAGAGTTACCACTGTGATGTTCCCTGTGTATGGCTTATTCAGAGCCCTACAAAAAAGAACACAAGGTAAGCTAGGGGCTTCTGAAGCTCCAGCCCCATGCTTCTTCAAGGCTGCAATCCTGTGAGCTATTCTTGCAATGGCGTTTGATGTAAAATAGTGAAAACATCAGATTATCCTAAGAATACCGGTTTAAAAGGAGGAATTTCTGGGATTGCTTTTTTTCTGCTGTGACCCAGAAAGACCCACCAATCCACAGGCAAGCAAATTGCGAGTGTGACAGGACCAGCACAAATTGCTCAGTTATAATGAAGGACTGGAGCCACCTGTTCCACAGCAGGGATAAATCACAGTCCCTCTTTCTATAAGGCAGGGATCTGCTAGGGAAGGGAAACTGAATATGGGGAAGATTCTAGAGCCAATTTGCTATTCCAGTACTCTTGGGTTCCTTTTTTTTTTACTAAAGAACAGGGAAAGAATTCTTTTCTACCACTAATTACTCATAACTACCCATAAAAAAAAAATGTGTCCATAAATACCATTTTTGAAATATAGATGTTCTGATGAAAGGTCTGGCCTACATTAGCTCAATTAATTTACACATGTGTTCTCTCCTAGCGCTGTGGGCAACATAACGTCTTCATCATCACCCCTGAAAGTTTTCCAATTTAATCTCACTCAATTACAATCACTGCCTTGGGTTATTCATTCTAATGTAGTTTGCATTCTGTCCACAATGCTCCCAGTCACCTGGTCTCCACTCACCCATAATATGCTGGTTTCATTACTCCAACAGCCATCTCCTGGACTTTTCTTTAATAGTCACAGCAAACAAAGTGAAAACTGAGTATTGCTTTCTGTCCGCCCTTGGGATGTGACCGCTGAATGCTGCTTCACATCTCTGGGAGGCAACCAAGCTGCTTGAACTGATTTTTCTAGTCAGCCCTTTGCCCCATGTGGTCTATTTTGATTCTATCAGCTTATGCCGAGGACGGAGGATACATGCCCTTGAGTGAACACCCAATGCCAATTTGAGTCCATTTTCTTCCCTTGTTTTAGCCAAGCGTGGCTCCTGTCTCAGACTCTCATTGCCTTTCCTTCTGCCACCACAGCTGGTTGCTGTCCTAGAGTTTTATCTCCCCCACTGACTAAAGTACAGGATTGATTTCTGCACTGGGAGGAAAGAATTTAATTGGTGAATAACAGTCACTTTTATTCCCTTGCATTCAGCGAATTTACAAGCTATCTCAGTATTTCAAAAAATAGGGCCTTCAGGCAGGAGTAGCATTGGAATCTGAGCATCAGCCATCTATCTACCTCAAGCACTCAGAGCCCAGTGAAGTTCAGTTGTTACTTAGAAAACCTTAATAGGCACCATGGGACCCTAACACAATCTCTCTTTCACACACAGAAGCAGTCTGCCAACTTTCTAAAGAACAAAGACCCAGTACAGCAGCTCAGCTCTCCACTTTCCTTTCAAGCTCTGTTCCTGTTCATCTAATTTTTGTGTATCCCAAATTAAATTACTTAAGGCATATTCCCCACTAAAATTACAACTAAACTAATGCTATAGAAAAGAGAAATATTTGTCGGTCTTTCTCAGAAATTTAGGAATTGAATTAAGTATCAATACTTCTTTTTAAAAGAATATATTGGGGCCCATTGTATCCCAAGATTCAAATAGCAAGCGCAGCCCCTACACTAAGGGGAACAGAGGGAGCCCCTAAATGCTGTGCCTTCCTGCATGAAAATCCACAAGTTATCACCAGGTCATTCGATATGTTGGCTTAGCCACAGGGCCACCTCAGTTCTGTGCTAGAGAACCAAACAATATCAAACTGCCCTGCATGCTGGTATTGAAAAAAGCCAGCTGTGAATACTAACATACAAAAATAAATACAATGTCATAGGACATGGATCCACTGAACGAAGTAACAGAAGGATTTATTTTGTTCCTTTGATATAAGACAGAGAAAACTCACACTGAAAATCACATAGGAGAGAAGGTGAGTAGTATGAATGTGACATAAACTGAATGGGAATCTTGGAACCTGTGAATGGGAATCAAGGATGAATTAATATCTTTATAAACCTAACGGTCTCATTCCTACCCCTCACTTCCACTCTCACCCCCATTCGTATGTAATTTACAAATAATACTAAATTATACATTTGGTATAAAAATTATCCAGAGATGGATTTCCCCCCATAATGACAACTTATATTACTTCTTGAAATTTCAGTTAATAAATTTTCTCTAATATGTTCTTCTGCTGGTGTGCGAGGCATCTGCTAAAAATGCCAACAGGCTATTTGTTATTTCCACATCAACAGAAATAATAATTAAGAGTATGTGAAGATAAGAACGAAGTCACGCAAAGGTGGTAATTTTTATTGTGGTGGCACTCACGTTGTTGTTGTTGCTGTTGTTGTTGTTGTTGCTGTTGTTGTTGTTGTTTTGAGATGTTGTTAAGGATGAAACAGTAAGACAAAATTTTTGGAAGACACTAAGGCTACTCTTAAAAGACAGAAAAGAGACTTTTATAAATAACTAATAATTAATCAACTATGAACGGTTAAGGACAGCCCCCCCCCACCCCAAGAATGTGCACTTTGGCATGTAGATTATTTTGAGCTGAAGGCACTTGAGACCCTGCAGGCTCAAGAGAAACTTTTGTCCCTCACTTAACCACACACAAGAATCTAAATTGAGGATCTTTCTCAGAATTAGGGTTTTTAGCAGAGATAAACTTTATCTGGGTGACCCATCTATACGACAGGGCAAACATCTAATTACCAAATACTGCTCTTCTTATTGCCTAGTTGAGTGCATTCCTCTTAAATCCCAGACCCCTACCCCATCTCCTTAATTCAGAATGACATATACACCTCATTTTGCCTGTCATTGGAATTTCCATGTTTATGTAGATTCCCCATATGTACACCTATTAAATTCTATTTTCTCCTGTTTAGTTGCCTCATGTTCATGTGATTCTTAGTCCAGTTAGAAGGACCTTTGAGGGGACAGGAATTATTGCTTCTCAACAACTGTAATTTAGAACTGTGCTATATGAGCCAAGAGACATGTTACAGGAAAACAGAAACTAGATTCTTGCTTTATTTTGGGGAAGGAGGAAAGGTATTAGGGAAAGCTTGGGAAAAAGGAAGCATTTGAACCATGTCTTTGGTGTTGAGTGGTTTTTTGACAATTGAGTGGTTAGAGTAGGAGGACAGGGCCAGGATTAAATTCTAGTAGGATTAGTAAAGCAGAAAATGGAGAAAGCAGGCAGCATACAGGCTGTATCTGTTTGCTATCAATGTTATTAAGACAACTACTGAATTCTTTTTTTCTGATTTTCTTATAACATAAACTTCTGATAAATAATTTATTCTTCAAAAAGGACCTTTTCACTATAGATTAGCCAGTAGAATATAAAGTTACATTTTTCTAATGAAGATGACAAAACCGAACCAAAAACAAACAAACAAACAAAACCATTAATAGCATTGAGCCACTTCAAATATCCTGAGACAAGTTTAAGCCTTTATCAACTTACAATGGAACTTCCTTTTAAAATTTTGCCAGAGTGGGGCACCTGGGTGGTTCAGTTGGTTGAACTTCAGACTTTGGCTCAGGTCATGATCTCACAGTTCATGGGTTTGAGCCCCATGTTGGGCTCTGTGCTGACAGTTCAGAGCCTGGAGTCTGCTTCCCTCTCTCTGCTCCTTTCCTGCTCATACTCGCTCTATCTCTCTCTCAAAAATAAAGAAACATTAAAAAAAATTTTAAATAAAATACAATTTTGCCAGAGTACAAATAATTGTATCTGTTAAGCAGAAGACACAACAAGAACATTCTAAATTTTATGACATAATTCTGACCAACAGAAATGACAGAATAGTAGAAAAAGAGCAGACTTGTTATGAAGATATAGTTTGGGGCCTGCCAATTAAAAATATGTACTTATGGGCAAAGATTCTACATCTCTGTTTTACCATATGTACAATGAAATAAAAATGATCTATGTAGGGGAGGAAAAATAATTTTTCCTCTACCCTTCAAGTTTCTTCACTGAGATGCCCCCCCCCAATAATATAAGATACATTAACAGGAGAAAAACAAATAGAAGTTTAGTAACACATGTACCTCCAGTATACATGATAGATACCCTGGAAAACTGAGTAACTACCCAAAATGGCCCAAGTTACCACCTTAAATTCCATCTCCAGCTAAAGACAAAAGAAGATGTTGGGGTGGTAGGGGCCAGTTATGGGAGATTATCAAGAAAAGCACAGTAAACAAGGGTAAGGTTGCTATGGAGATTTAAGTCCTTGCCTTCTTCATTAATAGCAGTTGCTAGAGATTTGGAGTCATCCTTCACTTCCTGGTACAGAGAGGGATTTCCCCTATATGTATAAACGTCTCTTACGAAAGGGTAACTTCTACTGTTTTCAGTTTTTCCTGTCTGCTGTTCCCTAAAAATAATCAGCCTAAAATAACTCACGTGCCAAAAAGAAATATTTTGAGGTAGATTCTGCACACCTTCATCTACTTTTCAACGGTGTGCATTGTTCAAAGTACATATCTCATATATTGTTGGCATTATTATTATTGAATATATAAAGTCACTAAGCCACCTAAAGTTCATAATAAACACCTAAAGTTAGTCCAGACTTCAGAAAAACAATTCAAACCATTCAGAGAAAAGATGCATATGTCTTTACAGCCATAGATTCTGAACAGAAATAAACATTTAGAGAAATAGAATACAGCAAAAAATAAATAAATAAATAAATAAATAAATTCTAAGTTTACAATCTTGACTCAATTTGGTCCATATGCCCATGCTATTTTCTTTTGCTGAATTTTCCTTTTTACTTATTCAAATTATATTATTTAACGAATCAGGCAGGAATTGCTTCCGTATGGCTAATCTAATCTTTGCTTTCTTCCCGCATGGAACTGTTATTTTCCTTTATTCATTTTTGCATTGTCTCTCTTTCCTCTTTTTTTTTTCTTTTCCTCTTTTATTATTAGAAACCAGTGGTTTGCTGAAACATTGGAGAAAGCACAGAATGCTGGTAACTAATACTGCACCCTGCTCCTGAAAGATGCCCACTTACAGATGTCACTGAGCCACACAAACATGGATAAGGGTAAGAAAAGTGCATCACAAATACCTCATTTGAGTTTCTCCACTCCAGGTAAAGCTAACACTAAGACCTATATGTCATGAAGCTACATCAGCAGCAGTTTCAACTCCCTGAGGACAAGGACCAAAATATCCATTATTGAAGTAAGAAGTCTATTTCCATTTTGCACTTCAGCTCTCTATTTCTGTATAAAAAATACATTAAGAATCATGCAAGTATATACTCTGCTTTTCATTCAGATAATTTTGCATGAATTATCTCAGGGAAAAAATATAAGTTAAATCCAAATGCATAAAAACAACTGCAGTGAATAATAAAATGGCACTTAAAGTATAGACTTAAGCTGTCAACATATCCCTCAGTAGTTTACTTTACTATCAACCTAGTAAAGCGTATATAAAAAAAAGTGGTACACTATTTTGCCCTTAAAGGTTAGATTATGACATATACTAAAAGCATGACTGTTCTCGAAGCATAAAGTTGCATGCCAACGTATGTATTCTCTGCCTTCAGTTCTATAAAATGTATATTTAGAGTGGTTATCAGAAATACCAACTGATTGCAATATTCGTAACAATAAAAGAATCATTTTCTAAAATAAGGCCCATATCATGGAAACACTAATTTTAGTATTTCCTAAAATTAATGTGGGAGGAAGGGTGTGTCTGTGTGTGTATCTTTAAAGGGTATTACCGCGAAAGAGAAAATGTATATACCAAAGTAACAATAAGAAAATGTCTGTATTCAAAAAGAGGTAAAGGTAAAGTAAAAAGGCTCTGTTCTTAGAAAATCATTGACCCCCTTACCCTCCTCACATATGCTCTGATTAGCTCAATAGCAATCTTTATCTAATCCAAAGTCTTCAACCTTGAAAAAGCACTCATCTCTATGCAAAGCAATTAGGGAAAAAGTGTTCCCTGCACAAAGTAGTTTCTCAATAATGATGCTTTGGCTATCCAGAACAACATGGATAGGAGACAGGCATTAATGAGTCAGGTCTGCTGGAAATAGCACACATTTTAGAAATCAAAGGTTTTGCTAGAAAGGGCATAATTCCATCTCTGAAGGTCACAGAGTCCTTCACATTCACTTCATTTCTGGATATTGTATGCTGAAATTACAATCATCCTCCTAAGCCTGGTTAGCATCTGCTGAACCAGGTCAGCAAAAGGAATCCAACTTTAACACAACTGAAATTCTAATTATTTGTACATGGTCATTATTTCTGGGGAAATTATTGCAGGGGCACATATCTGTCTAAATATGTCCATTGAATTTTTATTTTCTGCTCTTTTGCTCTCAAGCATATTGCCGTTGCTGGAACAACTTACCAAGAAAAACTAAAAAAAATTCTAAATCCTTCAAAAAAAAATAGTAAAGCCGGAATACTAGTCTGAAATAGACCTACACTCCCAAACCAAGCATTAGTACTAAAATTTATGTTAAATTTTATAACCTTATACTATAGTTTAAGTTGAAAGTTCAAGACATGCACTGTAGTTTCTTCCAAAAATGGTCACGATAAGATTTCTGGTCCCATATGCTTTTCCAGAACTTTGCCACTCTCTCACCAAGAGGTGTGGTCTATTTCCCCTCCCTTTGAAATTGAGCAGGACTCTGCCACTGCCTTGACAAAGAGAATATAGGAAGAGGTGTTGTGTGACTTCTGAGAGTAGGTAAAAAAAAAAAAAAAGAAGGCAATTCAGCCTTTGCTGGTTTCCCTCTCTTTCTCTGGGTATGAGCCTTGGGAGCCTTCTGCCAATTTGTAAGAAGTCCTGCTACCCTAAAGCCACCAAGTTGGCAAGATCACATAGAGTGACAAGAGACAGAGATGCCCAGAGAAACCTTCAAATAATTCCAGTCTCTAGTCTTCGAATCTTCCAGCTGGGTCCTACACATTATGGAGCAGAGACAAACCAGCCCACCATGCATTGAAAATATTTCTGACCCACAGAATCGCTGAAAATGATAAATGATGTTTTGTGTAACTAAAGTTTTAGGAAGTTTTATTATACCATTATAATAATTAGAACACTTCCATAAAAGAAATAAAGAGCAGGGGTGCCTGGATGACTCAGTTAGCGTCCCACTCCACTCAGGTCATGATCTCGTGGTTCGTGGGTTTGAGCCCGTGTCAGGCTTCATGCTAACAGCTCAGAGTCTACAGCCTGCTTTGGATTCTGTGTCTCCCCCTCTCTCTGCCCCTCCCTCACTCGCTCTCTCCCTCTCTCTCTCAAAAACAAATAAACATTTAAAAAATTTAATAAGAAAATGTATTAATTATTGAAAAAGAAATATAGAGCAAACTTGGGGCAAATGTTCCATTTACTGCATCTGTCTCTTGCCTTCATTTTTACTGCCTTTGAAGAATAGTGTAAACTTTCCAAATCAGTATTCAATTCCTTAATGAAATGGAACTGCATGTCCTATCAAATATACAAATATGAATGATATAATGCCCATTAAATACTTTGAACTATCAGTAAGATGAAAGTATATGTAAAATCTTCCCAAAGGAGACCGAAAGATCTGCCATTTGCCCACATTTTCTGGGACAACACCCATCACACCTCTTCCCATACATATACACACTACCTTTAATATGGCCAACAGATAAAACAAAAGACAAGATAGATACATGTCTCTCTTATTCTTCATTCTTACATCCAAATGTAGGAGCCAAAGGTAGGCTGCCTCTAAATGGGCCACTTTGACATATTGATTATTTCAAATAAAAGTTACTTAAGAGACAGTCTAGGCAAGAAAGACACTCAGGCCCTTCTCTGTACCCCTGGAAACAGGAAATAAAACTCTCATGTGAAAGGTACCCTTCCTGAAGCAAGAAATAAAGAGACATCTTTATCATCAGAGATGGGAAATTTAGAGCTGAGAAGGCTGTATAAACAACCTTTATTTACTTCTTACCAATTTATGCCACAACCCAAATTCTGTTTAAAATTCCTTACTAATTGGAGCTGCCAAAGTTAAGTTTTCTTTGTTTTGTCAAGTCCTCACAGAAGTATTGTCTCTTTGTCTAAAAAGTACAAAACTTCCAGCCTTGGTCATTTCTTTAGGATTCAATTTCATTATTGAGCCCCTGTGCACATGTAATAAAACTTTGGTTCTCTGTTAATCTCTCCCTCCGGAAGATGCTGAGGGTAAAGAAAAAGCTTTCCCTGCCTTCACAACATTCCAGCTTCTTGTCCCTGAGAGTAAAGTCCAAGCAAGAGAAATTAGTAACTTGAGGGGACTGTCAGAAGAAATTGATAACCTTCAATGACAAATCTCTAAACAGAGAGAAGTAATAGTTTAATGAAAGACTTGCTCATTACCTAACTTCCAATTAAAAAATGAAGGTTGACACCAAAGTTTTGCAATTCTTACGTATTTGCAATCATCATCATAGTGACAGATTTTTTTTAAGGATGTATTAAGCACAGACACTTCCTCAAAGAATTTCAGGGAATAAGAAAAATGATAGTCTTAATTTCTCTGAAACTAATGTTTTATTAATCTTGTAAGTCTGAAAAACTGTTCATCTGAAAACAATCTCATTTATAATAGCATTAAAAAAAACAAAATACTTAGGAATAAATTTGACCAAGGAGGTAAAAGATCTATCCACTGAAAATTATAAGATCAGTGAAATAAGTTGAAGAAGAAGCAAATAAATAGAAAGATATGCTACGCTCTAAATTAGAAAAATTCATGTTGTTAAAATGTACACACTATATAAAGTGATCTACAGATTTAATTCAATTCCTATCAAAATTCTAAAGTCATTTTTCACAGAAATAAAAAAAAATCCTAAAATTTGTAAGAATCACAAAAGACCCTGAAGAGCCAAAGCAACCTTGAGAAGAGCAAAGCTGTAGGCATCACACTTCCTGACTTCAAACAATATTACAAACTACCGTAATCAAAACAGTATGGTAGCAGCATAGGGGTACACACATAGACCAACAGAACAGAATCAGAACCTAGAAATAAATCCACACATACATGGTTAATTAATTTATGACAAATGAGCCAAGAATATTCAGTAGGGAAAGGATAGTCTTTTTAATAAATGGTGTTAGAAAAACTGGATTGCCACATGCAAAAGAGTGAAACTGGACATTTTTGTGAAATCACACACACATATATATATTATATATGTATGTCATATATATATATATATGTATACACAAAGATACATATAATGGGATATTATTTAGCCTTAAAAAGAAAGAAATCATGTTATTTGTGGCAATATTGATGAAAATGGAGAGCATTATGCTAAGTGAAATAAGGCAAACAAAGAAAGATGAATACTGCATGGTATCACTCATAAGTGGAATTTTTAAACAAAAGGTCAAATTCATAGAAACAAAGTGGAAAAGTAATTGCTAGGGGCTGGAGGAGGTTGGTAGAAGGGTACAAACTTTGAATTATAAGACGTATAAGGTTTGAGTATCTAATGTGTGACTATAGTTGATAATATTATATTGTATAATTGAAATTTGCTAAGAGAGTAGAACCTAAATATTCTCACATACACAAACTCACACAGACTCACCCTATGGCACATCAACAAGTCCCCAGAACATGTGCTGAGGCATCCCCAGGGCCAGCGGTACCAGAGAGCTCTGCGTGAATATGAAGAGTGTCAGAAGCAGGGTGTGGAGTGTGTGTCTGCCTGCCTCCTTCACAAAAGGAGACCGAGGGAAGACCAGACGGACAGCTCCAGGCCACCTCGCCTGAGAGAAGCCTTCTGGGAACCTGCATCCAGCAATGACAATGCAACTGTGAGTGACAGTGATGACAGCATGACAGACCTCTAACCACCGGAATTGTTCACCAGAAAGGACCTGGGAGGGACTGAGCATAGCGACAGCACCAATGACTTTTTGACAGAAGAGGAGGACAAGAAGCCATGACACCCAACAGAGAAAGGCCCTGGGACAGAGAAGAGATGGAAATGGACTGGGAACTGGCCCTCAAGCATGGGAGGAGATAGTTGGGTTCACTGAAAAAGTTCAAAAGTCATCACCATACACCTAAGAGCTTCAGCTCTTTTAAACAGTCATGTTAATAAACGGCTGCTGGAGAAAAACAAAAATTAAATAAATAAATAAATAAATAAATAAATAAATAAAATAATTGTTATAATGTATATGTATATCAAGTCACCACATTGTACATATTGAATATCTTACTACTTTTCAATTATAAATCAAAAACTGAGAAGTTATTTAAAGAAAAACAATAAACTATCTTATGGTTATTCTGCAAACATTATAGAGCGACTAAAATGTGCAGTGGGAAATTCTAGGTATTTTGGGGTATGAGGAATCTTTCAGAGAAGTATAGTACAGGAGATAAGGTCTTCCCATAAATAACATAGAAAATGATGAAATAAAGAAAAACAGATAGGGTTTTTCAGATATTAGAGAGATTGCTTCCCTATGTAGGAGAACAGTCATGAAAGGTCTCATCAATGGATAGCAAAGTGAATATTTGGGGAAGAAAATTCCGTGAAGAAAAATTAACATGTATAAAAGCTCAGAATTTGGAAAACATCATTGAGATCAAGAGTGGATAAAATGGAAATGGGATTGGAAAGGTAAAATAGGATTAATATTAAGGGGAAATATTAAGGTGGGAGATTGGAGTCTTTGAATGATAGGAAAAGTCTGAATTGATTATTTAAGAAACAGAAAACAATTGAAGATTTCTGAACAAGGGAATGACATAATATGGGTTGTACTTCAAGAACAGTGATGCTTTTTGCTTATATGGTACTTTATCATTAAAAAGCATCCCAATGTATTTTACCTCATGTTTGTATCACAAACCTCTATGAGGCATGTAGAGAAGAGATTATTATCAAATAATCCACCCCAAGTCATAGTGTTATTTGGTGGCATAAGCCAGACTCAGAGCCAAGCTGTTACTAAGGTACAGCAGCAGGCTCTCTACTAAAATGCAAAGTGAGCTAGTTGGTGGTGTATGAAGACGAACTGACAAGTCAGGGAGGCTGTGAAATAATCCCTGTGAAAGATGATCAAAGTGGGGACAAGATGAGACTTGTCTCCGTGATACAGGAAGCAAAATTATCCAGGTAGAAGAATTTAAACGGCATTCTTCACTGGAAAGCAGCAATTGTAAAACCGTTGAATTTTGTTTCATATGTACTGCCTTCAGTAAATCATCCTATGACTCTCCAGTTTATAAAAAGAGACTTTATGAAGCTCTTAGTAACTAAATTACCAGCAGAGAAAATTAAATGGAAAATATACACATTCCTTCCTACAAAATAAAATCTTAACAAATTCTTATTTCAGGAAGTTTATTTTAACATTGGATTATGAAAATATCATGCTCTGACACTTACAGTGGAATGATATCAAAGCACAGTATTACAAAGGTTTTAAAATATTCAAAACATTCTAACAAGAGTAAAATTCTCCTTTGTATTCACTTCAATCACCATAAGGAAAATCACCACAAAGTAAAAGGATAAAGTGCTTCTTTTTCTTTCTCCTAAACCTTAAAACAATTCAAAAAAGTTCCATCAACAGTTTGGACTTATACATACAGATCTAATTAAAAAGCCTAGAAGTGCAGGCCAAGCTAAGTCTTAAGCATTTGAAATTGCTAAAAATCGATACGAAATTAACATGGTAAACTATGGTTAGTCTTGAAGATCTTTGCAAATTTACAAAATGCTTCCAAATCATGGCAGCTCATCTCAAATGTTCCAAGGAAGCAAGACAGTTTTGCCATATTTCTATTTTCCCATGAATGGTAATGATAATTATTCCCCCTTCCTCCTGAGTGGCTTGTGCTGTGCCTTATTACAAAGGGGGAAAACAATGATTTATAAACATTGGGCCAAAGAGAAACAGGGCCAAATGGATATACCTGAGCACCAAGAGTCCCCAGGGCAGAATAAATGTCCACGATTTCCACAGAGTATGGGCAGAGTTTCAAGAGCTATTTGAACAGAAAATGAACTAAAACAATTAAAATGTTGATGCATTTTAACTGACACAAAATCACCTTCTCTCCTTCTTAACAACTCTGCCAAAGCTATCTTCACAAGCAAATGTCAGGAGGCACAGTTCACAGTTAAGTCGACAATCAAACAAGAACAGCTGCATGTGTCTGGCACATTGGAGACTCCGAGAGCATTTACTAAACAGACAACCGAGGAGCCACATTTGGTAAGTAAGGACAGTACCCACCTTGAAGTTCATGAGAAGATATTCTACCAAAGTCCAAGAGAAAGGGGAAAGAATGTTTACTCCCAGGAATGAAAGCATTCACACTGGCACGCATGTGAGCCTCATCCTGTGACACTCAGAGCTCTTAGTGCATTCATTTTCAATCTCTCCCAGATGCAACTTTATAGGTCGGAAATACCTAATGCTGGATATGCTAAGTGGGCCCTTCTGTCTGTAACAAGACCACCAACTGTACTGAAGGAAGTGCCTCAAATAATGAGGGAGAGAAGTGCCATCAGTGTTTCTCCCTTTATTGTAATACTATCACAGTCACTTTATCACTCAGATACCATTTTTTAAAAAGAACTCATTGAACACCGCAGAAAATACTCTTCTGCCTACTGAAAAGTATGCTGATTGGAACTCAATTGGCTTAATCTTTTTAGTGTTTTGATCTTAAGGGTTTTTATTCATCTCAGGCTTTTCTATCAAGAAAGATATTCTTGTATGATCCCTGTTCATCAACTAATTGGCTTGACTTGAAAGTCACTACATCTCTGTGTAAGTTCTTCTATTTGCAAGATGTTAAAAGGATTATAAAATCTATAATGTAAACTGCTAAAAAAAATTTTAAACTTCATTGTTAAGACTGTGGTTCATATACATTTTATTTTTTTAATTCCTATTAATTTTCAATACATCCATCATATTCTTTCCCAAGTATATATCAAATATCAACGAAAGCTTCATGTGTTCAGAGTCAAGAAAGGATTGCAACTTTCCTCCTGAATTCCCTGTCTAGGATGTTGGTTATTTTCACTTATACTTTGACCTTGATAAACTGTCTCAGCACACTAATAATAAACATAATCTCTTCAAAGAGGCATAAATCAGCTGATCAACATGCCAACTACAGTGAATAACAAGGGATAAATGAGCCTGTTGAAAAAATACCCAGAATGATGCCACTAGTGATAAGGAATTGGAGTAAGTGTATTAAAATGAGATGACCACTGTAGGGGGGAACGTGGCTGGCTCAGTCAGGTGGAGCAAGCTCTTGATCTTAGAGTCGTGAGTTCAAACCCTATGTTGGGTGTAAAGATTAAATACAAAATTCTTAAAAACAAATAAAAAATAAAATAAAATGACCACTATAGTGTTTATATCTCATAGCTCTCCCATGTTGATAGGGCGCAGATATCTGTCAATATCAATATCACACACCCCAGTGTTTTGCTGGAGGGTTTCCATACAATAAGTTAAGGTACAACTTCAGCCCAAACTCTCCCCAACCATACTTCTTCTCTTTCCCTTCACCTATTTTCTTTTTTTTTTTTTTTTTTAATTTTTTTTTCAACATTTATTTATTTTTGGGACAGAGAGAGACAGAGCATGAACGGGGGAGGGGCAGAGAGAGAGGGAGACACAGAATCGGAAACAGGCTCCAGGCTCTGAGCCATCAGCCCAGAGCCTGACGCGGGGCTCGAACTCACGGACTGCGAGATCGTGACCTGGCTGAAGTCGGACGCCCAACCGACTGCGCCACCCAGGCGCCCCTCCCTTCACCTATTTTCACAGGTAGGATGCTGATGGTAGCTGGCCTCAGAAGCAGTTCCTGAGTATAAATATCAAATATTACACAGAAGGAATCCCTGTTTGATGTGATGTAGGTACATCAGATCTGATGACTTCCCTGATGAAAACACTAGCAGATTCCACAGTTAGTTTTCACAATAAAATCCTGGCTCCTTCCAATGGCCCTGAGTAGTTTGACTCGGGCCACACCAGCCTTCCTCCTGTACCCCTAGTGGCCATTTATAACTTTGAAATAAAAATAATAGCTACCTCAAAGGATGCTTTAAACATTAATGGAAGTTCATATTCATAAAGGACTGGGAAGTATGTCTGATACATACTAAGTGTTTTGCTGATTGTTCCTCCCTCTAGGTTTGTGTATTTTCTGTCTGCTTTATTAGGAATGTAATTATGCTAGCTCTCAGCTAAACTGGCCACTCCTCAGAGCAGCCTTCCCAAACGTCTCATCCAAAGAAGCAAAACCACTCACCTTGACAGGTTACCCTTTCCCTCAATGCCTTCATTGCTTTCTGTCATTATCTCCTTCTTATATTTCTTCCTTTCATTCTGTCATTTCTTATTATGACACAAGCTCCATGAGGGCAGAGACCCTGCTTCCTTTTGAATCTCTTGTTCTTGACATAGAACTTGAACATATATTGGGTATTTGTCTAAATATGTGTTTAGTTAATTAGTTAATGGGATCATGAGATCTGGATCCCAATTTCATTATTTGGAAAGTCTCCTAATTCCTCAGAGTTTCAATTATCTCATTTATAATTAAAGATAATTACTACTTCTCTACCTGTGCTTCAGTTGGAAATGCAAATTGGCTAATCTACATGAAAGTGCTATAGACACTGTAAATATTACTCAAATATTAGTTGTTACTTTGAAGAAACAAGCTAAAACAGTAGAATAAGTATTAGATCACAAGTCAAAAGCCTAAATGCAACTTCCTTCCAGTCTTTATTCTGAGACTCTGAGTAAACGTACTTCCCTGAGCATCTGATTCTTCATTAAAGAAGGATGGTAATTTGGTTTTATGTGAATTACATGACTCATCTAGACAATCATAAAAGTCGTGTGAATATGTATAAAAGGTTACTTACAAAATAGTGGAATCATACCAAGACAGCCTTCCCATTCCCCTCACCTTGATTATACTTTAGACAGGCATCTCTTTGACTATAAACCCTGATTTCCCTTTCTTAGGGCATTTTTTTTAGAAAACTTGCAATTGTAAATTCTTTCTCTGAGAGAAATCTTCTCTGAGCCTCTTGTAACCCAAAGATATTTTCCTCTAAGACTTGGGAACCATCCACTTGAGAAGTAATCATCAACAAAGATACTACTCCTAACTCTGAGTTCCATAGGAAGGTAGGAGCCTAATTTTGATGAGCAACAATTAGCAAACACAGATTGTCTAATCACATTGACCAGTGTCCTCAGGTATGTTTCCATGAATTCACTCCAGTGCTTAAAAACTCTTCTACATTTTATTTCAACAGAATTGAGTTCACTGTCACCTTTATTCCAATAACCTCAATTCCTATTACAATAGAATAAAGACTTCCTTGACAGTTTAAACTGTCTGGTGAAATTTTTCTTTAAACAAATTATAGGAGTGTAAACAATGGCTCCTTTGGATTAGATTGAGTTTATCACAAACTCCACCAAAACAATCTGGATCAGACTGAGTCGTGACCATCTCTCTCAAACTTTTCTATCCTCAGGAGTATATTTTTAGAGCAGTTTTAGGTTCACAGTAAAATGGAGAGAAATATATAGAGATTTCTCAAATAATGTCCTGCCCCCACACATGCATAGCATCCCCTGTTATCAACATCCTCTACTAGGGTGATACATTTGTTACAACTGATGAACCTACATGGATACATCATAATCACCCAAAGTCCATAGTTTATCTTAGGATTCACTCTTGGTGTTGTACATTCTATAGACTTGGGCAAATGTATAATGACATGTATACAGCATTATAGAATCATACAGAGTATTGTCATTGCCCTAAAAATTCACTGTGCTCTGCCTATTGATTCCTCCTTCCTCCACTCCCTGCCCTAACCCCTGGCAACTTGGGTTTTCCTGTTTCCACAGTTTTGCCTTTTCCAGAATGTCATATAATTGGAATCATACAGTGTGTAGCCTTTTCAGATTGGCTCCTTTTACTTAGTAATATGCATTTATGCTTCTCTGTGTCTTTTCATGACTTGATAGTTCACTTCTTATTAGTGTTAAATAATATTCTATTGTGTAAGATATACCAGTTTATTTATCCATTTGCCTAATGAAGGACTTGTGGTTGCTTCCATGTTTTGGCAATTCATGTGCACGTTTTTGTATGGACATAAATTTTAACTCCTTAGGGAAAACACCAAGGAGTAAAATTGCTAATCACATGATAAGTGTATGATTAGTGGACTGGAAACTGTCAGAGGCACCTGAGTGGCTCAGTCGGGTAAGCATCTGACTCTTGATTTCGGCTCAGGTCACGATCTCATGGTTCATGAGATCGAGCCCCACATTGGGTTATGCTCTGAGAGTGCAGGGCCTGCTTGGGCTCCTCTCTCTTCCTCTCTCTCTGTCCCTCCCTCATTTTCTCTGTCTCCCAAAATAAATAACTAAACTTTAAAAAAAAAGAAAGAAACTGTCAAACTGTCTTCCAAAATGGCTGTACCATTTTGCATTCCCATCAGCAATAAATGAGAGTCTTTGTTGCTCCCTCTTCTTGCCAGCATTTGGTGGTGTTAGTGTCCTGAATTTTGGGCATTCTCACTGTAAACTGATAATTCACTGTTGTTTTAATTTGTATTTTTCTGATGACATACAATGTGAAGCATCTTTTCACATGCTTATCTGTCATATTTGGTCATCCTTCAATCTTTTCTCATCTTCTCATTTCTATGTCAAATACATCTAAAAGACCATCACCTCCAAGTTTCTCCTTAAAATTTATGTTCACATGCAAATAATTTGATGACAGTGATTGTTCAGTTTGATTGTAAAATCTTTGTAACACTTGTCATTGTTGTCATTCAACATAACTCATTTCAGTGCCTCAGTCTCTACTCCTGTGAAACGAGTAAGCTGGATCAAACAATTCCTTTCTAGTCGTGTTATTTGGGGAATCTAAAATGTTTTTCAGAGGCTTTCTCAATATCTTGATACTGCATCTATAATCCCTTTGGATGCTTAAGGGAAGATACAGGGATGATAAGCCCTCTATCCAGAACATGCAATGTAACTGCCCTGCATAATTTTTTAAGGTTTGAAATGTATGGATTTTTACAATTTTCTTCCCATAATCACTACTATCCTGAAACTATATTTACTAGCAATCTACTTAAACCTCTCTGGGATAAATTCAGCTCTGAATGACACATGGTGAAACCAATTTTAAATACTGGATGTCAAAATTAAATCGACACTTATTTAGCAGGAAATTATGACACTGCTTTAAATTTCCAAAGATTTCTGTTGCTCTTTTTAGAAGTTATCAGTCCTATGAAAAATATCACATTGCTGTCCTGGATTTGTTCTGAATTTAGACTTACTCATCTCATACCTTGCCTGTGGGTCTCCCCAGTTCCTGAACTTCTCTGCTCAGAGTATCCCTAAGTTTAGAACCATTAAAGCATCTGCTTTCAGGAGATACATTCGGAATTTCCAGACAGAAATATCCATGAAAATCAAACCAAAGGTGAGTATCAGAGTAAATCAGATTTATATTTGACTCAGTGACTGATTTTCATTTGATCAACTGCCTGATTTCTTTATCATCGTTTTGCAGGTGAGTCACCGTTAAATGTCATGGCTGCTTTATGTCAAAACAAAGTGAAAATCTGTTACTATCAATCTGTGAACATAAATTCAAATATAGTAAAAACTTCCTTGAGAACCTATGATAGAATCTTAGCTTTTCAAAGAACTAATCAGTACAAACAGAACACAAAGAATGCCCTCCATGTTTCATTTGATTTTCCATTTTGCAACCATTTGATAGTGACTGTCTTTTTGATATCATAAACAGTTAGCAGACGAGTATAGAAGAAACAGTTATTCCTTAGATATAAATATTATGGGTTAAGCTCACTGCAAATCAATGTAATACAAGAATCTTAAAGAAACAAACTACAAAGAGCTCCAAAAGAAGCAGACACTTGATATTGAACCATATAATATAAAGTAACATTTAAATGGTTTCAAATGACTTATTCCTTTTTAAAAAATAATTCTAAGTAATCTTTTAGATTTCCAGGATATATTCCCCAAAAAAAATCTTAATAATTACTTACACTTATTCATTAGTAATCAGAAAAAAGAAAACATATCTAGCATTTACTGAACATATACATTGCTCATTTATTCTTCAAAACAGCCTTACAAGGGAAGAACTGCTACTTTCATTTTATAGATGAGAAAACTAAGGCTTGGAGTGCCTAAATAGAACTTATCCAAGGACATAAAATAGAAATGTTAGAGCCACATTTGAAATTAGTTTCGTTTAACTCGAAACCTATCCTTTTTTCTTTATACTACACTGCCTCTGGCATTAAAAGAATGTTCTACTATCAGGAGAATAGAGGCAATGTTAAAAAGAAAACATCCAATCTTGGTGATACATGTGATCTGTCCTTCAGTTTCAGCAAAATGGGAGGACTGAAGTGAAGCCTAGGTTTGATTTAGAGGCTTTGCTATGTTGTTTCATTAGACAGGGGAACTACCAAGCAGTACGTTTTATATGGTTTCTATGAAAAAGGATTTGGGGACTTGATAATGGAGGTAATTGTGCTTAAAAACATTTTGAAATAGATTAAAGAGATAACAGTGAGAAATCAAACATCTCCGTGCAAATATAATGGCAGCCCATGTTCCTGGCACAGATTTTTCTTAGGAGTTTGCAAAGACATAACTACAATTCAGGGCCAGAGATAACTCTTTAGTTACAGATGCCATAGAGAAATTTGTTTCTGTAGCCACATTTATGAAACCCAATTGCCACTTTGTCCATACCCCTGGAAGAAAGACCTTCTACAATATTTGGTTGTTTTTCCTAAAGCAATGTTCTAAATTTATTGCTCGCAAACTCAATGACCTAAAAAGAAACTCTCAGTGCTGCCTGAAATTAGTGAACATTGGAATTAGATGTTGTTACTTTAAAACTCATCTTGTATTTCCAGACTCATTGCCTACGACTCTCTCATGTGGACTCTTGTCTAGCAAATGGAGGTTAATAACTATCCTAAACCCAATCCATCCTTGAATTTGTTCATGCTGCTCTCCCTACCTGAAAGAGTCATTTCCCACTGTAATACTACCACCAGTACTGCCTAAAGAATCCCTAGATTATCACTATTACTTGCACATAATAGAAAATCCAAATGGGGTGCCTGGGTGGCTCAGTCGGTTGAGTGTCCCACTCTTGATTTTGACTCAGGTCATAATCCCAGGGTTGTGAGATGGAGCCTGGTATCGGGCTCCACACTGAGCACGGAGCCTACTTAAGATTCATTCTCTCTCTCTCTCTCTCTCTCTCTCTCTCTCTCTTTCTCTCTCTCTCCCTCTGCCCCTCTCCCCCACTTGTGTGCCCTATGTCTAAACTTAAATATATATAATATTTACTTGTCTTAAAAAATTTAAAAAGAAAAACCATGAGTTAAATAATAAAGATCTTAAAAATACCTAAATTATACAAATGCAGAGGAACTCAGTTGCATGTTTTGGTTAATTTTCTGTCACAACAGTTTTCAAAGAACGAGTGTTTTCCTTCTTTCATTTGTATTGTCACCAGTCTGCTGGGATTCATTACATAGCTAACAGTCAAGACCACAGCTGCTGGAATTAGACTACTTAAGTTCAAACTCTGCTGCTTTATAACCTTCAAAATACATATATAAGTTCTCTGAGCTTTAGTTTTTCATCTATAACATAGAGATAAAAATAATTTCTAGGATTTAATGACTTAGTACATGTAAAGTGAGGATTTAATATTCTAACAGGAAAAACTAAAAACCTTAAAATAACACGGGGCACATAGTATTTAGCAACATTTTCTATATGTTTGTGCTCATGGGAAAACGTAGTGTCTGTCTGTCTCTCTCCTTTCTCTTATAATTAGAGACTAAAGATCTCCTAGAAGCTACCAAGTAGCCATATCTTACAGGTCATGTCTATGCCTAGCTACAAGGAAAGCTGGGAAAGGGAGCTTCTGGTCTGTTGTGGAGTCAGGGCTCTACCATCAAGGACATAGAGAAAAGTCATTGCAGGGAAAGGAGTGACTGTTGTATATTCAACCAAAGATGGCTGTCAAAATCACTCGTTAGCCCTCAAAAAATCACTAGTTATTCAAAGGTCTATCTAAAACGCTCCTCCTTTTATGAGGCCCTTCCTGATTTCCAAACCAGGAATCATTTTTTTTTTCCTTTTTCAAGACCTCTAAATAGTTATGCAAAGTGTCAAAATCAATCATGTATTATACTTTAAAAATATTTAAGAGAATTTAAGGCTGAATGAAACTATATAACCTAGTTCGATCAACTTTGTGATGATCAAATTACATCTGTAACGTACAAATCAATTAAAATAACCAAAAAGAGTTAACCATTTAAATGTTTATCCTCCATCAGGTATGATAATAAGTGATTTATCGAAGTATTTTATTTACTCTGCACAACACTCTTACAACATTGGAGTTGCAAATAGACTTGCTTTACAACATATTCCCAGTAAACCTCCTCTCTCTTGACCCCTTAACAAATACAGCTATTTTGCTACCCAATTTAATTCTCACAATGAAATCGAAACTATAAGCATACACACACAATTAAAAAGATTTATTATGGAGAAAATGCCTTAAGAAAGCTGAAACTAATAGTTCTCTAACTCCCCATTTTTCACTGGGGATTGATAGCCATTTTGAAAGAAAAATGGTTGAATGCTCAGATATTTGTTTACAGATTTGCTTTTTATTCTTTCATTTAGTACTATTTAGAGTTTGCCAAATTTTAGTATAGAAGAGGTACCGTGAAGCTCTGTATATACAAAACAGTGGTTGCAGTATTTCGTTAAGTGATAGGACATTTTCAAGCATAACATTGATTATATGGAATTACCATTTTACCCTTTATTTTAGAAAGTAACTCAAGTATAACATGTGAATCCATTGTACTACTACCATTTTACAGATCAGAAAATAGTTTCAAAGAGAAAACATTAGTTACCCAAGGACATAGAGCTAGTAATTAGTTTAAGTGTGTAATTATAACCCCTATTTGGTCTGACCCAGGGTCAAAGTGGCTAATAACTACAGTTCCTGCTTATTGACCTCCACCTACAGTGTTAATACCTTCAATGCAGAAATTATCTCTTGGTGTTGCCCTAAGTACATAGCCTAGTGTTTTATGAACAGAAGATACTTAAGGTATATTTGTTGTAATGAGAACTCTGAAAATTAATCACAAAAAAATTCGGATAGTGGTCTTTGCCTTTCAAATGCTCCAAGTCTTGGAGGAGAAACAGGAACCAAAGTTGACTAGAGTTAGCAATAAGAGAGACATTCTACCCTAATACTGGCAGTATAAATAATAGAGGCTTTACCTATGCCTCTTTTCTTTTTGAGAGAGAGAGAGAGAGAGAGAGAGAGAGCAAGAAGGTGAGGGGCAGAGAGATAGGGAGAGAGAGAGAATCCCAGGCAGACTCCACACTCTTATTGCAAAGCCCATGCAGCACACCATCCCACAAACCCTGAGATCATGACCTGAGCCAAAATCAAGAGTTGGATGCTTAACTGACTGAGTCACCCAGCCTCCCCTGTGTATTTTTAATTTTTTTAATGTTTGTTTATTTTTAAAAGAGAGAGAGCACACACATGCATGCCGTGGGGGGTGGGGAGGAGCAGGGGGGAGGGATCCGAAGAGGGCTCTGCGCTGACAGCAAATAGGTGTCTTCTCATAAAACTAAAACCTAACTTATGACCTACTCTCATCCTCTTTGGCATTCTATATCATGCTTAACACTTAATCCACAACTCTGAGTATGAAAAGCAAACTACATTCATTCTGTTTATTTGAATCAACTTAAATCTAACTCTAAGCCTTCATCTCTCCAGTTGATAAATCTAATCTTAATTATTATTTCCAAGGCTCTACTCACACTCTCAACAATAGTCATGACAAAACTCGTGCAGCACCAAAGTTAAGATGTGTCCCTCTGGTCATTAGGCATCTGGCTTTCCCTATTACTGCTGAGATTCCTATGCTTTGGCCTACGTGGTCTCTTCAGGGCTATGGTATCTAGAATCCAAATCCCTAGGAATGTTTAATTTTATGTGTCAACTTAGCTAGGCCATGGTACACAGATATTTGATCAAACACATCTGGATGCATTTTTTTTAATTTATTTTAACGTTTATTTATTTTTGAGACAGAGAGAGACAGAGCATGAACAGAGGAGGGGCAGAGAGAGAGGGAAACACAGAATCTGAAATGGGCACCAGGCTCTGAGCTGTCAGCACAGAGCCCAACGTGGGGCTCGAACTCACAGACCGTGAGATCATGACCTGAGCCTAAGTCGGAAGCTTAACCGACTGAGCCACCCAGGCGCCCCTGGATGCATTTTTTAAGGAGATTAACATTTAAATTGGTAGACTTTGAGTAAAGCACTTACCCTCTATAACGCAAGTGGGCTTCATCCAATTAGTTGAAGACCTTACGACAATGACTGACCTCCCTTGAGAAGAGGCAATTCTACCTCTTCTTATATGCAGTTTAGCTGCAACATCAACTCTTCCCTGCATTTCCAACCTGTCAGCCTGCTTACCTGCAGATTTCAAACTTGCCATCCTCCACAACTGTGTAAACCAATTCCTTAAAATAAATCAACCTCTGTCCCTCTCTTTCTTTCTCTCTACTTCTTTCTCTCTCATACACACACACACATATATACACATATATGTATGTATCTTCTGTTTCTATGGAGAGCCCTGACTACTGTAACACACTAGGTGTATCACATGTCAAACTATTCTGGAAGTGATCTTTAATATTGAACGATAACATGGACCTTCCTCTCCTTCCAATTTCCCAGAATACTCAGCCATCAACTGATCAAATTACCAAGGTGATAAGACTCCATTATTCATGTTCTTGTTCCCATGGAGACCTTTTGAAATAATTAACCACTTTTAATGTTTCCCTTCCTTTATTAACTTAACATGCACTTTTAATTAATTCAATTTAAGGAGACATAGGCAGACAGACATCATCATCATCTTGCCCAGATTAGTACAAGAATAACTTTACTAATTTCTTTGCTTTAACTTTTCCATTCTCCATTAAGTAGCCAACATGATCTTTTAAAAACATAAGGCAACTCATGTTATTCCTCTGCTCACAATATTCCTATGGATTTTCTCCATTTATGGTAAAATTTAAACTTATTGTCATCATGGCTAATTGGGCCCCAGCTGATCTGACCTCTGCTACCTCTTCAAATTTGTCTCATACACTACCCCCTGCACAACAGCCACAATGCTCACATTTCTGTAGCTCAAACAATCTAAGCTTTATAAGAAAATGGCATTTTAGGTCTTTGGTAATTGCTATTAAAAAGGCTTGGGATGCTTTTCCCCAATATATTCTCTTACTGGCTCTACATGTCCATAGGGGCAGAGTGAAACAGTTCCCTCCTCAGATAGAACATCATTGCCTGCCTAGTGAAGCCGAACCACCCATACCAACCCCTCACTATCTTCTCACAATGGTTTATTTTCTTCACAACACTTTTTTATTTTCTAAAATTATCTTGTTTATTTGTTTACTTGTATGTTATCTGTGTCTCCTACTAGAATTTAAGTTACATGAGAGTGAAAACTGTCTGCCTTGTTGATGCCAAATTTCTAGGGTCTGGCATAAAAATCATTTAATAAGTACTTACTGAATGAAGAAATCCAAACAAGGCACTATCCTCTTTCAGCAACAAATATTCTTGAGGCAGCCAAACAGTAGTCACCTATTAGAAATGGAATCCAATTTTTTGTGTGTGTTTTATTCATTTTTTTTTTTTTTTTGAGAGAGAGAGAGACAGAATGTGAGCAGAGGATGGACAAAGAGAAGGGGAGACATAGAATCCAAAGCAGGCTCCAACCTCCAAGCTGAGCTGTCAGCACAGAGCCCAACGTGGGGCTCAAACTCACAGGCCAAGAGGTCATGACCTGAGCTGAAGTCAGATGCTCAACCAACTGAGCTAGCCAGGCACCCCAGGAATGGGATACAATTTAAAGACTTGTCCTCAGGAATAAAGCAAAAGATGAATTTCCAGGGCAACACTAATCAAGAGAGCAAAAGTGCATTATATTCTCAGCCTGAAAACAAGATCAGCTGAGAAGTACAGGGCAGGACTGAGCCACCAAGAAAATGGTAAAGTCTGGCCAAAAACAGGCAGCTGCTGAAGCAGAGATGAGAGAAATTCATCAAATAGATCAGGGTTCAGCAAACAGTTTCTATAAGGACCCAGATAATAAATATTTTAGACTTTATAGGCCATAAGGTCTCTGTCACAATTAATCAACTGTTTCCATACAAAAGAACATATAGGTAATATATATACAAATGAATGTGACTGTGTACCAATAAAAAGTTAATTATGGACACTGAAATTTGAATTTACTGAAACTTTTAATTGTTTTATTTAGAGATAATTATAGATTAACTCAAGTTGTAAACAATACCACAGAGAGGTCCCACACACCCTAAACCCTATTTTCCCAATGGTAACATCTGATAAAACTATAGCATATTGATAGTAATATAATCAATGTACAGAATATCTACAGCACCACAAAGAACCCTCATGTTGTACTTTTATAGCTACACACATTTCTGTCCCTCAATCCTCATTCTTAATTCCTAGCAACCATTAATCTATTCTCCATCCTATAATTTTGTGATTTCAAGAATCCCATAATACAACTCTTTTTATAGAGCATAATTTTCTGGGGAATCATCCAAATTGTTGCATGTATCACATTTGTACTCTTTACTTCTCAGTAGTATATCATGGCATAGATATAATTCTATAGTTGTTCTTTCTTTCTAATTGCTTTTGGTTTTATTATCTAGGTACTCCTAGCTTCCTAAGTTAAGAAATGTTCTCCCTCTTCTATTTTCTGAAAAAGATTGTGTAGAAATGGCATTAATTTTTTAAACTTTTGGTAGAATTCTCCAGTGAAAGTACCTGGGCTTAGATATTTTCTTTCAGAAATTTTTACATTACAAATTTGTTTCCTTAATATTCATAGGAATATTCAAATGTCCCATTTCATATTGGATAAGTTGTGGAAACTTATACTTTTTGAGGAAATCAGAAATCATCTAAGTTGTCAAATTGATGTATATATAATTGTAGTAGACCCTCATTATCTTCTTGATATTTAAAGTCTCTATAGTGATAGGACCTATTTCATTCCTGGTAGTGGTAATGTTTTATCTTTTCCTTCTTTTGTCAGTATTTCTAGATGTCTGTCAATTTTATTGATCTTTACTAACAGCCAGTTTTGGTTTCATTGATATTCTCCATTGTTTTTTCTGTTTTCAATTTTCTTAATTTATGCTCTTTATTGTTTCTTTTTCTTCTTTTGGTTTTAATTTGGTCTTCTTATTATAGGCTCTTTACATGGGATCTTAGATTACTGATTTGAGACTTTTCTGCTTATTTAAGCAGTGTTATAAATGTCCTTTTCAAATCTGCTTTGTGTCCCACAAATTTGCTTTAATATTCATTTAATTAAATTATTTCTTTTTTACTTTCTCTTGAGACTTTCTCCTTGACCCATAAATTATATAGAAGTATGTTGTTTAGAACTGTGTGTATTTCCAAGTGGTTTGGAGACTTTCCTGTTATCTTCCTGTTATTTGTGTCTAGTTTAATTATATAGTGGTAAAAGAACAAATTCTTTCTGATTTCAATCCTTCTAAATTTTTTGAGATTTGTTTTACACTCAGAAAAAGTGGTCTATCTTGGTATATGTTCTGTGGACATTTGAAAAGAACGTGTATTCTTCTGGTTGGTATAATGATCTACAAATGTTGATCATATCTTATTGGTTGATAGCAGTGTTATTATTTTATTCTTCCCAATTTTCTGTTTGTTTTCTCTGTCAGTTGCTGATATAAGAGTTGTAATAAGTTAAAATGGTGACCTCAGAAAATATCTCTTCACTCAGAAGGAGTGAGTGTGACCTATTTGAAAAGAGGGTTCTTTACAGATGTAATTAAGTTAACAATCTTGGGATGAGATCATCCTGAATATAGGGTGGGCCTTCAATTCAATGACAGGGGTCCTTATTAGAGAAAGGGACAGATAGATTTCAGACACAGAGATACACACACTAGAAGATCATGAGAAAATGGAAACAGAAATTGAATTTATGTGTCTATAAGCTAAGGAATGCCAAGAATTTCTGGCAACTACCAGAAGCTAAAAGAGATGCATAAAACAGATTCTCCTTAGAGACTCCAGGAGAAAAAAGAATTTGCCAACACTTTGATTTGAGACTTCTGACTTCCAGAATTGAAAGAAGATAAGTTTTTATTATTTTAAACTACCAAGTTTCTGGTACTTTGTTAAGAACTCTAGGAAGCTAATAGAAGGGTGTCAAAGTCTCCAACTATAATTATGAATTTGTTTATGTCTTTCTTAAGTTCAATCGGTTTTTGCTTCATACACTTTGTAGCTCTGTTGTTTGGTGCATACATATTTAGGATTTTAATATATATGCTATTAATATACTAATGTTCACATGATCTTTAAATATCAACCTAACTGTTTTGTTATATTTAAAGTGAGCTTTTGTAGACAGCATAAAAGCAAGGTCAAGTTTTTATATGTGTGTCTTTTAAAAATCCACTGTGCAAATCTCTCTCTTAACTGGTATATTTAGACCAGTTATATTTAGTGTAATTTTTGATATGGTACAGCTTAAGTCTGCCATTTTATTTTTTGGTCTCTTTTTGTTCATTCTTTTTCCTGTTTTACTCTGGATTACTTGAACATTCTTTTAGAATTCCATTTTGATTTTTCTACAGTTTTTCAGTATGCTGTTTACATTGTTTATATAGTAGTACTTCTATCTATTACAGTAAATATAAATAACTCATCACAGTCTACTGCTGTTAACATTTTACCAGTTAATACAATTTATAATTTATAAATATAGTTGCCTATTTTATAATATAATTGCCTTAAATATTTCCTATACATATTTGTAGAACCTTATCAAGACAGTACTATAATGTTAGCTTTAATTACGAAACATAATTTAGAAATCTCAAGAGGAGAAGAAAATTTTATAGTGTCATCCATATTTTTGCTATTATCATGTTGTTTATTTCTTCCTGATGTTCCAAGATCTTTCTTTTACCATTTCTTTTCCGTTTAGAGAGTGTTATTCAGTCATACTTTTCAAGTAAATCTGCTGGTGACAAATTATCCTAATTTTCTTTCACCTGGAAATGTATTGATTTCCCTAACATTTGGAAGGATATTTCCACAAGGTAGATAAATCTATATTAATAGCCCTTTTCTTTGAGGGTTTGAAAAATGTGTGCTACTTCCTTCTAACCTACATGATTTGTGATGAGAAATACACTGTCATTTGAACTGTTTGTCCCTATTAGTTAGTAGTCTTTTCTCTCTCATTGCTTTCAAGATTCTTTTTTTATGTTTAATTTTCAGAAGTTTGACTATAATGTGTGTGTGAATTTCTTCATGTTCTGGGCTTAAACAACTTCTTGGCTGAGTTTTAACATATTTAGGAAGATTTTAGCCATTATTTCTCGAATACCTTTTTAGTCCCACCCTCTTTCTCCTCTCCTTTCTGAAGAGAGTGTAATGATGCATTAGATCTTTTGCTATACTCCACATGCCCTGAGGTTGTTTTTTTTTTTTCCAATCAATTTTCCCCTTATTTTTCAGACTATGTAAATTTTATTGTTCTATCTTCAAGTTCAGTGAATCTTTCCTCTGATCTTTCTATTCTGGTGTTGAGTCCTCTCATTGAGTTTTTATCTCAGTTATTGTATTTTTAGTCCTAAAATTATCATTTGTTTTTTTTCTTTATATCTTCTATTTCTTTGATGAGAATTTCGATTTCATTGTTGAGACTATTTTCATTTATTTCAACTGTGTTTGTAATTTCTCATGAAAGCATTTTTATGAGGCTGCTTTAAAATCTTTGTCAGATAATTCTAAGATTTTTGTCATCATGATATTGGTACCTATTGATTTTTTTTTCATTGAAATTGGGATTTTCAACTGGAAATAGGGCATATTCAGTATTATGTTATGAGATTCTGGGTGTTATTTAAACCCTCTATTTTTAGCTGACTTTTTTCTGCCTCTACTCCAAAAGAAAAATGTGGAGTACTACCCCCTTATTACTTTAAGGTGACGGTAGAAATCCAGGTTCCTCACTTGAGATCCACTCACTCTCAAGGGCAGAAGGGCCTCCTTGATACTGCTGGCAGGATGGGAGTTCTGTATCCCCATGAGGCCTCCACAAATACTATCCTGGTTGAGTGGAACAGGAGTACCTCCACTGACACCATGGGTTGGTAGGGAGTGGCCTTATCATACCTGGGTACTGGTGAAAGTCCCAAATCACCACTAAGCCTCCTCTGACACAATCACAGTGGGATGGTGGAGACCCACCTCATTACTACTAGATAACAGTCTAGACTCCCCACATGGTTTCCACAAATACTAGGGAGATGGAAGTAGGGACACACACATGGTCCCTGGTAGAAAAACCAGGGAGTTTGGAATGCCTCATTACAGCCTTGCAAGGGTTTCATTCTCAGCCTTTGTCAGAAGGGTTGGGAGTTGGATTAGTCTTCTCTGTGGTGCCTGGCTGAGTATAGTGGTTATTGTCAGAAAATTTTCTGTCTTGCTAAGCTGTTCCTTTCCTAGTGTATGGATACAGAGATGAGGCTTTTGATGTTGTTGTGTGACCATTAACATTTCCAGTTCCTTCAGCTCCAAGTATAGGCTATAAGAGGTGAAAAGAAAAGAAACTCATCACAGCATCATAGTGTTATTGTTTGGATCCTGTGGACCCTAACTGGTCTGTCTTTTTCTATTTTTCAAGGTCTTTTTTTTGTTTCAAATGTAATGTTTTTAGATAAATTTAGCAAGAGGAGGACTACTTAAAAGTTCATTTACTCCATCTTCTTGAAAATAAAGTCTCCCAACTCCATATAATTTTATTTTTTTTTTAATTTTTTTTCAACGTTTTTTATTTATTTTTGGGACAGAGAGAGACAGAGCATGAACGGGGGAGGGGCAGAGAGAGAGGGAGACACAGAATCGGAAACAGGCTCCAGGCTCCGAGCCATCAGCCCAGAGCCTGACGCGGGGCTCGAACTCACGGACCGCGAGATCGTGACCTGGCTGAAGTCAGACGCTTAACCGACTGCGCCACCCAGGCGCCCCTCAACTCCATATAATTTTAATCTATCATGAAATATTATTCATCTTTTCAATTTTTTCCTACCATTAAAAAATGTAAAACCCTTCTTAGGAGGTAGGCCGTACAGCAATTAGTGGCAAACTGGATTTAGTTCATGTGCTATCAATGTCAGTCCCTAAAATAGATCAAGATTGGAACTATGACTCTTTTTGCTCAGTGGACACAATAGCCTGTACATTAAAAGGGTAAGGTAGACAATCAAAAAATTTTTTTAAAAAAATAGCTTTCTCTTTTCTAATATCTAGAGACTACAGAAAAAGAGAAAATAATGGTTGAGAGAATGCATGAGTAGGATCAGATTAAAATTATTAAAGATCCTAAGGGTCACAAGACATTTCATGGTCTCCTGGACATAATTCCAAATAAAAGCAACATTAGGTCATAAAATAAGAGTAAGAAATTCCAACAAAATCCTGATTTTTCTAATTGTGACTACTTTTATGTTCATTGAGAAATATCCATGACTTCAAATGAAATTTTCAATAATTTTCCTCCTTTGTTTTCACTCTAATCATACATCTAATCTGCTTGTTGAGTAATCCAAGTTGACAAATTGAATACATAAAAGCAACAATTTCCCTTTATATACAGACATTAATTGTATTAAGTAGGTAGCAAAACACATCCAAGAATACGATAGATTGTATCGTATTGTAAAATATGTAAAACAAAGTCATAGATAGGAGAGAGAGTTTGAATGTAACTAGAGTAATAAGATAAAAATGAAAAGAAGATTAAACATTTGGGAGGCTGAAAAATATCCAGCAAACTAAAAGTTCCAAGAACTATCTTGGCTTTACAAGAGAAATTCAGACTTATTCTTACAATGTGAAAGTCACACAGCTGCAAAATATTTCCAGTGAGGGCTGGGCAGGGGGTGGGGTGGGGTAGGGGAAGACAATGTTGAACTCATATGGCAAATGAATGCACTGCCACATCCTAATTGTTCAGCTGAGCCAGCCTGAAAATTCATGCAAAGTGCAAAGTTAGTATACATAATTTTATTCTAAAGCTTTCTTCCTTGAATTGCTATTAAATTTTAAATAAACTGAGACATGAGCATTTACTAAAGTCATTATGATTCCATTACCCATGGCATGGAGATCTGTACCCATCATGCCAGAAGCTCTTTGCATTGAATTCTGTTCAAAGTTTCTCTTCTGACTTTTTATTTATTTAGTTTGCAGACCTACAGTAAGAAACACCCAGTGTCATCTGAAAGGACACATATTGCAAGAAACTAATTTCCTCCCTTACTGGAGCTATGTGATGTGTGACTTCCCATTGAGTACAATTGCCAACAAGGCACAGGTGTGCACTGCGTGAGGAGGTGAAAATGTGATTATAGGAAGAGAGATGTTATGATTTTGTCCCTGTATCCATAATGTAATCAGCCTCAAATGAGTGCCTGCTTTTCTTTCTCATAGTAAACACCAACCCTGGGAAGCAAGAAAACCAAAAACTGCCATATCCAGATCCAAATTCATACTGTAATTGGCTTTAGAAATAAGAAGGAAAGCAGGTTTATCCCCTTTCATTGATTCTTTGGCGTACTACAGAAAAGCATCCTAGAAATCCTTTTACTTCTAATATTTTCATGCTCTACTAGTTGAATAAGTAAAACCCAACACTGAATAGGTTGTCCTTTTTCTTGAATCTAATAAAATCAATCATTCAATACTGCATTCTTTAAGAGATAATTCACACAAAAAAGGTATAACATTCTTTTATTTTCAGTTACAAAAAATGTTTTAATTGGAAATGCTTATAAATTTAAGTCAATAAAAGGAAAACTGAACTTCCACAAACTGAATAAGGCAAAGCACTAAATATTATTAAATCAGACTCAAATACTATTAATTCACCTAATTCAAATGTGATTCAACTCAGATGGGTACAAATAATTTATGTACAGAGTTATTCAATACAGAATTGTTTGTACTTGAGTAAGTTTGGGAAAAAAATACATAATCTGTTAATAGGGGATTAAATAAACTGTGGGATATCTATATATTACAACCATAGTAAAAGGATAACTAACATCTTTATGTACTAATATGAAAAATTATCTCTGATATGTATGATTATAATATTCTACCATTTGGCTTAAATAAGATAAATAAGGATGTGTGCATATTTATGTGCTTACTTATATATACATACAATATTCTCATAAGGATATAAATGAAAGGATAACTGTGGTTGCCTATATGAGGAAAAGTCAAGTAGCTGAGAAACATTGGTTTTAGGGAAACTTTTATTATCATTTTATATTTTTTTGAGTGCTTGAGCCATGTAAATGATTACCTATTCAAAAATATATTAAATTTTAAATTTTAAAATTTTTGAAATATTGAATTGCTAGTATATTAAAATGTGAGAAATGCAATCAATATAGTTACAATAACTATATTGTTCTCCATAGATAGATTGTCACTAATTTGGGGCTGAATGCATAATGCATCATACTTATATCAAACCAATTAAAATCTCATGAGATAAACATGATCAGGTTCAGTTAACCCAGATGAGCCCCTAACACTGAAGTCTACTCAACAGAACTGATTTTACTTATGGGAAAAAAAGGCAGATAAAGATGCCTTACAAAGTGGGAGATACAATATATATCAACATGATCAAATTTACCACTTCTGTTAAGTTACATCTTTTGAAGTTCTCCCTATTGATAAGATACAGGAAAAATTATTTGGGCAGAAGTTTAAAACATATTGGATAGTTTGTACAGCAACATAAATTAGATCATATAATTTAACAGAATCTATTATGGCCAGGCTCAGGAAATCAAAGAAAGATAACAGAGGAAAATTTTATTCTTGCAGAGAGGAAAATTTTGGAACCATCTGGAGTCTTTGCCAGATCTACTGGATATAAGAAATAGACACTCCCATTACCTGGTTACTAAGTTGTTAAACATTCAAAAGGGAATGATTTAAACAGAAGTTAGGAGCCTTAAAGAAAATTAGGTTTAATTTTAAATTTTGAATAAGATTAGACCTGAGCAGTGAATATAGAAGGTTTATTAAATATAGTCAAATGCTCACTATGTTGTACACCTGAAACTAATGTAACATTGTGTGTCAACCATAATCAAAATGCTTTTAAAAAGTTAAATATATAGTCAAAGGCCCATTTACATCAAGGAATTAAGAAATTCAAAATAATCTCTGATTATAAATCTGTATAAATAGCTGTATGTATTATTAAAGATCACAATATCCTGAAAGTGCTTTACTTCTTAGAAAACATTTCCTTAAATTGGTGCCAAAAGAAGCCACATGAAAAAATAATTAATAATGACAAAGAGAATTAGTAATTAGAATCCCTATGCAGTAATTAAAATAACAAATAAATTTTAGTTACCACCTTTATATTTAAATCAATTCTGCGTATACCCCCCTCCCAGGTATTTTCTTTTCCAGCAGAGATTTCTGGAATAGGGAGCAGACCCCAAAGTACCTTAAGTTGGAATTTTACAACTACTTTTAAGTGAATACATTAAGGCTGAGGGAGGGATGCCAGTTTCAGATGGCAACACATGTATTTTTTTTAAGTGCCAGTAAGAAAGTAATAAAAAGGAGCTGTTTTAGGCAAAATTATTCCAAATGGTTAGCCAAAATATGTGACTGCAGGTGCAACTAAAATTTTAATGCTGGAAATAAATTTACTCTGGCCCTTAGGTATTTTGAAAATGCATCTTTTTCCTCAGACAAAAAGAAAAAAAAATGACCCAGAGAGAAAAATTAGGTCATGAGATCAATAATAAACACTAAATAATCTATTTATATGAATATGAGAAAACTTTAGAAATAAATCTTATCAAAGTTACAAAAAGTTCAGTAATTAGAAATACTGTTTCTAAATTACACAAGGTTATTTTAGAGTCCCAAAAGTATAGGGATTTCTCTCTTATGGTAAAGTACTTATAAAAATCAACCAAATAAATTTTTCTCAAGAATGATGCTATTAAAAATACTGCCCAAAAGTGAAGTAAAGCAAATAGCCAGGCTAATGCTGTCCACACTTTCTAGTTCACAAACTTTTTCCATTCTTGAATGAGCAAATAAAAAGCAAAATAAAAATTGAAAAGATACTAAAAAATTAATACAAAGCAACATTGGTCCATTATAAGAGAATACACACACACATACACACACACACACACACACACACACACACGCGCACAGAAAGATTGAGAAAGAAAAGAAAGTGCCATAGACATAACGTATTCCAATTCTGTTAAAATTTTATGTATCATAAAATTTTCAAAATTCCATAAAATATTCAAAAATTTAAATTGACCTTCATAAAAATATTATAATAGAGAATGAAAACTATTTTAAGGGCTACAAATAAAGGTAAATAATAATGAAAATAGGGCCCACCGGGGAAGTGATTAAAGGACAGAAATGAAACCGTCTCATTTTAACAGAAATAGGAATAGTTTTGAAGAAAGAACATTAAGTGTTCAGTTCGTGATAAATTGGATGATGTTGCAGATTTCGTAAGGGCAGTAAATCTAGACAAATGAACCTGAGTGAAGAGAAGTGTGGACAAGAAATAAAATTAAATTAAATTTAGGAAAATTGAAGTTAATTTTGTACATCATCAGAAATGTAAATCATCAGTGGGAAACGTAGGAAAGAAATGTCAAGTTGAACCACAAGAATCAGATAAAAATTTAAAATGATAGCCTAATCATAGCCAGATATAGTTTCAAATTCACAGTTTTGAGTTTCTGGAGAATTTACTTTGTCAGTCAAAAGAATGTATTATGGGTATACTGCTTCTGTTTGTCAAGCTAAAGAAGGATTGAAGTAATGAAATATTATTTTTTTGTCTGAAGTGTTATAAAATTGAATTATATGCCTATACCACTTTATAAACCACTATATTAAAGTTTTAAATTGCTTTTTATCTCTGGATAAAGGTGTTATGCTTTTGAAAAATAAAGTAAGCAGTAAGGAATAAAAGGAAGGAGCAAGGAAGAGAAGTCAGGAAACTGAAACAAAAGAACCATATTTAGTAGCCCCCAAATGATCATTCAATTCACTAAATAATTCTTGTTATCTTCCACTTTCTCAAATACTTCTAAGTAGCACCACAGTGATCAAACAGAACATCTTCATTTAGGATTGCCATATAAATTTTTATGACCCAAACAAAAAATCAGGATCATCACAAAGTCAAATGAGTAAAATAAAGATAGGAAGAGATAGGACATGGCTGGATGCATTCTTTACGTCAAACAGGTTGCATACATTACCAAGTTTAATTTTCACAATGACATTAACAGGTATATCATTTTACAGTGGCCACTGAAAAATAAAGAGAAGAAACTAGCCAAAGATCAAAGAACTAGTAGGTGGCAGAAAATTAATTAAAAGCTAAGCCTGTTCGACTCCAGCTGTACCACCTATTCCCCAAACTATATCAAGCATCTTAAATAGAAAACATGATCAACTCTATCAATGGGCCAGCAAGCAAATGAAATAAAGGAAGAAGGAAAAAAAAGGAGAAGAAAGACGAAAAGGAGAAAAAGGAAGAGGAAGAAAAACCACTGTGGTGCTTGCCCCCTAGTTACTGAAAATCCTACTCAAGAATCAAAGAACTAAATTTTAGAAATATGATATATAAATATAAAGTCTCCCAGATTTAATACAAGAAGAGATTTCTCAGTGTAAATTCTTACAGGGTAGGTTTCCTGGAGAAGAAAACCCTCATTATGGATAAGATTTGGGTAATAAAATCAGGGAGGGAAAAATTCTAAGAAGGGAATCAACATAATTTCTAGAAGGAAATGATGAGCAGCATAGAGAACGGAAAGATCATCAATTCCAGATATTTTCTGGAACTTCACATTTGCTCATATCCTCAAGTGAACTTTCATTTGTTAACATCTTTTTATACTCCAACAAGCTTAGTTTTCCGGTTTTTTTGTTTGTTTTTTTTGGGGGGGGGGGTGGTTATTTACTAAACTCTAAAATTCACAGAAGGTTGCAATACTTAACTTTTGAGATGAAATCATGACTCATAATCTAAAATCATTCAAGTGAGGCTGAATGTTCCATTTGACCAACTATTACTAAACAGCTGACATTTTTTGTTGCATTTTAAATTGCCATACTTACATTCACCCTGATTGAGCAATGATCTCTCTTTTGTGGTGATAGTTCTTTTTCACAAGTGGTCATGTTATTTATTTCCACAACAGAAAGGCTGCATGGGACCCAACACCAGGAGGCAGTTTCTACTGGGATTATGGTGAAAGAACTGCTAAATTTTCCAAATATTACATTATCCAGGTCATAATCCATTTATATTTATGCCTAAATAGTAGTTATGCTGTTGAACAATAAAAATGAATAGCTTAGTTCAGCACCCAGAATAAAGTAAAAACTATTACATAGAAACTTATTACCTATGTTACCTAACATTACTCTCCAAAAGGACATCATTCTTAGGTAGACATCAGTTTTCACCTTCCACTTTTTCTTGTTTCTTTGTAACACAGATAATATCAATTTATGCAGATTTAAATTATCAAAAGGCACCAATGGGTAAAACATGAAACTATTAAGCTAAAATAATTATAACATTTTCTAAATATCAAGAATGCATTTTGGTCTCTCATTTTTGTATCTTCCTCAAAGACCCACAAATCTCATTGTCAATGAATTGTTACTAATTGCAGAGATGAGACTGTGATTAGGCTCTTAACCCGCAAAACCCTGCCCTTCATGCATTTAGTCAGCCACTGAACTAATATTTACTTAGCATTTATATCTAGGCACAGGAGAAACTGCAGTAAACAAAGTCTCTGCTCTCAAGGAGCTCAAACGGAAGGAAATCAACAATAAATAAATATATCATTAGATGTATAGTGTGTCAGATGAAAAGTGCTATCAAGGAAAGCAAACCAAAATAACACAATAGGGAATGCTGGAGACAGTGGACAAAGAGGTTGTCACTCTATATAGGATAGTCAATGGGGTGTTAAAGGTCCTATTACGGTCCCACTGAGTGTAGAGAAATAGTATGATACAGAGACAAAGTGCAAACACTAAGACCATGCCTAGACAGTAAGGTCACTGGTGTGGCATCAAGGAACTCTCAGCTGGTAGCTATCCCAGCCCAGAACCTCAGGGACCTAACTCAAAAACAACATCTCTGGGTTTCCAAAGAGTTCCAATAGTTCAAATAGACACAGGAGTCAGAGTCACACCGAACCAAGACATGTGACAATAACCGGACCTTCAGAGAGACAGAAGATGTGGAACCAAACGTGGTTCTGGAGGTATAACTGTAGCTGTACTACATGATATTTAAAAAAAAAAAAAAAAGCAAATTCAGACCTTGCAACTGACCTTATGGTCTTGACACTTTATCACCAAAGTTTTTGACTTGCCCCCAATTTCTCAGAGGAAATGAAGAGATTACATGACCTTTCTACCAACAACAAATTCTCAGTGCATAAAAGTATATAATGGGGGGGTCTGGCAGATATAGAGTTATATCTGAATGAGGGCTAGGGATACCAAAATTTTTATCATAAGCTAGGCCCTGGAATTCTAAGAAAAATGTGATACAGATACTAAAACCAAGTGTTCACGTGCCAGCAAATTAATTAAGAATGTAGAAATTATGAGACAGACCATAACATGTAAATATAGGTTAAATCATGGAATAATAATATATAGACAGGAAGAGAGTAACAAGGCACGTACAGCCTTTATTCCCCAAAGGTCAAGAATTACTACATGAATGACACATACCTTCTGGAAAAATGTTAACATGTCTACATTATACCTCTTCCAACCTCCTATGATCATCTAATCTAGATGCTTCAATAAATATCTTGAGTCATTCTTTAAAAGTGATTGCCTATATGCTTTCTCTGCCATTAAAAAAAAGCAAAAAAACCAAAAGGAAAAAAGTCCCCTTAGTTTATAAATCAAGGACAATTACTTGTCTTTTAAAATGTTGCCTTATATAGTCTATATTACAAAACATGATTATTTTCATTTAAGAAAACAGGTTTTTGTATTCAACAGAATTCTGATATGGACTAAAACTAAACTCTAATCTCTTACATCAGTAGCTGATAGACTGCTACACAAAATACCAGATATCTGATTAAAAATATATATTGTTTAATAAATATTCCTTAAAATTAGTTGTCATTATGATATAAAACTTTGGTCATATTTCAGTTTTAGTTATAGGTACAAAATTTGGGATCTTGCTTAGCTAAATTCTAGACATCAAAGCAGTCATCCATATACATTCTTCAGGTCGACTTCCACCAGGGAAAGCAAAACACTGAAAGTCCATGGCAGTACTCCAAACCATGATGAACCGAGGCAATTTCATTTTCGTTGACCATTGCTTCAGGTCATTGTAATTTAATGAGTAGTAATCCTATTTAAAAATATGTTGCAGGCAGCAAGGTGCCTGCTGGGAGAAAGTGGCTACGCATGAACAGATCAATATGCATTGTGTGCTTTCAACCATTCAATAATCGATTCACCCTTGTTATAAGAAAATAAATGTCAAAGTCCCCAAAGTTAATTTCTGAAGAAAGTGTTTACAAGGCTATCAGATTATTAAAAGTTTCCATGGGTTACCGTTTATTTATTTGTTATTGAAATCTCTGTGCCGCATATCACAATATCCAATTCAAAAACTGTAAAGGAATCCTAAAAGTAAACTGCTGCAGGAAGGTTGGCTGCATTTTCTTACTATCACCAATGTGTTAAAGGCATATTTGGACTAAAGCATTTCACAGACTCAACTCTTTTTCCCCCCTCTAGTCTTACTTTTAAATATACCAGCTGCATTTAATAAGCTATCAAATAAGGCTTTCAGCAGGCTTAACTATAAGATGTCAGATCTTCTGCTTCATGTGTTATTCAGTAATTTTCAATTTCTCAAAATTTGTGCATTAAAAGAAGATAATGTATTCCTTTAGATTAGTCAGAATTTTCAAAAGTCTTAGTTATATGCTATGGGCTTTCAACATTTCTCTGTTGCCATAGAAATGGGTTTATGAAGGACTGAATCTGTGCAGCATAATCACAAACACTAAATTGGCATATAAAAGCATTCCAGCCTAGCATCTCTACTGTCTATGCTAATGGTTTCGCTGCTTTTATAGCAGTATCTTACCACGCTGTAATTCATTCAGGAAGCCCTAAACACTATCTTCCATTGAACTGGATTTCAGAGGAGTCTCTTATACATTGTGTACCATTTTTCTGTTAGCTAGCAGAGCTCTCAGCACATCATATTGCCACATCAATGAGTTCTCTGGATTAGAAATCAAACCAGAAAACTATACACATCAGAGCACCAAAGGCAGTGCATAAGTCTTACTCATTTGACTTCAATTAGTTGGATAACGCAAGTGGTAAACGAGATTCATTTCCTTGGATCCCAATTGCATTGTCATTTAAAATAAATTGATTAAAAGTTCACTTCAATGATTGAATATACGTGGTCATCTAAATTATTAAATCTGATTTCCTCAAATCGTCTTCCAAGAAAGTTACTCATAATTTTAAATGACATGACATTTATATATAAAGCTGAACAAGTTTAGGTTTTCACTCGATTAATAATAAACCCATTCTACCTTTAAACCAATCCAAAAAAACTCGAGCTAGTCATCTATGTAGCTTTAGGGAAGTTATGTACTTGCACTTGTTCATCTGCTATAAAGTTCAATCAGGATTCCCAAGCCTTCTATTTTAATGGCTCAAAACTTTGATTTTAACTCCCTCTAGATCAAGAAAGCAGATGTTCTCTTCTGCTATCTACCTAAACTGAAGTTAATTAAATTCTTTCTTGTAACTAAAACTACCAAGAATCTAAAATTAACAGCTACTTTAATTCTTCTGTGTGTCATCTTTCACTGTAATCTGCATTTAGAATAGGCACTGTTCAGCAACTTTTCACTTGACTATGGAGAACTAGTTTCATTTGAGCTGATGTCAGTGGTGCTACTTTTATTCTTACAAAGGTCAAGTCACTGCCACAATCCTCAATGGAAACACTAAACTCAACTCATCCTAACCAGGCAAAGAGAGTGCACCGTGCCATTTGTCAAAATAATCAAGTGTGACTGTTTCCTCACACTTTGGTTGGTAAAACAGGGTCAAGAGAAATACGACCTGGTGATTATTTGTTGGTTTTCCAACCTAACATCCCTCCCTGCTTCCTACAATAATGATGCCACCACCCTCATTCTATGTGGATCTAGTGAGGCTAAATCTATCCCCACAAATGACACGCATAATTTATGTTTAGCTACTTGGGATTTTCCACTGGTCCACCACAGGACTGGTGCGGTGAGGGCACAAGATCCACATTAAGCCAGTTGTGTCAACAGACCTCAAATCTTAAAAGCAAGCTTTCTTTCCCCTGAAACTGATTTTGTGATGATAGGAATTTGATGCTCCCACAGGAATGAAGCCAACACAGTGAAAAGCAGAGGTAAAATATGGGAGAAAGTTGAATTCTAATGATAATGTTTCAGCCCGTGAAGATAGCTGTACCCTAGGGTTTTTCAATAGGTCAGTTTGCTTCAGCCAGATTGGGTCAGAATTTCTTTCATACAAATGGCAGAAATGCATGTGGACATCACAATTAGAAAACAAAAAGTTCTTGAAATCTACTCTGGTAAAGACAGAGACATCACCCATCAGATGCAAAACATCACTTTTGATACAAGAAAGAGAAATAAAATATTCAATTAGTAAAAAGAAAAGGGGAAAAAAGATGTCTATCAGAATAATTCAACTGCTTTCTTAATTTCAATTACTTTTTTCCCCCAGAATCTGAACACTTTCTGAAATGCCCATTATAAGTAATATAAACTTTATCTAAATACTGAATACACTTATTTATCATTAATTGTGGGTCCACTATGTTCTCTGTCTGGGAATAAAGAGTTGATGAGACAAATCCCCAGCAGTAAAGGAGATTGCATTTAGGTAGGAAATAAGGCAAATAATAAAACAGAAGTCATTCTATTCATGGTTCCTGATTATTTTAAAATAAAGTTGAACAGAATAAAACAAAGTAGAAAAACAGTATCAGAAAATTTTTGATTTAACTAGTAGATCCTCCCACATCTTTTGTTCCATTAGCAAGCCCTGATACATGGCTAAGGTTGTACAAAAATAAGTTTTATTTCATTTAGGCCAATATGATGCTAGTCCTATAAACTGCTTAGATCATTTAATTTCTCTTCTAGCCACCTTACCACCAGTGTCATGCTCATGGCTCATATTTTTATCAGGACCAAAGTACAACCAATATTATTTAAGGTCACAACTTGAATTAATATCAAAATTTTCTTTTAAATGTATAACAAAATGCCAACATTAGCATGAAGCAAGAACAGTCACAACTTTCAACCCATGTAAAATATATCTCTTTAACTACTAGAACACCAGAAAACATGTAAAATGTCTCTTCAGAAGTGTCTACCCAGATTATATTATAAATAATATAGACAAACTTTAAACTCAGATATATTTCACTTTTCAAAGATGGGCAAATTAATCCATCGTTCTGAGGCTCAGTCTCTTTATCCATGAAGAGGGCATAATAATAACTGACCTAACTGGTTGGGGGACAAATGAAGTAAAATATGTTAAATACATTAGCAAAGCACTCCCCTATAGTGAGCCCCAATAAATGATGGCTAAAAAGTAAATATACCAACCCAGTGCACTACCTTAAAAGAGTGAAACTTTAGCCTAGAATTGAAAATATTTTGTATTACATAAATTATATATTTGTGTTGGTTTCCTATTATTGCTGTGGAAAATTAGCAGAAATGTAATGGCTTAAACCAACACAAATTTATTATCTTTAAGTTCTGAACATCAGAAGTCCAAAAAGGGTCTCACTGGACTAAAACTAAGATATTAATAGGGTTGCATTGTTCTGGAGGCTCTAGGAGAAAATCCATTTCCTTTCCTTTTCTCTCTTGTGCAGGTGGCCTGCACTGCTTGACTGAGGCCTTTTTCTCCGTCTCCAACACAAGCAGAATAGGATCTTCAAATCTTTCTCTGACTCTGATTCCTCTTCTGCTTCCCTCTTATACTTTGAAGAACTCTTGTGATCATATTCAGTCCACTTGCTAATACAAAGTAATCTTTTTATTTAAAAGGTGAACTGATTATCAATTTTAATTTCATCTGCACCCTTAATTCTCCCTTGCCATGTAATATAACATATTTACAGGTTCCGTGTATTAGAGCACAAGCCTCTTTGAAGAGCCATTATTCTGCCTACCACAGCATCTATCCTTAAATTTATTCTTTGAATTGCAAAATGACAATTTCTAGAATTCACCTTAAACCATTATATTATTCATATTTCCTACTGGCCTAGAAAACACACCCACCGTGGATTCCTACAGTAATTAAGCTCAAATATGTAATTATTCATTATTCATCAATTTACTTTCATGGATGATTTGAAAATATAAAATCATGCTACACAACACCAAGGTTGTCAAAATAATTTAATCACATAAATTATCATTTGAGTCAATGTTTTAAAACTTTTTTTCTTTTTTGAGAGAAAGATAGAGAATGCACATGAATGCATAAGCTGGAGAGGGGCAGAGGGAGAGGAAGCAAGAAAATCCCAAGCAGGCTCCACAGCCAGCATAGAGCCCAACATAGGGCTCAATCCCACAACCCTGGGATCATGATCTGAGCTGAAACCAAGATTTGACACTCAACCAACTGAGCCACCCAGCCACCTCGAGTCAATATTTTAAAACGCTATGCATCACAGATTGTAGATTTAAAAAGAACCTTAAATTTCTTACACCCATAGGTACTATATGGTTAAATTCTTTAATTTTGACTAAATTTTTCTACATCTTGTCTTTATATATTAGTTCCCTGATTTCCCACATAATCCACACCTGAAATGTATTTGGAATATAAAACTTGAAAGTCAAACAACAGACTTGTAGGTAATAATAGTGTGTGGCGGTGGTGGGGGGGGCGGTGTGCGGGAGATAGAAGGGTAAATGTGAGAGAAGAGACATTCTCAAAGAGAATCCATAAATCTATGATTCTTAGTGTTTTAGGTACTTGACTCAATTTATAGTTTTATTTTTCAATTTATTATTTTATTTTAGAGGGCAGGGAGAGGAGCACCAGGAGTGAGAGAGAGGGAGAGAGAGTTAAGCAGGCTCTATGTTCAGCACTGAGCCCAACACAGGGCTCAAACCCTTGACCCCGGGATCATGACCTGAGCTGAAATCAAGAGTAAGTTGTTCCACTGACTGAATCATCGAGGCTCTCTCAAATTATAATTTTAAATGATGTGAATACTTTCGGTGATCTTAGTGGACTAAAGCATGTGTGTGTGTGTGTGTGTGTGTGTGTGTGTGTGTGTGTGTGTGTGTGTTTAATCATCTTGGAAGGTGAAAAATAAATGATAAGTGGTTTCTGTTCTGCAATAAATTTAATGTAGGATTCCAGGGTTGAATAATTTTCTGGGTCAGAGAGCAATATTCATAAAATCCCTGCTTATGTTCCATAGAATTGACACCTTGGTCTTACCCAAGTTACTTTGGGGTGGGCAATGGTGAGAAACTTCACACCAGAGAAGAATAGGGTTGTTAAATATATCATATCACTTAAATGTGAATTTCACATAAATCGCAAATTTTTAGAAGTTTATTCAAAATATTTCAAAGGATATACGTATACTAAAATATTCATTGTTTTTTCCATTTCATAAGAAATTTGAATTTAGCTGAGCCTTCTCTATTTTTATTCGCTAAATCTGGCAATCCTGGAGAAGAATAAAGTTGACTCCATATGTCCCTAAGAAGCAACTCTTTTTGGGGTGCCTGGGTGGCTCAGTCAATTAAGTGTTCAACTTTGACTCAGGCCATGATCTCACTGTTTCTGAATTTGAGCCCCGCATTGGGCTCTGTGCTGACAGCTCAGAGCCTGGAGCCTGCTTCAGAGTCTGTGTCTCCCTCCCTCTCTCTCTCCCTCTCTCTCTCTCTCTCTCTCTCTCTCTCTCTCTCAAAAATAAATAAACATTAAAAAAATAAATTAGAAAAAAAGAAATAAAGAAACAACTCTTTATTCCCAACAATCCTTCCCCAGATCTAGGTATAGCACTCAAGCTCCCAGGTATAGCTGCTCCTAATTTCTAATCCTCAGAAAGAATGACCTCCCCATAGCCCTGTTGCAAAACTGAGGGAAACAGATGTCTTTCCTAGACTATCATCAGATACACCTTTAAAAAGTCTAACAAATTCTTCCTGAAAAGGACAATGATATAAATGTATTGGGTCTGAAAGCCAAGGGCCAGTGGAAGAGACAAAACAAGTGCCAAAAAATGTTAGAATTTGGGGAACAAATAAAGACCCCTCTCCTTCTCGCTTGAGATGTATGTATATGTGTGTATGTGCATAGTTTAGCACAGATTGCTAAAATAGTGTCTCTTATAATTAATTTTGGGAGTCATGCACCCATTTTACAGACTGATAAAATAGTTTCTATGGATGCCTATGAACATAATTTTTCAACTTTGTATAATTTTCAAGGGATTCAGGGCCTGCAAAAATCCATAAAACTTTAGCTATAATCTTTCGTCATATATTTTGAAATATTTTCTCAAAATATTAACATTTTAAAATGGACACACATATCAGTTTTCCACTTATGTTTGATATTTTTAGTGTCTTGTTCAATAAATATTTTCCTACAAAAAAGTATAACAAAATCTACCCATAACCTCCTCTAATTGTTTTAAAATTTTATGTTTTACATTAGTTCTATAAATTACATTATTCCTTTTCATATATGGTGTAGTAATGTTTCTTTTTCACATAAAAATCTATTGTATTAATGTCATTTATTGAATAATCTGGCTCTCTTCCCTTATTTCATATCAAATACATCAAATTTCCATCTAAGAATGAACCTGCTTCTGAGTTCCTTCTCTGTTTTATCAACCAATCTCCATATTATTACATTTTCTTAGTGAACTATTATTGGACCATTACTCTTCTACAGGAATTTTTAAATCAGTTTGTAAATTTACACAGAAAAAAAATTATTTTTGGATTGTAATTGGAACTACATCTACGGTATAGAGTGATTTGAAGGAAAATCATCACCTTTATAAAATATATATTCTCATTAATAAACAACACATTTCACGATTTTCAAGTTTTCTTTTATCCCTTTGTACAATTTTCTTCCATTTTTTCATTGTTCATATTATATCCAGCAACTTTAAGGAACTTTCTTAATGCTTCTAACTCCTTATATATTTTTTCTTGATTTTGCATTTAGATGATTTATTATGTTATCTTTGTGTCTTTCTTTCATTTCCTTAAACCACATTTATTTTTGGTGACTTAGTCTATTGTCCTGGTTCTCTAGTGCAATATCAAATAGTGGGTATAATGTAGGAATCACCACCTTGTTCCTGGCTTCAATAAAAACTATTAAGGCACAACTTTCTCTCTCACTCCTCACATTTCCATAGACTTCCAAGTTTACAACACTATGTGACTATTGCCACTACTTTATGAAACTGGTATATTTAAGAGAAGGAACTAATAAGCATGCTCTAATCGCCCTCTCTGGGGTACTCTTCCTCAAAACCACTTTCCCTTTGGAATCCTGGGTTTATGGTCATCTACACATTACTCATATTGTAACAGGCAGAGGAAGGCTTCCATTTTGGAAACAAGTTCAATATAGGAGAAAAAAATTAGAAAGCCACTATGGGTGCACATACAAATCATGTTCTCCAAGAATCTTTGTCAGTAATAAAGATGCTATATTTTATGTTTACCTTTCTTCTTCTTGTGTCAACTGACCATTTACTTTCAAAAGTAGGAAGAAATACAAGGGTTGCTTTCATGTCCCAAAAGTAACATTGTACTATTTATTCACCATCAGTTAAATGTTTTTAATGCATAATGTTATCAGATTAAGAATGTTCCCTTCTATTCCTAATATGTTAAATTTTTATCATGAATAAATGTTGAGTTTTATCAAATTGTTTCCTACATCATTTGAGGTGTTCACTTGTTTCTTCTATTTTACTGTATGTAGAAAATTACATTGATATGTTGAATTATTTTTGCATCCCTGGTATTAATACCTACATAAAAATAGACAACAGAAACAATTTGTCAAACATAAAATTCATTGCTTTTGAACTTTTGAATAAGATTATTTATAAAACTATTTGGGTCTGGTACTCCTTTCAGATGGCTGCTGACTCCTACTACTAATTCAGTAGAGAGTGATACCATTGATTATACATTTATACCTAGAAAACCTTACATTTCATGTGAATTTTGGGCATACAAATTTTGTTGTTTCTTTTTAAAAGTGATATTTTATGGGGTGCCTGGGAGGCCCAGTCGGTTAAGCATTTGACTCTTGATTTCGGCTTAAGCCATAATCTCACAGTTCATGGGTTCAAGCCCCTCATCAGGCTCTGCACTGCCAGCGAAGAGCCTACGTAGGTTTTTTTTTTTTTTTCTCTCTCTCTCTCTTTCTCTCTCTCTCTCTGCCCCTCCCTCACACACACTCTCTCAAAATAAATAAACATTTTTTTAAGAAGTGCTATCCTGGGGGCGCCTGGGTGGCTCAGTTGGACTCTTCAGCTCAGGTCATGATCTCATGGTTCATGAGTTCAAGCCCCGCGTCAGGCTCTGGGCTGACAGCTCAGAGCCTGGAGCCTGCTTCGGATTCTGTGTCTCCCTCTCTCTCTGCCCCTCCCCCTGCTTGCACTCTGTCTCTCTCTCTCTCAAAAATAAAAAAATAAAAAATTCAAAGAAAATTAAAAAAAAAAAGTACTATCCTGGGTGGCTCAGTTGGTTGAGCCTCCGACTTAGGCTTAGGTCATGATCTCGCAGTCTGTGAGTTTGAGCCCTGTGTCATTCTCTGTGCTGACAGCTCAGAGCCTGGAGCCTGCTTGGGACTCTGTGTCTCCCTCTCTCTCTGTACCTCCCTGACTCGTACTTTGTCTCTCTGTGTCTCTGTCTCTCTGTCTCTCTCTCTCAAAAAATAAATAAACATTAAATCTATTAAAAAAAAAAAAGAAGTGCTATCTTATGCCTATGCTTTATTATAAATACACTTTATTTAATTTTTTTTTCTTCATCTATCCTGGTACAGTTGCAGCTGTTTTGCTAGCCTTTCAAGTAATATGATCTGATTTTATTGGCTTATTTTTTACTCAGTTGATTGTTTTCTATTTATTAAATCTTCAAAACTCATAATTCTTCAGCCAGAAGAAAACTTCAGATTTATAGTAGATATACAGAAGTTTAAAGAATACATTCTCTTTCAAATCTCTCTATACATTCAATGCAATTTTAATCCAATTCAAAACGATTTTCTGTAGAATAAAATCTAAATATAAAATTTATGGAAGAATATAATAAAATGACATGAATACCAAGAAAGTTCATGTTAGAAGGAATTAAGATTCAATCAAGTGATGATCTAAACAACAGTCTGTTCCTCAATTGATATAGGTAATATGTAGAGGATTAACAAGAGGTAAGTAACAACTAGTAAAAGTAGAGGGTTAAAATTGACATTTCAAATTCATAATAAGTCAATAAAACATTAAATAATCAGCTAATTATTTAGAATAATAGACATATAGAACTTGACCTGAAGCCAAACTTATCCTACCTGGATCTCCATCAAAGAAATATGCAGTCTACCAATATGAATGAAACATGCATCAGATTTCATTATTATGTTCATGGATTGACATTCCTATTTGAAAGACAAAGATTTGGAATTATAAACAACAAATTTTAACAGTGATTGTCAATAGGCCTTAAAATTTTAAGTTAATTTTTACTTCCTATTATATATACTGTTTCTTTACAAATGGGATGAGCCACAATAAAGATAGGATTATTTCATAATAAAAAGTATAAAATATTTCAACTATGATTTATAAACCCTTGTTTATCTGCTGGTTTGGTTGGTTTTGGTCCTCTCCTCCCTGAGTTAAAATTATATTCTTCTGATCCAAATTACATTTGTATGCAAAGGTTTCAGTTCATACAGTTGGGAGAATAGTATCTCCCCCAATGGTATCCACATCCTACTCCCCAGAACCTGTAAGTATGTTATCTTACATTATAACCAGGACTTTCAAGATATGAGCAAATTAAGGATCTTGAGTTGTGGATTATTCTGGGCTATTCAGGTAGGCCCAGTGTAATCACAAAGATTCTTATAAAGCAAAGAGGAAAACAGGACAATCAGAGAAGGAGGTGTGGCAATGGAAGTTCAGAGTTAAAGCCAGAAAGAGAGATTTCAAGATACTCCACTGCTGGCTTTGAAGATGGAGGAAGGGACCAAGAAGCAAGGAGTGCACACTGCATCTAGAAGCTAAAAAGGCAAGGAAACAGATTCCTCCTTTGAGTTTCCAAAAGGAACATAACCTTGCTGACACCTTGATTTTAGCACTGCTGACCTCAGAATTATAAGATAATAAATCTGGGTTGTTCTAAGCCATCGAGTTTCTGGTAATCTTCTGGTAATCTGTTGTTACAGCAGCAATAGAGCAGGAACAGAACCCACAATACCAGATATATAAAGATTATCAAATTTCTTCACAGTCTTTGATTCAAAGTAATTTTGACTATGAACCTCTCAACTAAGTGGGATGAAATTCAACACCTGTCATTCTTGCCCCCAGCATCTCACCTCACAGGATGGTTCGTGGTACCCTATGAGAACATTGACAGCAACAAATGCTAGTGAGGATGTGAAGCAACAGGAACCCTTATACACTGCTGGTAGAAGTATAAAATGGTACAAACACTTTAAAGGACAATTTGGAGGATTCTTACAAAACTAATCATATATAGTAGTCATACCCCTTGGTATTTCCCCAAAGGAGCTGAAAACTTATGTCCACACAAAAACATTCTCATGGATATTTATAGCAGTTTTATTCACAATTGTCAAAACTTGGAAGCAACCAAAAATGTCCCACAGTAGATGAAGGGATAAATATACCGTGGTACATGCAGACAATAGAAAATTATTCAGTGCTCAAAAGAAATAAGCTATTAAACCATGAAAAGACATGCAGGAAACTTAAATGCATATTATTAAGTGAAAGAAGCCAATCTGAAAAGGCTACAAATGTATGATTCCAATCATATGATATACTGCAAATGGAGATAGTAAAAAGATCACTGGTTGCCAGGGCTTTAGAGGGGAAGAGATGAAGAGAGTACAGAGGATTTTCAACACAGTGAAAATACTCTATATATAAACACATAGGTACTTTCAATATGGCAATTTCTTTGATAAACAAAATTCTGTTAGAGAATATCCTGTTCAGCTGGCAGATTTTACAGTTGTGTTTATGTTTTTTCCCTTCTGAACCCCTACCAAAATGACGATAACAAGATAATAAAAGAGTTTTAAACCACAAGGAAGATGAGGAAACAGTAGGCAATAGATATCAACAAGTGTTGAGATGTGGAAAGGAAGTGAATGAGTTGTAACATAATTAATTGAGGGCAGAAAATGAAAATGTCAGCATATGCAGTGGGGCACACCAGTGAGATAAAGCCAGTTGATGTTTCAGAATTCTAGATAGCCTCAGGAAGCGTCTGAAAGTGTAGAATTTGGCGACTGGTAGGCTAAAAGCCAGAGGTGTATATAGAACAATGCTTCCCCTCAGACAACCCCTCTCCTTAAGCCCAGACTCTTACCCTGGGCAACCAAGCAATTATTCCCTTTATAAAAAGATGGAGAGCTTTAGTCATTAAAGAAATTGACCAGAGAGTCTAAAAACTTGGGCAAGGCAGAGGTGAGGAGAATAAAGTTAAATTCTATTACTAAAATGGAGAATAAATTAATTTCTATGTACTGAACAATGAGTTTTCAGCCCTCCCTCTCACCTAAACTCTCATTATGCTAGCAGCCAGACACTCTAGCAATAGAGTAAATTAATCTCTGGAGAAAGAAAATTATCAGAAAAAAAGGCCAATGAGACATTCTGGGGCCCCACAATATATCTTGTCGATCTGTGTTAGATCTACTTTTTATAAATAACACCTACTCCATACACACATACCATAAAGTTTCCTATCAGTTTTTTAGTCCTCAGCCCTACATTTGAATGGTTGCCATGAAACAAAGAGATCTGAAAAAAAGTCTCAACATTAAAAAGAGAGAGCAGATAAAAGGAACTTGGGAAAAACAGAGACAATGCAATGAGATTAAAAAAAAAAAAGAAGAACACTGAGCAATAAAAGAAGCTACTGCATCCTCAAAACAAAAAAAAAAGGTGGACTTTTTAAAAATTGTGTATAAAAAACAGAGCATATGGAAATGTTAGAACAGGATAGTGGAAACATAGAAAAACTTTGAAAGATTTAATCGAGTCTACTTTGCAAAAAGAAGCCAAAAAAAAAAAAAAAGGAAAGAAAGAGCAAGTTGGAAAATAGGCAGAAAGGATAAGAAAATTATAAGGTCACAACAAGAAGTACCTAGCAACATTTACCTAGCAAGTGCTCTAGGTTAAATTAAAAAAAAAAAAAAAAAGGAAAGGAATTATATAAGAAATAATATTTCCTGGGACACCTGGGTGGCTCCATCAATTAAGCCTCTGACTTCGGCTCACATCACAATCTCACAGTTTGTGGGTTCAAGCCCTCCATCATGTTCTGCGCTGACAGTACTGAGCCTGTTTGAGATCTTCTCTATCCCTCTCTGCCCTTCCCTGACTCGTGCTTTCTCTCTCTCAAAAATAAACTGGTAAACTTAAAAAAAATTTTTAAAAAGAAATAATATTCCCCACAACTGAAGGTTACTTGCCACATTGAAAGAGACTAATGAATACCATTATCATAAAATTCTAAAACATTTTGTATGAATTATTTCCATAGAAAAAAAACTAAAGATTATACACAAATATTGAGATACAATATAACACAGCAATTCTGAACATCTACAGAGGGAAATGCCCTACAATTCTGAGGAAAACATTTCAAACTATGATTTTATAACCAGCCAATCGAGCAAGTGAGTGAGCAAAATGAAAATACTGTTAAACATGCAAGTTTTACATCCTTTGCATGCTTTCCGGTACCAACTAGAAAAGAGCTCCACTAAAATGAGGTAGAGAACCAAGAACAATGAAAGCCTAAAATCCAGGAAAACACAGAGACAAATGAAAGGAATATGACAATAATGATAAAGAGAAGACCCTGGGTGACAGACATGCATCAGGGGTGGAGAACAACTTAGTGTGGTTAGGAACAACTAGTGTAGATCAGGTGTCCAAGGAGTTCAGGGCCACTGCATTGTAAAACTATCTTGGAATGGAGGTAGAAGTTACCATTCAATCATAGTCTGTATAAATATACACCCTGCCATTGTACAGCACAAACCGCCTCATGCCTACAGTGAGCATGCTCCAAGTCCAATGTGTCCTGGTGAAAGAAAGAAAGAAAGAAAGAAAGAAAGAAAGAAAGAAAGAAAGAAAGAAAGAAAGAAAGAAAGAGAGAAAGAGAGAAAGGAAGGGAGAAAGGAACTAAAAGATTATCTGATATATTTTACCATGTGGAAAAAGGTATCAAGAGGTACTTCACAGTTCTGTAGAAGAGTCTGAAAACAATTAGATAGGGAGAAAATGTAAAAGGCAATTTTCAAAAAAAAAAATGAATAACACCAGAAAGGTAATAGATTATGCCATTTGACATATCGGTTACCAGTATTTATATAATCATTAATACAAAGACTGAATACTAATTTAATCAACTATTACTATGTAACTGTGCTGGGATAATATTGGAAGAAAAAGAACATACACATACAGAAGCCATTTAATTTAGAAATATGGGGTAGAAATCAGGAGTAAAACAGCTGACAGGTTTGAACATAGTTCCTCTAGGAATAGGGCCTGGGGTGTGGTGCAAAAGAAAACTCATTCTAAGCCTTGTTTTATAAACCCATCTTACTATTTTTAGTAAGTAGATATTACTGTTACTTCAATTTTAAAAATACACTTGGAAAGCATGAGTGTCAGACATCAAATGCCAACTGTTTCTGTTTTGATTGCAGATTGTACGAGTATTATTTTAATCTGTTGATATTGCTTTCATGTTGTGATCTGTGACATGGTACAAATTAGATCTAGTAGAGATTCATGATGAGGAAGCTATTTTTCTCAAATCCTAAATGCATCTTTTATTTTGTCTTTGTCAATTTCTTTTAGGAAAAAAATCAAAAATAAATAGGGCTGATTACAGTCTATTAAGAACAGATGGATAATGTTCCCATTAGGAAGGGGATCAAATGGACATAGTTTTTCCTCCCTTTTTATGTCCATCATCTGCAATGGATACTAGAACAGGGAAATATGCATATTCATAATATATAGATTGAAAAAAACAAACATTCCTAGACTACAGATTCAAAATCAAAAAGAAGGAATTTTATTTTCCTTCCAGGGACCATAGACAAATGACAAAACAATCTTCACAGTTCTTAATGAGATCCCAAGGTAATCGTGATGGTCTCAAAAGTAAAATAGGTGAATAACTGAATTTAAACTAAATGCTTTTCCTAAACCCTTCTAGTTGTTTTTAACTAAGAGTATAGCACACAGAATACTGGACAACAGAGGAATAAAGCATTTTCGTATTCTCGGGAACATCACGATTTATTATCAGGAGTACAGCACTGATTAATGATATCACAATGAATACCAAAAGGGAGCAAGGAGAGATTTGTCGCTTATTATAAAGTGTAGTCACATTTGTTTTAGCTTCTTGCTGAGGGTCCAAGGAACCAAAGTCATTACTTTATGAATGAAATATTACATGCCAGATATTAATAATAGGGCATCTGGACCTCCCCAGTTCCCCTGGATTATCATCTATGCATACAATTTTGGAGAGGAAGTGAGTGAATTGTTTAGGGCTTTGGAATACTTGAGAGTGATAGCATTGCCTAGGGCAAGACACTGGCTCCTTCAGGCCACAAGGTAATTGTGTAACAGGCAAAGTCCCTCAGCTCTAACCTGAATTCCTCTCGATCCCAGAATTATTTTGCTCCCTGCTGTCAACGAGCCAAAGGGTAATTTTGTTATGAATATATATTAATTTCTGTTTTCCATGTGACTCATTTTTTGGTACATTAAATCATATACCTAAATTTCATCAATTAATTTTATCTACCAGGGTGCTTTGCTTTCTATTTCAAGGACATAAACTTGAATCAGTCACAGCTAACTGCAGGTTACAGATGCTGCAAACAGCCAAACTTGAAGACTGTTGCATGCCTTTGTGCAATGGCTGGTACTAATGTCAGTTTTCGTTTTAAGTGTCTGATATATGTGGCTTTGTTTGACAGGAACTTGAAATGCAATTTCTTGTGGTTAAAAGATGTAACTGTATGCTAGCTTACATACCCTCACTTGGGTTTTTTATTAAGTTTTGAAAGTGTTCATTTGTTTCTAGTCTGTGTCCTATTTGACTTTACAGATGGTGGGTCTACTACATTTTTTTCTTATTACTTGTAGGACTCTCTTTCATATGTGCGTGCATGAGCATGCACACACACACACACACACACACACACACACGCACGCACAATTTGCGATGTTAGCATTAACCAGATTTCCAGGAAACATATTTCAAAATGCTTATTTTCTAGTCTCACTAAAGGTAAAATTTCAGAGCCCTACATCAACTTATTTAGTAAAACTTTATGTTTGTAAATACAGTGGAAATTCATATGGTTAGATCCCCACTTTTTGTTTGGAAATCTTAAACCAAGTTTCTCCCAACAGAGTAGCTTTAGAGAAGTAAAATTATCAGCCACATATAATCATAAAAAAAAAAAAAGACTTCAGAGTTTTTGACCATTTGTGGTAGAATATAAGTGTAGAGCATGTCTTTAGGAAATAATCAGCAAAGAATTGAAATGATCACCCAGTATCCAGAACTAGCAGCATTTTCTACAGGGCATCATGACTTTAAGTATTGACTGTTACAAATACTGGGCTCTAGGTAATTTCCATGATCTTAGTAGTCCTAATAAGTGCCCTACCAATAAAAAAAAAGCTACTATTCTTTAACGATGGGGAAACTTTGAGTTTGTGACAATACTTGTGACAGAAATTGACATTTACACTGAGTACTTAAGATCCCGATGCCCCCACTTCATCCTAGAGAACTGTTCATCCTAAATTGAATCTGCTGATGTTAGTTTTTACGCTCAGGGGTAATCAATCGGTAAAGATGCATTAGACCATCTTCACCCCACTCCATCTGAATACATTTGACAGTGTTTGAATCTGTCTCAGTCTGCTTCTTCTTGCTACTTCCTTTATACACTGGAAGTATACTGTCCATTCTGTTTCGTGTAAATTATGGATGCAAAGTAGGAAACGTGTGCATGCACATACACATGGCAAGCGTGCGTGCACACACACACAAACACATGAAGTTTTAGCATTCTCATAATCTCAGATAATAGACAGTAGTACATGGCCAGCCATCTGCCAGGACAAACCTACAATTCTTCACAGTCCATTCCCTTGGCTGTGGATTTATTAAGAGGTAGGTAGAACGGTAAATGGATACTTTACCCACTCCTTCTTATTTATCACTAATTAGATGATAAAAGAAAGCCTCCATAAGAGAGTCATCATTACCAAGTAGAATAGATGGCAGCCCATATGGCGTAATGTGAAGGGCACGATAAATTTGTGAGGACACTAATACCTGCTGAAAGATAACTCACAGAATATTAGGGTAAGAGGGAGCTTTAAATTTAATGTGATCAAACCCACCATCTGATAGTTTAATTCCTTCTAGAATTCCCTGTCAGTAGTTGTTTCCCATCTTCTTAAAAATCTCCCATAAATTTGTGGGGGATGAAATTGAAATACAGTGGGTTTAGGACTAATGAGAGGTATAGAAGTTGGGACAAGTTCAAGAATGGGATAAAAGGAAAAGAGAGGAGAGGTAACTTAAGGTGGAAAGACAAGGTAGTTCACTAGCTTCTGAAGGAGACCTTATTCTCTGAAGATTCTAGTTGTTAGTTCAATTTGAAACAAATCTGATCTCTTTGTTACTTCATTCTACACACATTTACTGAATACCTAGTATTTGCTAGGATTTGAGGATACAGAAACAATCAATACATGGTTTCTTTCCCCTTTAAGGAGCTTAGACTCTGGCTGAAACAAAGGCTGCATGAAAAAAATCATCTTGCAACACCATTGGTAAGTGCTAAAACAAAGGATTCCTGGCATATTAAGGGAGTTACCTGTTGGCATGATTTTACAGAGGAGATGAATATTTCAGCTGGAATATTTGAGTAGGACTTCACTAGTGGACAAAGTAGATGGGTCAGATGGGTGAGAGGCTGATGGAATCCCAAACAGTATGATCAAAAGCATGAAGTCTATGACATCATTAGTGAATAGGCAGAAGTGAGATGCGGCTGTTGCTTCCGATGTGTAAAGAAAAGGTCGGGTGGGGGGATATGCTGGAAAGGTAGTTGAGGTCCCATGTAGAATACAGTACGCTAAGGAAATTCAATCTGACCAAGCAAAAAAATCTGCTTCCTGATTAGAATTGGGGATTCTGAGTTAAAATAAGCAGCAAAAGACAGTTACTTGGACCAAAGCATTTACAGTAGACAAGGTCTTATGTTATCTAGAACAGTGATTGGTCAGATAATTGAAAAAGTAGGAAACCAAAGAAAAAGTATGTAATATCTTAAATATTTCATTTTATGTGAAAAATAAACCCTACTCATCATATATAATATTTTGATGTAGGACAAGGCTTTTTCTCAACAAATGTATGGATCCGCCTGATTGTGATTTCCCCTTTTCCTTCTTTCATCAACCATACATATAAATCATGATATGTAATTTCTACTTTGTCTTTTAAGCAAGAATTTTAAAATTCTATCAAAAAACAAATTTCTCCATTTTAATAACTTGTCCTCCAATTGTTTATATTTATCTTGCTCATACCTAATTTGACAGTGAACACGGTATTTTTAGCAATTCACCTTTATCAAGCCTTTCCAGAGCATTCTAATTAGTTATCATGGAAACAACTCTTTCCACACTCACACTACATTAACTCATAGATTATCAAGTAAATTACATAATTATAATAATAATTGACGCAATCAGTTTGGGAATACACTGCTGTAAGCTTATAAACCAACTGGTGGTACAAGTGTAAAAACATACCAGACCCTAGAGCAGGCCACTAGCCTGTTAGCCCTGTGTGTTCAGCAGGACCTGGACAGAAGATAGCATGTTCTGTGAACAGAATGGAGAGTGCTGGCTATTTTTCTGAGTTGGCGAAGTGTACAAGGAAGAATGGAGAATCTTCCTTGAAAACCATTTTCTTATCTGTTCTGTGATTAGACACTTCAAAAACAGGACCAGGCTTTTAATCAGGTATTCACATTATGTCCCTATCAGGAGTAGTAATTTCAAAGATTTTATGCTCTAGAGATTTTTCAGACATCCTAGAAATGCCTCATTAGATCCCTAACATACAAGAAATGACATCTGGGTTCAGGTCAGAGGACTTGTCCAAAGGAGTTCCATATCAAGGGAAACAGACTCTCAGTTACAAATAAAAAAGCATTTATGTAGGATGCAAGGCAAGCAAGCAATCAGACCTCTGCTGCAGCAGAGGCACCTGAGCCAGTCACTATTGCAGTATACAAAGGCTTTACTTCATCTTGCACCAAACTATCTTTGAAGTCAAATTTATACTGCAGAGGACCAGAGGCTGACCAAGCAAGCATAACTATTGGAACCTTACACTTCACAAAGGCCACAAAGTTCACATCTTCTAAATCCAACCCCAACCACCAAGATACTTCTTCACAAACTTAGGATGGACACTAGTGGGAGATTTTTGTGGCAGATGTGACATCATGACCCTCACAAATGTTTTCATTAATGGAAGGTAAAGAAGCCAAACCATGAAAAAGTTCTGTGACTTGTACACTGGCACACATCAACCTCAAATAGTAAGAAGAAAGAAGAATCCATATTTCATATTCTTCAGGACCCAAGATGCCACTTTTCAAACTTCTTTCTGAGTTATTATGGGAGGTATATCAATATATTGTTATGAAATGGACTAGGAGTTTTAAACTATTCCATGGGAAGACATAGTTCATTTAAAACTAATCTTGACAATTTCCTTAAGAGTAGTATAAGAGAAAACAAATTATACATACATATATATTACAATATATAACATATACACAAAACATGTATTCTTTTCTTAAGAATTTTTTTAATGTTTACTTATTTTTGAGAGAGAGAGACAGAGAGACAGAGCATGAGTGGAGGAAGGGCAGAGAGAGGGGGAGACAAAGAATCTGAAGCAGGCTCTAGGCTTCGAGCTGTCAGCACAGAACCTGACATGGAGCTTGAACTCACAAACCGCGAGATCATGACCTGAGCTGAAGTCGGACGCACAACCAACTGAGCCACCCAGGAGCCCCAAAACATGTATTGTTTATCCACCTTCATGTAACCTAAAGAATGCAATAAAATTTAAGACAGTTAGTTTATTGTGTATGAAATGATTATAACAAAAAAGCATTTTAATTTGAAGTCATCAGATAAATTAATAATGATTCTTCACAAAGAAGTGTAGCTGAATTATAAGGAAAAAATTCAATTTTTCTTGCTATTCACAGGACTCATGTTAGTGATGGTTGTGACCTATACAACTATATAACTATACACCTATATATTTTGGAGAAATTCAAAAGTGACGGTGCACAAACATTTTAAACTGAGGGATGCACGCCACTGGCATTTATAACAAATGTCTGGTATTTAGCACATGAAAAAAGTGAGTGTTCCTGCTTCTCTGTGAATATGATGCCATGATGTAATATTACATAGTTAACATAGCATAACACCTGAATCAATAATAATCAATTAAAGATGGGGAAGTAAGATAACTAAATGTTCATTTGAGTAAATGTTCATTTGAATGACTCTGTGTTTTTATCAGGTAATAGAACAAGTATGTATCTAACATATTTTCTTTTCAGCATAAATGATTCTCTTGTTGAAAACCTTTAAATAGGAATGGATAGGATTTTGATATAGTAAGGTGGTAAGTCATAAAGTAATTATAAATTCACTAACATGGATTTTTCCCCATATTCTAGAATCAGATAAAGAACAATGATACTTCATGGAAAAAAATTAAATTTCACATGCTGAACCAAAAGTGTTACTGATTAGGGTAAAAAAGAAATCTTGCCATGATTTTAGGAATACCAATAAAACATCTACTTATGTCCCATGAGTAGGAATATTTTAACTTAAAAAAATAGCCATATTCAAACTAGTTAAACCTTTCAAATATGAGCTAAAGCTAGGCTTAATGCCCTAATGCACAGGCTAGCTGTGAGGTCCTTTAGAGAGGAAACTTTTTCCATTTATGCAATCCTAGCTCAGTCCTGGTACACTTTTTAGATATTCAACAGCACAGACTAATATTCTGTAGATGTCTCATCTGGAAGTTAATATTAGCTTTCCCATCAAAGGAAGGGAATATTTCAAAGCAAGCAAGAGTGACTTAATGTTTCTGTTCATCACAGATGTTTGGAAATTGTTAGCTTCTAAGAGTATCTTTTCCCAGTCATAGAGATTTTAGGTGGCAAAAAGGGAAGGAATTCTATGGGAATTATTTTAGAAAAGTGAGAAAATTTGTTTAGAAGTAGCATGGAATTCCTGTTGGGATGGGGTAATAGCTAAACTCGGTGAAATAAGGTTAAGTAGGGTAAGTAGTAGAGATCAAAATTGCTGCCCTTATCTGCCCAGCTGTGATGTTACGACCTCATCCTGGTTTTCAACCATCATAGAGTCATAATAAAGAAGTATTACAAAAAATGATGCTTACAGTAGTATACTAGGTCTCCAAGCAGATACAAGGTGGAAATTAAGTGGACATGGGAATAAAGATTTGCAGGAAAAGTCTATTGATAAGAAAAACGAGATTCTGGGGCAGCTGGGTGGCTCAGTCTGTGAAGCATCTGACTCTTGGTTTTGGCTCAGGTAATGATCTCACAGTTTGTGAGTTCAGGCCCCTCTTTGGGCTCTGTACTGACAGCGTAGAGCCTGCTAGGGATTCTTTTGTCTCCCCCTTTCTCTGCCCCTCCCCCCATCTCTCTCAAAAATATATAAACAAACAAAAAAAAGAAAAAGAAGGTTCTTAGGATGTTGTAGCAAAGGTAGAAAGAATTTTAATAACAAGATGGCATGTTAGAGAAAGCCAAATATTAATAGAGTAAAAACAGAGAAAAAGTTGCTAGATGTGGTAATTTAATTGGTGAATTGAAAGAAAGGATTTCGGTAGACTCAAGACAGCAAAGCTAAATAAACAGTGGCTTAAAGTTAGAGTACATAACTATGAAGGGACAATGGTTGTTAATTCTGAAACCAAAATTTCGGCAATGGTGAACAAGAGGGGAACAAGCCTTGTCCAATGGTGAACAAGAGGTGAGACCTCTGTACATTTATAGGTTTCAAGGAAGAAGCGTTTGGTGATGAAAAGATTGAAGATGCTATAGATTAAGAAAAGAATGAGTAAACAAGGTCTTTGAGGAGTAAACAGATTGTAGCTAATCTTAAAAAAAGGACAGGACACATCTTCCTCCCACATGAAAGGAAAGGACGCAAAGAAGAAAGATGAAGGTATCTCTACCTATCAAGAGAAGGTACTCATGACAAGTCAAGAGGGAAGATGGACAAAGTTATAGCTAAAGTGGTGGTCTCTATCCTTTTGTGAAGTGAGGGAAGATTATCTGACAATATTGGGGCTGGTGAAAGGATTGAGATGAAAGGATTGAAGCAATCAGAAATTTAGAAAAGTTGTTACTAGGAAATTGATAGATGAATAAAAAGTCTTGCTATGCACAGTGAGTTAGAAAGTAAATTAGAGGCCACAGCAAGTCAAATCAACACCTGCTAATGATTCACTATTGATGTTCTATAGCCCCAGGAACATAAAAAAGGATAAACTGGGCCAGGAGTTGATCCAGACACAGCAGATGTGGCTATAGGTTAAAGGCACAGGCAATCCAGGGCGCTAAGACTGTATAAAGGTGACTGAAAAAAATTCTAAGCCAGCAAGGACTCAAGTGCAGTCAGAGGGAATAATGACTGAGGGAAATGAGGAACCGGGACATTAGAGGTCTCTGTAAGGGCAGAACCCGGGCAATGAGTGTTGGAGAGGATCTGAAATAGAGTGCAGCAATATCAGAACGCCAAAGTGCAGCTGCTGTTTCTTCCTAATAATCTCCCTAGAGTCTCATAAACTTAAAAAAAAATGGATGAAATAGTACAGGACCTTGTACTGAAAGATAAACAATTGCTTACCAACATTTGAAGTCTCATTGTTCAGCTCTTAAAGCATTTGGAGGAAGACCTAACCTCATTAAAAAGAGAGACATGGTTGCTGCTACTACCTTGCAAACAGTAGCGAGTGATTAACAGGCATCATCAAAATTAACTATACGTTGAAGGTAAGATTAATAAACTCACTTCTCTCCTTGTCTAATCTGCTCTCTAGGCATAAATCAGGCAGCTTTGAAACAGCATTAATTTTCTTAGAACTCCAGAATGCTATTTTAGTAAGGTAGGTTTATACTAATTCAATAAACATGTATCAAATACTTGCTATGCCCTTGCACACTGTAGTAAGAAATCCAAACACACTTACTCCACAAAACTCCTTTCATACATGTATCTCCTGGAAGATGCTTTAAGATTTGTAGAGGGAAAAAGAAGAGGAAGGGGATCAGCAAAGGAGAAGCTATGAAAGGGGTAAGTTAAATGTTAACAGTGAGGGATATAGTAGATATGAGAAAGGAAAGGGAGCTATGAGTCAACAACACCTCAAAAACAGAAACTCAGCTGGAAAGAGAATAAGGGAACAAAACAGCCAAGCCACAGCAATGCTATGAATTAAGAGAACCATAAACTGAGCATGAGAGAATAGTGTCAGTTTCAGTGATAAAGAGGTTGCAGGTAAACATGATAATAAGCTAACTACACTGGTTTAAGAGGGCATGACTGTTAGTATCCAATCTGAAGAAAGTAATTGTTTGTGCTTCTAGAATAATTTATATTATGGTTACTGAATATAAAATCAGTATTCATGTTGCTAGAAAGCTTGTGGATAAGAGAGGTAACAAGCTAGAGGAAAATTATATTGCATTGTATATATATATATATGTGACAAACAGGTAAGTAAAGAATTAATGAATAGAATATGCATATCTCCATGAGTCATTTCTGTATTAGTCAGGATGTTTTGTTTGCAATGGACAGAAAACCAACACAATTCATTAAAGCAAAGAGGGAAAAAATGGAAGGCATTACTTTGCTATTTTCTATGACTGAAAATTTCAGAAAAAAAAATGTTAATTTTGGGCATGGTTAGACCCAGAAGCTCAAACAATATGATCAGTATTCCATCATTTTCCATCTCTTAGCACAGCTTCATTTTGCAATGACTGTATTTTAAGCATGACCTCTCTACAATGTGAGTACTGACATTTCCAGCCTTGCAGGATCCTAACAGAAAGCAATCCCATAAAAAATATAAATAAATAAAAGGAGCCTCTTTGTACAAGTTCATGCCAAATTCTTTGAACTGAATCTTGTATACCTACATTCTTCATGTATCAATCTCCAAACTGCAACCAGAGATTAAAAAAGAAAAAAAAATCCATGAGCTACTCCCAGTTCCCTAGATTAGGTTGGAATTAGCTCAAACTATATGGACTAAAATAGGGCAAGGCGGCTCCCAAAAGAAAAACTGAGTCACTGTTTTCAAAGTCATGTTCTAAAGTTGTATTTCTCAAGCTAAGTTGCAGCAGAAAGAAGTATATCAAAATCTAAGGAATGGGAGGAAGAATTTTATGACTATAAATAAGAGATAGGGGAAGGAGGAGGAGTGTGGATTAAATGAAAAGTGACAACTGCATCTCTAAATGTCTTATTGTCTATGACAGGATATAATCTATGTTATTTCTAAATCCAAATGCCCACAAAGCATACATATGCTGCTTTCATATCTGATTTTACCAAAAATAAGAAGAACTTTTCTGTGTGCTACTAAGCTATTTCCTCCAAGAAATTCCTCACAGAGAAGAAACAAAAACAAAAACAAAAAACAACCCAGAAACTGTCCCTCTAATCATTCCCAACACTGTCTGGCTTTTACTAGAGCTGCACATGATAAACACGCCCAGTACAAATAAATCATGTGTTATAAAATAAGTAGTGCTAGATGGTGGGATTTGTGTATGTACATGTGTGTAAATGTTACATTATACTACCTACTTCCACACCTCCCTAACTTCAAATAACTGTTTCCAAACTTTGGATGCTATGGATGCTCTGTATGCTAAGTATGTCTAAATTTCTCTTACAAGTAATATTTCAAGCCTATTGACCATACAATGAACTCTGGGCTTAAGACATTTAAAGCCATGCTAAACAATAGATTTTAATGAACTTTTATTGTGTTGTTTTACACAAAGACTCTGCCGCACATTAGAATCACAATGTTTATGAGTTAAGTTACTTAAGGTTTAATTATACAATGTCATATATTGTTTAGAAAATGCATTAAATCATGCCTTTTATGACTTTGGCCTATTTATGAAGCTAAATCACTACAATTCAACTTGAGAGCATTAAAAACCAATAGTCACTACCACAACATAGCATATAAAGTATAAGTATATTGAAAGGCAGTGAACAAAAGGTATGAAATACGGAAAAAAAGGCCGTATAAATGTCAGTCTACAACATGTTTTAAAAAATGGAACATGCAATTACCTTTAAGAGCAGACTTTATTTTTCTATATTCCATTCTATAACACCACATTATTTTCAAAAAATTATCATTTAGGGGCACCTGGGTGGCAGTCGGTTAAGTGTCTGACTTTGGCTCAGGTTGTCATCTCACGGTTTGTGAGTTAGAGCCCCACATCAGGCTCGCTGCTGTCAGTCTGTCCTTGCAGAGCCCATTTCAGATCCTCAGTCCCCCTCTCTGCCCCTCCCCTGCTTGTACTCTCTCAAAAATAGACATTTAAAAATTATCATTTAAACTATGGCCATAAAAAAGATAACATGGTACAGGGGTGCCTGGGTGGCTCAGTCGGTTGAGCGTCCGACTTCGGCTCAGGTCATGATCTTGCGGTGTGTGAGTTCGAGCCCCACGTCGGGCTCTGTGCTGACAGCTCAGAGCCTGGAACCTGCTTCAGATTCTGTGTCTCCCTCTCTCTCTGACCCTCCCCCATTCATGCTCTGTCTCTCTCTGTCTCAAAAATAAATAAACGTTAAAAAATTTTGTTAAAAGATACATGGTACACTTTTAAAAACTTTTTAGAGAGTGTTAAGTTTAGGAATTTTAACATTGTTCTTTTGTGTGCTCTAGTTCAGCCATTCTTTTGGTATTTGGACATTTGACCAGGGTCTTTTTCCAATCCTGGTTTAATTTCAGTGATGAAGCCATCAGAAAAGGTACTAAATTAATAACTTCTAATAACCTCAGATGTTATAAACTCATGTATATATTTTATATTTAGGTTTGTGATTCTTATTTCTCTTTATAGTCTTCTCCGTTAGGAAAACCCTAGCCATATTTCTTCCAGCCAGGCTTTTTCCAATTATATGTATTTTTATTTATTTTTACTTTATTTTTTTATATTTTTTTAACTTTTTTTTTTTTTTTTTTTTGAGACAGAGAGAGACAGAGCATGAACGGGGGAGGGGCAGAGAAAGAGGGAGACACAGAATCGGAAGCAGGCTCCAGGCTCTGAGCCATCAGCCCAGAGCCCGACGCAGGGCTGGAACTCACGGACCATGAGATCGCGACCTGAGCTGAAGTTGGACGCTTAACCGACTGAGCCACCCAGGCGCCCCTTATATGTATTTTTAATTTTTGGTTATTAATATATTTGCAAGCAATCACTCCTAGTTGACAGTTCTAGCTTTTGTTGGCTATGTTTCTAATTTTTCATGATCTGTTCAACTTTAGCACATTTGTCATCCAAGTTGTTAGCTGTCATATGCATCTTGATGCATATGTACCAAGTTTCATCAAAGACACTGATTATTTTTTAACTTGATAAAAATCAATTACATCAAAGATTTGCCCCACTTTTGAGGTTGAGATAACACACCTTCTTTATGTGGTTTTCTAGTCTTAATCATACCCACCTAGAGACTGACATCAACTAATTTTTTTTCTTTAATTACCTAAGACATTACTCATTCATAGGAGGAAAAAAAATGGTGTCATTGTCTACACCCAATGTTATGGATTACATTGACTATTCTAGTACTTTTCCTATTTTTGAAATTTATTCTATTCATCTATGTTGACAAGATTGCTTTTTCTTCTACAAACAAATGTTCCCTTGCACAAATTTCAAAGCCTTTGCCATCCTCAAATAAATCCTCACTAACAGCCCCTAATGGCTTCACAGCAGTATCCACCCTTGTCTCAGGCATCCCAAATGTCATTCATCAGGCCCTGATGATTTGACTAACATCCAAAATAAATGCACTTCTACCATTTCCTCCCTTACCCTGGAGAAGTTTGTCACTGCACCTTGTTTAGTTGTCCCTCACATATATGTGCAATTAGATAAAAGGGAATGAGTTTTCTTCTAAGAAAACTGACACTTATCCCTCCAATCATGCTACTGTATTATCTTCTTAACCAAAAATCCCGAACACAATTTAACATTTTATTGATGACCAAGAGCCATCAAATGAAAGCTATTTAGTAGAGCATAACTCAGCTCTAGGATCTGCCTCTGCATCATTAATTGTGTAACCCCGTGCAAATGACTTAAACTCCTGGTACCTGTTATATCATTTATGAAAATAAGGAAAACAATATGTATTTCAGAGATTTATCATAAATATCAAGGGTGAAAGTTTATATAAAGCAAATCCTCTCCCTTAGAAACCACTCAGGATATTAAAGCCATTACAGTGACTATCATTATCATTATCATCATTGTTGTTCTGAGTTGTGCAGTGCTGTCCTCAGGGGTCTTAGGGGTTTATCAGCCTATTTCCCCTCTCACTTACAGTAACTGTCCCTTCAGCTTGCCGGCATCTAGCTCTCCACCAGCCTTTCTGCTTCTTTTAAAATATTTTTGAAATAGGGGCACCTGGGTGGCTCAGTTGGTTACAAGTTAGACTCTTGATTTAGGCTTAGGTCATGATCTCATCATTCATGTCATATGGAGCCCTGCGTCAGTCTCTATGTTGACAGTGTGGAGCCTGCTTGGGATTCTCTAAATAAATAAGTAAATAAATAAATAAATAGACTTTAAAATATTTTTGAAATAATATTAGTGGAGTAGAAAATAACCTATTGGACTTTTATAATAGAAACTTAATTGCTATAAAAAGATCTAAGAAGCTTTCCTATGAGTAGAGTTCATGACTTTTATTTAGTACATGGGCCTAAATGTTGGCAACCCACAAACCTTATTCATTCATTTCTTGGTTCTCTGTTATGATCCAACTACAGGAGGTGCTACAGGAGGTGAAATTAAGCTCTTTTCGTTTTGGAATTGTCTTAAGCAGAAGAACTGCTGCTTTGATTAACTTATATCAGTCAATTCATCTAGATCAACAAAGAGGCATTTTGTTCTCCTGAACCAAGTAGGCTAAGGATAAGGCAAGGGAAAGCCAAACTCAAAGACTGATTGTTTTCCTGCATAGATATATTGGCTCAGAATTCTAAAATGTTGAAAGTAATTCTTGAGTACCATAAGTATCAGGAGTTTCCAGGCTGTTTTAACATCAATTCCTGAAAGTATGATTCTTGCATGTCTTCAAACAGGCTCTATTCTCTCAAGTATCACTAATTCACACACACACATATTACACACAAAAATTAGTAAGAGCAGCCATGATCGAGAAATATCTTGCAAACAAAATTTAAAAATGCCTTGTTTGAACTACTCACAAATTCCTTTCCAAAGTAACCAAACGGACAATAACTTTAGGTAGTGTTTTATGAAGTTTTACCCACATTTGGGAGTAACAAGTATGCCTTTCTGAACAATTTAATACCTTAAAGGTGCTTGCACATTTCTTTTCTTTCCCTTTTAAATAGTGCAACTCTAATTAGTGTATGTCATAATTCACAACATTGGCAGCTGTTCTATGGCTGCAAAATCTTTTTAGAGTCACAAATTAAGAAGAAAAACATACCTAATGTGTTCAAAAGGATGAAACATTTTTTCAATGAAATGCAGGGATTAAATTCTTGTTGTCATTCATTAAATAAAATCTCATTTCAAGAATAATGTGTTACTACTGATTTGTGTGTACTATGGGTACTTTTTATGCCCGGATGTTGAAGATCCAAAGTATTTCTTTTTCCTCTTGAGCTGTTGGCAATTATTACTTCAGCATACTTGATTCTATATGCTAGAATTTCTTAGCTTCGTCAGAACTATCTTAAAAGCAACTCACCTTGTCTTTTAATCCTACTGCAAAGTAGTCAGTCAAAATATGTACAACATACATGTCTCTAGGGTAACAGTTTGAGGTTAGGTGGATATTGCATAACCAGCAATGTAAAGAGGCTCAGCTACATTTGTAAATTTTTTAAGACATTTTTTCTTATTGTCCAGCATAGGAGGGAATATTTCCACTAATATTCTGAGAACAATACATCAAATATTGGCCCAATTGAGAGAAAATAAACATTTCAGAGAGGAATAGTACTGTTAAAAGAATTTTCCCCTTCCAGGTAAAGTTCTCAGAATATTTGCTTTTATTCTTGTTCCTTCTTGGAATCCCATTAAAATGATAATAAAGTGATATTTAAAGGTATAAACTCAGAAGAAAAAAAAGAAATAAGAGAAGATGGCAGCAATGACATTTTGAAGCTGGAAAGTAGATGGATGAGTTGTAACTGAATTATGATAAACTAGATCCTAAGCTGGCCATACAGTAAGGAAAGAAAAAAATCACACTCAGAATCCACAGAAACTCAGGAATTGGAACCCCTCCCTATGTTAGCTAGGATGCAATGGGAAGTAACCCAAATAAGAGGGTTGAAAGCTTTGAACTGAAGGGAGGAGGGGAAGGGACAAAAGCAGGGAAGGAATGTGTTTTGTTTTTGGAGAACCAACACTTCTAGACAAGGAGACTAGCTGTTTCACTGGATGGCCCCTTGGTAAGTTTATCTCATGTGACAGCCCCTTATGTAAGCCACCTTAAATCAGAGAATCTGAGAGCTTACACCAAAGCTCCCTGAGCTGACCTTGTTACCCTTAGCTCATTATAATACTAAGATCTCCTCTTATGGGCAGAGTTTTCCACCCTTTTTTGAACATACCATGTATGCACAAGCATGTTCACATGTGCAAAAGAATCAGAAGTGCCTATGCAAGCTTCCTGTCCCCACCCCCTAATACAATGAATAAAAGCTTCCTGTATTAACCCAACAGGGAGAGAGTGCTTTGCTCTCAAAGACTATCTCCTTGTCTTCTTACTTGTAACAAGTAATAAAAAGTCTCTTTGCTTTCAGCACTTCCTTGAATTGTATTCAATTTGATGCTCCCCAAGCAGTGAACCCCTTGAATTTGGTTACACCTAGTTACCACTGGAAGCAGGCTGAAAGAAGAACTAAAGAAAGAAAGGTTGGTTGAAATCTGCATTAGAAGCAGTTAGAGTACTGCCCTCTCTCCCACACTGTGCAGCCAAAGAACTCCTCATCCCTGCAAAAGACTGGAAGTTTATTTTCACAGAGGGCAAAGAAGAGAATCTTTAAATTTTGAGTTTACAGGCACAGTTGACAGCAAGACTCTACTGGAAATAGGAGCAATAAATGAATATAACATTCTGCCCTACCTGTCACCCGCAGGACTCCTCTCTCAGCTGGATTCCAGAATCTAGCAGCCAGGCTAATACCTTTCAGGAAGATGGCTGGATGATACTCATCTTAGGAGTCCAGCCATCCCGTAGGAAAAGATTTAAAAATACTGGTATCAGGGTTCCTAGAGAAAATAGCCCATCTGAGACCACCTTAAATGCACAATTGATAAGTTCCACCTAAATATTCAGAATAGCCAATCAACATTTTAGCATCTTGTGATGTGAAATGTTGGGGTTTGGGAGTGAACAGCCAACAAAGAATTCTTGAGGAATCTTTGATGCAAAAAAGAGTGGTTTTATTAAAGCACAGGGACAGGACCCATGGGTGAAAAGAGCTGCACTGGGATTATGAGGAATGACTGATCATATACTTTCAAGTTGGAAGGGGGTTAGGGATAGTATAAGTCTCTAAGGAATTTATAAACAAGGTTTCTAGGACCTTGAGGGGCTAGCTGTTGTTGGGAAAATGTTATGTACTACTGTCTAGTATTCTAAAACCTTTGTCATGAGACCCTTCCACTGTCTATCAGTGGCCCACATGCTTAAAGAATGATTGCTAGCATATATCTTGGGGGAGGCAGGTAGGGATAAAGGAAGTTTCCAAGGGGATTTTTATATGTTAAAAGAGACTTACAGGATCCTGGAGGTCAGGCTAATGTGAAGGTAAGATTGCCTTTTGCCCTGAGCAAAGTATTAACTTCGAGGCAGTTGAGTTCTTCAAGGAGTGTCACTCTGCCTGTCTCAAGGACTTGTCAATGGAATTGTCAAATTTAACTGTTTTTTCCTGTGGTCTTTGCTCTCCACCTCACCTTGTAAATGTGAACAGACATCTTTGGAAAGTCTCTAACATGAAGATGAGTAAAATCATATTGTTAAAAAAATAGAAAGAAACAGACTATTCCAGATGAAGAAAACCTCAAAAACTATCATTAAAATCCAAATAATGGAAATGCCAGAAAAAAACAGAAAGGAGAAAATCATTTACGAAATTAATCAGGCAATTTTCCCAGAGCTGAAGAAAGAGAATTTCTAATTCTTGCCCAGCTGAATGCCCAGCTCAAAGAAACACATCACTGTGAAACATACATCTATAGCAGGTGAAATAAAACCAAATCCTTGAGGCGCCTTAGTGGTTTAGTCAGTTAAGCATCCAACTCTTGATCTCAGCTTAGGTCATGATCTCAGAGTCATGGCTGCATTGGTAGGCTTCATAGCCTACTTAAAAAAATGAAAACACCTAAATCCTCACATTTCTTAATGAAAATTCAATAAAAAATGTTTTAAACTAAAGGTCAATTACAGATGGTCTTTAAAGATATAGGCAGATATCAAAGAATCACACTGAGGCATTTAAAAATGAATAGGAGGAACTGTGTGAGAATGTGAATTAATGATTATCATGGGTCTGACAGAGGAAGATCTACATCTAAGAAGAATAATCCAAGTTTTTTTTCGTGCATCTATGAATAACAACAACCAAAAAAATCCACTTTACAATAGGTTAGCAATTAAGTCTGTAGCCGGCAAACTGCACCTCCCTATTGGATTCATAAAATCCATAAAGTTCTTTGTAAGTGAAATAGAGTACCTTTTTGCTTAACTTGGTTAAATAAAAGACTTTTTTTGTCAAACTCAAAGTTGCAGTTCCTACCACTCAGTATTTTTGCTGCATTTCACACCACAGGTGTGCTTTTACAAAGGATCAAGCTCCCATTTGCCACCTGGATAGGTGAATCAGTATTATGCATGTGCCATAAATGTACAATAGCGTGTGGGTCACAAAGAGAAACAGTGTATTTGCAGATAATGTGATAATCAACCCAGGCACACTAGAGACATTGCTCAAGATCAAGAAGTATTGAACCTTATTTTTCTTGTCTCCTTCATTTCAAAACCTTACCAGAGTATGTTTTCTTCCAGTGTTCACCAAATACATTATTTTTCATCTTCCATCAGGCCTATCCCCAACACTTCTCCCCTAATTTACTGCTACCACTTAAGTGCTATCTTCCACTACCTCCAACTCTTCACCACCTTTCGTAGCCTAGAATGTTCATAGCCTCTGAACCCCTATAGACTGTCCTGCTCTTCCAGTCCCTTTTCTAAAAGCCACTCCCTCCCTATAAGCCCTGTAGCCTGATAGAGGTTGTGGTCTATAGATGATTGAGGCTTGACAGGATGGGAGTTCTAAATGAGTTGTGAAGTAAGGAAGTATATTCAGAATCTGGATGAAATCTTGAGGAGAAAAGGAAGAAAGTGGAGGAAAGATGAGAGAAAGAGAGTAAAGGTGTAAGTCTTAACTGTATAATAAAGGGAGAAAGTTGGAATATTTATTGATGCTCTCTATGTTAGTTTCAGAAAGGACTTTTATATTCATCTAAAAAACGGCTATATTTTCCTGCCATCTTTTACTTTTATTAAGAATGTAAAGTAAGTGACCTACATATGCATAGGTAGTCATGTGATTTCTATTTGTGAGGAAAGTCTCTGACCTTGCAAGAATCAGAACTTTATAATCTGAGTTTATTTTGTCCTCTAGCAGGGAAAAGAACACATTACCACAACAGACCTCTTGAGTCTCATTTTCAAACTAATGCATTCAATTTCTAACAAAGAGCAAAGGATAAACAATTAAACATTACATGTAACAGAACTCTTACCCACCTGCCAACAATTAAACCCAGTAATTAAAAATTGTAGGAGAATACACATAAGCGTATCCTCAGCAGCAGTCATACCACGGTCAAAGAGGGGAAAAAATCTTTCCTAATAAGTTCCTTTCCTATTTCCCAGGCTGCTTTTCTTGACATTAAACAGACCTGAGACTCTGTCAACTGTGTTTCACTTTCTTTAAAAAGAGGGAAATCCCATTCTGTATCCCCTGGGAGGACTATTATACACAGATGAATGTATTTTGTTATTCAGTTTAATAAATGTAGTGTTTAGAACAGATGTTAAAGCTTGAAATTGTCCAGAGAAAGGAACAGCTCAGGTGCCAATAGTGCAGGCTTCCTGCCTGCTGTGCTTTCTTCTTTGTCTTTGGAAGAGCTACTTTCACAGGTGAAAAGGTATTACAGTATTTATAACCACTCAAGTCCTCACCACTGCACTGAGGCTGACAAACGGGGTGCTAATTAGTACCAGGAGTGGTGGTGGTGATGGTGGTTTTATGACACAGTCATCTGGCCAGTAAATTGGACAAAGAGAAACAGCACATTAACAGAAGCACTGCAAATCCAGCCATGCAATGGGTAAGAGGTGAAGGTGAGGACTGGTTAAAAAAAAATAAAGGATATTTCTCAAAACCAGCCCATTTGGCCTTTCCATCGCTTACTTTTCTGTGGATTTTCTAAAGTACTAGCTACTTATATCACTACAATCCAATAGGATTTCTTTAGAGTATGCTGGTGAATAATGTTATGCTTAGGATAGAGGAAAGATATTATTTTGTCAGAATTAATATCTGTTCTCTGAGAATTATAGTTTATAAAACAAATCTCAATGTAAACAATAGCCAGGTTATTGTTTTGCACGTGAGGAAGCAGTAAAGCAGTAAAATCCAATCAAATGATAATTACTTTTCAGTATCAATACTGAAATTTGTTATCTAACTCATTATTGTATAAATTTTATAATGCTTTATTTGGTTTAAGTAAAACAAATCCACAGTTTATAAATGTGGCCAACACATTTCCATGGTCTTCACTGATTTGGGGCCTACAAAGCATGATATGATGAGGAGCATAAGAATTCATTATTAGGAAAGTTGCATTCAAGCCCCTAAGAGCATGTTAGTGTGATTAAGAACAAGAACTTTTCAATGGACTTGAGGCCGAACCCAGACTCTGTGCCACTTAGAGCATGGTCTTCAACAAGATAACTGCTCTGAGTCTCAGTTTGACTACTTTCAATACCTACTTTTTTGGATTGCTCTAAGAATTAAATAAAATGATATTTATAAAGCAAGCAGCAGAGCTGCTGATACATTATAACAGTTCATTAAATGATAGATATCATTAAAACTATTAACTGTCATAAGAAATTCCACAACACTTTCTCTACTGTTTTTTTTTAAATTTTTTAAAAATGTTTTTATTTATTTGAGAGAGAGAGAGAGAGAGAGAGAGAGAGAGAGAGACAGAGTAGAAGCTGGGGAGGGCCAGAGAGAGAGAGGGAGACACAGAACCCAAAGCAGGCTCAAGGCTCTGAGCTGTCAGCACAGAGCCCAATGGAGGGCTTGAACTCACGAACCATGAGATCATGACCTGAGTCAAAGTTAGACGCTTAACTGACTGAGCTACCCAGGCACCCACTTTCTCTATTGTTTAATCTTCCAGGTACAAAGTTTCAAGTTTACCCCTTCTTGTCTGGGGATTAAAAATGGTATCAAACAGTATGAAATATGAAAAATCACTAAAAATTATTAGAAGCCACATATATACAACTACTAAGGAACAAAAGTCTCTTGTTGTCTTTGAAAACTAGTTTTCAAAGACAATCTTTCTAAAAATAATTTTTATTGTCACTTTCATTCACTTCACACATATTTAATTCTCCCAAGCCATCTTTCACAAAAGCCAAAATGTTTTTCCAGAGTAATATATATGTAGTCTGGCACCAGAAAATATAAGTGCAAAGTGGCTAATTATAACTATGAAGAGCAGGATGGCGATGGTTGTAAAGAATTTGTCTACCTCATGAACACAAATGGATTAACGTTTCAAGTTCAACCCTTAAAACCATATCTCAGAGGGAATGCTCTCAGTGGGAATGTTTCTTCATGCTCCAAAAAGTACTAGATGGTCACAGCAGGTATTAAAAAAAAAAGAAAAAGAAAAAGAAAAAAAACCTACCATAATAAATATGTCACACATTTCGATAAGACAATAAGAAGTAGAATAATACAGCACAAACTGAGCAGGTTTGGAAAATTTATTCATTCAATAGATATAAATGAATATCTTCAACCATGGTCCAACCACTATGCCAGATACTGGGGATAGAGCCAAAATAGTGAGCAAAATAAACAAATAGATACAGAATTGTGAACCAAACACAGTAGCTCTCCTCACGAAATTTACAAGTGATAGTAAGATTAATGTAACAGATTATTTATTCTGAGACTTTAAACCTTGAAATTAGTAAATTATCTCTGCAAGATTATAGAACCCAAGAGATTTTATATAGGAAGTTTAGTTGTCACAAAAACACAATCATTATGTAACCTTATTTTGAATCTCAAGTCAATGAAGTCTATAAAATCAAATATGAGAAAAAATAATTTTGAAATGTTAGTTCATCAAAAATAAAGTTGAAACACAGCTCAAAATTGATAAGATTTCCTATAAGAACAGAACTTTCACCAGTAATGCCTCTAATCCAAGCTACGGGAACAGAGAGGTTCCCTATTGTCACTTCCTCATTTCCTTATTTTCTTCAACACTGGCTTGGAAACTCTGCAAAATCTCTACCCATGACAGAACATGTTTACTGCATACTAGATAGAATATCAATTCCTACTCTATGCTTTTAGTAAAAGGAAATTGCAAAGTGACTCCTGGTATATTTTTCCAAATAAAACTTCAATGTATGTGATAACTGTCAAATCTAAAAGTACATTAAAATTAACAAGAGACTTTTAAATTGATACATCTCTGTTCCTAACCCCTACGTTTTGGACACATTAAGTCTAGGTTGGAGCCTCTGTATCTGGATATTTTAAAACCCCATAGATGATTCTGATGCACACCCAGAATTGAGAATCTCTAGAAAACAACTGAAAGAAAAACGTTTTAAGTATCTTCTTCTCTCCCACTACTTTCTCTGGAAAAACAGCCTGTATGGAAAAAGTTCCATAGCCTACTTTGGACAAAAACACCATTTATATGCTGAAGGGATATATAGTTTTAAGCATTGAACTGGGCTGGTCTAGGCAAATTGAAGCCAAATTACCTTACAGAATCTTCTGTGGACTGTCACATCTATCATACCCTGCCTTCATAGATAGCTCGATGATTCATTGCTTTCTATGCAACAGAATATTCCAATGTTATCATTAAATAGTGATGATGTTCATAATAAGAAGGGATAGCACACACTCATTTGAATTCAGATAATTAAATTATTTACTTTTCCAGAGATTCAATCCAAGAATCATAGTCTTTAAAAGCCCATGAACTAAGTATTTTGACTAGTTCCTGAATTTACAAAAGAGAATCAATTCCATGTCTTGGTACACTCCACTTCCCAGCTCAGAAACTTGCATTTTGCTTTGCTTATCATGTGCAATGAAAACAGTTATAGAACTGCATCATGAAAAGAATGTACATGATTTGCTGAGCATATTATTGGGCATACAGAGTAAATGCTGCCACGGTGATTGATAACACAATCATCTGAGATCTGACTTACCGGAGAACAAGGCTGAAAAGAGAAAACAAAAGATGAATTCTCAGAACTGGAATGACCTGGGAAGTTTGACCTGTGACTCTACCACAATTAAGTGTTTTACCATCATTAACCAGCTGACCTTACCAGGAAGTAGGGAAATCAATTAAGTCATCTGGCCTGATCCCATGGGAATAGGAATAAAAAAATTTTTTTGAAAGTCAGGTGCTTGAAAATCAGGTGCTTGACAACTGATAGGTTTAAAGCTTCATTCTTAAAGAGGAAGCACTTTCTAAATACCGTGATGCCATGAGAAAGAGATTGATAGTTTCATATCATTTGTTGCTCAGAAAAAAAGTTTGTTTTTTAATTAGTATGTCTTTTGGCAGGTATTATGCTGCTAGTTCTGTTAGGAGATAATTAAAAAAACAACAGCAGTGACAACACAATAACCCACATTGAGCACTTATGTATCAAGCCCTGGGCTGAACGACATATATGCAGTTACGTCATTTAATCAGCATAATCTTTCATGTGTACCATTATTAGCACCATTTTATAGAGAAGGAAACTGAGGCTTAGACTTATTAACATATTCAAGATCACAAATCTCCTAAGTGGTGAAGCTGGGATTTGAACCTATGTGTGTAGAGCCAGAGCCTATAAACTGCATTTTACCTAGAAATGTAACCTAAGAATGATAAATGTACCACAGAGACTGGCTTCAATATATCAAAGGGAACAATGGAAATCTCATAAAAGATAGCCATAAATAAAAGCAAAGGAAACTAACAACTTTACAAATTAAAAATTTGCTTCCTAAGCACCATATAGTACACATAAAAGCTATGATCATTTTTTTAAGTTTATTTATTTATTTTGAAAGAGAGAGAACATGAGCAAGGGAAGAGTAGAGCAAAATCCCAAGCAGCCTCCACCCTGCTAACGCAGAGCCCAATGTGGGGCTCTATTCTTCAACGATGAGATCATGACCTGAGTTGAAATCAAGAGTCCAATGACCAACCGAATGAACCACCCAGGAGCCCCAAAGCTACGATCATTTTATACCACAGTACTAGCACAAAGTATGGGCAGATTTGATGATATACAACACATTCTTCCTAATAAGGTCTTGGATATGTTTCTTTATAGAAACACTATTTTTTCACACATACGTGCAAAGCAAGTTAGAAGTCAAACTGAACTAAATTACAACATTCATGATGAATGTGGAAGGTCCACTATGGTGCTTTTAAAATGTGCCTACCTATTCTCCCTTCAAAATGTGGAGACTAAGTGTCCTGCCCTTGACTATAAGCTGGATTTAATGTTTGACTTCTAACAAATGAAATAAAATTAACACATTAATAGGTAAATATGAAAGGAGTGACAGAGTGTGGCTTCCAAGTCTAAGGCATAAAATTATTGCAGCACCTCTTCCTCTCTGTCTCTCTCATCACTCTCTCTGGAAGCCAACTACCATATCATGAGGAAACTCAAGCAACTCTGTGGAGAGGTCTATTATGGCAAAGAACTGAGGCCTCCTGCCAATGGCCAGAACACTTAGCAGGCATGTGAGTGACCCTCACCGGAAGGAGGTTCAACAGCACCTCTCAAGCTTTCAGGTGATGTAGACGGAGCCTCCACACTAAGTGCAATTTCGTGAAAACCCCTTAGCCAGAACCACCTAGCTAAATTGCTCCTAATCTCTGACAAACGGAAACAATGTAAGATGTTTACTGATTTCAGTTGCTAAACTGAAGCAACTTATAACTAATACAATCATCTTGCCTATGAACCACTGAAGTATATAATACCTTAGAAGGTAGCTGTTATTGTCTCTCTTTGCATAGGCTATTGTTCCTCTTTGCTCCCTCATCTGTAAAATGCATAAACTATATACACCTCATAGACTTGTGAGGATTCACGAGATGGTTTATAAACGCATATTAGAGGAGTTCCCAGCTGAGTAAGCCTTAAATAAAAGTTGGCGTTATTATTGTTGGTAGAACACTCCTCTCTTGTCCTTGTGCTATGGCATCATAGAAGGAAGAAAAGGTGGACCACCTACCTAATAGTCTTGGCTCTGCTTCAGCGAGAATCTGCGCTGCTAGCGCAGAGTTTGATGCAGAGGCTCAAACTCACAAACAGTGAGATCGTGACCTGAGCGGAAGTCAGATTTTAACAGACTGAGCCACCCAGGTGCCCCTCCTGTTACTTCTTAAAACGTTTCCCATTTAGGCAGCTAAACACTTGGCATCTCTGAAAAGTTTAGGACAGCAAGAGAACACAGAAAAAGCTTTCAAGTATCTAAAACCTAGGGCCAACGGGGTTTCCAGAATACAAACTATACAGAATTAAAAGTAAAACTTTCTACTTCCATTCAGAAGTGAAGCAAACACAGTTTAGATAGTGATGTGCCCTGAAGAAAAGTCTGCCATGAACTAACCATGCCCTTGCATGACTTGCCCTTGCATGCCCTTGCATGACTCTTGTCTTAGACCAAGAGGCTGTATTAGGAGCAAACAATTCCAAAGACTTGTGGGGGAGTTCAGATCAAAGGGAAACTATATCACTGCCCAGTAGAGCCCAAGGAGGTGGGAAGACCCCGAATTTCCCAGCACATTGGACAGGACAGTGGAGCAGTGGCTGCATGGTGAGTTTAAAACAATGGGCCTATGCATGATCTCATGGTCATGAGCTTGAGATTGAGCCCCACATCACTCCATGCTCAGCTTGGAGCCTGCTTAGAACTCACTCTCTCTTTCTCTCTCTCTCATTTCTCTTTCTCCCTCTGTCCCCTCTCCCCAACTTGCATGCTCTCCCTAAAATTAAAAAAAAATTATGAGCTAAAATTAAATAAATAAATAAATAAATAAATAAATAACAATGGGCCTGAGACCAGCTTGCAGTTTCTGCCGTTCACTAGGACAATGCAATGATAGAACAAATGAGAGTGAGTCCTAAGCACATTGTAAGAGGCCTCTTAGCCAAAAGTCAAGGCAAGGCACAGCAATGACCTCAAAAAAAAAAAAAAAGAAAGAAAAGAAAAAAGAAAAAAGAAAAAAAATGCGAAGGCCAGTACCCCAATAAGTTGATGTGGAGCTCAGCAGGTATCAAGAACCCAAGGGTATTCCAGTATCAGTGCATTGCCTGGGCTCTTCAAAGCCCCCTAGAACTTCAACTCTCTTCGGGGAAGGGATCAGAGCTGTGGCTTCACTTAGATTTTTCTATTACCCAGTGAAAAAGAGGCTAGAGTAGGTTAAAAGAAGTAATAAAAAGTAAAGTTACATTTCCAGCACACCCAATTTTGTCGACTAAGATTTACATCCCTACCAGAGTAGATGGCATGAAATGATTTCTAACATCCATTTAAACACTTCTACTTCCTCACACATCTCAGAATATACGTTAAGTTGGCTACTCTTTTGTTAGTCTTTATCCCAGCTACTCAAAGTTCAGATTCTCTCAAATACCCTGAAATTACAGAGTCTTCTCCATCTCCTCTCCAGTTAAATCCCCTCCTTAACAGCCTTTTTTACATGCAGATTTAAATAGCTTTTACCCTACTACTGCTGCAAACTTATACTCATGTTCCTTTTTAGTAAAAATCTAATGTATTATTTGCAGTGACTGGGAATATCATTTGTATGAAACACAGAGGATTAATGCAGGAAAACAGAGACTAGGTTTTATATTTTTCATTTGCCTGCAAGGGATCTAGCATAGTGCCAGGCTCTACACTTCATGTGTAATTTAAGGCAAGCTAGTGACCTCTCTGAGCTTGTTATTTCCTCTGTAAGATGAGAGCCATGACTTGGTTCTTGTGACAATCCAGTGAGATCACATATGGAAAATTATTGTATGTTGCCCAATTGAATTCTCTTATACAATGAAGCTATTTTGGGGCTGACAAAAAGGTTTAGATTGTCAAATGAGATTCACATGAATCAGATATACTACCCAGAATCAAGAGGCAAAGCTGAAGCTGGGAGGGCTCTGGGATATCCCACATAATTCTATAAGCCCTTCCCTTCTGTATACAACAAACTTTCTGGCCCACAGTAATAGATAAGTTCCCAGACAGGATGTCTCATAAATGTTCAGATTCTAGGCTTTTTTACCTTTGGCAATCTTTTTTTTTTAAGTTTACTTATTTATTTTGAGAGAGAGAGAGAGAGAGAATGAGAGGGCAGAGGAGGGGGAGAGAGAGAGAGAGAGGAAGAGAGAATCACAAGCAGGATCCATGCTGTCAGCACAGAGCCTGAAGTGGGGCTGGAACTCATGAAATGTGAGATCGTGACCTGAGGTGAAACCAAGATGCTTAACCAACTGAGCCACCCAGGCCCCCAGACCTTTGGCTATCTTAAAACAAGGACATCCTACTATGAGCATTCCATAGATAAGGACTCTCTAATAAGGACTCTCTCACTAGCAATATCAGAACAGTTACCATTATATTTACAATGTTACTGAACTGGGTCACCTGCCTCATGGGAAAGATAACTTTGAAACTTTGTTTACCACCTTAGAAAGCAGGAAAAGATCTGAATTAAAAAAAAAATAACAAAAAAACAAAAAACTCCCCACAGTAGGGAGACTTACTCATTGTTTTCAGCTGAAGTCTCTGTTCCCCTTTGTGGTTTAAGTGGCCCTAATGGTTCTTTAGTGTTCGTGTAACGATGCCAGAGAGGTGCCTATGTCTGAAAATGAGCACATTTCCACCAAAGGACTTTTAAATTACCTTCTTTAAAATATATTTTTTAAAAAGTACTTTTTAAAATGTTTTAATGAATTTTCATTAAAGCTTTGTTTGTCCTTGGTGTATACTTTTTTAAAAATAAAATGTACTAATTTCTCCTTCCTAGATGAAGGCACCCAATTAAGTAGCTAAGTATTTGTGCAAAAAAAAAAAAAAAAAATCTGGGTACAGAACATACTGTGAATCATCTTTGCTTCTCTTCTGTCCTCAGGCATCAAAAAGGCAAATGGAAGAATTCTTGCTGGTTTACAGTGAGAATTTAGTAACATATTGTCTTTAGTAACCTATTTTCAAATATCATGGCAAATAAAATGGTTAGGTATCCACAGGGTTCCCAAATTCAGTCATTCCCCACAGACTCTAACAGAAAAATACAAGAAGCAAAAGAATGGTTCCACACCTAGAATATTTTCTAAACAACTCTGATTTGCATTCATGGTTATAAATTTCACCCAGGATAAAAATTAGAGCTAAAGATATTGATCAGTTTATTACCATTAAGAAGACAATGTCTCCTAACAAGAATGAGAACCCAAAGAAAAAATACACTTAGAGTATGATTTTAACGCCTCCAAGTTTGGCATTTGTTTTTACTCCCTGTTTTCGTCACCCCATTTCATCTCTTCTCTGCTTCCACTTTTAATTATTTCTAAGAAGCTGATGATGCACTTTTAGATTGCTCCAGAGCACTCCCTTTCTAAAGAATTGATTCTCAATTGTGACAGCCACGACGGAACAGAGTTTCCACATCTGTACAAACTCGTCTTCCAGCTGAGTGTGTGCCTCTCTTGTCTTTAGCAAGGTACATACCTTTCCTATCTTTTTAGGCTCTAAAACTAGTTAAAGTTGGAAAGATAGGATACACAACAATTATAGGTAAATGCTTTCCAAGGGTATCAGTGTGACCTATATGTCACCTACTACAAGAATAAAAATGGAGTGCCTGGCTGGCTTAGTCAGTTGAGCATCTGACTTTGGCTCAGGTCATGATCTCACGGTCCATGAGTTCGAGCCCTGCATTGGGCTCTGTGCTGACAGCTCAGAGCCTGGAGCCTGCTTTGGATTCTTGTCTCCCCCTGTCTGTGCCCCTCCACCACTCATGCTCTCTCTCTCTCTCTCTCTCTCTCAAAAACTAAATAAACATAAAATTTTTTTAAAAGAATAAAAACAATAAATGATAAATCTTTGTTATATATTCACATTTGACCACAAAAAGTAATATAAATTACCGTTTTAAAAACATCTGTTTAAAACTCTGGGCCTGTACAATTTGACTGGAAGTATAGAAATATTAGGGAATAGAAGTTAGCAATAATATGAGGATAATGAACGGCAAAACAGTACCTTTTGTAGAAAAACCTAGAGGAGAAATAAAAATACAAAGAAGTAAAAGAAAAATAGTTTTCCAGGGGATCTAAACAAATTTACAATACTATATATTATTTTTTTTGCAAAATACTTTTAAAAATCTAACTATTGACAAGATAACTTATCTGACCCACCAGCTGTTCTTTTTTTTTTTAAATTAGACTTTCCTATTCTTCCTAGTATAATAGTAATGTGTCTAGTGGTAGTCATATTTGTAAGACAAAATACAGCTTCAACCCTGATGGACCAACTTTTGATTTTTAGTAACATATTTATTTACTTTTCATATACTGTTTTATTGTAGGTCAGGAAAATTTCTTTCTAAATCTAGACTTGCAGGCCCTTTAAGTCAGCAAATATTTATTAAGTGAACACACTGAGTGCAGTATATGGTTCACAATTAGTGCATAGTTTAAATTAAACACACTATTTTTATTTTACATATGCATGTATATATTTTTTCTCCTTTTGAATACCCAACTATTAATTTTCAGAAAGAAATGCACTGACTATGATACTGTACTGAAAACATTTTCCAAAAAGGAGTTTTGACAACAGATCTGGAAAAGAACAGTCAGTCTTCTTGCCAAATTGCAGGTGCAAGGAAGAAGAGGGGGAGAAGCTAAGTCAGACACAAGAGATCCAGGAGGCAGGCATGAGAGACAGGGCAGCAGCAAAAAGTTCACTGGAAGGAAACGGAAAGATTTGAGAAGGAAGAAAGGAAGCAGGTGACAAGAAAGCCATCAGTAAAATGGAGCCCCACTGGGAGACATCTGTAGAAAACATCTGTAGACACTTCTCCATCACCCCCAGGAAGGAAAAACCCTGCCAGACAGACACACAAAAAGGCTTACTACCTGTGGTATTTGGTTGAAGGGCATAAACAATGCTCAGTACACCAGCCTCTAATTACTCTATGACAACCCCAGCTCCACCCTCCCAGTGGAAAACATATGTCAAAGCATTTGGTATTGATTGAAACGTAAGGAAATTCTTGGATTCATCTCGTTCCCCACAACAAGCCTGCCTTATTTCACCCTTATTTGTCCGAGGAATAAAGAAAAATAAGTACTCCCTTCCAAGGAGAGATAGGAGATGGCTCTGATCCATTTATCATATAACTGTTTTGCTTTGCTTTTGTACCTGAGATTAGAAAAATTCCGGCAACACTGCCTGTCAGACTGGCATTGAATGCAACTGTAGGTATGACAAAGATACTAGTAGCTGGAAGGGTACACTGTCTAAAGTGCTAGTACTGATGACGGGGCCAGCCACCTGGAAGACTGAACAAGTCATTAGAAGATCAGCTGTGAAAAGAATCATCCCCTCCCTGCCTTGCTCGCCTTGAACATCTTATCCTTCCCATGCTCCACATTATCCCATTTACAGCTCATTCAGGGCTAATGTAGCAGAGAGGAAACATGGAGAAGTCAGAGGCAGAGAGAAATCTTGCAAATGAAAAGAAAATTCTTTATTATGACAAGTGGTGTTCACAGCTTCAAAAAAGAGAAATACGTTATAGATTTCTGTGCACACGTTACTACCCCGGGCCCATTCAAGTCATTCAGTCTCACTCATGGAGTGAGTTCATTTTGTGGGTCAATCATAGGTGTGTTTGTGTAGATGGGCTGCTATACAGAGCCAGAGTCTCCAGGTCAATGATGAGCCAGATGCTGCCAATGGTGCCACTCCCAGAGTTACTGCTTCTGAGAGCTGGTGCTTTTGATGTATGGTCAGCTGAAAGAAACAAGCCACCACAAAAAATATAATGGAGCCCATAAGAGGCCTGGGCAAAAAAATGCACGTATACAATTACCTGATTGTTAGGCTTTACATTCAGTTTCAGGAGTCTGCATTATCTTGACAATGACTTGCTGAGCGGTGCTGTAAAGTCACTAAACTTTTTATGCTACTCAGTTTTTCAATCTATAAAATAACTTAATAAAAGCAATTTGATATAGAATAGTGCTCCATATAAGCAGGTGTCCTTGAAACCATTCACTTTAAGAGATCAAATAGATTAGCTTCCTATTGACAGCCTCACACACTATCACAGAAAGTATCTATGAAGGACAACAATCAAATGCCTAGGGCATTCATAAAACCGAGGTTCAGAGTTAGTTGGCATTTGAGAAGGCCTCTCCTCCTCCTTTGCTCAGGCCCTCAAATTAAGAAAAGTCAAGAATTCCAAGCCTGTAGACAAGCAAAAGTATCAAATTCCAATTTCCCCACACAACCAGAAACAGTCACAAAAGTGTGACTAGAATCCGAGTCAAGAATTGAGGCCAAGAGAAAAGAAAAATTAAAACGCCACTCCATATGTAATGCAACCATATACTGCCTCCATTTAAACCACTCTGAGCTCAGTCCATACTTATCTGAGAAATAAGAGAAAGGAAATAATTTTAAAAATATAATGGAGGAAAAAGCCCAAGAACAAAGAGTGAAAAGTGAATGAATTTATGGAATACAAGCATTCACTCATGCTTCTCCTATATTTTCCCCCACTCAAACTACTACATTCCTCAAACTACTACATTCCTAAGGACAGAAACCATTCTTATTTTTATGAACATCCCATCCCCTGTCCAAACCACTATCTTCTCACTCCCACATAGCTTTTAATGAAGTATCATGCAGACATAGTAGATGGTTCACTGGTTCATAAATGTAACCTGATTGTAAGTTCAGTTATCTGGATCCAGTGATTACTCTTGGAAACAAGTATCACTTTTCTATGCTTTGATTTTACATAATTTGGCAGAAGAACAGATTGAGAGAAAAATACAGCTCTTGGAACATACAGAAGCACAATTTACACCTGTATCTACATCCATGAATGAGATTTTTCAAAATCTTTTTCAAAACTTTTTTCATACTTCTATACAAATAACTTTATAATAAAGGTTAAAATTTCATTTGCACATGTATTCATAAAACTGATATAAACTCCACCACCCTTATTAGAGGGTAAACTTCTTTAAAGCAAAGACTTCTGTTTTACTTCCAGTTTCCAATCAATGCTCATCCATGAACAGATATATATTTTTAGAAACAGTCTGTTAAAGTAGTTCATCTCTGGCTATTGCTAATTTTATATTCCTGTGTTTAGTCTTTTGTTTGTTTGCTTTTATTAATATGAACCATCTGTGCCTCTCATCCTGTGTTTTTAAATAAGCTACCTAATTGTAGGGTTTAAATTTTTGTTTTTTACCCTCAAGCCTGCTGTTGATTATTTTTGTCAAAATTGAATGCGTGCCCTTTAAAAGGTCATTTCTGAGGTTTTAACCTGTTGGTTTGTGTGATTACAGCAAATCTCGCCTCAGAATTTTTGGTGTTATACAAGAACCACCAGTCCACTGCTGTGTGGAATGAATAACTAAGTCAAAAGCCACTATTTCCTCTTAGTTGTGAAGATCAACTTTTCAATATGCACACAGTTTGTGGTTCGCCATTTCACAATTTTCAAGCAGTTAGGCAGTAATATTCCAAAGAAAGTTTACAAAGGCAACCCCTTTTAGGCAACTTTGTGAAAGGTAGTACTGTTACACAGGAAGTATCGAAAGACAATGATAAATTTCACTAATACACTCAATCAATTATGTCTCTAGTCATAATTTTCCTTGGCCTTATAGACTCAACAACTGAATTATCCTTTATTTTTATTTGACAAGGTAATGCTATATTATTCTGTGGAAGGAGAATATTTGTTCTTTCTAAAAAGAATTGGACACAATCTGAATTATAAGCACATTACCAAAAAATGTACCTATGAGAACAGAACAATAAAATTAGATTCTCCGGGGCGCCTGAGCCTGGGTGGTTCAATTGGTTAAGCATCCAACTCTTGATCTTAGCTCAGGTCATGATCTCACAGCTCAGGAAATCGAGCCTCATGTCAGGCTACCCGCTGACAGTGAAGAGCCCGCTTGTGATTTTCTCTCTCTCCCTCCCTCTCTCGGCCCCTTCTCACTTGCATGTGCACGCTGTCTCTCTCTCTCTCTCTCTCTATCTCAAAATGAATCAACATTAAAAATTTTTTAATAGATTTCAGGAGAGAAACAAAAATCTTTTAAAGATGAGAAAGCATTTTTTTTCAAAGAATGGAGCTTAATTATAACAAATGTGTACTATAAATTTAACTCTAGATTTCTAAGAAGCCAGTGGTAAAGGGCTGTGGCATGAACTATTGTGTTCTCCAATTCCTCCTTAATCATTTAAGAAACACATGCCATCAATTTTTCTTCATAACTGCTAAGTTCACAGGGGTCCCAAAAATGAATATTGTAATCGCCTTCTGGTATTGATAACCATGACCTAAATGGGATCAAATGCTTTAGGCTGGAGAAAGAGTCCAGTAATCCTCAAACTTATTTACTGATCCAGTCAAGTCTCCAATTTTGGAAACTAGTAGTATTATTAATACTAATAATGTTAGAAACAACAAGCAACTAGGATACTAGTCTACATATTTTAAGAACATTAAACATGTAATTATAGATCCTGAAAGACAACCATCTCACGACGACAGGTATTTCAGTCACCACAACTTTTTTAGTATATATTCTACAGAGTGCAACTAAAAAATAATTCAACCATTTGTTTTATTTTTGATGTTCTAAAAATTACAAACATAAAAGTGTGTTGTTTTCTTCAAACTATCTACCCTGGAAGGTTTAAAATATAGACAGTGCTCCAAATATTAATAGAGTATTAATACAGGAATTATCTTTAGAACTAGTTTTCCAAGAACACAGGACTTATGTTTTACTAAATACACAGTATTCCATATTCATCTTTCTCATTTTCATTAAAGAGATATAATGGCAACATCATGAATATGGGAGCCAGACAACTCTGAGTTTGAAACCTACATCTGCTATATATTATCTGAACCAGAGTATATTACTTAACTACTTGGCACTTCTGTTTCACAGTCTGCACAAGGGTAGTGACAGACCTGGAAGACTTTTGTGAGCATAAAATTATGTAAGAAATACTGTTCACAGTTTCTTATACATAGACGCTGCTTAAAAAGTCTTATTTGTCTATAAACAACCTCTCCACAATTACATAAAATGCAAAAGCAGAGACACTTCTTTTGAGTTTAATTTGGAAGATTATTTTACTAATATTGCTGGTGATAAAAACAATGCTAGTGGCAAGAGGAAGTTTTATTTTTTGTTGCCAGTATCAATGAAATTATATTTTTTTAAATAATATTCTTGGTTCCTCTCTACTTCACTTTAGCTTCCTCCAATTACACATTATCTCTATCCTTTTGCCACATCACAATTAAAGAGGGGAATATGGAAAGAAATGTAAACTCATATGTCTCTTGGTATCAACAAAAGCATGTATTCCTAAAAGGAAATCTGTCTGCAAGTAAACCAAGTATTTTCAGCAAATTCACATATTTTGAAGCTGTGACATCTGAAGATACCTCAAAAATTAACCTATTAACTTCTTACTCATATTAGTAAGTGACTCCCAACAAACACTCTACATATAACCTTTATCTCCAAAGACATGGTAAGGGTCAAAACTAAAGTGGATGTAAAGTATACCTTTGTATACTTTATTTGGTTTCAAATAGTGCTTTTCTACTTTGACACATAAAAAAAAGGCCTCATCAGTTTATCCTGTTTTATTCAGCAAAAAGAGACACTTTCCATTCTAAAACTGTCTAATTAAGAGGCGCCTGGGTGGCTCAGTCGGTTGGGCGTCCGACTTTGGCTCAGATCGTGATCTTGGGGTTCTTGAGTTCAAGCCTCGCATCTGGCTCTGTGCTGACAGCTTGGAGCCTGGAGCCTGCTTTGGCTTCTGTGTCTCCCTCTCTCTCTCTGTTCCTCCCCTGCTTGCACTCTGTCTCCCTCTCTCTCTCTCTCTCAAAAATAAGTAAAGGTTTTAAAAAAAATTTAAACTAATTAAAAAAAAAAAAGTTTTGCTATTGGCGTGCTTACAGATAAAAGACCACGCTGTGAGCTACATAAATAATGTTAATAGCATGCAACATGGTGTCAGTTAGTGGTTCTCATAGATGATTTATTTTATAGAAAAAGAAAGCATAGTACCTTAACCAGTAATAATTTCAATTGTGTTTACAGTAATTAAAATATTTAAAACTATAAACTCTTTACATAAACATATAATCACAAAATGAATTAAATATGATCAAAGATATAAAAGCAATAAATTAAAATTAATATTAATTTAACATAATGTCTGATGATGTTTTGCTTTAGTCAAATTACCAGGTCCAACATGTTTACATTACTGGCTACTATAACACAGTTTCTCTTACGTTCAGTATAAGTACACATCTGCTTTGTGTAATGACTTCTTTCTTCCCACTATTTTATGGGACTTCTATAAGCCACACAAAGAGCATGATTGGTAGGCAACTAGATAAAGAAGTTCAGAGCTCAGGGAAGTGGTTTAGGCTAGAAATGTTAGGCTTACAGTTGAACATAATTTTGTGGTATTTTGTGAGATAATGGGAGGAATGAGGGTAGTTAGTGAAAGGGTCCCATATCCAAAGAATAATGATTGGAATCACAATGAAATAATGATCCAAACCCACCAGGAAAAATACATGCCTCCTCTGGGTCCCACTGTTCCTTTCATTACCTGTTTATGGGTTTACCTGTCTCTTCAGGTCAGATTAGTGTGTTTTAAATTACAGGAGGAGGGGACTAGTGTCTACAGAATTGTCTCAGCAGGAGAAAATAAGAAATGGGTGAGAGACACATTAAGGGAAAAGTGCGAGAGACACATTAACTCCCCACCATTGCTTCAAGTGTGCAGGCGTTCATCTGCTTTGAAATATTGGATGAGCAAAGGATGTCGTACGGAAGTGATGAATCATGGGAATCTTGAAGTCAGGACTACACTGTATGTTAGCTAACTTGACAACAAGTTTAAAAATAAATAAATAAATAGATAAATAAATAAATAAATATATAAATATTAGTGAGCTAAAAAAAAAATTCATGTAAAGAACTGGTTCCACTGCTAGAAAGAAATGGATTAATTCTCACTGTACATCAAGAAATAGAAACAAAGTTGAGTTATCTCATATAACAGGAAGTGTACTGGAAAGATGTACAGCTACAAAAACCCAGACTATCTGGTGCTCAGAAGGATAAAATGCTTGTAATGGTAGAATCTTTGCACCAGTCTTCTGGCATTACTTTAACTCAGTTATTTGCCAACTACATGCTCCATTAGTGTTATTCATATACCTAGAGACAGATCTATAATCCTTTCTCCTCTTTGTAACCACTGATTACTCACAGTTCTGTCTCCTCAGAACTTCAATTTCTGATCATCACTCAGGGTTCTAATTCCCTCATGACATCTTTCAGCTTCTGCTCCCCTCTTAACCACTAATTATTTCCCTATTTCCCGATCAGTTGAATCAGGGGGCGGACAGAGTTCCACTATCTGCATAGGTCAAATTCTTCAGCAATGGCTGTAGACAGGTAAGATTGGCCTGGGAATGATCATAGTTTGTTAGGCATCAAGGCTGACAGCTGTAACATAACAATGAGCACAATTTGCTTAACATGAACCTTCGCTGAGAATGAAGATAAAAATGTTTATTTTAAATAATTTATCAAAGTACAATTATTCGTGACACAGTACCAGAGAATAGCTGTGTTTATAACTACTAGCAAAATGCATCAATTTCATCCAAATATTACCTGACCTCAGTGATTTTGTGTGTGTCATCATGCCCAGTATAATTTAAGGAGCAATTTATAAAAATCAATATAGTATGCAGGTAACCTCTTAATGAGTTCTGACGTATTTCCTACCTCAACTGGAAGACACTTAAGAACCTCCGATCATGGTTATATGGGATCATAAGGTCATATTCAAATAACCAGAGAAATCTCAGCTGCCAAAAAAATCAAGCGGATGCACAATATGAATTTCACAAAAACACTTCATATTCATTCCTTTTCATAAGAATGGTTGAGGAAAGGGGCGCCTGGGTGGCGCAGTCGGTTAAGCGTCCGACTTCAGCCAGGTCACGATCTCGCGGTCCGTGAGTTCGAGCCCCGCGTCAGGCTCTGGGCTGATGGCTCGGAGCCTGGAGCCTGTTTCCGATTCTGTGTCTCCCTCTCTCTCTGCCCCTCCCCCGTTCATGCTCTGTCTCTCTCTGTCCCAAAAATAAATAAAAAACGTTGAAAAAAAAAATTAAAAAAAAAAAAAAAAAAAGAATGGTTGAGAAAAAAAAAACAAAAATAAATCAACTTTTTAGCCATGGTAAAAATCAATTTTTAACAAACATAAATGCTCTAGTTTAGAACTGCCAGCTAAGGAATCAAGTGTGACAGCTTTTAACTTAGATTTAATAAATGCAAAAACTTTCACCCCTATTGCTTCCAGGAGCTCTAAAAGTTTCTAATCCTGAATACAGCAAAAAGTATCTCCAGAAGAGGATAATTTTTTTAAATATTCCAACTTCAAAATAAACCAATTTGGTGCAGTGTTTCCTTAAAAATTCTCTCTTATACAAATGGTTATTAAACACCTAGAATGTAAAGTAGAGGGCATCAAAATCTCTACATAATAAAAATCTCAAGCTGGTGAGAACTCCATATCTGATGAAGACCATCCATGTTATTTCAATGCACTGTGAACAGCAAGCCTCAGTGTTTGGACACATGTTGATTTTATTCTCTTTCCCTAAAGAGGTCATATTTGTTAGTCATTGAATTCTGTATACACATTCAATAAGAAACTGCTATTCTATTTACTGTATATCTGTTCTATTCACGCAGAAGATTGATATGTAGAATTTGGCATAATTAGTCAAGAGCCTGAAAATAGATACAAACATATCGAAAAGAAAATTCAGAATGCCTTTGGAGTGTGCTTGAGGAACCTGTTGTCTTGAAAAAATATAAGTCATCTTTTGATAAATGATACTATGCTGGTGAGATGCTGTTGCTGCTGTTTTTTCCATCACTGTAGTGAATAACAGCAATATCACTACATCCATTTCATTATACTTTTACAGGTTTAATTATGCAATGAAATTATGAATGAGTCTCATAGTCCCACCTATGAGGACAAGTTATGTAAATATTTTTATGTTTGTGGTTCATTTTTAAAATCTATATTTGGGAACAAATAAATGAAGTACTTCATTGTCTACTGGTTACAGAACACATCGAACTCATTACCTCAAAATGTTATTCAAATTGGGACTCTGAAAATGTTTAAGAGTTTAGGTGGATTAACAGATCAACTCCCTTACAAGTTATTTAAAGGGTAACATACTTGAACTAGAGAATAATGTTACAAAGACAGTACTATAAACTCTTCCCAAAATGTAACTTGTGTGCTATTGCCATAAATGAAGACTCACAATATCTTACAGTCAAAAGGAATGTTACTTACTTAAATTCTCAACTCCGTATTTTACTGATGGAAAAAAAAATAGCTTTCAAAAGTTTAAATAATTTCCCAGAGTCAAATAAATGGTGGTGAGCCTGGATAGAATTTCTGCATATTCATCTGATTAGAATTTAAAATCTAGATGGACTGTGTTGCTAATTCAACAAGCATGTTTCTAAACAAAATGAAAAATAAGAAATCATAGAAAATTTCTATAGAGGAAATAGTGTCTTGGTATCAATTTAAATGATAGTAAAAAAATGTGTTCTATATTCCTTCTGTCTTTTAAACTTTATATCATAATTACTTTTTAATGTCTTAAATTAAAGCAGATGGGAAGATAAGCAGATTAGGATATATTCAGATAATGTGATCTTATTATCACAATCCAGGAGTGGCCTTAAGAGATCATTAGTTGTGATACCTATGCAGTACAAAGAAACAGAGGTAAATATTAACCACAATAACATAAGATGAAACAAGAAATCATTATATTTAGCAGAAATTTACTACTTTTTATGCCAGAATTACACACTGGAAGCTTATAGGTAGACTCTGGCATTCAACTTTTGATTTGGTCCACTCGTGTTTTATTTTTTATAAATTGAATTCATTATAAATCTTTAAAAATTGGGACGTTTCAAACAAAAATCCGGATTTGCCGATTCTCTCAACAATTAAAAAAAATGACAATGCCAGGATTGCATTTTCTTTTTTTTTTTTTTTAGTGTTTATTTATTTATTTAGACATAGAAAGAGAGAAGATAAGAGGGGAAAGGGCAGAGAGAGAGAAGGAGAGAGACCAAGCAGTCTCTACACTCATAGCAGAGCCCAATGTGGGGCTCTATCCCACGATTGTGAGATCATTACCTGAGCCAAAATCAAGAGTCGGCGCTTAACTGACTGAACCACCCAGGTGCTCCCCAGGATTGCAATTTCAAATAAGAAGCAATTCATAGGAGCTGAGTAGCTGCCCTTTAGGCAGATTATACCCTCTTCAGGTACCCTATAGTCTTCACCACTCCCTACTGTTCACTCAAATAGATTAACCGCCTAAACCCTATATTCTTATGAGGTTGTAACATGATTTGGTCATCAATATCTAATAATTTCACATACCACATCTATTTGTTCAACTCTCTACAGACATATATTGTGGTTAAAAATATCCATTAGTGTATTTTCAGCAGCAAATAAAATAAATACCCAACTAGAATTCATTAAACAATATAGGCATTTACTATCCTGCAAAGAAGTTCTGAACTCGGTGCTTAAGTTGGCTAGTTCATCAGTTCAATGACATCTCAAGCAACAACAATCTCTCGGCGTCCTGCTTTGCCATCCTGGGCATATCATCTCATTTTCTCTGGCTACCTTCTCTCGTCCCACATTGATGGGTATTGCTCTTGGTATCCCACCAGCCAATAAAGTCCGAAGTGAAAAAAGAGAGGGTTTCCTCTTTTGTATCTCTTTTTATTACTGAGGATACATTTTCTAAAAAATCCCCAGAATTCCTCTAACATCTCAGTCTTACTTCCTATAGCTGAAAGGAGGCCACATGGCTACTACATTAAGGTTCTCCAGAGAAACAGAACGATTCGGATGAGTGTATACATAAGTAGAAAGATGTATTTAAGGAATTGGTTCATATGATTATGGAGGCTGGCAATTCCAAAATCTGTGGAGTGGGCCAGCAAGCCAGGAATATAGGAAGAGCTCATGTTTCAGTTCAAGTCCAAAGGCTATCTGCTGGCAGAATTCCCTCCTGCTGGGGTGAGGTAAGTCTTTTGTTGGAGTCAAGCCTTCAGTTGATTGGGTAAGGCCCACCCACATTAGGGAGGTCAATCTGCTTTCCTCAGAGTCCATAGATTGAAATATTAATCTCATCCAAAAACACACTTACAAATACGCAGAATAATGTTTGACCACATGTCTGCGTACTTAGCCCAGCCAAGGTGACAGAGAAAATGAACCATCACACTATACAAAATTTCAACAATTAAGGAAGTAAAGATAGAGATGGAGGAATGGCTACTAGAGACTGAAGGTGATTTATTCTGAAAGACACATCAGTCGGTCCTGTTTAATTAAACTTGAAGCTTCAGAGAGAATAATCAAGGAAAAAGAAAATGCTGCCCTCTTAAATAAAGTTCAGAGTAATCAAAATTGCCACTGAAATGAGCCTCCTGATGAGGTGATTTGGGCCACATGCCCAAAAGGGAAGCCAAAACAACTCTTAGAATCTCCTTTTATTTTATGGAGGTTGATTCATTGCCCATTTCACAAATGTATTCTTACACAATGAAAATTAAATGACTTAGCATATTTCATCTTTTGAAAGTACCACCAGGAAACTTAGACTCAGCTTTATATCCAATCACACACCCTCTAACAGCTGTCTTCCCTACTATGATACTTTAAGAGGGAGGATAGCACACTAGTTAAAACACACATTCTGAAACCAAATTGTTTGGAATCAGATTCCAGTTTAAACTTAACAAATGCGTGACCTTAAGAAAATTCTTTATCCTGAGTTTCAAGTTTTTCATTTTAAAATGGTTTTTATTAATGTAAAATGAATTAACATGTATGCACTTAGAACAGAGCCTGACACCTATTATTTTTATCACCTTTACAAAAGTCTTTGTAATACTTTTATTATGAAAGTTGTTCTATGTTTATCTTTCAAAGTGGCATCAAGATATTTTACAGAGGAAAAGAAAAGCAGTAAGTAGTCTCTCTAGATATCTCTCTAAGATAGATTTTTAAAATGTTTTATTTTTAAGTAATCTCTACACCCAATGTGGGGCTCAAACTCACAATCCCGAGATCAAGAGTAGCATGCTCTACCAACTGAGCCACCCAGGTGCCCCTGGACATTCATTTACTTAGGGGTGTAGAAAAAAACTGTCTCAAGATGGAAAAGGGAGAAAGGATGGAATCGGAAGTTATGTCTTTAGAGAGAAAAGGGAACCAATTTCTAAGAGGAAGAAGTATGCAGGCAATGTGATGGGGGAGAAAGAAAAAAATCCTTGGGTCCCAAAGATAAATTAAACACAAAGATAGTTTTAGGACCCAAACAGCAAAGGAACTGAAGATTTCTCCTCATATTTATGCATAAGTTATATATTGCTGCACAAACAAGACACACTACCTCACAATTTCAGTGGGTCAGGAGCTCAAGAATGACTTAGTTGGGCTTTGTGTTTCAGAGTCATATAAGGTTTCAATATAGGTATGAGCAAAGACTGTAGTCTCATCTGAGGCTCAAATGGGAAATGATCCACTCATGTGATTACTGGCAGCATTCAGTTCCTTGTGCTGCCAGAATCAGGGCTTTTGTTCCTTGCTGGCTGTTTGCTGGAGATTACCTTCCCTGTGCCATTGGGTTTTTCCATATGGTGGCTCATAATATGCCATCTTGCTTCTTTACAGACAGCAAGGGAGAATTTGTTTTTTTTGTTTTTTGTTTTTTTGTTTTTTTTATTTTTTATTTTTTAATATATGAAATTTACTGTCAAATTGGTTTCCATACAACACCCAGTGCTCATCCCAAAAGGTGCCCTCCTCAATACCCATCACCCACCCTGCCCTCCCTCCCACCCCCCATCAACCCTCAGTTTGTTCTCAGTTTTTAACAGTCTCTTATGCTTTGGCTCTCTCCCACTCTAACCTCTTTTTTTTTTTTTTTTTTTTTTCTTTCCTTCCCCTCCCCCATGGGTTTCTGTTATGTTTCTCAGGATCCACATAAGAGTGAAACCATATGGTATCTGTCTTTCTCTGTATGGCTTATTTCACTTAGCATCACACTCTCCAGTTCCATCCATGTTGCTACAAAAGGCCATATTTCATTTTTTCTCATTGCCACGTAGTATTCCATTGTGTATATAAACCACAATTTCTTTATCCATTCATCAGTTGATGGACATTTAGGCTCTTTCCATAATTTGGCTATTGTTGAGAGTGCCGCTATAAACATTGGGGTACAGGTGCCCCTATGCATCAGTACTCCTGTATCCCTTGGATAAATTCCTAGCAGTGCTATTGCTGGGTCATAGGGTAGGTCTATTTTTAATTTTCTGAGGAACCTCCACACTGCTTTCCAGAGCGGCTGCACCAATTTGCATTCCCACCAACAGTGCAAGAGGGTTCCTGTTTCTCCACATCCTCTCCAGCATCTATAGTCTCCTGATTTCTTCATTTTGGCCACTCTGACTGGCGTGAGGTGGTATCTGAGTGTGGTTTTGATTTGTATTTCCCTGATAAGGAGCGACGTTGAGCATCTTTTCATGTGCCTGTTGGCCATCCGGATGTCTTCTTTAGAGAAGTGTCTATTCATGTTTTCTGCCCATTTCTTCACTGGGTTATTTGTTTTTCGGGTGTGGAGTTTGATGAGCTCTTTATAGATTTTGGATACTAGCCCTTTGTCCGATGTGTCATTTGCAAATATCTTTTCCCATTCCGTTGGTTGCCTTTTAGTTTTGTTGGTTGTTTCCTCTGCTGTGCAGAAGCTTTTTATCTTCATAAGGTCCCAGTAATTCACTTTTGCTTTTAATTCCCTTGCCTTTGGGGATGTGCCGAGTAAGAGATTGCTACGGCTGAGGTCAGAGAGGTCTTTTCCTGCTTTCTCCTCTAAGGTTTTGATGGTTTCCTGTCTCACATTCAGGTCCTTTATCCATTTTGAGTTTATTTTTGTGAATGGTGTGAGAAAGTGGTCTAGTTTCAACCTTCTGCATGTGGCTGTCCAGTTCTCCCAGCACCATTTGTTAAAGAGACTGTCTTTTTTCCATTGGATGTTCTTTCCTGCTTTGTCAAAGATGAGTTGGCCATACGTTTGTGGGTCTAGTTCTGGGGTTTCTATTCTATTCCATTGGTCTATGTGTCTGTTTTTATGCCAATACCATGCTGTCTTGATGATGACAACTTTGTAGTAGAGGCTAAAGTCTGGGATTGTGATGCCTCCTGCTTTGGTCTTCTTCTTCAAAATTACTTTGGCTATTCGGGGCCTTTTGTGGTTCCATATGAATTTTAGGATTGCTTGTTCTAGTTTCGAGAAGAATGCTGGTGCAATTTTGATTGGGATTGCATTGAATGTGTAGATAGCTTTGGGTAGTATTGACATTTTGACAATATTTATTCTTCCAATCCATGAGCAGGGAATGTCTTTCCATTTCTTTATATCTTCTTCAATTACCTGCATAAGCTTTCTATAGTTTTCAGCATACAGATCTTTTACATCTTTGGTTAGATTTATTCCTAGGTATTTTATGCTTCTTGGTGCAATTGTGAATGGGATCAGTTTCTTCATTTGTCTTTCTGTTGCTTCATTGTTAGTGTATAAGAATGCAACTGATTTCTGTACATTGATTTTGTATCCTGCAACTTTGCTGAATTCATGTATCAGTTCTAGCAGACTTTTGGTGGAGTCTATCGGATTTTCCATGTATAATATCATGTCATCTGCAAAAAGCGAAAGCTTGACTTCATCTTTGCCAATTTTGATGCCTTTGATTTCCTTTTGTTGTCTGATTGCTGATGCTAGAACTTCCAGCACTATATTAAACAACAGCGGTGACAGTGGGCATCCCTGTCGTGTTCCTGATCTCAGGGAAAAAGCTCTCAGTTTTTCCCCGTTGAGGATGATGTTAGCTGTGGGCTTTTCATAAATGGCCTTTATGATCTTTAAGTATGTTCCTTCTATCCCGACTTTCTCAAGGGTTTTTATTAAGAAAGGGTGCTGGATTTTGTCAAAGGCCTTTTCTGCATCGATTGACAGGATCATATGGTTCTTCTCTTTTTTTTTGTTAATGTGATGTATCACGTTGATCGATTTGCGAATGTTGAACCAGCCCTGCATCCCAGGAATGAATCCCACTTGATCATGGTGAATAATTCTTTTTATATGCTGTTGAATTCGATTTGCTAGTATCTTATTAAGAATTTTTGCATCCATATTCATCAGGGATATTGGCCTGTAGTTCTCTTTTTTTTACTGGGTCTCTGGTTTAGGAATCAAAGTAATACTGGCTTCATAGAATGAGTCTGGAAGTTTTCCTTCCCTTTCTATTTCTTGGAATAGCTTGAGAAGGATAGGTATTATCTCTGCTTTAAATGTCTGGTAGAACTCCCCTGGGAAGCCATCTGGTCCTGGACTCTTATTTGTTGGGAGATTTTTGATAACCGATTCAATTTCTTCGCTGGTTATGGGTCTGTTCAAGCTTTCTATTTCCTCCTGATTGAGTTTTGGAAGAGTGTGGGTGTTTAGAAATTTGTCCATTTCTTCCAGGTTGTCCAGTTTGCTGGCATATAATTTTTCATAGTATTCCCTGATAATTGTTTGTATCTCTGAGGGATTGGTTGTAATAATTCCATTTTCATTCATGATTTTATCTATTTGGGTCATCTCCCTTTTCTTTTTGAGAAGCCTGGCTAGAGGTTTGTCAATTTTGTTTATTTTTTCAAAAAACCAACTCTTGGTTTCGTTGATCTGCTCTACAGTTTTTTTAGATTCTATATTGTTTATTTCTGCTCTGATCTTTATTATTTCTCTTCTTCTGCTGGGTTTAGGCTGCCTTTGCTGTTCTGCTTCTATTTCCTTTAGGTGTGCTGTTAGGTTTTGTATTTGGGATTTTTCTTGTTTCTTGAGATAGGCCTGGATTGCAATGTATTTTCCTCTCAGGACTGCCTTCGCTGCATCCCAAAGCGTTTGGATTGTTGTATTTTCATTTTCGTTTGTTTCCATATATATTTTAATTTCTTCTCTAATTGCCTGGTTGACCCACTCATTCGTTAGTAGGGTGTTCTTTAACCTCCATGCTTTTGGAGGTTTTCCAGACTTTTTCCTGTGGTTGATTTCAAGCTTCATAGCATTGTGGTCTGAAAGTATGCATGGTATAATTTCAATTCTTGTAAACTTATGAAGGGCTGTTTTGTGACCCAGTATATGATCTATCTTGGAGAATGTTCCATGTGCACTCGAGAAGAAAGTATATTCTGTTGCTTTGGGGTGCAGAGTTCTAAATAGATCTGTCAAGTCCATCTGATCCAATGTATCATTCAGGGCCCTTGTTTCTTTATTGACTGTGTGTCTAGATGATCTATCCATTTCTGTAAGTGGGGTGTTAAAGTCCCCTGCAATGACCACATTCTTATCAATAAGGTTGCTTATGTTTATGAGTAATTGTTTTATATATCTGGGGGCTCAGGTATTTGGCGCATAGACATTTATAATAGTTAGCTCTTCCTGGTTGATAGACCCTGTGATTATTATATAATGCCCTTCTTCATCTCTTGTTACAGACTTTAATTTAAAGTCTAGTTTGTCTGATATAAGTATGGCTACTCCAGCTTTCTTTTGGCTTCCAGGAGCATGATAAATAGTTCTCCATCCCCTCACTCTCAATCTAAAGGTGTCCTCTCTTGTAGACAGCAAATAGATGGGTCTTGTTTTTTTATCCATTCTGATACCCTATGTCTTTTAGTTGGCGCATTTAATCCATTTACATTCAGTGTTATTATAGAAAGATATGGGTTTAGAGTCATTGTGATGTCTGTATGTTTTATGCTTGTAGTGATGTCTCTGGTACTTTGTCTCACAGGATCCCCCTTAGGATCTCTTGTAGGGCTGGTTTCGTGGTGACAAATTCCTTCAGTTTTTGTTTGTTTGGGAAGACCTTTATCTCTCCTTCTATTCTAAATGACAGACTTGCTGGATAAAGGATTCTCGGCTGCATATTTTTTCTGTTTAGCACACTGTAGATATCGTGCCAAGCCTTTCTGGCCTGCCAAGTTTCAAAGGAGAGATCAGTCACGAGTCTTATAGGTCTCCCTTTATATGTGAGGGCACGTTTATCCCTTGCTGCTTTCAGAATTCTCTCTTTATCCTTGTATTTTGCCAGTTTCACTATGATATGTCGTGCAGAAGATCGATTCAAGTTACGTCTGAAGGGAGCTCTCTGTGCCTCTTGGATTTCAATGCCTTTTTCCTTCCCCAGTTCAGGGAAGTTCTCAGCTATAATTTGTTCAAGTACCCCTTCAGCACCTTTCCCTCTCTCTTCCTCCTCTGGGATACCAATTATGCGTATATTATTTTTTTTTAGTGTATCACTTAGTTCTCTAATTTTCCCCTCATACTCCTGGATTTTTTTATCTCTCTTTCTTTCAGCTTCCTCTTTCTCCATAACTTTATCTTCTAGTTCACCTATTCTCTCCTCTGCCTCTTCAAGCCGAGCCATCGTGGTTTCCATTTTGTTTTGCATTTCGTTTAAAGTGTTTTTCAACTCCTCGTGACTGTTCCTTAGTCCCTCGATCTTTGTGGCAAGAGATTCTCTGCTGTCCTGTATACTGTTTTCAAGCCCAGCGATTAATTTTATGACTATTATTCTAAATTCACTTTCTGTTATATTATTTAAATCCTTTTTGATCAGTTCATTAGCTGTTGTTATTTCCTGGAGATTCTTCTGAGGGGAATTCTTCCGTTTGGTCATTTTGGAGAGTCCCTTGCGTGGTGAGGACCTGCAGTGCACTTCCCCTGTGCTGTGGTGTATAACTGGAGTTAGTGGGCGGGGCCGCAGTCCGACCCGATGTCTGCCCCCAGCCCACTGCTGGGGCCACAGTCAGACTGGTGTGTGCCTTCTCTTCTCCTCTCCTAGGGGCGGGATTCACTGTGGGGTGGCGTGTCCCGTCTGGGCTACTTGCACACTGCCAGGCTTGTGTTGCTGGGGATCTGGCGTATTAGCTGGGGTGGGTAGGCAAGGTGCACGGGGGGTGGAGGGGCAGGCTTAGCTCGCTTCTCCTTAGGTGATCGACTTCAGGAGGAGCCCTGTGGCAGCGGGAGGGAGTCAGATCCGCTGCCGGAGGTTTGGCTCCGCAGAAGCACAGAGTTGGGTGTTTGCGCGGAGCGAGCAAGTTCCCTGGCAGGAACTGGTTCCCTTTGGGATTTTGGCTGGGGGATGGGCGGGGGAGATGGCGCTGGCACCTTTGTTCCCCGCCAAGCTGAGCTCTGCCGTCCGGGGGCTCAGCAGCTCTCCCTCCCTTTGTCCTCCAGCCTTCCCGCTTTCCGCGCAGAGCTGTTAACTTATGACCTCCCAGACGCTAAGTCGCGCTTGCTGTCGGAACACAGTCTGTCCGGCCCCTCCACTTTTGCCAGCCCGACTCGGGGGCTCTGCTTGGCCGGCGAGCCGCCCCTCCGCCCCGGCTCCCTCCCGCCAGCCCGTGGAGCGCGCACCGCCTCGCCGCCCTTCCTACCCTCTTCCGTGGGCCTCTAGTCTGCGCTTGACTCCGGAGACTCCCTTCTGCTAATCCTCTGGCGGTTTTCTGGGTTCTTTAGGCAGGTGTAGGTGGAATCTAAGTGATCGGCAGGATGCGCTGTGAGCCCCACGTCCTCCTACGCCGCCATCTTCCGGAACCCCTCCAGACACAGTATTTTATACATAATGCATTATCTATGTACACCAATCTTCGATGCCCAGAAAGGATATATATCTTTTGAGATTTACCTGTTATGGTTTTAGTATTTCTACTGCAGCTGTTCAGTAGCTAGTTCTTTATGCCCTGGAGAGCTACCTTTGGGGTAGAAATTGTGGCCGAGAATTTGAAAATCGTAGCAAGATGGGTGGTAAAACCTTATGTAATATAATCACTCACATGTATTCATGCATGTCCTGTTACCTTTGCCATACTCTACTAGTTAGAAGTCATGGATCTTCCCCAAACTCAAAGGGAAGGGTTTACATAGGATTTTAATACCAGAAGACAAAAATTTGGGAGCCACCATAGAGTCTGCCTGCCTCATATTACTAATACTTTTTCTTCTTTTTAACAATTTTAATTATGTTAAGGCTTACATTGCTCTTTCTCTTTGGCCACCAGGAAGCCCAAAGCCAAAATTTTGACTCAGCTTTAGAAACTATATAAGGTCTAATAGTCTGTGTATCTGTAATATAAATACCAGCTTATACTGACCTTCCCTGTAGGTAGATGTCAGCTGTTGCCAGTGATTTATACATCTCTTCTCCATTTATTTTTAATAAATATGTTTCCATAATTCCTAAAATTCCTCTGGAGAATAAGACATTGAATCAATAATTGTACCATAAGGGCATTATTAAAAAGAATAGCTCAGCTTTGAAAAGTCATGAAGTCACAACGCCACATCAGCTTTTCTGGTTTTCTCCATTGGTACTGCAGAAATCCCATAGGTGAAAACACATTCCATCCCTCACCTTGATGTCACTACCGATGTCACTAATTATAGTATAAGTCATTCAATTCCGTTACTATACCTATTATGACCTTCACTTAATCAACAGTAATGTCCCTTTCCATTTCATTTTGTACGAGTTCTCTTCTAAAACCTATACTAAGACAAAAAAAAATGCAAGCAATATAATCACATCAGGGATTAAAATTAGGGAGAGAAGTATTCAGTTTACAATATGCATTCTGTAAATATGGGCACGACACAATGTAGTAGGGAGAAAATGACATGTTTTAGCAAAGCACTACTTTGAACTGACTTCTATGATACATGAAACATTTTAGAAGACTTTTCCTTAATTTTGACCAATATTAGTATATAATTTTTAAAAGAATTTTTGTGTTTACTTTATCAAGCATAGTTTTATCTCATGTTCTCTGTATTTTCTGTTCCAATCATAGGACTAAAACAACTAAGAATAATTAATATCTTTGAAGTCACCTATAATTTTTATGTCAGCTCTTTCAAGAAGTTTTTGTTTCCCGGTGAATAATAATTTCAGGCTGTGAGAAAATGAGAAACGTTTTAAAGTATGCATTTGGCTTGTATTTTTCTCACCTTTTTTTAAAAATAAATGCACTAACTCTTTTCTGGTATTAACTTTACTCACTCCTACAAATTAAATGATAGTCGATGTTCAGGGCAAGCTGTGGCTGTGTTGCTGATGGTGACTGCAATCTTCTCGGAGGACACTGCATTAATCCGTTATATGGGTTATTGCAATTCACTTTGCACAGATGCAGCTTTTCAAAAAAAAATTAAATTCTCTTCCTTTTGGCAAACTACATTTTCTTCATAGTCAACAACCCAGTTCCTATCACTATACCTTCCCAGTGTGACATAAGCACCCTGGGTGCTTTGTAACAGGGTAAGGCTGGCCCAATACTCAGCACTATGCACAGAATGTTCTTTAGAGCATCCCTGTGATTTCAAGAGGTAATAGTTATGTGCATGCTAAATCTAGAAGTCTTTTAAAGAGAAAAAAGGACACCGCAAAGCTGCCTCAGAGGGCTGGGGTGGTGTGGAGGGAAGGAGGGGTGGTCCACTATAAAGCCAGACATGTCCGCTTTGGAAAGTTAATCTCACTGCCTGCACTTCACATGGGACTATTTGTCAGCAGATTGCTTTCTGTTCATTATAACTCTCATATTCAGGAAGAAGGAGAATTGGCCAAACCAGTAATATAAATGCATTGTATGCTCTACCCTCCCTCTTTATGATTAATTCTACCAGTGGTACAAATTTGCATGAATGAATGTCAGTGTGTTTTCTGCCCTGAACATTTCCTGCTGGCTTCAGTTCAGCCCTGCTGACATTTATTACAAATAATAGCTAAATATTCCTGATTTAATAGCTGCAGTGGCCCCACATCTGAAGGTGATGTCTGTAATAAAAGCAGACAAGACGAGCTTATAACAAATACTAATCAGATTGTGTTTGCACACATAATGGATAAGCCTCACAGATATACCCACAAAATGTAATGGTTGTTTTTTAAATGCAGCTGCCAGAAGTCACAGTTCAAGAACATATTGGTCGCTTTATTTCTTTTTCATTTCCCTTCTTCCTCCATCTCCTTAAAGTACCAAAGGCCTCTGTGCACAATCAAGATTGAATATTATCCCCTTTTTTATCTGGAAAAATGGGACACTAAACACAGAAGACTGGCTGTGGTCTTTTATTCATCTTTTGTTGCTCCTTCTAAACAAAAGGCATTGTCCCCTGATAAATTCCATTTTCTGTCTCTTATTCAAAGGTAGTTTACACACTAGCTACAGTGATTCTCACACAATGCAGGGACTGGCAAAGATACAAATAACTTTCAAAGTTCTTTCAACCTGTTGACCCAGGTGTCCCTTCTGAAAGATATAAACTAGCCCTTCCACACCTCTCACAATTGATAAAGGAGACTATAAAACCCGAGATTACAAAAAGAAGACACACAGTGCCTACTAAAGGCAGGTTTAAAAAGCTTTTGGGAATAAAAGGTGCTTTTCTCTTTATCCTACCCAAACTTCACAAGCCTCCATATGAAAATTGAAGGAGGTCAAGTTAGCATTGTCTTTCCCTTGACATTTAAACACTTAGGAATTTGACTCACTTGGCATTAATTGTGAATAATTTTCTGAAAATACACCTTTTTCTATTTTTGCAGTTTTCTTTCTAGAGTAGACTGTGCAGAAAACTATAATGAGCAGGGACTACAGCCACCAGAGTTGTTTTTTTTTTTAATATTACAATGAGATATATTACCTGACTGGCAAATATTCCCTGCAGTGCATAAACTGACTATATCACACTTGGGAGCAAAAGTCTCAATCACAAATTGTTGCAAGAACTTACTGTAAGCTAAGAGTGGATATTTTTGTTGAAGGCCCAATATCACACCCTATTCTAGAGAGCGACCTTAGGATGTCCCCAAGTAATAGCTTCTAACTCCCGCCCTCCTCTGATTCCTCCAGCAGGTCCAGTGTTCAGTAAGGCAGTGAATATGGGTCTTGGGTCCACTGGTACTTCTCAAGCACCTCACTTCTACCACTATGCCCCTAGTGTCCCACAATGGTTCCATGTGAGTCAATAATCTGGAAAGTAGATCCAACAAAATGTTTATTATCTTGATATTCAGAAAATAAGTACAAATTGCCCACCGCATCATATTGAGCGGCATAGTCTCCCAATGGAATTTGTTGTTTCACTGTGATCTTCAAAAGAACTAGAAAATTAGGCAAAAAGTCTCCACATTGGTCAAGAATAGAGACTGTCCTCATTTTACACATGAGGACACTGAAGACCAGGGAGTTTAAGTGACTTGCCAAAAGTCACACAGTGAATTAAGGCAGAATTTGTACTGTAGTCTTTGTCTTACAAGGCTTTTTCCACTACACTATTCTCCATTTACCCCTAACTCACCTGTTTTTTTCCAATACATGAGAACCACTTTACTCAAGTCATCGTCCTGAGCTGCAAAGTTTGATAAATGGGTTTGCTGGATTCTCAATCTATTAAATCCATTTGGCCAAACATACGACCCATGTATTATTCTGTCTATCCAGGTCTTCCATTATTCCAAATGTGGCTACCCCATCACTTGATGGTGCCATTCATTTCTAATATATCATTTTTCCCTCTGGATGAGAAATCTTGTTTAGACTGACAAGGAAAGACTTCATATACATTTCTTCATTGCTAAGCATGACCCTTCCATGGCCAGCCTTTCGTAGCCAGGTATTCAGGCACAAAGTTGCTGTACTTTGTGTCTTTTCTCCCTACAGCATTATTTTCCTCCCTTTTTTGTCACAAACAATTATGTTCCTTCCAGAGGTCCAGTTCACATGCTTGGCACATTGTGTTCAGATCCCTCTGTCTCCCACCGTTTGCCTTCACATATGTTCAGCTTACCTAAATGTCCATTATGGTTCTGGGTCCATCCTCTATAAATCTCTTTTAGCATCTGTGTCCTTGTTATGCCCTGGTCTGGGAATACCATTTCTCTATCCCATTTTGGTTCTATTCTTAACACTGCCTCCTCTCTGAGCTTTTTCCTGAACATCAGGCAGCGATTTCTTCCTACTCTGAGTACCTGATGACCTTTTTGTCACTTCCAGCACTTATATACTGGCTTACCTGTATTACAGTTAACATGCACCAGGTGCCCTAGACCATGTCTTTTATAAATTATCCTTATACCACATAGCAACAGGACAGGGCCTTATTCTTCACTGGAAAAAATTATATATAGATAAATAGATAAATATTTATTATCCATAAGCCATAGCCATATATTTTAATCCTTAGCAAAAAAAAAAAAAAGTCTGCCATCATAAAAACGATACATCTTTGCAACTCTATGTCAAAACTAAAATGAAGCATATGCTACTTCAATGTTCTAAGAGCTATTTGAAAACTGAAGAGAAAGCAAAATGAATTTTATAATCTAGCATAGTGTATCTAGCAGAGGCTGTATGCCTGAGACCAGAAGGTTAAATGAGGGAAGCAGGAATCATAGGCAGGCAATCAATCTAAGGACTGACCCACCTTGGAGGGAGGGTGGGGGAGCTCATAGTCTGAGTCTCAAAGCCCAAGAACCAGGAGCTGATGTCCAATATCCAAGGGCAGGAGAAGATGGATGTCTCAGCTCAAAGAGAGAAAGTGAATCCACTTTTCCTCTGCCTTTTTGTTCTATTTAGGCCCTCAATGGATTAGATAATAAATACCCACCCACACTAGGGAGAGCAAACTGCTTTACTCAGTGTACTGGTTCAAATGCTAATCTCTTCCACGAACACCCTCACAGACACCCTCAGAAATAATATTTTACCAGCTATCTGGGCAATCTTTAGCCCAGTCAAGATGACACATAAAATTAACCACCACAGAAGGCAAGTATTCAAATGTTTCAAAGTCTAGCATCTATAACCACGGTCAGAATTCTAGAAAAATTCTAAAGAACTGAGAATATTCCAACAAAAGTATAAAAAAAATTCCACTGAGGCAATTCCTGAAGTCTAGATAAAGGCAACTATAACCTAGAACCAGACATTAAATTTTGATAGGCAAATGGTAAAGAAAGAGGAAAGAGCACCGCCACTGAACAAAAAGAAAAATGTGTCAACAAGGGCTCAGAAGCAAGTCGTGTTGGAGTCTGGCTCTACTCTCAGAGAGTATTTTTCTTCGTTGCTACAATGCAGGAAGTCTGGTGGTCTAGAAGAACCTCTGTAGAGTCAGTCATGCTTGCATTTAGCCAACAAAAACACTACTAATTTGCATCTAAAAAATGAACACAGGTTTTTAAGAGGCAACCCACCTTACTATGAGACAATCACCCAAAGCCACGTTCTCAAACTGTAATGTGCACATAAATTACCTGAGGATCTCATTAAATTGTATTTTCTGATTCAGTAGGTCAGAGATGAGTCTGGAATTCTGCATTTTTCACCAGCATCCATGGTTCATACTGAGTCACACTTTGAGTAAGGAAGACATACACAGTAGCTAAACTGGAGCCCAAAATATACAAAGAACATATTTTAAAATCACAACCTAATGCTTCAATAGTGTATATACATAACTTATACATAGACTGTATACTTCGTTATACTATCTGTAATAACATGTTATACTATTTCAGACCTCTGAATATATGTTATTATATTCCCTTGCCAACATTTAACAAAAATTTTGAAGCACTTGTTTTCCATATTTATCTCTTGCCTCTGTCTGCTTATATTCTTTTTAATAGGTTCCAAATGAGAAATGTTCACTTCACAGATTTTAATTACCTGAAATCCTTTTTTCCTTATTGATTACCAAGAGCAAAGTAGCTTTTTGCGTTAACCTTTCAAAATGTCCAATTTAATTTATGAATACAATATTTTTTCAACTCAGTGTGTATAGATGATGCATACCGTTTCATACTGCTGTTATAAAAAGACTGTTTTAATTACCCCACAGAAATGTGCCTGGTATGGAGAATTGTGAGAGCTCATGAACAGAACTGCCCAACAATTTATTGGAAGAGCACCCAGCATCCACAGAGCAATGGTATTCGTGGTAGATAAAGCATGCACTCAACTGCGGGGGAAATTTGATTTGACATCACATTAGGATTAAATCAGTTATGAAATATTCCATAATGGCTGCCTTTATTTTGTATTTTTGAAAACAAAAGCCTGATTTTCTGGATTCCTGCTAACGGACTAAACATTGACATAAAGCCTAGAGACATCACAGTAGGAAGAAGGGGGCTGCTAGTGATGAGGTCATCCCGAGGCATTTGAATCCGGGGCTCCCATTATTCCAAATGTGGTAGCTATTCTGGGAAGCTTCAAGGTCACAGAACCAACACTGCTTGATTGCATTCACTTCTCTGATGCCTTCAGCAAGTGTTGCTCTTTTTTACATTTTCTGGGCTTTGAAATTCACATAGCAACTTTATCCCCCCTCAACCCAATCAGAAGGCTTTCATGCAAGCCATTCTGCAAAACACAAAATCAGGGGGAAAAGAAGCTAAATCAAACTCAAATAAAAAGCAGTGATAGAAGGCTTCAACAAAGTCCACACAGGGAATCAAACCTGCTTTTAAACAAAAATATTGACATAGCAATTTAAAATAAATACCAGTTTCATATGCTGAACATTTTATTATTGGCTCACAGGACTGCAAATGTAAGGAACACATTCTTCTCTGAAACATTGCCAAAGGCAAACCTCTTAAAAACCAAACATTGTGACATGTTCTTAAGCAGCTTGCCATCATGTCGATGGTTGCATTTGGTATAACATAACGCCTGCATGTTCATTAAGCCCACATTTTGCAATTAAGGTACATATGTTTTGCTTCTCCAAATGTCTGAAAGCCAGGTGGAACGAGTCAATCGCTCTGGTGACATTGAGCATTTCTACAACAATGCTGAATTCTAGCTCAGTATTTTGCATAGTCTGCCGATTATACAGAAAACAGAATTGCCGATATGTCCTTTTGTGTAAAGCTGTAAATGCTCAGAAGATCTTCGCAAATACTGGCTATGTTGCTGCTAAGGTACACGAAGCAGATGTCTACAATTACCCTGTTAAAAAGTTTCATTGTAAAAGACCCTTCAAATAAAGCACTGCTGCTGGCGATTGTACATTAATTGGCTTCATTCCTCTCTGAAAGTCTAGCAGAGCGTGGTCCTCTGATTTGATGCCACCCAACGCATACTGTATGCTGAAAATATTGAGAGTCCTGGTTCTTTCTTTGCCTTTTAATCTTTAAGTAACGTGCCTATAAAGTAAGTGTAGTGATTCTTTCCTGACACTCAATATTTCTTCAAAGTTTTAAAAAGCAAAATAAACATGGATTTCATTACAATTGGGACCGATAATACCTAAGGATAAGAGGCAAACGCAGAGTAAAGACGCTGACCTGAAGTTAAAATGGTTAAGTTTCATTCAGTTCATTGGAACCTTGAAATGGTGAGCACTTGGGCAACTGAAAAGTTAGGTGTCAAGAAGCAAACAAAATATGGCTTTCACAAATAAATCCCACCAAGGCTAGAGTTGTGTGACCTCCCCAATTTACCTCTCTAGGTAGAGCACCTTATAACTCTCATCTCGATGTCAGGAAGAGCTAATTAGCTGAAAGCTACATCTGGGGTGAAAGGGCAATGGGAAGGCACAACAAGGATTGCTTCGAAATTGCTCTCACTGTGTGTCTACTGGAGAGGGGTTCGGGAAGATTGCTTAAAGTGCAAAAGCCCTTTCTGATATTTCTGACAGTTAAAGTGCCCTAAATTGGAATGCACTCCTATATAACAGAATATGGAAGAAAATCATTGCTGGAGAGTGTTGATGGTTATGGGAAGGTTAGGCTTTGCTGTAAAAGCCCATGCAACTTGGTGAGTTGTTTTTTTTTTTTTTTAACAACTTTGAAAATATCAGATAAACATGACCTATGACGTTTTTCAGGTTTAACCACTCACTACTCGCTCTTACCCAGTCTCCCACATTTAACCATCCCCAGCTCAGCACAATCTTCCACTGTTTCTCTTTTAATAATTTCATAAAAGATTTAGGGTCACCCGGCAATTTCTGATTTACTCTAGACAGAAGAAAGGGCAGGAATAGAGACGGAGAGCTGTGAACATTCCTAAGGAACTTAGAAATTACCTCCCAGAACAGCAGCATCAAAAGAGCACTGGAATAGGAGCCTGAGGATCCTTCAGTCACAAACAGTGTGCATCCTGAACAAAATATTTAATCTTTCTTTGATTTAATTTCCGCATATGTAAAAGGCAGAGGCTTGTCAACATCCCTACAAGATTCCCACTTCTGCATTTCCTTCAGTGTTCTTAAATACCAGCATTCTCTTCTTCCCTCTGTACTGGCTTATCATGGACAAAATATTTTGGGTTTAATTACCTATATTTCCCTAAGGTACACTTTATTCAGAAATTTTCATCTATGAGCATATCGATAATACTCCGTGAAAAAACAATTTTGGAGTTTCAATAAATCTAAAAAATAAACAGTGACAAGAAAGGGGTATTTGCAACTGTTGAAAGAATCTCAGATACAAGATGGGAGTCTCCATTAACATGAAATCTTCAAAGATGGTCAAAATCTGGGAACACTCTGAAAGAGCTAAGGAGAATATCCAAGTGATTCAACTATGACTCCAGAGAATTCATAGCAGAACCACATGAGTGAGGTCCTAATTCATGCTAAGACCTCTTAACCTATATCTCAAATAAACATCATAAGAGAATATGCAGAGATTAAAATAAACCAAATACTGAGAGCCTAGTGGGTAGAAAGCACTGTCAAAGATGCTGAAACAGAGATGAACATGGTGGGGACCTGTCCAGAAGGAGATGACAGCTTTGTAAAAAAAGAACAACAACACGGGGCGCCTGGGTGGCTCAGTCAGTTAAGCGTCCAACTTCACCTCAGGTTATGATCTCACGGTTTATGGGTTTGCACCCCACACGGGGCTCTGTGATGACAGTTCTGAGCCTGGAGTCTGCTTCAGATTCTATGTTCCCCCCCTCTTTCTGCCACTAGCATGTGTGCTCTCTCTCTCTCTCTCAAAAATAAATATTTTGTAAGAAATACAACAACAAAACACCCTCAAGCCCTTGAGCTACTTGCAGACCATAGACACCTTGAGGCAATTAGTTGGAAATTACAGTGATGTGAGCAAAATAAACTCAGTTGATCAAATCAGCTTACTAAAAGGACTAAATCGGTTAGTCTAAGTGGAAAACCATAAACTCAGTCCAGACTAAAATCAAACAATTTGGCCAGGGTGTGAAAGCAAACCACTGTTCGGTTAATTTAACAGACATTTCACTTTGAACCAGGTGTTTGGCTGACACTAAGCTTCATCTAGAAAGTGGGCTCTGGCTTGTTTCATTGTATTTATTCTAAAATAATTAGAGCAAGATGAGATAATGGGAAAACAAAAGAAAAACAAATGATCAAGATGAATATAGAAATCACATCGAACATAAAGAAAAAGAAAGAAGAGGAAAAGAAAATGAGAAAATTGAATTAGATGATTTCTAAACATCCTTTTTCAGCTCCTTTATTTATTTTGAGAGAGACAGAGAGAGACAGAGCATGCAAGGGCCGAGGAACAGAGAAAGAGGGAGACAGAGAATCCCAAGCAGGCTCCACACTGTCAGTGCAAAGTCCCACATGAGGCTCGAACCCATGAACCATGAGATCATGACCTGAGCCAAAATCAAAAGTTGGACACTTAGGCCACTGAGGCGCCCCTGTCCTTTTTCAGGAAAAAAAAAAAAAAAAAAAAAAAAAATCCCTTCATTATATATCAAGTTTAGAAATTAAAGAAAAGGGGCACCTGGGTGGCTCAGTCAGTTAAGCATCCGACTTTGGCTCAGGTCATGATCTCAGGGTTTGTGAGTTCGAGCCCCGCGTCAGGCTCTGTGCTGACAGCTTGGAACCTGGTCTGTTTCTGATTCTGTGTCCTTCCCTCTCTGCCCCTCCCCCACTTGTGCTCTGTCTCTCTCTATCAAAAATAAATAAATGTAAAAAAGAAAAAATAAATAAATTAAAGAAAATAAGTCCAGGCCACTCAAACATCACAGATAACTCCAGGATTATACATAGAATAATGTATTTCAGACTACATTTATTCAAAGTCCTATTTAAATTATTTCTATTCAAAAATTGTAAGAACTTAAGTGCCAAATTCAGTGCCGGTTTTGAAGAATGAATTAAAACACACTTAATAGTTACATGAAGAACACACACTTATAAACTGATACTTCTTTCTTCTGATCATTTACATTTGCTAGCACCAAAAACATTCAAAACATAATGGTATTTTTCATCCAGTTATTCCAGTACTTTATTTGAAAAAGAGATTAAATTATATCACACCCATATGCTTGACCCAAAATTTCCAATTTCTTTTACATGGCATGTTGGGGGTGGAGGGCAGAGAAGGATTGCTCTAAGAAATACAAACTGAAGAAGGCCCCACGTTGAAAATTGAATTATCTCTAAATATCTCTAGTTTTCCTTATATCTCATCCTTATATTTCTTTTAACATAGACAGCATCACTGATTTCTAGAAGTTTCTATAGTAGTTTGAAAAGATTGTAGCTGAAATGCTTCATTTCCTGGATGGTAAAACAGTACTTCCTGTAGGTTTTTATGAACCTACCAGTGGGAAAAACCAGTGGGAAAAACTGCAAAATTATTTTGAAATTAAATGGCAATCTATAAAAAAATTATATTCATTATGCTAACTTGAGTTTTCCATGGCAAAATAATACTATTTCAATATGCGGCTTATATAGACTTATCATGTCGCACTTAGCACACAATGTAAAAATATTATGACTAATATATAAATCCCTAGGAGAAATGGTTATGAAACATATTCAGATTCTCCAAAAACATACACTAAAAATAGTATTTTAATATCTTACATATAAAATCTTATCATCGCCTTTATTGCAAAGACTGCACATAACATACTAGGCATTCCCAATCACTGAATTTTAGAACTGAAAATATCTCATACACTGTATAGTGCAGGATAGCAAAGATACAGTGCATACTTTCTGCCATTCATCTTTTCTAAACCCAGGGCAGACAGCACCAATCAATTTCAACTTTCTCTTTCGCAGAGGCTAGGTGTGGTCTCCAAAGCTTATCCACACAGCGCTCCAGGCTGCCTTTACCAACAGATCACAGTTGGAACAGCAGATGAAATATATTTGCTAACTCTACTCCAGTCCAGCATCCTCAATGTACAAAAAACAAAAAACAAAACAAAACAAACAAAAAAACAAACAACAACAACAAAAAACAACTAAAGTAATGAGAACATAAGTAATTCCCCATTCTGCTATTCCATTAGTTTTGCAGTAGAGCTAAGATTAAAACAGATTTTGAGCTTTTATAGCTATATCTTGTTGCCTTAGAGAATTTTTTAATAGTAAGAGACAGGAGGTTTGAAATTAGAATATTTTTAATTTAAAAATCCCATTGCCTTATTTTCATCGCTTTGCAGCTGCTGATTTTCATATACATAATGTGTTGTTATTTTTTCTGCTGCCTCTCTTTGTAAGCCAGAAACACTTCTTAAGAAAAGAACATTAGTCCCTCATCTTTTTAAAAAATATGTATTATTGAAGAAGTTACAGTTTGTGACAAATAGACTTGAAGAATTCATGGGGCCAGTCAGTCCTAGAAATTGTTTCTTCTACCTAGCACATCTCATGTTATCCACCCCCACATGAGGATATCCTAATGGTTTACCCTGATGCCTAACAAAGTCTATCACCCATCTTAATGCTGCATGAATCATTTCATCACCACTCAGACAGAGCTAGAATTCCCTTCCCAAGAGTTTGGTTTGGTGCTAACCAGCTGACATGTGGACTCTGGCCTCCATTCTCTTCTCACAACATGTCCTTCTCCCGCCTTCTCATACTGCTACACAAACATGTTACAACTCCAGCCCTTACAATTTTAATCAAAATAAGAAGTATGTTTGTTTCTGTTACCATCCAGTCATCCATCCATTCAGTAAATATTTACTTAGTACCTATTAGGTGACAGGTGTTGTTCTAGGTGCTAGGAGTCAGTAGACAATAAATTAAAGATGCTGGCTCAGTAAGTTTACATTCTTATTTAAACTTTAGCAAGTAAATATACAGTATGTCAGATATTGCTTAAGGCAGAGGAGTAAAAGGAAGATCAGAGACTATAGGAAGTGACTGGGGAGACTCACTCTTCTATGAAGGCTGGCCAGGGAAGAATTACTAAAAATCCAGTATGATCAGGGGCCTTGAGAAAGTTGAATAAATAAATAAAACCAAGCTGTTTATATGTGGGTAAAGAAATCCTTGGCACAGAGATAGTATTTAAAGCCACAAGAATGAAAACAACAATGAGAAATTGCACTCCAAATTTTAAAGGCCGGAAGAAGAGACTAAGAAGGTTATCTCTAGTGATGTAGGAAACCAGGATAAAGGGGCATCCTAGAAATCAGTTACAGTATTTTAGGAGTGAGGAAGTGTTTAACTGTGTAAAATGATACTGAGAGGCTGAGTAAGACAAGGTGATAATTGACCATCCCATTTAGCCACATAAAAGATGTGGTTTTATGTACTCAGATGTACTTTATGAGAGTGGTTTCAAGGTCATCATCGTGGGCCAAAAAGTATACAGTATGTATACAACAGCCTTTTCTTGTAGTTTTACGCAAAAGAATCAATAAATGGAGAGAAGGGAATTTGGGGGTTTCATTATTATTGTTATTTTTTTAAAGATAGGAGAAAGCTCATATGTTTATTCATTGGAATACTCTGGTAAAAAGCAAGAAATGATAAGGAAAAGATTTGTTAGAACAACACCCTTGACTAGGCCAGAGAGGATAGGGTCTTATGAATAAGTTGTAGGGGTGGCAGGGAGATAGAGGGGGCTGCCACAACTAGATACATTTCATCCATAGTGCAAGATGAAAGGTGGAGTTTCTGTGTACACATGTAGGGTGTTGAATGATGTGATGATAGGACAATAAAGAATTTCTCTCCTGATTACTTCTGTGAAATGAGAAATAAAGTTATAGTTTAATAAAATGAGAAGGAAAGAAGTGTTGACGGTTGAGGAGAAAAAAAAGATTCTCTCTCCCCTCTATTAAACAACCTGAACCAATCATCCTCTTGCCCACATTAACAGAAAAGCATAGAGAACTGTCTATTCTTTGCTAATTATCCACTCCACTGCTCTCTCACATAATCAAGAGTTGACTATAAGTTCCAGAAAGACTGACATAGGGTTGGCTTATTACTTTCACCTTGAAGGTGGTTTCAAAAATCACTCAGCTCACAAACATATTATATACTCTCTATCCCTCCCCAACCCCAACCACTTCCTAATTATAACCACATCATTTTAGCACTTTCTCTGACTTTACTCAGGACATACACAACCTTCTAAAACAGAGTTCCTCACACATGCATCTGCTTGGGAATCAAGAGGAGAGGAAACCTATTCACTGTCCTTTAGCCCTTCCAACTCATTTTCATTAAACTTCATCTTTATCTCTTTAGTCCCTTAATCCCTACGTATTTTAAGTTGTGGTCTGAGAACTATGCCCTAGAACTTCAAAGACTGGAAATCTACTAGAAAATGTAAGTAATATTGTAACATAAAACCTAGAGTAATAAAATGAGTAACTGGCATGTCCATGGTATCTTACTGAGACACAAACGCAAAGTGCTTCACATCCATGACTGTTCCCAACACGTAAGCGAAGCATGTTTCTGTTTATCTGGGGGAGCGGACTCAAAGCAAAAGGACTGAGGGAGCCGTCCTGGGATGTCTCTGGAACCTCTAAATTTTTTTTAATGTTTATTTACTTTTGAGGGAGAAAGAGGCAGAGTGCAAGGGGAGGGGAAGAAAGAGAGGGAGTCACAAAATCTGAAGCAGGCTCCAGGCTCTGAGCTGTAAGCACAGAGCCCGATGTGGGTCTCGAACCCAGAAACTGTGAGATCATGACCTGAGCCCAAGTCAGACGCTTAACGGAATGAGCCACCCAGGCGCCCCTGTTTCTGGAACCTCTAAACTCATCTTCTCCAACAGATAAAATATTTGACCTAGATGTTAGGGGAAGCCTTTTTGGACCAGTGCATTCCAAGAGTAGAAATCTATTGGAGTAGAAAGTCACATTGCTTAAGGTAAGATAGTCACCTCCCAGAGAAGAATAAGAAAAAATAATTCTGCTGACTTCGACTGCAGACTGAAAGCTAGGACTGGAAGATCTTAGAGACTCAGAGGGTTCTCTTTCCCTAACCTCTCCTAGGAAGAGCCTTACATATCTGTGATTTATTTGGCATTCATTACTGTGAATAACTCAGCCTGATTGCCTAAAACCTAGTTGACAATTATTCAAGGTGTAAGAGAGAGTATTCAGAGGATGGCAGAGGGGAGAGCAAAGGGCATTCTAGGCCAGAGTTGGCAGGGGTTGTGATCTCTGGTGGCAGGATTTGAGGGACTATAGAAAGAGATGCAAAGAGGAAAAGGAAATACAAGTAAAAGGAAACAGAAATGGGATAAGAGGAGCCACAAGTAAACAAAAGGAATGTGATATTGCAATAACATGGAAAAAATTAGCTTAGATCTGCCCCTTTTAGACATTAAATGACAAAATCAATGTCCAATTAATTCCATAACTAAAAGGAAAACAATATTTTTTTCAGTATCTCTGTAGGCATCATATTTGAACCTTAAAATAATACGTTAAATCATCCAAAAAAGATTAACCAAGTAAACTTAAAGGAAATGTAAAATTTCTAACATCAGAAAACAGCATACAATAAAAATGCAAATAACTTTCTTTCATATCCTTCTCTCCTTCCTTTCTTTTCCTGCAAAATTCAGTCCAAAAATAACTGACGGGGCCCATCAATGTAGGTGCAGATGGTCCGCTGAACCAGTGAGAAGCTGCAGCATTCAGCTTCCTCTAGGAAGCAGGAAGAGAGCGAGAACAGATGAACAGCCTAGCATAGTTGTCTGAGCTCAAGCAGGAGAAGGTCATGTCCATGTGAGGGAGAAGTCTGGCACATGATGTTAAAGGCCGAATAAAGCTAGGAAGACATCCAGAGGGATGGAAGAGGAAAGTGGTAAGCTAGGAGATTGGTTGCAGACAGATTGATGAAATAAGCAAATAAGTAGAGGATAAAGGGAGTGAGTCAGGTTACTCAGGGTGGAAAAGGGCTGACAAATAGAGGGGAAAAAAAGATACAGCTGGAATGATGTGGGGTTGGAATTAAATATATCAATGTGAGCTCACTTATTTCATAATAAACATGCAGACATAAATACAGATGGAATGTGTGTGTGTATTACCTACCTCTGTCCACTGAGACCGCCTGTGAGCAGTGACACCCCAATGAGCACACTGAGACCCCAGTCTTGTTTTCTGAAGTGACTAGGAAATGAAAGCTGAGATGTCTATAGTGATTGTTTAGGATGTTAAATATTTCTCAAGTATTCTTTAATAAGCCTCCAATACTCTTATAACAATAACCAATAGTTAAAAGAAGATAAGAAAGAAGGGAGGTGAAGGTTCTCTGACCTGTTCTTGGGACTATATCCCTTTCACAGTCCTCTGTCCTCGCTCTCCTTGCTGAGCTACAAAGCAAAAATACCCCACTTTTTAGCTTGCTCTGGAGCCAGGTGCAGCCATATGTCAGAGTTCAGGCCATAAGAAATGGACAGAAGTCCCCAGAATTTTCCAATATGAACATAAAGCCTACTAGGAACTAGCCTACTAGTTCTTTTGCTCTCTGCCTTCTTCCTGCCTGAATAACATATTCCCTCCCTGTAGGTTCAGCAGCCATCCTGTGACCCTGAGTCAGAAAGCATAAGGACAAAGACCTACATGCTAAAAGAGAGGAAAGTGCAAAAATGGAAAGCAACCAGGTCCCTTGTAACCATCCTGAACTGCTACTCCAGCTCTGGACTTTCACCCCTGAATTTGTTTCATGAAACCAATAAACCATCATGGGTTTAAATTGTTATTCACAGCAGAATGCATTCCTAACTGATGCGTATATTTAAATAAAGAGTGAGGAGGAGTGACAGAAAGAAAAAGGTACTTACACTGTGTACAAACAAAAGATATGGGCCAAGGTATCAATGACCTTTATGACTGGGCTTCAATAGAACAATAGTGATGGTCATTCTAGGATTTAAAACATACCACATGTCTACTAACAAAAAATGCACCATTTTCTAAAAACTATATATATATATATATATATATATATATATACACATATATATATATATATACACACACACATATATATACATAATACATGTGTATATATATACATAATAAATGTATATGTATATATATACATAATATATATATATATATATATTCTACATTCTAACTCTATAGATTCCAAAATCTAATATAACTCTATATTCCTGAGACTGTGAAGTATACTAGCAAGCATTATTAATCTAGCCTTGTCCATTGCTTCCCAAATCTTTCTGGATTGAAAGGAAGCCAGGACAGGCTGGAATATATGGTACTTGAACCCAGAAGTGGTAATGGAGCAAATACATGAGAAAAGTTTCATCCTTTGATTGGGGCATAACCCAAAATGACTTCTTGTGAGCAGTATTTTATTGAAGTCTTATGTATTAGCTAAACATATATATATATATATATATATATATATATATATATATATATATATATATATGTCAACACATAGTCTGAGAGAAGATACTATTAATTTAGATATTTGGCAAAGGGCTAATATCAGCATATATAATGAACCTCTAAGAATCACTGAGAAAAAAAAATAAAAACAGAAAAGATCCAACTAAAAAGTGGACAAGAATGAACACTTAACCAAAGAGAATATCTAAATGACAAAAAATATGAAAATTTGCATTAGGGAAATGCAAATTAAAAATCACAATCAAGTATTACTGCATACCTATTAGAATGACTAAAATTAAAATGATGGAAAATTTTATCAAGGAATTTAGAACAACCAGAACTCTAAATCCTGCTAGTGTGAGTATAAATTGCACAACCACTTTGGAAAACTATCTTTTAAAGCCAAACATGTACAAATGTATCACCTGGCAACTTGGCTCTTTGCAATGCACACACATGTCCCTGAAAAGACAGAATTGTATGTCATATCACATCTATCTGTATTAATCAAAAACTGTAAACTACTCAAATGCCCATCAAGAGCAGATTGTATAAACAAAATGTGGTATATTCACACAGTGACTACTATACAGCCAAGAGAATGAATAGTCTCCAACTATACAGAAAATGTTGATGACTCTCCCATAACGATGAGTGAAAGAAGCCAGACACACACAAAAGAACACACACACTGTATGGTTCCATGACTCTAACATTCAAAACAGGTAAAACAAGTTTGTGTTTTTAGAAGTCAGGAGAGCATGCTTACTCTTGGTCAAAGGAGGTAGACACCAAGAAAGTACACACAGGGGTTCAGGGTGCTTGTAATGTTCTGATTCTTGATGGGATATTGGCTGTTATCAGTGAAAATTTACCATCTCTACACATATATGTTCACTTTTCTCTATGTGTAGCATACTTCAAAAATAGATATAAAAGTTAAAATGCATATAGACTTTGCATGTGTCTTTCTAATGTATCCATGTTTAATATTTTTAATTTTTTTTCCTTGGGGTAATCAAGAAAAAAATTGGTATTACAGAAAGAACAGTTTTATATATCAGCCTCTGTACCACTTAGCATCAACAATATATTCCCGGTGATGTCTGTTTCCCAGTATGAGAAGCATGAATGATCATATTCCCTGCCATAAGATCAAACACCATTTAGTACAGCACACACTCTATTCTCTTCAGCCTTATTTTTGGTTACACTTCCAGTCAATATTATATCCATGTCAAAATACTTGATAATTGCCATATATGCTCCATTCTGTCATTTCCCCAAATCTTTGCTTATCTCCACTATCTGGAACCTAAAACAGAAGGATTACTCAATAACAATATTTATTAAAATAATAAATAAGAACTTGGTGTTCAAGTTGATTATCAGCATTGACAACTACTCTATATAATAATCCCTCACTTGTCACAGATGTTCTTGGGGGCCACTCCCTATGGGGATCTGGCACACCAAAAACTCTAGACATTTTTCTGCAACAATCAGAAAGTATGAACCATGCCTTACTGCATCATGCTTTCACATGTCAGTAGTTAGTGTCACACTTTGATAAACTAAGACAGATGTAGCTTAGTAGACTGCTTCCCAGCCATCACCCATACATTCTATATCCTCCCTCAAACTTTTACACCCCACACAGACACACCAAATGTATTTGTTTTATGTTAAAAAAAAAAGTGACTCAGTGGATATAAAGGCAGAATAGCTTACTGGTAAAGTATGCACTTTGGGGTCAGACAGCTCTGAGATCACACACTGGTTCTGCCTTTCTACCCCCAGAACAAATTCTTTGAATTTGGGAATTTTTTTCTTTTGCTCACACTGCTATATTGCCAGCACCTAGACCAGGTCTTGGCACATGATTGGCACTTAGTGATCATTTGCTGAGTGAATATATCAGTTTGGCAGCATCAAACATTAACAGTCACACCTCTCTTCCATACATAAAAACACTTGACGTCCACAGACCAGTGATGCTAAAGTTGCTATGCAATTTAGACCCCCTTATAAAGAAAGAACATGTGGGAAAATATATAGCCCTGTGTCACCAACAAAATTGAATGCAAATGGTAGTCACAAATTTCTATACACTGTAAAATATCCAAATTAAAAAAGGAAGAACTATGCAATAAATTATGCAATCTGGTTTTCAGAATAACCTTGCCAAATTTGCTAAAACTAAAACAACAAGGGTTATATTTTTCTTCACCAAAAACCTTCTCACTTGGAGAGAATAATGAACAAATTGAAATTAATTAAAGTATTTATCTAGTCATGGACATGCAGAGAGATGACAAGACTGTTGGGCTTGGAGTCAGATGGACCTAAATTTTAATCCAGCTCTGGCACTTATTAGTTGTATGAATGACCTTGGAAAAGTTTTACCTGCAAAAAAAAGAAAATTATATATCCCATGTGGTTTTTACAAGGAATAAAAAAGATAATGCGTTAAACTTTTAGTACACAAGCTAGCACAGACCAAGTTCTTAACAAATGTTAGATCTTGCTATTTGAGTGTCTTGTAAATATTATGTTGGAGTTTTCACTTATTTCAATTTTTTAAAATATTTTTAGAGAAAATTCAGCAGCATCCACACTTGTGAGAGTTTCTGAATCTGTTGATATGAAAAAAAAATCAAAAGCTTATTTCACTCATGGGGTCAAACTTGCATATGAGATCATCATCCAATCTTTATCTATTATGTTGAGTAAAATTATTTTCCCAAAGTGATCCACCTTTAATCCAGTCATAAAGAGCTAGCTGTTCCCAATTTTAATTGACAAATCTAATTACTGTGATGAGTTTATTTATAGTCACTATTCAATATCTATTGATAGTTTCTTGACCTTGAAGAATATCATCCAATTAACATGGCAATATGTGTTAATGGGTTTTTTAAATTACTTCACACTGGATAAAAGGTAAAAAGAAAAAGGAAAATTCATTTTCAGAAAGGAATCACAATTTATGAAAATGTGACATATATATATATATATATGTATATATATATATATATATATATCACAGAATATGCAACACTAAGGGTTTCCATTGCATGCATTTGATATTATAGTAGGGGAGAAGTGACTTTATTGATTGGTGGTGCATGGGCATTCTTTCAGGGACTCAGTCCTTAAATTCAGGCAACAAAATGTCTACTCAGCTCCCAGGAGAGAGTTTGGGGTTTGTTTTGTTCTATTTAGAATTTGTTAAATGTTACTTCATTCCTTCAGAATATAAAGTTGGTAGGTGATTGATTAATAAAAATCACCAACAGCCTGAAATACGTGGGAGACAGGGAACCATTCTTAGAAAACTGAAGGGGAATGATCACAGTCATCCCAGTAGCTCCTGGAGAGGGAGTAGAAACCATTCAGTTGCTGCTATCTCCCCTGCCCAGTCTTTTCCCATTCTCCATATTTACTTCACACTGTGTATTGGGCACCATTTTAGTCACAGACTAGGAATCACAGATCATCAGACCTAGGAACTTTAGATATTATTCACCCAGTCCATCACTTACAGGAAAAATGCTGAGAAGGTGAGAGGTAAGATGACTTATCCTTGGTCAAGTGATTCATACTTTTGTTCCCTTCTCTATCTCCTTCTATTATTCCATAAGCCTCTCCAAAGCAGGGACCTCGTATTAGGGCGTGACATGTACTGAAGCATGTACCTCCCATATTCATATGTTGAAGTCCTAACCTTAGGATGTGACTGCATATGGCGATAGAGACTGTAAGAGGGAATTAAGGTTAAATGAGGTTATAATGTTGGGGCTCTAATCCAATATGACTGGTATGCTTATCAACAAAGGAAGAGACACCAGGGATGAATGTCCACAGAGGAAAGACCATGAGAGGACACAGCAAGAAGACAGCTGTCTGCAAGCCAAGGAGAAAGGCCCAAGCACAAGCCAAACCAGCCAACACTTTGATCTCCAATTTCTAACCTCCAGCATGTTGAGAAAATAAATTTCTGTTAAAACAACCTGTTTTAACACCTCTCAGACTAATAGAAGGAGTTTGTGTCCTAGCACCTGGGACAGTAACTATTAGGGCAGCACACATGTTCAAGTTACAAAGAAAGGAAGGGACAGATGAAGGAGAGAAGAAAGGAAGGGAGTCCCTTACAGATGGAAATGAGTGTCCACAGAATAAAACCTCAAAATATCTAGGCCCTTTCCACTGCAGCAAATGCTATGACACTTCCGAATTCTAAAACCTGGTTAGCACTTGCTTTTGTGTGTGCTTTGCATATACTTTTAACCTTTAACATTTATTTATTATGCATCTGCAAAACAGTAATTTTATTGTCCATGGGTCCCAAATGCACATGTTTGAAATCAGCAGTTATATCTGAAGAGAGAAAAATAGACTTACCACCTGTGAAATTCCTATTTTGCTTCAAGCAGTTTATTAAGAAAAATTTTATGTATCGAACAGAAGTAGCTCAGCCAGGCTACATCTTAAAAATTTACACAGTTACTACAAATTATTTTGCTCTGATATCTAATCTTTTAAAGATAGGGATGGACAGGAGTGAGGGAGAGATTTAAGTATTTGCTTTTTGTTTGGAAGTGATATTTTCTTTTAAGACAGAATACGTAAGGGAGGAAATTGTGCCACTAGAGTTTAAAAAATACTCATTTTCTTGGCATAAGATAATTGAAATGGATGACTGCATTGAGAACTACCTCTAGTACAGTGAAGTGTAGCAAACTGATGCTCAGTGAGCCTCACTGTGCATGAAGATGCTGCAGTCAAATGCACTCAAGGACAGCTCTGAAATTGTTCTTTATTTTATTATTCTGAAAGATGCCAGGTAATAACCTATTCAAAACGATATTTTTTAAAACTATTTTTTCCAACTGGAATACGGGTTGGAGGAGACTACACTTAGGGCTTGTAGATATAAGATGACAACAGAAGACCTTGCCAGGTAATTTGAAAAGCCAGACCTTGACTGACTGGCAATCCCATGGAAAAGGTTACCTTTTGATTCTGTCTGCAAGGCATCCAGGGTTCATCCCTTCTTCTCTATTGATTCTATGACCCTGTGGATGCCAGAAGTGCCTGCCTGAAGGAAAATAATATCTCTAATGCTATTACCTGAATGTTTTGGTACAATTATGGTCTAGCAATTAACTTACTGTGGCAGTTATATCAAGATTACGTCTTACCCTGTCACTTAAATCCACTGAATAATTCAAAGGGGTAAAGATTGTATGTGTGTGTGCACATATTGTATGTTTGGGTATTTATGTTTATATCTGAGTACGTTGTCTATCTGTCTTAGAGACAGAGGGCAGAGAAAGGGGAGACATAATATGTCCTTTCATTGAAACAATTCTCAGATTTGTTTATGCCTTCCATTCACGGCAACCTCAGAAGCCACCAAAACCATCACAGATTACTCCAGTCAAAAACCGAGTAATGATTGTTTTGCTACTGAATCTATTTTTTATACAAATTACAATTTGATTTTTACCCATTTAGCCTTCCTACCGTCCCTAACATACTTTGTTCTACCTATGACAATCCTATCCACTCTGTAAGGCCCAAGCAAATTCCTGTTTTATATTTAGTAATTTTCCTATACAAGTGAGCCTTGTGTTGTAGCCTACATAGTTTACAACCTCAAATTCACAAACCTGACCAAAAACATACATGCATGAGTAACTGTAAATGCTGGGTATCTATGCACATTTCTCATTTTTCTCGTACTTGATATAGACATCAGTACAAGATATAATTTTCCTCCTAACTCTAACACAAAAGAAACAAAAAAATATTGAAGCAGGAAGATAAATGGCTGCTGACATACATTTGTATGGGAAATAAAAGGGAGTGGTAAGGACTACAGCAAACTGAAGAGCAATGCCTCTTTTTTTTTTTAAGTTTATTTTTGAGACAGAGAGAGACAGAGAAACAGACTGTAAGCAGGGGAGAGGCAGAGAGAGAGGGAGAGAACACCAAGTTGGCTCCACAGTATCAGCACACAGCCAGCCTGACAAGGGGCGCTCAACTGACTGAGCCACCCTGGAACCCCAAGAGCAATGCCTCTTTTTTTTTTTTAATTTTTTTAAATATTTATTTTTGAGAGGTGTGTGGGCAGGGGAGGGACAGAGAGACGGGGAGACACAGAATCCAAAGCAGGCTCCAGACTCTGAGGTGTCAGCACAGAGCCGAATGTGGGGCTTGAACCCATGAACAGTAAGATCATGACCTGACCCAAAGTGGGATGCTTAACTATCTGAGCCATCCAGGCACCCCAAGGAATGTCTCTTTTAAACTGAACAGCAGCTACTCAGTTGCAGACCATGTTTCCTCTTAAGAATGTGGGTAGAGGATATCCATACTGTCTGAATTATCGGGAAAAGCCAGAATCTGAATATGTATGTAAAATCCCTTACTTTTTAAATACTGGAAATTAATTTAAAATTTTTAAAAATACACACAAACTTTTCAAAACAACATGCAGGCAAAACTGAGTGTGACCCAAACACTTAAGGAACAGGTTTAGCCCAACCCACCGTCTTGCCACCTCTGAAATATACATTCATTTAACATGTACTGCCTTATGTCACCTCATATTACTGTCTAAAACATGCATACATGCTCTCCAGCCAGACTGTCTGGGTTTGAATTATGTTCCACCATTCACTTTCTGTGTGGCCTTGGGCTACCTCTCTGTGTCTCAGTTTCTTTCTTTGTAAAATGCATATTAATAATAAGGTTGTTATGAAGATTAAAAAGAGGTCCTATTGGTATACTATTTAGAACAGTTTAAGGCACAAGGTAATTAATCACTATACAGTAGTTACTATTAAATCTTACATAGTATTATAATTTGTTATATTTCTTCCATGCCTCTTCCATGCCTCTTCCCTGACTAAACTGTAAATGCCTCCAAAGGTATGTTTATACAATGTGACACTTAACATAGTTTCTTTTTAGAAACAGATCTCAGTACTTTTTATGCCCGAAATACAGTAGAAATGTTAAAAAGATATTTAAAGAAATTGACTGAAAATCAAGGTTAAGCCACTGCCTGTCCTTGCCTTTGTTCTATATATTTAAATCTACTATAAGGCCAGCACGTTGCACCGGTCCATGTCAATTTGCTCTATGATCAGTCCTAATGAATGTTTTCCAAATCCCAGACGTGTAATTTCCTCTTTGATATATTCTATCCAGTTTGTAGTACAACAGACAGGAACTATTCATGTCCTTTTCTTTTCTCCTTTTGAAAAGACTGGGAGAGAGTTAGGGTTAGATGGAACAGTAGGGACATGTAGGGCAGCCTTGTGTGGCTGGAGCCCCTGGGTCTTTCTCACCTGCCTTTACTTAAATTGACGAAGGTTACATCACAAAAACCTGACAGGGTGCTTGTAAAAATGGAGCCATTATTATCCTCATTCTTTTCTTCCACTATAATCCTTGTTCTCTTTGAAAATAAAGAGTAGGTTCTAGAAAGGGAGTGTTACAAAATGGAACCCCATATTTCACAGCATGAAATTCTGAATTCTGAGACAGATAACACAAATAGAGTTTTACACTATAGACTAGGATAATGACTGTACCAGAGAACTTTGGGACGTAGGCTCTAAACATATAAAGTTAAAGGCATGTCTAAGCCCAATCTAAATTTCTCTCTTCCCCAAATTATATTTAAAATGCTGAACATAATCATGTGTCACTAAGCAATCAAAACCCTTTTCCTAAGTCTTAATGGGTTGAAAGTGGCAGCAGTGAAGTGGGGCTAGAGAAAGTAAACATACAAGGTAGTTTAAAATGTGCTGCTATTAATACCAAGGTTTTTCAGAGGAGATTTTTAAAGTTAAAAGAATATAGCCATGACCCCTGGGCCACCTGTTGTGTAGGGCACGCTGGTTATATGTGGGTTTACATGGAGGGGGTGGTGGTGGGAGAGAATATGGAAAGTATGGAGTTAAGACAGAGCTAGAGGTTTTGGAAGAAGCCAAACAAATCATGGAAGTTTAATGAAGAATTAAATAAATCATGTAGAGAAATCTCTTTTGAAAATTTAACTTAAGAAAGGGTTAAATTGGAAAGAAATTAACCATACCAGAATTTACAGTGCTTACTGTTTCCTTCAAATAAATATTCACTGATTGCTAACTCTGTTCCAGGCATCGGCCTGGATTTTGGAGAGAAACATGCAAGTGAGACACAGTATCCACTCTTGAGGAGCCACTGAATCTATTCCATGTATAGATGTGTGTTTGGAGTAGGCTTACCAAAAAAAAGAGAGAGAGTACATAAAGTAATAAAGAATGGTAGGAAAGGGAATGGTGGACAGAGTAGAAGGGGCTTCATGTGTGTTAAGCCTTTTTTTATTATTTTTATTTTTATTTTTAATTTTTTTATTAATGTTTATTTATTTTTGAGAGAGACAGACAGACAGACAGACAGACAGAATGCGAGTGGGTTAGAGGCAGAGAGAGAGGGAGACACAGAATCCAAAGCAGGCTCCAGGCTCTCAGCTATCAGCACAGAGCCCGAGGCAGGGCTTAAACTCACAAGCTATGAGATCATGACCTGAGCCGAAGTCGGACACTCAACGGACTGAGCCACCCAGGTGCCTCTGTTTGTTTTTTTTTTTTAAGTTTATTTATTTATTTTGTGGGAGAGAGAGAGCGCGCACAAGGGAGGGGCAGAGAGAGAGGGAGAGAAAGAGAATTCCAAGCAGGCTCCACACTGTCAGCACAGAGCCCAACGTGGGGCTCCAACTCAGGAATCATGAGATCACGACCTGAGCCAAAATCAAGAGTCGATGCTTAACTGACTTAAACACCAGGTGCTCCATGTGCATTAACTCTTGAACTGAGTGGATGCGGCTAGGCAGATGGCAACTGAAGGGCTTCACTTCATAAAATTAATCACTTGAAATGCTTATTTTGCTCCCCTTTCACAAATTCCAAAGCCCATGCCTGTTAAGTTATGGGGAAAATCATTTATGCTCTTGCATTTTGCCTAGTATGTTGTGGCAATTATACACTTTATATCCTAATAATCACCCTTAGTTTTAAGGAAACCATGGATAGTACTTCGCAAAACGTGTCCAATAGTAATACTATCTAGCTCTCTAATAAACTCCATAGACCTCAAACCCAGAAAAAAAAAAATAAATCAAACACAGAAGAATTGGGCTAAAAAGGATTCAGAAGACTATAGATTGGAACCTGAAAATAAATAAATAAATAAATAAATAAATAAGACCAATCCTGGCTCATTTAAATAGGAAGACATTTATGAAAAGAATATTAGATAGGTCTCAGATCCATTGGAAAAGTGGGGGAAACAGATGCATAGATAGACAGCCAAGAATATGCCCAGATGAGGCCACTGACCTGGTCAGAACCCCACGATTACCATCTCAAAATCCTGCACTTTGCAGCTTGCACTGTCATCATTGTGAGCCCTCAACAGCATACACAGACACTGGCAGTCATGCCCTGGTACCATTAAGATTCAACCAAGCAAGGTCACTGCTACTGCTGACCAGACAGAACTCCTCAAAGTGCCCCCTATTCTAGGAGGATCACATCTGACTTGGAAGTGCCTAGGTCACATGTCCTTGTCCTAGCTGCAAGGGAGGCGAAGAGAGCATCCAATATTTTCACTTTCTATAATGGGAAGCAGGTATGCCCCTTCCAAGACTCATAAAGAAAAGACCATTCTCACACTTAGGAATAGGGTTCAAATGCTGGCCTACCAAGTGGAATCGCTGAAAGGTTGTTTCCTCTAGCAGAAAGAATACAGAATTTGAAGTTTGCCAAATCTCAACTTGAATATATCCTCTGCCTTTTATTAGATATGTAGACAACTCTGAGACTCATTTTCCACATCAGTAAAACTGGGAAAACAATGTATGCATTTCTGATTTATGGGGAGAAAAACACACACACATATACATAATTTGGAACTCATTAGCCTAGATTTTTATCTCTTGGCATCTTTTATAATAGGAGAGAGATTTCATTTACCATGAAAAATTTATGTCTTGTTTTGCCTAATTAAAGAGAATGAATAAAAACAACTTTTAAAACTAATTTATAAAGATTCAGATCCACTCAAGAATCATGTAGGGATGTGAAATGGAATGGTTTTTATGCCAATTACCTGGCATTAGGAGTTTCCAAAGAAACCAAAATTCTGTCAACAAAAAATAAATAAATAAAAATTTTTAAAAGCCTAGTAGTAGGAAAGAAGGGGTATCCATGGAGAGATGATAGGAGAGAATTTGTAGAGCACTTGTACTCCTCCTTTCTCTTCTCTCCTTTGTGGGAGTACATAGATATCTCATAGGCAGCTGATTTTACAGCTAGCTGTTTGCTAAGCACCAGGACCTGCAAACAGTTGGGAATAGGGCAAAGATTACTCTCTTGAATTTCTCCCTAAGCTGAAGCTCCATGGTGGGGGCTCTGAGGCTTTCTGAGGGCTCAGAGCAGGCTGTAAAAATAATGTCAGGCAAGGATAGGTGGTCACCTGAGGAACTCAAAGACCATCTGTTTAGGAGTTTTGAGGAAAAAGAGGTGGCAGCATCCCCATAAGATTCTTCAAGTTAGGGGGCTGCAGAGAGAATGCCCCCTAGTCACCAATGCCTAGTTCAAGTGTCATACCAAGGAACCAGAACTTAGGGACCAACTGCATCAAATCCTATCAAGCAGCCAGTGTTAGAGGGAGAAGAGGCAATGCCCAATCAGAGAGGTGACCCAAAGTCCTCACAAAGATCATTCATGTCCCTCACATGTCGGTCAGTCCTTACCTAGACCCTAAGCATTAGCAAATACAGGTGAAATGGAATGCAGGGCCCTACCCCTCCACTGAAAGTAGACATTGACCACAATGAGTAGTGAATGTGACCTGAAGAAAATTATCTGAATGTACTGAGATACTTCTACTGTAAATATCAAGGTTCTCTACTCCCCAGTCTTATCAGTGGGTAGTGGAACAGAAAATTAATGCTGACAAAACATAGAAAAAAAATGAGTAATATATACCTGTATGTTGCTGAGTTGAGGCTGTTGAATGCACTGCTTTTATAATTATTTCATAGTTGTGTGTGAAGGAGGCTAGGAGGAAAGAAGATGTATGGAGGGAACAGAAAACAAAACTGAAGCCAGTCAGCCATCCCTGAAATGAGTAAATCTCATCTAACAGAATAGATTTTACCTGGTACCTGAGCACCTTCCAATTCCAATTTTAAAAAATCTAAGAAAATGTTTTTGTGGGTCCTAAATAAACCTACCGTTCAATGCTTTTCCTAGAAAAAAAAATGTCTTTTACCTAAACCTTTATCTACTTCAGCAGAACCCTCATAACATTTAAGCTTAACTCTTGTTGATTTTTTAGCTAAGAGCTACTCAAATCTTGACTGGCAGTGTTGTTTATCCCAATGAACTTCTAATAATAATCATTAACTTCAATAAACTTTAATAATAGCAATAACTTCCAGTATTAAATGTGACTTTCCTCCGAGAAATTCAAAACAACTTCACATTCACTATGTTATTTGTTCACAGGCGTTCCTGTGAGGAATGAAAAAGAATGGGAAGTACATTGATTGAGCTATAGAAAAAGATCCAGTGAGGTTAAGTATTAGACCAAGGTCATAGAGCTAGTCTGCAGCAGACCAATGATAGATATCGCTAAAGGTAACTATATAAACTAGAGGTGAGCTAAACCCAGATATAACAGATTTGATTACGGCCTACATCTCTGAAGCAGAGACTCGACGTCCTCACCAGAGTCATGAAGTCTTTGCCCTGGGTAGACCTCAATCTCTCTTTCTAAAGGAGCCTTAAATCAGCCCCTCAGCCCCTGAGTCATTTTACTTTCTTCCAGTTGTTTGGGTTGTAGTATTTTCCTGGTCTGCATCAAACTAGATGTTTTGGCCAGTAAAATGGACAATTTTGCTACCCAGCCTCTGACTATAAGTACTTGTCTAACAATGAAGTATTTCTTCGATCAGAGGAAATTATTTTTTATCACATTTGAAGATCACCAAGTTCCCAGAACATGTGATCATTGTAAAATTACTGCTAATACTGTTTTAACAGGGAGGGGACAAAGCATAAGAGACTCATAAATATGGAGAACAAACAGAGGGTTACTGGAGGGGGTGGGGGAGGGGGGATGGGCTAAATGGGTAAGGGGCATTAAGGAATCTACTCCTGAAATCATTGTTGCACTATATGCTAACTAATTTGGATGTAAATTTAAAAAAAAATTAAATTAAAAACAAAGTATGTCTAACAACAACAAAAAAAGGTATTATCCAATTAGCTGACGTACACTGATTTTTGCCTTTTCTATTTGCCACAATCTCTAGGCACACTGGTCACTTCAGATACTTGCTTCAGGCTATCATTGTTGTTTCTTGGGACTGCTACCAAGGTCTCCTTCAACATGTCTTCGTGTCCAGTTCTTGCCTGTTTTTTATCAAAATCTACACTCTCAACTCAATTATTGTGCCACGTGCCTCATTTTTATCTCTGTAATTCAATATGGAAAATTTTGGCCAAGACCAACATTTTCTAAAAAACATACATTACTCGAATACAAATTTTAGCAACAATTTGAGTATGTTGGCAAATCATTGGAATGGAGTTTTCTCCCTACAATGGGCTCTAAAACAGAAAATATACCTTAGCTCTATCTACTAAAATAACAAAATCTTTTTAAATCCTTACCACATAGTCCATGAGTTTCTTCCATAAAAAGTGAAGGAGCTCCCGAGATTTCCTAAGGTTTATAAAGCCCCTCTCTACAAACATCTGTCTTCCCTCCCTGGTGGCATCAGGGTTGGGGAAAGAGGGAGAACTGAAGTCCATGAAGACCCCGCTTTCTTCTAATGACATAAAAGTAGGTGCCAGCAAAGAAGCTATATGCCACATTTATGTGTTGTGGTAATTGGGAATTTCATTGTCTGCAGTGAGGTTATTAACCAAGTTATTTTTGGCAATGGTAAGCAGCCAAGAGGCAGTCACATTCTAGCTTACCTATGGGGAGCTGACTTTATCTTCTTATATATTATTCCCTACAAAATTTCCTCTATTTTTCTTCCAAACTATATATAGGTATATAGAGGGAAAGAAGTATTTAAGGAAAAGAGTGAGTTTCATGTTCTGGTTCCGGTTTACCCTTCACTCACCAAGAATAAGTTTCCTTTTCAGCACAATGGAGGCAATAATACCCTCTCTCCCTCCCTCCCCCTCCCTCCCTCCCTCCCTCTCTCTCTCTCTCTCTCTCTCTCTCTCTCTCTCTCTCAGAGAGATATAAGAATAAAAGAAAATAATGCAAAAGTGCTTGGTAAACCATAAAGAACCACTCAAACAATTCACACATATAGCACTGATTTTTTTTTTTTCAAAGCACTCTAAGAGTACATTTACTCTCTTTTCTCAAGGAGTGAGCAGCACTTTTCAAACCCTAATAAATGTCAAGGTTATGAAGGTACAATACCATTTGTAAAGTTCAGCTTCAAGGTAAACAGGGCAGCTTATTAGCATCCACAAGAACTGCAAGTTAATTTTAACCTAATAAATATCCTGAAAATACCCATAAGAAGACAGTCCATCATGCCACGGAAACTTATCCTTTAAATTAACATCATACCCAACCAGTTTCTTGCACATGCTGTTAGTTTTCTCTTTTTGCAAACTTTTATGATGCCACTATCTTCAGCAACAGACTCTATTTGGTATACAAGTGACCTTTGAAGTCAGCCAGCCTAGTTTCAAATTCTTCCTCCCACATATTAGTTCTGTGATTTGGGGCAATGTATATAACCTCTCTATCCTTCAATTTCTTTAACTGTAAGATAAAGAAAAGGATAATGCCTTCTTCATAAGAACATTATGCAGATTAAATGAAATAATAAGCATGAAACACTTAGCTCAATATTTGATATATAGTAATATGACACAAATTTTAGCTATTAATATCATTAATAATGATGAAAATAATTGCTAATAATTACTATACATTATTAGGGCATATTTGTGAATTAGGAATCTTCACAATCACTTTAATATTGAATGACCAATATATAATCCTCAGCTGTGCCGGAAGGGAGCAAGTTATTTCAGCACAGAGAAACATACACAGGACAATTTTTCATCACCAGTTTGCTTTGGATAGGCATAAGTTGCTTACAATCCTTTTTTAATGTGTCTTTTATTCCCTTTCCATTGTCAAGTATAATTGTCCAGGGGCAGAATTCTCAGAAACTTAAAGTAGGATTCTGAGGTGTTGTATGCAAACAAGAAAGTTATAAAATAGATAAAGTATAGGAAAGCCAGGAGATGGAAACATGTTAACAGTTGTATATGACTCGTCACACAAAGTTTTTGACCACAATGCCTGCATTCTATGTTGCAAGGGACAACAGCCAGTAGGTAGACAACAGAAGGTATCCATTTGTCATGATCCACAGAGTGCAAGTTATGTAGAAGCATGGTAGCCCTTCCTCCCGGCAACACTCACACACACACACACACACACACACACACACACACACACACACATCAGGCAGAGATAATAAACAACCAGTATGTTTGGAGATTAACATTCTGCCCCTTCTTCAGAAGACAAAAGGGAGCCAAAATTGTTTCCTAAATGTCTAGGTCTAGAAAAAGTATTCATTTGCTAAATAATGTGTGCCCTTAGGGGAAAAAAATAACGTTGTATACTCACCATTGAAATAACCACAGGAAAGTTTGTAGCCGGCATACTTCAGCAAACTTCTCTCAGCTCCTGAAAAATTATTTCTTCTTTTAATTTGGAAACTTTCCACATGCTGCCCCTCTATCTATAACGCATGCCCATCCCCATCCAACTCCCATTTTCACTGGATTAACTTCTCTTCATCCTTGACTTTTCAGCTTAAATGTCACTACTACTGGCAAAACTTCTCAGACCCCCCATGTCTAGATGTAGTTCCCTTGCTAAGTACTTCACCTATGCCTTATACTTCCCCTATGATGCTCATTTTCACACTGCACCTTACTTACCTACTTACTTGTCTATATACCCCCTGTAGACAGTACGTACAATGAAGGCAGGAGCCATGTCCATAAGCAGTATGGACATTGCATCCTAAACACTTAACACAATACCTGACACTTTTTAGGTTCCTCTTTAATATTTACAAAAAAAAAAAAATTTTAATGCCCTCAAATTTCCAAACTGCAGCTAAATATAGCCATTATGTGCTTTGTCAATAATGTCACTGTTTTCTTTTTCAAACAAATATATAATAGGCCATGTCTTATAGTATGGTCTTCATTGAGGTTTTATATTTTTCAATGCCCTAAAAGTAAGTGATCAGACTTAGCTTTGTTTTTCCCTTTGCCAGGGAGGTAGACTCTAATGACTTCCAAGAGCATCTCAGACATCTTTTCCATTCTCAGATAGAAAAGGAGCCACTTACTCTGGGTTTTAATTTAAAAAAATGCATCCTATAAAAAAAGGTTGAGCGGACTGAGAGGCAGACAAAAGTCCTGGCTCTGGTCTGTCTCAGTCAAGACCTGGCTCCTGGTCTTAGCAACCAACATGAACCAAAAGCTGCTTGACTTCTCCAGTTGCCTCATATACAGAGTGATAAGATTGGGTCAGTTTCAAAGAGGGAAACATTTGAATGCCATTAAAACAGAAAGAATACTGTTCTTCATGAACAGTATCCATGGTTGTTGGGATCTATTTAAAAATATGAAAACTGGGCCACAAAAATGTACTAAAGAGGCAGGAAGTATCTGGCAGTATCTCAGGCCTAACAGGATATGAAGGAAGGTTCACTTTGGACCTCACCACAGCAATACACAGACAATACACAGACAGAGATCCCAATAATCAGCTCTGTCTACAGGGATGCTCACAGCCTTGGATGCTCATTCTTATTCCTAGCTCATCTGATGCTATCTAAACTCTCTTCCATTCACATGGGTCAAGTGTTAAGACTGTGTTTGGTCTGTCCAATTTAATCTAGGTTTAACAGATGAAAGTTTGGATTTTATAAACCCCACTGGTTAATTTTAGCTAGCTCTATTATTCCTGAATGGGATGCAATAGCTGCTTCTGGTCTCTCAAGTTCTCTTGCACCAATTACTTCTTTCACAGCAAAAAGCTAAATCCTGCATGAAACTAGTAGATGTCAGCCCATAATGTTATTATGCCAAGATTATTTCCTCACTTCTGTGAGTTATCATAAACCAAAGCAAAAAAGATAATAAAAAGCAGATCTTTCTTGATGAGTGCTTCGGACTGGCTTTTCTAGCTACCATCACCACTGATCTTTTCCTGCTCAGTGATATTCCATGATTTGAGTGATAAATGTGAGGATTCTCATGTGAAGATGGGAGCAGTGAAGTGAGTGACGAGTCAAAAATGGAGCATCTGGCCTTCTCCTCAGAGAGCCATCAGCTCTTAGATCCCAGAGCAATTTACTTATTTGCAGGCAGTTGTGCAAGGACTGACACTACAGGAAGTTAGGAGGTGTGATTTGGGAGGACACCTGGAGAATTCCTCCTTATCAAAAATCAGATCTGCGACCCTGCCACAGAGACTAAAATCCCATCATAATAGTTAAGTCGTTAAGTCTTTGAGTTAAAGAACTTTATTTCTAGAGAAATTTCACAGTTTGATAAAATTTAAATAGTAGGGGAAGGAACATATTTTAGCCACTAATATAATAACAGAGGTGAGTATATCAGACAAGATTCATTCACTTAGCAAGATTCTATTGATTAGGACGCCAAATAATTATGTTTGGAACTTCCAAACATCCAAAAGTTTCCAAATTTTCTCCATCTATTAATTCAGAACATCCAGTTCCTACCAATTCCAACACCAACACCACAACAACCAGATATTTCTGAGATCAGAGAAAGTGTCTTATAGATACCTAGGAAAAAAGGATGTTCCTAGTAGCATTTCCTTGGCATCAACAGATAAAGGGAATATCATACCACAGGGAACCACAGCTCTCTGGGGACGATCATTGGACCTTCATATAATCCACACTTTAGGGAGTTCTATGGCAAAGCATAGTAGGAATTCCACTCAAAAAGAAGATGCAAAAGCACATTTTTTATGATTTTTCTAGATCTCTCTCCTACTTAGTCTCCATAGGATTCAGACATGTGCCCAACAGGGAGCTGAACAAGTCATGGGCACCATACTAAACTTGAGGTTGGCTCTGTCCTTCTGAGGCCAAGGTTCACTTATTACAACACACCCATCCTTCTTTTTCTCTCAGGATAAGATCTTCTAAAAGTTCTGTCAATGTAGGAAAAGTGCCCACCCCACCAGTTTTCCAGACAAATTACATTATGTTGGCATCTCACATAGAATCCTTCCATACATGTAAAAACATATAGAGACATAGAATAGCATAGGCTCTATTAAGCAGTATAATTGCAAAATAAAATCATAGAGGATGAAGAGGGAGGCAATGGTAGGAGATGGAGTCATTTAACTAAAAAGGGCTTGTTCATGAACGTTAAACAATTGGAATTTGCCTTGAAGACAATGAAAAGCAATTTATATTTCTTATAAATAGACTTGGATTCAGAGGATATATTGGGATGGGGCAACATAGGAGATTCATCTAAAAGAAGAGAACCCCTGGGGCGCCTGGGTGCCTCAGTCGGTTAAGCAGCCGACTTCGGCTCAGGTCATGATCTCATGATCTGTGAGTTCGAGCCCCACGTCGGGCTCTGTGCTGACAGCTCAAAGCCTGGAGCCTGCTTCCGATTCTGTGTCTCCCTCTCTCTGACCCTCCCCCATTCATGCTCTGTCTCTGTCTCAAAAATAAATAAACGTTAAAAAAAAAAAAATTAAAAAATAAATAAATAAATAAATAAATAAATAAATAAATAAGAGAAGAGAACCCCTTTTTTTAAAGTAAGCTCTACACCTGGAATTACTATATTGTACTCCTGAAACTAATATCACACTGTATGTTAACTAACTGGAATTTAAATAAAAACGAAAAATAATAATAGTAATAATAATAAATAAAAATTAAAAATAAAAACAGAAAATAGCCATACTTGTATCAGACAAAATAGACTTCAAAAAATAAAATAAAATAGGAGCGCCTGCGTGGCTCAGTTGGTTGAGCTTCCAACTTCGGCTCAGGTCATGATCTCGCAGTTTGTGAGTTTGAGCCCCACATCAGGCTCTGTGCTGACAGCTCAGAGCCTGGAGCCTGCTTCAAATTCTGTGCGTCTCTCTCTGTCCCTCCCCCACTCACACTCTGTCTCTCCTTCAAAAATAAATAAACATTAAAAAAAATAAAATAAATAAAATAAAATACAATAAAATACAATAAAATAAAATACGAGAACCCATTATCTCTCACCTATCTTTCTAATGGACAGACTAGCAACAGAATCTGGGCCAATATATTTAAAATATGTTAAAATCCCCTTAGAAAAAATGTGTTTTAATATAAACAAGACATACAAACATTCCTTCACATCTCTGTTCTTACAAAGGACAATGTGTCTGATTTTCCATGGATACAATTCTTGAGTTCCTCATCAATTTTTAAGAAAAATTACTATACTTTCCAAAGATTATATATAAAAATTCAGCATATAGAAACATCAAAATAGGAAGCTTTATTAATTATAAATGGTTAAATTACTTTCTTGCATTAAATTGAAATAACCTTTCTATATATATTAGTTCAGTATATTTCTTAAATGTATTTAAATTATTGACATATTTTTTCTAACAGACACATCAATTCAATCCTTCAGTGTAGATCACTGTCCCTATTTAATGAAAAAGAATTATACTCATTAGCTTATAAGTATTTACATCTTATATATATTTACATTAAAACATTTGTACAGGTAAAGAAGCAAAAACATATGTAATTTAACTTACTTAAGTGAATACTTTTTAAAAAATACATTATAAAAGAACAAAAACAAGATCTTCATATACTCAGGTAATCAGTAGCATTAACAGGTCACACCTAGGACAAATAAAAAAATGCACAACCTCTTGGTGTAGAGAAACATTTTGGAGCTTGTATATGTGAAAAAGATATACTTCAGCCGATTGTTCATATGGATAAAACATAGTGTACCTCCTTGCGCAATTGAAAAGTTTCAAAAGATTTGTAACTACCTCTTCTCAACTTCTCTTGTGACTCTACACTGAGAACTACCATGGTGATCCCTGGCTCTTTTCTCATTCACAAAGTGTTAATAAAGTCTATTCTTTAACCACTCCCCCAATACAGATAGAAAAAAATAAACCACAATATCAAAAAGAATGCAACAGGAAAAGGAAAAAACAAAATTGTCTGTTTCATGAATGTAAATTTCTGTTTGTTCTTTCTTCAAAATTTGTTCTTCTGTTTATCCCTCTCACCCTCCAATACCATCTTCTTCACCTAATTTCTGGTCATTTGTTTTTGTTTTTAATTTTTGTTAATGTTTATTTATTTTTGAAAGAGAGAGAGAGAGAGAGAGAGAGCATGAGTAGGGAAGGGGCAAAGAAAGAGAGAGACACAGAATCCAAAGCAGACTCCAGGCTCTGAGCTGTCAGCATAGAGCCCAACATGGGGCTCAAACCCATGAACCTTGAGATCGTGACCTGAACCCAAGTCAGATGCTCAACCAATTGAGCCACCCAGGCTCCATCTGGTCATTTGATCCCATCTGGTCATTTGTTTACTACAACAAACTGTGCTTTGATGATAACATTAGAAAATGTTGGTGATAAAATGAAAGCTATATTAGTTTTCTGTGGCTGCTATAACAAATTACCACAGACCAGGTGGCTTAAAACAACAGAAGTTTACTACCCCTGAAATCATTGTTGCACTATATGCTAATTTGGATGTAAATTAAAAAAATAAATAAAAAATAAAACAAGTTAAAATAAAAAAAAAATTAAAAAAAGAAATTAAACCTAATGGGAATATGTTTAATCTGTTAAATTAAAAAAACAAAAACAAAAACAAAAACAAAAAAACAGAACAGAACTTTATTCTCTCACAGTTCTGGGGACACAAAATCCAAAATCAAAGAGTCAGCAGGGCCATCAACTTCTGAAGTCTCTAGGAAAGATTATATTCTTTGCCTCTATTAACTTTTAGTGGCCACTGACATTCTTTGGCTTGTGAACCCATCACTGCTTCTCTGTGGTTTGCCTCCATAGTCACATTTCCTCCTCCACTTGTGTCTCTCCTCTCTATTTGTGTCTTGTCATTGGATTTAGGACCTATCTGGAAAATGGAAGATGATCTCTTTATCTCAAGATTCTCAACTTAATTTCAGTTGCAAAAACCCATTTTCCAGGGATGCCTGGGTGGCTCAGTCTGTTAAGCATCCGACTTTGATTCAGGTCATGATCTCATGGTTTGTAGGTTCAAGCCCCGTGTCGGTCTCTGTGCTGACAGCTCAGAGCCTGCAACCTGCTTTGGATTTTGTGTCTCCCTCTCTCTGCCCCTCCCTTGTTCGTGCTCTCTCTCTCTCAAAAATAAATAAACATTTAAAAAAAATTAAAATGGCAGGGCATCTGGGTGGCTCAGTTGGTTGAGGGGCCCACTTTGGCTCAGGTCATGATCTCACTGCTTGTGAGTTCGAGCCCCATGTAGAGCTCTGTGCTGACAGGTCAGAACCTGGAGCCTGCTTCGGATTCTGTGTCTCCCTCTCCCTCTGCCCCTCCCCTGCTCACACTCTGTCTCTCTCTCCTTCAAAAATAAATAAATATTTAAAAATAAAAAAAATTAAAATGGCATAAGTAAAAAATAGTCGATAGACACTAGTAATTGTACGTAACAAATATTAGTAGATAAAGTCATCATATTTATACAGTCAATGGAAATTTAATGGGTCTAGAGGAGAATAAAAAAACACATATTAAATAGCTACTATGTACCAGGCAGAGAGGGATCCAGGTTTTGCATAGCCTGGAGACCTATTTTTTAGAAAATAATATAAAACTATGAATAAAAAAGTAGCTGTGAAAGTGAGTTATGTATTTAGAATGAGGAAAGGATTTGTAACAAATTATAAAGTTTTAAAAAGCTGAAAAATACTATGAACATAACAAAATCCAGGAAAATAACCTATCACTTTTATCATTATTATTAACTGCCACTTCTGTAATACCTGTATGATACTTTTGCCCAACATTTTGGGTTCATTCTCTCTGACTGGTAATAATTTGTATATCATTTTCAATAAAATGATAACTCAGTCTTTCTTCTAGCATGGTTAATGGAAATTTGTTTTGTGTTATTGATAGCTTAGATGGTTTTTTCAAGCTGCAGCACAGAGGGAGTTTTATGTGTTTTTATGTTGTTTTATGTTTACTATACTGTTTGATGTTTACTATAAAACCACAGCTTTATGGTGTTTTATGATCACTGTGGGCAAGCTCTTGAAGAATCTCAGCACTTTGATCTTGTAATATATGCATCACCCCAAGGACTTGGCTAGGTTCTCCCTAGATGTACCCCATGGACTGAGCTAGGGCCTCCCTGCCCCCTTGTGACCTGGTCCTGGTTGGGAGAGGGCACAAGTGGCCACAAATCAAGATCTTTAGAGGCCTCTGATCCAGGGAGTGAGAGAAAGGCATCTGTTCAGATCCTCTGGATGAACAATGGTACGGTCTAGATGAACAATGAGTTCTACCAAGATAAGGTTTTCACTGAGGACGTGGGTAGATGCGGAGATGCTGGTGACCCACAACTACCTAGAGGCCCAGGACTACTACTTAGAGCATTATCAGCACTTCCTCTCTATATCCAGGGAGGACTATACGCTGGAAATGAAAAGGAGTCAGGCAAGTGGGGGTCCTGACGTTTAAGCTACATGAGTTTCATCTTAAATTCAAGTCCGGAGTCAGGTATTACATATACACACATTTTTAAATTTACTTTAAATGTTTAAATTGGTCATTTAAATTAGTTTGTAATATAAGATTACAAACACCAATTAGATATTATAAATATTATTCCCAAGTTACAGTGTTATAAAATTTGAACCACACATGTTATTGGGTCTGAAAAGAGATGATTAGACTTTGCATTAACCTATGAAACCTACTAGAGAAATAATTAAGATCACTTCCTTTACTAATAAATAATGAGGTACAATGTCCGTATCTTAATACATATGTGCATATATGCTTTAATATAGCATTGGTTTAACATTGAATAAATATCAATCAGAATACCTGAGTACCAACTAGGGCAATGCTCATTTTCATATAACCTTTTGCCTATTTCACAAAAAGAAATGTAGCCTACATACCATAAACCTGATCATATAGTAAGAAAAAAATACTAATAACAAAATGCCATTTAAAGTCTTACAACAGTTCATTTAAGCATACAAGGTACACAATGCAGTTCCTAAGAATAAACTAGTAGAGTAATCTGCTTTATGTTTAAAAAAAAAAAAAAGGAAATGGCATTCTAAGATACAGCTGCATAGACTATATGATGAATATTCAACATATGAGAAAGTGACAAATTTATCTTTACTCCATCATTAAGCATTTTTGTGACAAGCTGGGTATTCATTCCATTAGGGGTCTTTTTTGTGTGCATTCTTTTTGTCTAATGCTTGCTCATGCCCTTTCCTGACATCCTACAAGACTAGTCTTTTCTTTTCTAAATTTCTGATTACCCATATTGTTAGAAACTCATACTCAGAAAACTGTTTTCAATGACAGGAAGACAAAACCTTGGTCAAAACTCTCATTCCACTACCAAAAGTTTGATCTAATAGCTTTTCCCTCCACCCACCCACCCCAAAAAAAAGATATCAGAAATAAATGTTTTCCACTAGGAAAAATATATTAACTTTTCGCTCACTAGAATTCCATCTCCTTTATACTTTCAGATTACTCCTAATTTAGGAAAAGATAACTCCTTATGTTATACTATCAATTTCCACATTCTCACAGTAAATTATTCTTTTCATACAGCTTTTACTGCTGTATACAAGGCAAAACATTTGACTGGGGAACTTCATTCAGTTTTAGATCACACACTAAAATGACATTCACCTAACAATAGCTCATTGAAATCCTGCCCAAAATGGATTCCTGGTGTTAAGGTGGAAAACAACACAGGTAATAGGATTAAACTTGGATCACTAGAATCTTTAGCATACTACACTTACTGAGAAGCTTACTCAGATTTTTCTATAAACTGTTAAAATTTGGCAAATCTATGACTAGAAGATTTCATAGTTCCTTTCCAAAAAACTTGACAGGAAAGAATATTCTCCAAGTAAAAAAAAAAAAATCCATATGAAAAGTACATAACCAATGTAACAGCAGAGTTGTGGCTCTTTATTTATTATGTATTCATTGCCTTCTTTATGTATTTCACTGCCCCTGGGTTCATGACCAAACATCAATACATGTTAACACATTTTCAATATTTATAAGCTAAAAGCTTAGATGCAAGTGTTATCAATAATGGTCCTGCTACTCCATTCATACTCACCAGCATCTTAATTATACTGCCTACCAATAAGCAACCTCAGGAATTAATGCAGGCTAACAGTTTAAACAATGTAATTTAAGGCTGCTTTAGGATTAGGATTGCCAAATGTCTCACTCACACTATTGCCTCTCTCCTCTTAAATACTTACTCTAGAAAGGGTTTTGTTTTGCCATATGACAGAATGTGTAAACAGGTGGCTGAGCTCAAAATTATACTTGCAGAGTGATCATACCAAAGTTAAATAGGAAATAGCATTGCCTACTAATATAAATAGCAGTGACTGGTAAATAAAGTAGATAAATGTCAGAAATAAATGTTTGTCTAAACAAAGATGAGTGAGAAATGGCACATATTTACCATAAACATCCAGCAACATAACTTAGCCTATTTCACTGAACACCAAATAGAATCTACTTACTTTGTTAAAAAAAAAAAAAAAAGTGACAGTCTAAGTAAAATAGCTTTTCAAATCACATTGTTTCCATTAATAATGCACATGCATGAAGAAGACTGATACAAAAATCTCTCTCTTAATATAGAAAATGGGTATCAGACAATTTTTATAAATATGTCTAGTCAGACTTTGATTTGTAAGAATTTAAAGGATCCATACAGGTCTAGTGTCCTGAAGGGTAAAAATTTCTCCCTTAAAAATACTGTTACAATAAAAACTCAACTAACATCCTACCAGAAATGGAAGGATGAACTCTGGCTACCTGAGAGTGTCCCAAAAAACATACCTTTTTTTGGTTGTTATTGAAGAATCTTTAAAAAAAAAAAATAGACTTTTTTCATTATCATAGAGTAGAAATTAACTATTTAAATTTATTTAAGTTCCTAACATATTGATTTCTGATTAATTAAGGCTTTATTGACTGAAATCTACTTGAATCCTACTACATCTTTATGCCCAAAATGGAAAGGTTTCTCTAGTTTGGAAGTGTGATTTTAATTACTCAGTAATAAGACATTGCTATGATGACAGGAAATCATCAGCAAGCATCTGCCAAGGGAATTTTCATTTTTTTGGGTGAAATTGAAATGAAATTGAAATGAAGAAATTCATTTAAATACTAAAATCAGATAAATCATTGCTCCAATTGGATATTTTCATGCTCTATTTCACCTTACATTAATCTACATACACACCTCCTAGTCCATTCTCCAAACCAAATATATTCTCTAAATAAATGTAGAGAATGGGGTGCCTGGGTGGCTCAGCCAGTTAAGCGTCCAACTTCGGCTCAGGTCATGATCTCACAGTCCGTGAGTTCAAGCCCCGCGTCTGGCTCTGTGCTGACAGCTCAGAGCCTGGAGCCTGCTTCAGATTCTGTGTCTCCCTTTCTCTCTGCCTCCCTCTCCCCTGTGCATGCTCTGTCTCTCTCTGTATCAAAAATAAAAACATTTTTAAAAAATTAACAATAAATAAATAAATAAATGTAGGGAATGTGTGCTAAACAAAACAAAAATGAAGGTGACACTGCTGTTTGCCTGACAACAGGGTTGAAAATTGTGATTCATTTAGTGAAAGATGTTAGAGATGTCTACCAAAGAAGTTTTATGCCACCCTTTTTGGTCAATTCTTTACAGGGAGGTTGGGTTTGATTTCTCCCCATCCCTCTCACCTGTCTCCATCGCTCTCTCCCTCTCCCCACACCGCCCCCCCCCCCCGCAGACAGACACTATGTGACCATCACGTATCAAATGCTCACATGTAGGATACATCTAATCATCATAACATTATGACAGTTAATCTACCTATTAATATGGGCATTGCTTAGAAAAAGTCACATATTTCAATATCACCAACTTGCCCCACAACTTCAAATCTCTGCAATCCTAGTAAATCAAGTGTTTTGGTTTTTTTTTAACGTTTTTATTTATTATGGAGAGAGAGAGAGAGAGAGAGAGACAGAGACAGAGACAGAGCATGAGCAGGGGAGAGGCAGAGAGAGGAGGAGACACAGAATCTGAAGCAGGCTCCAGGCTTCGAGCTGTCAGCACAGAGCCCGATTCGGGGCTCAAACTCACAAACCGCGAGATCATGACCTGAGCTGAAGATACTTAACCAACTGAGCCACCCAGGTGCCCCAAATCAAGTGTTTTATTAAAGAGCTTTTATTAAAGAGCAAAAAATAGAGGTCAATAGGTATATCAAAAGTTTGCATTTTTAAATATTGTGTTTTTAAATTTGTGTTTTTAAATATTACCTAGTGACTAATTATTCTTACTTCAGATAGAATTCTGCTTAGAACAGATAGGATTTTTCTAGAACATAGATTAAAAGAAGAAAATTACATAAGAGGGAAAACACATGTTTAAGACAGCCAGAAAAGCCAGTTTCTTAAAGATATATATATGATGCAGTATCAAAAAAATCAGTATATATATATATATATATATATATATATATATATACTGATTTTTTTATTATATATATTATATATATATTATATATATATATATAATATATATATATATGAAATGCAATAACAAAGAATCACAGTGATCATTTAGCCTAAGGACACGACAACTCAATGACCCAAAAACTCCCAAAAGTACCTATTATACGGTATATGCTGATGATGTTCCATCACCTACAAGTGATCTAATTTTGTTTATATAATTAACATAGGTAGAAAAATGAGTGAGTTTGAGAGAAAATTTTCTGTAGAAAAAGATTTTTAAAATATAGTCTGATAATAAATCCAAGGTTTTGTTGTTATAAAATTTATTTATGAAGACTATTGGGGCACCTGGGTGGCTCAGTCAGTTGAGGGTCTGATTTTGGCTCAGGTCATGACCTCACAGCCTGTGAGTTCTAGCCCATGTCAGGCTCTGTGCTGACAGCTCAGAGTCTGGAGCCGGCCTTGGATTCTCTGTCTCCCTCTCTCTCTCTGCCCCTTCCCTGTTCATGCTCTGTCTCTCTCTCACAAATAAATAAATATTTTAAAAAATTTTAATAAAATAAAATTTATTTATGAAGAATATTGCATTCACTGATTATAAGTAGTCACTAATTGCTGTAGGAACTTAATGTTTTTGTATATCACACACTCTAAGACACAAGCTTATACAATCCCATTTTCACACTTAACATCATGGACTATTCTCTAAAAAGTAAGAAAACAAAAGGGTATATTAATATCTTTGGGCCTACTTAGAATAATAGGAGAGAGATTTGTGTTAAGCAAATAATCAGTCTGAATAATAAACCCCAACCCAATGAGGCTGGGTTGTTTCTGGGGTAAAAAATAGAGTATACAGGAAAAACAAATGACAAACATAAAAAAGAAAGAATAGAATAACTTGACTCAAAGTGTGGCAGAAAAAAAGGGATGACACATTACAGAAAAAGATGACCTATAATACGTGAAACTCACATTATATAAAAGAAGATAACAGAAGAGAGACAGGAAAGAAAAGGAGTAAATTCCAATATTTTAGGATGGAAACAGCCAGGAATCAAGCCCTTCTTAATGGAAGCCTCCAGGGTCCAGGAAATCTGATCTATAGAAAAAGGACTGTTAACATTGTGACCCAAAGATCAGCCTTCAGACCACCTCTGAGAAAAAGAAAATTATAACCATGAATACCCTAGCCAAACAGTAAAACTTTCTGCATTTCTGTGGTAAAGTACATCATCACCAAAGGTCTTACTACTTTGGTTTTAGGAATAATCAGAAATATTCAACTCTTGTGAAACGAGGAACCCATAAATAACTTCATCTTAAGTATTAGAAATTGGCCTGTAAAACGGGAAAATGATTAAAGTATTTTCCTTAATCTTTCTTCCAACTCTAATAATTTCTTTCCTTTCCTTTTGTCCTTTGTGTGGAGGACAAAGCTTGTCAAGATTCCTGCCTGCGACACAAACACAACCATCTTTCCTCCAGGTCCCAACCCAACTGTAGATCCATCATTTCAAATGACAATTCCATAGGAAATCAATATCTTGAAAGGAAGATTGCTTCAACTACTGCAGCATGGACTGTGGGTACAGCCAGTGAATTCAAGAAAGCACACCCATTTGTGGCTGCCGTTCATCTAGCAGGATTGATTGCAGGTAAGCTTCCTCAGAGAGGAGGGGGAGGAGCTATTCATTTCTTCTCTTTTCAACTTGCTCCTCTACTCTGGATCCAATAACAACAGTCCTGAATTATAAATAGCAGCAGGAGATAAACAAACACTGTGGCCGACTCAAAATGCTAAATAATAACTCTACTTGTTGTTTAAAGATTGATGTTCTTTCCATTCAACATATTCTTTCTTCATATTGCACATTACAAATAGTGGCTGTGATGCACTGATGTTACATCTCAGGATACTGAATGCGAAAAATGGTGCTAATGTCCCAACTCACAAGGCTTTTTTGAACATTCTAGTCAAACACAACCTAAAAACCCTAAAAACTCAAAACTTGAGATTTTTTCCTGCTTCCAACACTTTAAACTGACACTACATATGTCTAAAATACCTGTTTTAAGCTGTTTATGTAATTTTTTTCTAAGTACAGATAGTGCATAATTAAAGAAAATATTAAGATTTGGAAGGGAAAAGAAAAAGTACAACCACTGTAAATCCATTTCCCAAAGATAATCATTATTATATCTTAATCTGTTTCCTTCTCATCTTTTTCTATATAATTGTTTTTACATAGTTAATCTTATACTGAGGATGCAATTTTATATGCCCTTTATAAAACTAAAAACACAAAACATTCCCCACAGTCATGGACACTGATCATCAATTTATCATATTTCAAGGTTGTAAAATAATTTATTTTACACAAGTACAATAATCTACTTAATTATCTTACTACTGCTGATGTTTAAGTTGTATCCAATATAGTATTTTGTGATTAGACATAACTCTGAGATAAATACTGGTGTGCATTTCAAAGATCTTTGACACATTGATAAAGCACTTTCTAAAAGAGTTGTTGACATGCCTCTTTTTAGATATGTATTTTTTTCAAATAAACCTCTTTTGCTGATGCCTGATGTAGATCATCAAAACTGTCCAGATATCTTTATGTCAGTGTATGAAATATGTTTTCTGTAAGAAGAGTTGAAATGGACCCGGGTGAACAGCCAAAGAACAAAGTGACTATCAGTATAGTCCCCAAATTTTGTCTTATGGCACATGAGTTGTCAGACTCTCTAATACCAAGGCTTAACAGTGACCCCACAAAAATATATGCATAATAGTGACCCCACAAAAGTATATATGATATTCACTCTTCTCTCAGAATCCTAAGTATTATGGAAAAGAGAGAAAGAGGGAAGGTATATAAAAAATTAGGAACCACATCAGACACAATGAATACTTCAACCTCAGACCCTTTAAGGTCAGGAAGAGAAAAAAGAACTAACAATTATTAAGTACATGATGCAAATCAGCCCCCGCTCCATGTTAGTACTTTTTATATACTTTTCATTTGACCAATTTTCCAATTTTAAGAAAAGGCCAAATAGTGTTACGTGGAAAAGATGATTGATTACATGACAGCCAACAGCCACGGGTTCAAGTTGTGGCTCTAACAAGCTCTGTGGCCTTGAACAAGTCAGATAAACCCCCTGAATAGTAGTGCCCCCTGTGAACTGCTTGGCTGGGTAAATTAATCTAAGTTTCTATGGCATTTTAGACTTCTATGGTTCTCTGTTCTGATTTATACATAGCAGGATAAAATCTATAGATTCTTTCCCTCATTTTTCTTACTGTTCTCTGCCCATATACTCAGAGATATTCCTTGCCCAAGGTGGAAAGTGGGATATAGACCCAAACAAATAATTCAAATGGATTTTTAAAGCATACAGCATAGATACTAGTCTGAAGATCAAAGTTCTTTCTATTTGCAAGACCCAGACACTGGAAAAAGGAAGAGGTCTACTAGAATTCTAAAAATCTGGTTTTGTTTATCAAGAGTAAGAAAGCACTCAGAACAAAGGCTTATAACATTGCTTTCCAAACTGGTGATCAAGGCCCACAGGTAGGTCACAAAAACAATGTCCGGGGTCTAGGCTAGCATTGTTTTGTTTGCTTGTTCCTTAATGAAATAGAATAAAGTATATTATAATTTAGACAATTAAGACTAAGGTAAGTGTGTGATTTCCGGGATTGATATGAAAATGTTTTTGTCACAAAGGATTTCTATCAAAAAAATTTGAGTAATACTAGTTTAGATTATAAACCACATGAGCATGGGGAGGAATATGTAATTCCAGCTGTCCCAACCTTTGTATGTTCACAAGTGATATGAGAGAGAGATTTTGTAGAAGACTAGGGGAGCAAAGCTAGGTACTGTTGTACCAGGGTCTTCCTTTTCCCACTGAAGGCTTGAAATCCAGAGAAGCAGAGCCTAAAGAAACCATCAAACTTTCATGAGAATATGAAGGCAGAAAAAAACTCCATTTCTTGTCTGGATTTTGTAGAGAGACTGCCTAGTAGTGTGATGCTTCCCAACATGGAGCCACCACTTTTGAGTATAAATTACAACAGGACTGGGGCGCCTGGGTGGCTCAGTCGGTTAAGCATCGGACTTCAGCTCAGGTCACGATCTCGTGGTTCGTGAGTTCGAGCCCCGCGTCGGGCTCTGGGCTGACGGCTCAGAGCCTGGAGCCTGTTTCCGATTCTGTGTCTCCCTCTCTCTCTGCCCCTCCTCCGTTCATGCTCTGTCTCTGTCTGTCCCAAAAATAAATAAACGTTAAAAAAAAAAAATTACAACAGGACAAATACTTCTCTATCTTGAGAAGTATCTGGAGATTCATGCCCACTCCACCATCCTTTCTTGAATCCTGTGGGATATACAGAGGATTAGAAAAGACTCCCTTGCCCTAGTAAGGCAGACTAATAAGTGAAAATTAAGATATAGCATCCCTGAAGGTTAAGGAGAAAAGAAATGGGGGAGGGGGTACCTACAGTACAGAATGAACTTGCCAGAATAATCGCGACACTTTGCTGATGCTGACAGAACAGATGGCAAGGTATTCCAGTCCTGAACACAGCAGAAAGCAATCCCAGACCTATTATCTCCTTCCAATGTCATGAGGATATGAAAGCACCTAAGAACCTAGATCACCCTAGAGAAGAGAAGCGGGAGGGGAGACTTGAAGTTGCCTGAATATATCCAGAAGATACAGCTTTAAACTGGAAGTTACCTTGACTTGGCAAGATTGTTTCCACTATAGTGGAAATGGGGACTTGTAATACATGTTAAGCTCATTAAAACAGAAATAACAAATCTGTTTGTGACTTTTATACATATTCCTCTTACATTAGATTTTAAATACTTCTAAAAGCAAAAAATATATTGTTGTTTTTAAATCACTTCTAGTTCGTAGGCCAGTATTTTCCACAGTTACTGATCAATAAATGTTACTTTCAGTGTTTCCCAAACTTTGTAATAGCATGGTATATACAACCATTGGAATTTATGCTGTGTGCTAGATAAAGTGAAAGAGGTTGACTTGCCCAGAGTCTGGGGCCACCACATGCCCCACTGATGTTATCTAAAGACTGAGGGAATCAATCAATGACTATACAATCATTTCAAAGCATGTAGTATGTGTATTACTAAATAAAATTTGCAGAGTGGATTAAATTCATTTGTGTGATACTTAACATGGCACCCCATATAAAATACCACATTTAAGGGGCACCTGAGTGGCTCAGTCAGTTAAGCATCTGACCCTTGATTTCAGCTCAGGTCATGATCTCAGGGTTTATGGGATGGAGCCCTCCATTGGGCACTATGCTGACAGTATGGAGCCTGCTTAAGATTTTCTGTCTCCCTTCTCTCTGTCCCTCCCCCACCCACACGCATGTGCTCTCTCTCTCAAAAATAAGTAAATTTGGGGCTCAGTCAGTTAAGCATCTAACTCTTGCTTTTGGCTCAGGTCATGATCTCAAGGTTCCTGACTTCGAGCCCTGCATCAGGTTATCCGCTGGCAGTATGGAGCCCTTGGGATTCTCTCTCTCCTCCTCTCTTGCTCTGCCCTTCCCGTGACCATGCTGTCTCTCTCTCTCTCTCTCTCTCTCTCTCTCTCTCTCTCTCTCTCAAAGTAAATAAATAAACTTTTAAAAAAAGAAATCTTATTTAAAAATAAATAAATGAATAAACTTAAAAAAATAACACATTTACTAAAGGGCACATAACATTATTAGTAAATGTCTGTGGCTTCTGGTAAAGGCAATCAAATCTTTCAACATCCTATAAATATTAAGAAAACTTCTGTTCACAAGTTTCTACAGTGATCCCTGTGTATCAGCACATCAAGCTGATAATGCTATATTACTCAAGACATTAATTTAGAATTTATGCCAAGTATGAACCATTATTTCTTAAATGTTTCATAAATAATCAGCAACACTTCCCTGCTTATTAGCAATGGCTCCATGAATAAGCCCCTCAGTACACAGAAATGTCAGAGGTCCTATTGTAATCAATTACAAATAGGTTATATATTATTTTTTCTATTGCTTCTAAATGTCATGATGATTTTTCCTGTTTTGAAGTGTGCTTTTATTGCATTCTGGATTGTTTATTACTCTAAAAATCCATTTGAGTCATTTTTAAGTCCAAAAGTATATTTTACTGAGTGACCACATTGATTCTTTTGATCTCTACTGAATAAATAATGTTCATTTTTAATGACCTATTATTTTTCCAGGAGATCATGAAAATTTAAAAATAACTCTCTTGCTGGAACTCATGTCAATCAATTACAATTAATGATGCAATACAGAATTATGGCTAAATATTAAAAAATTCCATCATGAATTAGATAATAGAATAATTTTATTCGAGAAATTGTCTTCTCCAATTGCAATGACAGAAAATAGGATCAAAGAGGGCATGATTTTCATTTAATAATTAGTCAAGAATACAAGCATATGAGTTTACTAATTTTAACTGTTTTTTAACTGTATGTCCAAAATACTGTGGAAAAGAAATTTAATTACTTTTTAAAGGTGAATCTTTTACCTGAACACCAGTTTTGTATACTATATACATATTAAATAAAACTCTTCCTTTTAGTGCCAATGGTCTCTGAACACAAGTAAGTTACAAGTCCCCATTCCAGTATTACTTTCCCCACAAAGCCTGCCCTGAGCCTCCAACCTAGAAATTGACCTCTCCCTCTTCTTGACTCCAGAAGCACCTAGCATCTGGACTGCTCAAATAGCACCTATCATATATGTCAGGAAAAGACAACATTCATCCCAAAACTGAAGGAAAATCAAAATACCTTAAACTACTGAATAAAAGTTTTGCCCATATTGAGGGGTTTCTTATATCATTTATACGTTTAAAGTCTGTTCCAAAGGGAACAAGAAAGTTGGATTTGTTAGAAGTAATGGAAATAGCCAAGTATTTTAGCCATCATGGTGTTAAATCTCTCATTTTAAGACTTTAGTTCATGAATATTTTATTTATTAATATATACACCAAAGAAGTAATCTACATACTTATGTGTGAATTCATAGCAGTGTGGCTTGTTCTTTTGTGCAAAGTAGACTTGTCAACGTTAAAATGCCTGTACTAAACAATAAAGGCATTTGTAATCAAAAGTGTATTTCTCCGAAACAATAAATACATTGGCAATGCCTGACAAGATGTTTATAACCCTTTAGTAAGCATATCAGTTCCACATGAGGTTATTTATTTTCATTTTTTCCTCCTCTCCCTTCTTCATAACAATGAGTTAAATTTTCATTGCAACCAATGTACAGTGGGCTGGATAATCCCAGTGCATAAATTACAAAATGCATGTTAAGGACTGAGTACAGTAACTCATTCCCTCCACTGCTCAATAAAAGGTTGCTATAAAACAAGTCTTACTTGTTGCACATGTCAAATATCTAATTAGAACTGCCTTAAAGGGACAAAAATGAAGTATCCAAAGGACATTGGTTTATTTTATGAAATCTAAAAAATAACTGGACAACCAAGTTATGTAGAAAACAAAGAAGCACCTGGATCTTAAGGGGAAAATGAGACCAAGAACTTAACACCATTAGGTCACTCAGCTCTTCCTTTCCCCTCACACCAGCTTCATTCTTTCTAGATGTAGAAGCCTTTCTCATCACATACTGACCATATCAACTAGCAATCCATGCCTATGTATTTACTCAAGTGAAATAAAAATGTAGTTCACACAAAAACCTCATACACAAGTTACAGGTTTATTCATAATTACCTAAAACTAGAAACAACCCCAATGTCTCTTAACTGAGGAATGAAGAAGCAAACAGTGGTATATTCACATGCTAGAATATTATTCAGTAATCAGCAATAAAGGAACAAACTATGATAAATGCAACAATATGTATGCATCTTAAATGTATTTAACTACTAAATGAAACAATTCAGACTCAAAAGGCTACACACTACATGATTCCACTTATATGATGTTCTTGCAAATGCAAAAGCACAGAGACAGAAAATATATCAGTTGTTTCCATGGACTGCTATAAAGGAAATTCTCAACTAAAAAGGAGTACAAAGAAATCGGGGGGGGGGGGGGTAGGGGGAGAGCTAGAACTGTTTCCATATCTTGATTGCGGTGATATTTACACCACATTTACACCATTTACATTTACTGAATTTATTAAAATCCCAAGGACAGTACACTAAAACGGATGAATTTTACTTTATATAAATTACACCTTAGAGATTTTTGAAAAAGAAAAGACAAAAATGGCTTAGAAGGAAAGACATGACAAATATTAAAGAGATAAAATATTAAGGATATTGTCTTGGATATAGATCATAGGAGTCGCTGAAATAAAAATAACCAAAGCAAGAGAACAGAACAAATACTGAAAACTAATGTACAGAAAAACTCTGAGTTCAATACTTGAAACTGCATATCAACGGGGAGCCTGGGTGGCTCAGTCAGTTGAGCATCCGACTTCGGCTCAGGTCATGATCTCACACCTCGTGAGTTTGAGCCCTATGTCAGGGTCTGTGCTGACAGCTCAGAGCCTGGAGCCTGCTTCAAATTCTGTGCTTCTCTCTCTCTCTCTGCCCCATCCCACTCACATCCTGTCTCTGTCTCTCTCAAAAATAAATAAACATTAAAAAAAGTTTAAAAAAAAAAAAAGAAACTGCATATCAAAAGAGCACACATGTATCTGACAGACTCAGAACTACGATCACTAAGGTATACTCTAGTATAATTACTGAACTTGAAAGACACAAAAAATGTTTGGGCGTTTTTTAAAATGCATTTATCTTATAAAAAAAAATAAAATTAGATTATCATCAGACTTTGACAGCAATGCTTTATGCCAGAGAAAAAAAATGGAATAATATATTTGAGAATCTCAACAACAGAATATGTGTCTCAAGGACTTCATATCCAGCAAATCTGATTTTCAAGTATGAGGGCATAAGACAAACTATTACCAACATTCAAGAATTCAGGAATGCTCTCATGAGCTCTTTCTAAGGAATCTACTAGGGAAAGAATTCTGGCAACCAAAATGACTACAGAAATATCAACATAAGCACTAATGACTGAGCATTACATTTATAATAACATTTAGAACTAAAACTAAATGAATTAAGTTAAAAGGAAAGGGAGATAGTATGTAATTGTTATATACTCAGACCTTATAGTTCAACCACTAAAAAATGAAATGAGCAAGGAATGTGAACAGCATATACAAAAATTACTTATAACTCTGTTTCATAATTATATTGATAATGGTAATATTAGTAACATCATTCTAAGGCTGTTGTATGTATAATTCAGGATACAGGAAATAATAAATTATGGCATAATTCTAATCCTATTATCTTCTATGTCCTTGAGAAGAGGTTACATAAAAACCCTGTAGTACTTAAATTTATTTGAAAATATCAGTATAAGCTCAAGAAGTATATTACCTTTAGAAATGTGTATATTTACCTGGATAGGAAGAACAAATATTGTTAAAATGTTGATACTACTCAAAGCAATCTACATATTCAATGCAATCCCTATCAAAAAAACACCAGCAGTCTTCACAGAGCTACAACAGATAATCCTAAAATTTGTATGGAACTAGAAAAGACCCCGAATAGCCAAAGCAATCTTGAAAAAGAAAACCAAAGCAGGAGGCATCACAATCCCAACTTCAAGCTATACTACAAAGCTGTAATCATCAAGACAGTATGGTACTGGCACAAGAACAGACATTCAGATCAATATAACAGAAAAGAGAACCCAGAAATGGACCCACAAACGTATGACCAACTAATCTTTGACAAAGCAGGAAAGAATATCCAATGGAATAAAGACAGTCTCTTCAGCAAGTGGTGCTGGGAAAACTGGGTAGCAACATGCAGAAGAATGAACCTGGACCACTTCCTTACACCATACACAAAAATAAACTCAAAATGGATGAAAGACCTAAATGTAAGACAGGAAGGCATCAAAATCCTCAATGAGAAAGCAGGCAAAAACCTCTTTGATCTTGCCCGCAGCAACTTCTTATTCAACAGGTCTCCAGAGGCAAGGGAAACAAAAGCAAAAATGAACTACTGGGACCTCATCAAAATAAAAAGCTTCTGCACAGTGAAGGAAACAATCAGCAAAACTAAAGGCAACCGACTGAATGAGAGAAGATATTTGAAAACGACATATCAGATAAAGGGTTAGTATCCAAAATCTATAAAGAACTTATCAAACTCAATACCCAAAAAACAAAAAATAATCCAGTGAAGAAATGGGAAAAAGACATGAATAGACACTTCTCCAAAGAAGACATCCAGATGGCCAACCAACATATGAAAAAATGCTTAACATCACTCATCATCAGGGAAATACAAATCAAAATCACAATGAGATACCACTTCACTCCTGTCAGAATGGCTAACATTAACAACTTAGGCAACAACAGATGTTGATGAGGATGCAGTGAAAGACGATTTCTTTTGCACTGCTGGTGGCAATGCAAACTGGTGCAGCCACTCTGGAAAAGAGTATGGAGGTCCCTCAAAAAACTAAAAATAGAACTACCCTATGACCCAGCAATTGCACTACTAGGAATTAATCCAAGGGATACAGGTATGCTGTTTTGAAGGGACACATGCACCCCAATGTTTATAGCCACACTATCAACAATAGCCAAAGTATGAAAGGAGCCCAGATGTCCATTGATGGATGAATGGATAAAGAAGACGTGGTATATAGAAGACGTGATATAGATAGATATAGATATAGATACAGATATATATACATATACATACAATGGAGTATTATTTGGCAGTCAAAAAGAACGAAATCTTGCCAGTTGCCATTTGCAACTACATGGATGGAACTGGAGGGTATTATGCTAAGTGAAATTAGTCAGATAAAGACAAATATCATATGACTTCACTCATGAGGACTTTAAGAGACAAAACAGATGAACATAAGGGAAGGGAAATAAAAATAATATAAAAACAGGGAAGGGGACAAAACATAAGAGACTCATACATATGGAGAACAAACAGAGGGTTACTGGAGGGGTTGTGGGAGGGGGGGATGGGCTAAATGAGTAATGGGCATTAAGGAATCTACTCCAGAAATCATTGTTGCACTATATACTAACTAATTGCTGCACACTATACTAACTAATTGGATGCAAATTAAAAAAAAATTAAATTAAAAAAATGCAAAAACAACAACAAAATGTATATATTTAAAGATAATATGTTTCTGTGTATTTCCCACCATTGCCTACAAACTTCATTTTATCAAAATGCCTAGAAACAATGACTAGCCCAACATAAATAGGCATCCCTAATACCCAAAATTTAAACTTGAAACTCAACTTTCCACTAAATAATCCAGAGTTTGATTTCTTGGAAAAAGTCTGATTCGGGGCGCCTGGGTGGCGCAGTCGGTTAAGCGTCCGACTTCAGCCAGGTCACGATCTCGCGGTCCGTGAGTTCGAGCCCCGCGTCAGGCTCTGGGCTGATGGCTCGGAGCCTGGAGCCTGTTTCCGATTCTGTGTCTCCCTCTCTCTCTGCCCCTCCCCCGTTCATGCTCTGTCTCTCTCTGTCCCAAAAATAAATAAAAAACGTTGAAAAAAAAATTTAAAAAAAAAAAAAAAAAAGAAAAAGTCTGATTCTAGGACTGAGACGGGAAAAATACAAGAGATAAGGCCAAAAAATCCTGTCAAACCGGACAGAGCACAGAGAAAAGAAGAAATCAAAAACCACCAGAATCCTGTCAAAATGCTCATAAGCCAAATTGAAGAGGCTCCCACTGGCCAAAAATGAGGCAATTTAAGCTTCAGAAAAATAATAATGCCAAGAGACTGAAACATATCAGAACATATTTAAATTTATAAGTTCATAAAGAGAGGGAAAAAACTCAATGGGGCTCTGGAAAATGACTGGAAATCAAGTCTGTATCTTAGAAACTGGTAAATTACAAGAAATAATTAAACATCTATACTACCTTCCTTATATAAATTGTATTACTAGGTAATCACTTAATTGATGAGGAAAAGCACCTCTTAATAAAATTATTCCAGCTGATAAATAAGAATAAAAAATTAGAATATCACCATTTTCCAACCCCTAATGAATTGACTGATCAAGGTATTAGCATGAATGGTTGCTAACATTACAATAAAGAAGATAAAGAAAGGGAGAAAAAGAGAGTGAAAGGAATTGAGAGCAAATCAGACATTAAGTGTCTCCCGATGAAAACTACCATCACCAATAGGTTTGCAAAAGGGATCAAACCCATCAAGCCTTTGGAACCAGCTGCCAATGTGCAGAAAGTCAGAGGGCAGAGGAATATGTTGAAGAGTATAGCACTATGAGTATGAAATTATCAATCCACACATGGAAATTTTGCAGGTTAAATGATGTAGGTTCTTCAATAATAAATAAATTCCAAAGAAAAAATATGGATAGAGAGAACTATATATTAAAAGATATAAAAGGCACAGCTAATATGCAGTGTTTAAGACTGTGGTTTAGGGATTCACGCCTGGGTGATAAACTGATGAAGAAGCTCAAGGGAATAAGTATAAAAATCAAGGTAGTGGTTTCTATCAGGGCAATTGGGATTTGGATAGGCACATGGATGGATTCTAGAATGACAGACAAAATTCTATTTCCTACTCAGGTAGTGGCTTCAAAGGTGTTCACATTATATTAATTCATTAAGCTACATATATTTTTTCTGGTTCTACATATCTGTTTTATTTTAAAACAAAAAGACATAATTCATACAGAAACCTGACAAATAGATTCGTAAGTTTTTCTAGAGAGAGTAAATATAGAAGAATAGCAAGGATAACTTTGGAAAAAGGAATAATTTGGGATCACTTTCTCTACCAGTTATCAATAGAAAGCTTTGGTATGGTACTAGGAGGGAAATAGGAGATCAATGGAACCAAATAGAGAAATCAAATTTTTAAACTCATACACACACATATATGCAGACTTAATATGAGAAAAGAACTACCTATTTATATGGTAATTAAACACACGTTTCAAATTGATTTAAGATCTAAAACCAAAAAAGCAAACTATAAAGGAGTTAAATAAAATATAGCTTAGGTTGGGGGATTAAGCAAAAGGGAATACTTTTTTAAGATATCCATAAGATTCAGAAAACACAAAGAAAATACTGACATATTTGAATAAATAGAAAGAAATTTCAAAGACAAAATATATCATAACTAATTTTTTAAATGACAGACTAAGATTATGTATTCATAGCTTATATGATGGGTAAGAGATAATTAGCCCTTACATACAAAGAAGGTTTATATATTTAAAATGCAATAATATAATAGAAAAAAATCAAAGGCCATAAATAGGTAATAGATGGAAAACACACACACACACACACACACACACACACACACACACACACACGTTTTTCTATACTCCATATAGAAAATGATGCTCAACCTCAATGCCATTCATAATTTTTAACCTATTAAATTTGCAATGTTTGGGGCACCTGGATGGCTCAGTTGGTTAAATGTCCTATTCTTGATTTCCGCTCAAGTCATGATCTCATGATGTGTGAAGCAGCACTGACAGTGTGGAGCCTGCTTGGGATCCCTCTCTCCCTCTACCTCTGACCCTCCCCTGCGCTCTCTTTCTTATTCTCTCTCAAAATAAATAAACATTAAATAAATAAAATAAATAAAAATAACCAATGTTTGAGAGTATACAAGTATACAGGTATTGTCACAGAATCTTTTCTCCTAGAAATCTTTTAAATGGATATAACAGGGGTGCCTGGGTGGCTTGGTTGGTTAAGCGTCCGACTTCAGCTCAGGTCATGATCTCACGGCCCGTGAGTTCAAGCCCCGCACCGGGCTCTGTGCTGACAGCTCAGAGCCTGGAGACTGTTTCAGATTCTGTGTCTCCGTCTCTCTCTGCCCCTCTCCTGTTCATGCTCTGTCTCTCTCTGTCTCAAAAATAAATAAACGTTAAAAAAAATAAAAAAAAAAATAAATGGATATAACAATTTTTGAACCTAAATTATTTCTTTCATGTTTTTCATCTTTTTGTCTTTTGTGCTGAATTCTAGATGAATTCCTTGTCCACTCTTCTTAATCACTAATTAAATCTTCATCTATGATTATTCTACTATTCAGCCCATTTACTGAGCTTTTATTTTGATGATCGCTAATTTGCTAATTTTTTAAAGCCTGTTATTATTTCATAGTTACATTAGCTTCTTTATCTCTTAAAGGATATCAATTATACTTCCTTAAAATCCTGATTGTTCTTTAATTCTGTTTTCTCTGATATTATCCATGAAATTTCATGGATTTGGCTATCAATAAATGTCTGGTAATATTCAGATGTTTGTTCATCTTCTGCTTTAGATGTGCAATGGTCTGAGGCTTCTCCTACCCAATCACCTCTTTTCCTTCTCTCCTTTTCCAACAACAGACAATGCTGGAAAAACATTCTTAAACATCCTCATATACTAATACTTTCTCTTTCATTGGATGAATTCACAGAAGTTGGTGAAATAGTTGTGCATTTTAAATTTAATAGATAATGTCAGATTATGTTACTTACAAGTTGGAATAATTTGCATACCCACTAGCAATCTTTTAACTAGCCTCCTGTCTCCGTATCATTACCATTTTCGCTGATTTTTTCAAGCTTGATTTTGGATTTCTCTAAGTACTGCTAGCTCAGTATGAGTTAGATATTACCTTCTTGGCAGTTGTACTTAATAAATACTCACTAATTAGCTGAATGAGTGTGTAAGTTCAGCCTATGGATCCTGTTACCTGCTTTCCTTTTTTCCCCATATTGATTTTCACCTTCTAGCATACTACATAATATACTCATTTATTATATTTATTGTTTAATGTTTGTCTCCCCCTACTGAAACAAGAAGCTGGTATCTCTTTGTTCACTGATATTTCCAAATGCCTAAAACAATGGTACTTAACAGGCACTTAGTACATGTTTGTTGAATGAGTAAATGAATGGCTATACGATATATGCACTTAATTTCCTAGGAAGAACTTAAAATATTTCTTCCTCAAAATATGTTATGTGAAGTGCTTGTTATAAAGATAGATCTGGTTCCTCTAACAAATATTATGAATTCCTGCAATCATGTATACATTCCAAGCTGACTATACAACAACGTGCTACAAGAGTAAATCAATATAACATGATTCCTTCTTGGAATCCATTCAGGAAACATAAGCCACCAGCAGAAACAGAGAACATGTGCTCATCTATAACTGGCATTTGAGCGTGGACCCTGAGGACACTGTCTCAGAGGAAGGCTTCAATATATGCATAATGAATTTATCGAGCATATTGGTTGTTCTGGAAGTAATAATAACAAAATAACATTAGCCTAGTTAAATAGTTTGTCATTTTAATATACCAAACATCAAATAATAAAATGTTAAATGAAGATGACAATATACCAACAAGATAGTCTCATATTTTTATGGTGATCTTAAATATAATACCTCCATATAGCACTTTGTAGTTTTCATTGGAGCCTCACAACAACCCTCGGAGCCAGGTATACAAATATTATTACACTCATTTCAAGAGTCAGGAAACTGAATCCAGTAAGTTAAGTGACTGATCAGTAAGGAAGGAAGCCAGCACTTGAATACATGTCTTTGGACTCATTTCTTTCTAAAGATGCAAGAGATTAAACAAAAAGTACATATTTAGAGTCAGAAGTAGATTTCTATCCTAACTCTGTAATTACTAGGTATGGAAACCTCACCAATGAATTACCTACTCTAAGCCTCAATTCAACATCTATTTACTTGCCATTAGGCAGAAAAGGATAAGTAAACAGCCGTGTATCAAAAGAAATCTATTATCCAATTATCAATACATTTAAAATATACTAAAAGTTTGTAATTTGCATTGTTCCTTCATGGCACATCTCTGAAACATGATGTTGTTCTCTATCGTCCTCTGTTAACAAGATGCTTCTGGATCTAAGAATTCACTGTTGTGTAATTTATCCCTCTGCCCCCGCCCAACAGGACTGCTAAAACTGGACCAGGCACCTGACACAGTGCTGTGAAACTGCTAAGAGAATGAGGCTCTGTTGTTCTGCCTCCGTTATCTTTCCTCTCTTCAAATGCATCTGTGTCCAATGGATAGAAATTTCATGCCAGTCCTATTCTACCCCTATGCCCTACTTCCAGTCCCCAAGCCTTCAAGTTTTTGGAGTTACATAGAGATTATGAATTATGGTAATGAATCAGGTTGGGGCACAAAGTTCCTTTTTTCCTGTGTCTCCTCTCTTCTGTCCTCTTTGGCTAGTAAGTTCCTTAACATTGTCTTTGGGGAAAGAAAACTGGCTCTAAGCAGTTTAACAAACACTCCTTGAGTGCCTTCTAAGCTGACAATACTAACGTGCTAGGAACAGAAAGATATATAGAGCACAATCCCTATCCTTAAGGAGATTATAGTTTATTAAGGGAGAGAGATAACTAAAGAAATCACATTGTTATAATTCAGTACAGACACTGGTTAAAGATAAGCTCAAGGTTTTAAAGAAAGAGAGGGGAGGAACAATAACCATTCTAAGGGTGGGAATCATGTTAATAAAAAACTACAAGAAATGAAATATGATCTTGCAGCATTGGTAGGAATTAGCAAGTGAAGAAGAGTGTTACAGGTGGAAAAAACATATGAATAATTACATACAGGCATGATGCCAAAGGTTTTGTTCAGGTTACAGATAGGTATTTCTGAGGCATAAAATGTGCATGAGTTTTGAACATGTGCATTCAAGGTGTTTGTAGGACAATTAAGTAGAAATGTTTATCAGGAAGCTTAGGAAAAAAGTCAAGACCAAATATCTAGCACCCACCAATAGTATAATAAGATGAAGATAAGCACAATTGAGAAAAATCAAATAATATCAGGAGGAGGGAGAGCATTGCTATTTTATATGGCATGGTTAGAAAATGCTTCTCTTTTAGGGTGATTTTTGAGCAGAAATCTAAAGTAAGTGAAAAGGTGTGTCATATGAATATCTCAGAATAGAGCTTTCCAAGAAAAAGAAACAGCAAATGCAAAGGTCTTAACTTATGAGTTTGCTTGGACTGGGAAACAATAAGGGGTCAGTCCTGATGAAAAATATTACAGATAGAGAAAGAGAGTGGAAGGAAGTGATGTTAGAGATTATCAGGAACTACATGAAATAGAGCCTTAATAGATATTACATAAATTTCATTATGTAAATTTTTGCTCTAAATAATATTGGAAGACAGAAGTTTAATTGGCAAAGTACTATGATTTATGTTTTAACAAACCTACTCTATTACCTACCATATCCACTGTATGAAGCAAAAGCAAAAACAGGCTGGTTTGTCTGTTTGCCTGTTTGTTTGTTTTTAGAAGGCTGTGCCATTAGGGGCGCCTGGGTGGCTCAGTCGGTTAAGCGGCCGACTTCGGCTCAGGTCATGATCTCGCGGTCCGTGAGTTCGAGCCCCGCGTCGGGCTCTGTGCTGACAGCTCAGAGCCTGGAGCCTGTCTCGGATTCTGTGTCTCCTTCTCTCTGACCCTCCCCCGTTCATGCTCTGTCTCTCTCTGTCTCAAAAATAAAAACATTAAAAAAAAAAAAAATTTTAGAAGGCTGTGCCATTAATTCATGAGAGAATGATAGTAGTTTTGGATAGAATAAGAACTGGTAGGATTTGGGTACCTTTGAAAGTAGAGCTCACAGGATCTTCTGAGTCTGAGTATGTGAGAAAGGATAAAATTAAGGTTCAAAAGATAATAAAGTCTCAAATAAGAAGGACCAGTCAGTAAGAAAAGAAAACAAGTTATAAATACACAGAAGAAAGGAAGTATACTTGCTTAAAGAAAGTTTAGAGAAGGAGAATGTAGCAATATTATCTAAAGCAGTAGAGTTAAAAAAAAATAGGATAAAAATATCTGTTGGAGTTAACAATTTTGAAGTTGTTATCTTTTGCCAAGGCAGTTTCAATGAAGTGGCAAGTCAGAAATCGGATTGCAATGGGTTTGGAGAGTAAATGGGGCCCAAGGAATGAGAGATAGTACTAAATGTTATCACTTCAAAACTCAACAGAGTGGAAAGAAGAGGGTTATAGTTGCTGGGTATTTAGAGTAAAAAGAAGATTTAATCAATCATGTGTTGTGACTCAGAACCAGGAAAGATCCAGGGTAATCTCCTTGAATCCAGGGTTTCAAGGACAACACAGTGGAATGGGTCATTCCCACTCTCCAGTCATCATGATTTAAATGTCAATTTGATTTGGAACCCGAGTCAAGGAGAGAACTCCAGACGAACAACTCAACCATTCACCAATCATCCAGACACAAACATAATGGATCCAAAGAAGTCACCAAAGCATTAGTAAACCGCCTCTAGAAAAAGGACACATCCATTAAGTTTTTTCAGCATTTTATTCAGTTCTACCAATATCTAGTCCAGTCATTTCACCTGATGAATCAGCTATTCAGCTTCAACTTTTGTTAAGCAGATAAAAAAGTTAAATTCCGTAAAGTAAGCATGCATCTTACTTTTACTTATTTAAATGAGATGTATACAGATTAAAAGATTATTTAATTGTTGTGGTCTCAATAAGATCTTAGTATTTTTCAACTTTTAATCAACTATCATACACAATTTATGCAACATCCCCCTAAAGGTTCATATATTAATTTGTGTTCTTAAAATGCCCCTTCATGAGAACAAACAGGATAATAATCATAAAACTTTTAAACTAGAAGGAGTTTTACAGACATCAAGTCCAAACACCTTCATTTATAAATGAAGAATCAAGCTCATGAAATCTTGATCAGGCTAAGGTTAAATAAATACCAATAGAAACAAGACGAAAATCTAGATTCCTGGATTTTGATATAGTTTTCTTTCCACTATTGTAATCTTTATTTCTTTTAATTAGTCTCTGAAAAAAGTACTAGGGTATCATCACTAAAATTAAATATCTAAAATATATGGACTCCCTTCCTAGATATGGCTCTAGGCATTGTTCTAAGTCTTGACATAAATTATTATATTCAACCTTCACAGAAACACTGAGAGACAGATACTATTATTACCCCATTTTGCAGGTGGAGAAACTAAGCCTTAAAGAGATTGAGTAACTTTTCCAAGGCCACTCAGGTAGCTAGTGGTAAAACTGGGACGGATCTGAGGCTCGAGGCAGTCTGCTTATTTCCCCATACAGGCTAAGCAGCTCTCAAGATTTAATTCAAAAAGCAGTGATTGAAAGGCTACTATCAGTAACACACTGTCTTGGGAGTTGAATAAGATATATAAGATATAGAGCTTAAAAACCTATCAAAAAAGACCAATGCATACACCGCTAAATGTGATACAGAACAAAATGGGTAAAGAGTGTTTAGGGAAAAAAGAAAAGCAAAGTCCACAGAAGAGAAAGCAATTTCAGGGCTGGGGGTGGACATGAAAATTGCCAGTACTACCTTATAACCTGTTGAGATCTGCTTTCAACCAATCTGTTACCCGTAGAGCCCAATGGATATTGAAATATTTCTCTTTCTCTTAAATGCTTTTATTCAACTCAGCTTTTTTTTCTCTATACCATACTCAACACAGCCACTTCTAGTTTTAGTTAGCACTCAAAGCATTTTTTTAATGCCCATGGTGCAGAGGGTAAAGGGCATGCAGTAAATAAATCAGCTGTGCAAAAGCTCTCTTAATACATCAAAGAATCTTTACAGAAAGCTATGAGAGGCCTCAAAGCCTCCATAAAATAATCCATTTACATTCACTGTATACTTAAGTGACAGCCTCTAAATTTATGAGTGAGCTTCTTGATGAGAAGTCATATAACCTGTGAGTGCTAATTTCTTAGATGACCATGGTTTGGTCAGAACAGTGCAAATGAGAGTTAGAGTAAGGAAACTAACTTCTGCCAAATACATCCCATTATGGATTCCTAGATACCAGCCTAGACCATTCAAGAATCACTGCCCCCTCAAGGGAAGGTTTTTTGACAAATGTTTATGTTATGATTTGTTGAAGATGAGGGACTATATCTATGATTTTTGTTTAAGTTCCAAATTTTAGCTATATTTTTCAACTAATTATTGCCAAATATGTTTTATTTTTAAATACCCAACCTGTATAATAAACTGTTGGGTTTTGTTTTTTGTTTTTTGGTTTTTTTTTTGTCAATAGACAAGCCAATATCCACCCACCCCCCGCCTTTTCCTTACCAAAAACATTACTACTGCAAGCTAACTTGTACAAACATGAAGTACGAGTGTCTGCAAGTGAAAATAGTGTTAAGTTACCTTCTTACTGCAGGGGTGGTCTATCCAAGCTTCCACTTTAACTATTTAATTGCTTTCCCTAGTGTTTGACAAGGGAAGTTTTGCATCTCTTCCCAGTAAGAAGAGTTCTGACCACTAAGAAGGTGGAAGTACACAGGAAAGCTTTAGCACATACTGCTTGGCCAAATATCTCCAGAATCTCTTACAAATAAAGGAGGACTTGAACCATCTCTCCACATCAATGTTGGCCAAACTGCCATCATTTGCTTCCTGCTATCCTGACTTGTGTCTTATCTTTGTAACACCTAAACTCTTACACACTTAATATTTTAGTTTACATGGAAGCTTCATTATTGCAGCACCTGGGTGGCTCAGATGGTTAGGCGTACGACTCTTGATTTCAGCTCAGGTCCTGATTGATCTCAGGGTTGGTGAGTTCAAGTCCTGCATCAGGCTCCATGATGACAGTGTGGAGCCTGCTTGAGATTCTCTGTCTCCCTTTCTCTCTGCCTCTCCCCTGCTCGCTCTCTCTCTCTCTCTCAAAATAAATAAATAAACATTTAAAAAATAAAAAAAATTAGGGGTGCCTGGGTGGCTGTCGGTTGAGTATCCGACTTCAGCTCAGGCCGTGATCTCACAGTTGGTGGGTTCAAGGTGAATGCTGGGCTCTGTCCTGGCAACTCAAAGCCTGGAGCCTGCTTCAGATTCTGTGTTCCCTCTGTCTCTCTGCCCCTCCTCCACTCACACTCTGCCTCTCTCTGTCTCTCAAAAATAAATAAAAATGTTAAAAAAATTGTTTTAATAAAAAATGAAAAATAAATGGAATTATTATTTTTACTTAAATAAATTAAAAATAAACTATTATTATAAATGAAAAATCAGTATCATGTGTCATTTTTTAAAATGCCATAAATTCTAACTAGCTAAAGTTGTTTGCCAAGACCTGCTTTCCAATTATTAAATAGGGAGATTAGCAAGTGTTAGTGGGCTATTAAGGACACATTAGTACCATATTGTGGACTTTTTTCTCCTTATTCTAATTCAAAAAAAAAAATTGCAAAGAAAGTGACTTTCTTTCTATGTGGCTCAGTGTTTTCTAATGCTATGCCTATGCACCTTCTAAAATCATCTCAAGTACCTCCAGAATGTAGCCAAGCAGCATTCTGGGAAACTCTGCTGTAAATTATCTAGAATTTCATAAGCCCAAACCTTATCTAACTGATCCAGGAGTCAGTATCACTGTTGTCATCTACAATCTTATCTGAGCTCTCCCTACCACTCCCTATCCACACTAAGTCTGTATTGTGTTTTCTCAGAGAAAGCCTAGTCCAGTTGTCTGGAAACTCTGCTTCCCACTGGCTCCACTATAGGCTGGCAGCTATCAGTACCTAGCAACTTTCTGGCTAGGTGCCCATGTCAAAAAGATAACAGTGGGTCCCATATCTACTCGTATCTCCTGTGGATTACTTTTTCACTTCACTGTGCTACTTTCAGATGTTTACTCGTCTCTCACAAATAATGAGATAACTGAAAGGCCTGTCTTCCTTGAATTTCTGCTGTCTTGAACTTTAACTATCATCCTTCATTCTCCATATTAGTAATTCCATATGCCAATAGGAAATAAGGCTCCGTTTCTCAACTCTGAAATAAATACATTACTCATACTCATCTTCACAAATTCTAATTTGGACAGGATATTTTTCTTATCCACAGTATTCTTAAACTATAAATTTATAAGGTGGTGTACTTTCTACTAGAAAATAGCCAAGCAATGCAAGCTATTTCTTTTTGAAATTACAGGAATCACTGTGTCACCTGATAAATGGTAGCAAATGAAGATGTTCTGTACTATGTTTATTATAATTCCCTTTCCAATTATGCTAGTATTTAAAAAATCAAATTTCACATTGTCAAACACCAGAAATACTCAGCATTGATATAAAATGAGTCAGTGTCCAGGGTTAGTTGTAGTATGTGAACTTGTCATTTTTCACACAACCAAACTTCTGCCAGGGTATTTCTTAAACATTACATGTGATCAAATGGCTTTTTACCCATTTTATGGGCTTTTAAAGGCTCACCACGAATTTACTTACAGCTATTATTTCTAATAAAGTTGGGCGCTGACCGGATGACCCATCACATCATCCAGAATACAAAACAAAGGACACATACTGGTCAGCTGCTGGCTGGCAAGTCCCTGAGTGAACAGGTCAAAAGCCCTCAGCAAGTACACAGGAAAAGATTAATGGGAACAGAAAGAAATCGTCAACTAATACCACAGTACAATTAGCTGTTCTATGGAGATCTTAAACACAAAATTCAGCCACATTGGCACAGAACTCTTTACTGGGATGTTAAGTACTTTCAGACAATTATTCCTTCTCTAATTAATAAATGGTGCCCGCCTTTGACACAGTCAATGATTTGAATTGAAAACAAAATACGCAATATTTTGAGATGACCCAAATATCAGTAATTCATTAAAATGGCCTCAAACTGAGACTTTTTTACAGGGGGAAATTGTAAGAAAGAGGACACTAGATGACAGATATGGTATTCCTGTGGCGAACTACGGCAGCAGCTCATTGTATTTACCCAGGTATCTCTTTAAGGTCTTATTTGTGAAAGGTTGTGATAAAACCGAATAGAACTTTAAATTCATTTGGCTTTTGAGATTATCACTCTATTTAACCTTGAAAGCTTTTTGCATTTTGTCATGCCTTTGTTTGCTTTCAGGAATTTATCTTCATTTTAACTTTAATCCATTTTATATCTCCTGCCTCATCTTCGATCCACAAGTTTCAACCTTTCTTTTTTTTTTTTTTTTTTTTTTTTAAATCTGCAGTGTCTACAGTGTAGATGGGGGTAGAGAAGGCTTCTGTCTCCTTTTTATAAAGACATATAATATGGTAAATCTTCAAAAATTATACATCCATGCATCTGTGTGTATGTGTGTGTGTGATTAACCAATGATCATATTATCTGATAGATTGAAAACCTGGTAACTGAGTAATACTCGTTCCATCTTAAGCAGCAGCTTCACCTGATTCTGCCAGTTACACTATTCTCAAGGTGACAGTATTTTGTCTCAAGATGCCCAAGCATTTCAACATTATTTCTTACAAAAGCGAAAGCAAATACTTACCAACTTTGCCACAAGTACCACGAAACCAGATATGCAATGGTTGTCTTAGACCTCTGTATAGAATTATAGTGGTTTACACCAGCTTTGCACAACCAGGGGCATTTTTGATGTTAGGTATTGCAAACACAAAACCTAGGATCTATGAGCTTTCTAAGCTCCCCACTCAACACTGTTTAACATAGGCTCCAAAAATTAATGTTCACATAATGTCTACAAAAATGTATGCCAATTGCTACTTAGCTCATATGCAAATACAAAAAAATAAAATAAAACTCAAGAGCAAAAGAAATAATTTATTCTTTGAAAATAAAATTATCTTAAGATTTTACATCAAAAAAAAAAATCAATGTAATATGATGCATTCAAATAGGTGCATGAGAATTAGAAATGTGACTTGGTAAGGAGTAGAGTCTGCCAAAGTAAGCATGCCTAGGACATATGCTGTGATTGCTATAGATCTTCATTCACATGTCAGCAAAGCAGTAATTAATGACTGTGAAACACTGAGAATTTTGTAAAGCAATGAAAAATCTGTATTAGAACTATTTGTATTCTGGGAATTACTTTCTCACAGACATTAAATCAGATAAATTGGGATTTCCCTGAAATCTTACCCGTTGAAGAGTAAATCCCAGGAGACCTGGGTCTTCTTATTATAATTGGTCTTATTTTTATCTCTTTTCTGAAGACAATACGAGTAGAACAGCTATACTCTAAAATAATTAAATATGGCCTATACTGTCCCAAAGTTATTGTGAATATCAATACATCTATGATAGTTTTTTCATTTTTTGCCAACAGCTTAAACATGCCAAAGACATACTATAGCACAGATGCTCAGGAAATGTTCCCATTCGTGTGGTAATTGTTTCATATTTATTTTCTTTGACCACTAAGAATGTCTAGCAATGACCTCCACACAGTTCTTACTTGAGAAAAATCAGAGTAGAGAATTCTCAGTAGAATGTCACAGGCTTTTAAGGATCAGACTTATAAACTACCTTATATCAAACCACCACATCCTATTACCGTTCCACACCTTGTTGAAGGCCCAATATAAACTTGGACTTGAAATCAAGCACCCCAGTGTTACAAGCTAGCCTATTTTTTCACAATAACAATTCCATGGAGAGAAACTGCTCTTACTTTCTAACAGGTTTGAGACTCTGAAATGTGACTGCTTCTCTTCAGTAATTTTCCATCAAATGTGTAAGATACATCCTGACAGTGAAACACCATTTCTCATATACCTTTTCAACAAGATTGAAAATATTCTTTCTATATATGGGGATATTCATTTTACTTAAGTAAAACAAGGGTGTATCTCTGTGGCTTCGTTTCTTTTCCCAAGGATTTCTTCATAAAAAACCGTTGATTTCTTAGCTCATAGACCCTGATGGGAAATTTTCTTTTTAATGTGCTATCTGTATCTCAAAACGATATGCTGACTTTCCATGTTAGGACATACTGTGAGTTATACTAAACCAGCCACATTTAGTAGCCAGCTTTCTTGGTGACCACTGATCTAGTCGTTGAGAATACAAATTGTAATTCAAAGCCATGACCTGAGGATATGGATTAACAAGTCTATATGTATGAGGCCCTCAGGAGACCAAACATTTTTAATTAAAGTAAAACATTTCCAGTAGTAGATATGGGAATGAATAATTTTGAAAGTTTAAGTCATACAGTGATGAATTATGTCACAAAGTTTCAAAACTGTAGCTACCACCGGCCCCACCTTAGTTATTCTGCTGCATTGTGAATGGGAAGCCCAACCCACCTATAAAGAATCAAAAGCAGTATTAGGAATGAAACTCATTCTGAACTACAAGTCCTTGTATAGGAAACACCTTGTATAGTCAAACACCAGTGGTTCTATTTTCCCCAAATGCTATTATCTTGCTCCAGTACAACAGTAGGTTGGATGATAAATAATAAGAAAGCCATTTGATCTTTAATGCTTCCACATAATAAGCTTTAGTTAACTTTAAATGATACTAGTGTCCTGAAAGCTTCCCAAATGTCCTCAAAAGGGGAAAAAAAAAAAAAAGTTTATCAAAGTTTACAGATGTAAAAGAAAAACATAGATTTTATTATATCAAGAATAAATGTCACTACTTAGAACCAGGTAAAAAGAAGCCCCACCCAAATGAGTGAAAGATCCTCATTATTCTGTTTATTTACAAACAAATGTTTATACTTTCAAACTGCCAGGTGGGAGTAACAGGGTAGGTTTGGGCTTAAGAGCCCTGAGAGCCCCTCTCCCACTTGTATGAGTTAAACTCCCTAGACCTGAATCCTTGTCCATAAAATGGAACAAGTTTAAAGAAGACAACAGTTACAAAGAATTTTGGATAGTGCATCCTGAAATATTGTGAGTGCTCACAAACATTCACTAACTCTATATTTCACAATAATCATACAATAATAATAAAACATTTCCAATATCTATTTGGCAATTCTGCTTCAATAACACAAACCATAATTTTACATAATATAAAATCATTTTGCTTTTTGGGTGTGAATTCTATATGATTAAACATTTCCAGAGGTCTAGAAAATTGCTTGTCGTTTAAGTACATTAAACAATTTTTCTCCCATGGTAACTTATTTATGCTTTCATCTGGTTAGCAGAAACAATGAAGAAAACAAAGAAATGAAAGTCTTCGTTTTTATAAAAATTTCCAAATTCAGCATGGCAGATTGAAAGAGGATAGGCTTCAGAATCAAAAATAATAGCTGCATGTAAATCTGAGTTTTGCACTCTAAACATGTTCAAGTCATTTAAGAGGTTTGAACTTCAGTTTCCTCATCTGTCAAACTGGAGTGATACCACTTTGCAAAATGAAAAGAACTAAATAAAAATTGTGTGTGTGAGAAATTATGCATATATATATATATATATATGTATATATATTTACATAAATCTGGCAACGTGTCTCAAATATAGTAACTCAAGCTTATTTTTTACAATTAAGAATTTATGATCAACGATGACTGGATTAACAAATACTTCTATTTTACATTTAAATTCTTGGTTAGTCCCCATGCCCTCAATTTCATCTGAATAAGCCATAATACTTAGATATGGACTTTTATAACTTAAGGCTTCTCATCTATAACAGTATGCTCAGAATCTGCATGGGCTGAAATGGTATCTCTGTTCCTCACCTGACTGCAAAACAGTGCAGAGGAAAAACCTATAAACAAAACTACTACTACTACTAGGATTCCTAATTTTCAGTGCAACTCCTAAAAAGCTCCGAATTAGTCGTGGTCTTTATTTCCTCCTTGTGATATTATGCAGATTAGAGCTTTAGAAGATTTTCTAAGCAATAGCCTCACTTGCCATTTTCTTTCGCCTAGCAAATAAAAAGAGTATAAATATAAAAACAATATGAATTACTTATTTGGCTTTTTACAATTGAGAAATTGTCTTTATTTTCAGAGTTAAAGGTCATGTTTTGGAGGATTGTCAGTAAGACTGTCAAGTAATAAGACTTAATGGGGACCTTTGTTAAAGATACATCCTTAACATCTGTACGTCACTATTATTAGTAAATGCCCAACAAGCTGCTTCACAGGTATAGCCTGTTCCTTCTATCCAACCATTCATTCTATGCTACAGTTTGGTTCCCTGTGCTGAACTTCAGAGACCCTGCTCTTCATACGCCGCAGTCTCTGTCATTCAGTTCTTAAATGTCTTCTCATCAGAGAGGCTATCCCTGACCAGTTCACCTAAATTACCACTGACTCTGATCCACATCACTTTTTATCTCATCAATTTGTTTCGTTTTCTTTTAGCAATTATCATTATCTTGCTCACGTACTTCCTCATTTGTTTAAAAACTTGTTCAGCTTAGAATCCTGGCCTGGCTTGTTCACCACTGCACTGCTAATATGTAAAACACTACCCGGTCTATAACAAATACTAATTGTTAACTGAAAGGATGAATCTGATCTCAATTTCATACAGTGAAAAGGCTCAGCACTTTCAAAAGCATACTGCCTCCTGGACATTCTCTTCATCAAGGTATGTTCTCACCTTTCTTTACAAACTGTATTTGCCTCACTGGGTGTTGTATGGAAACCAATTTGACAGTAAATTTCATATATTAAAAAAAAAAAAAACAAAAAAAACTGTATTTGCCTCAAAAGAACACATGTCTAATGTAGCACTATCTTCAGCCCAATCCATCTCAGGCCATGAGTGAAAGAAAAGGAAGCCACTTATCTAGAAAGATAACAACAAAAATGGGTCCCTGTTAGGATTGAGAACATACAAAGCCTCATAAATTGAAAGCCTGAACGAACAATGCCAGACAGTAAATCTATGGTTTAGCAAAGCTGACAGAAATTTCTTCATTCAGGAAAAAAAAAAAAAAATCCCTGCATGACAAGCTTTTATTAGATGGTAAAAGCAGACAACATCATCATGTAGTGCCCAATGATCAAGTGTGATGCATAGCTGTACCATACATATCCCTCTTGAATTAATTACTATAAGAAAAATTGGGGAAAAAAAATGTTGACACTGAAGCAGTTTACACTTCAGGAATTTCTTTCTCTAGATTGAAAAAATAAATGTTTATTTATTATATATCAAAATAATCATAACATCTCCCAACAGTTCTGTAGCTATTTCCAAGTTGTCCACCTGTCACAGCCTTTTTATGCACCTAGAATACTGTTTGTGAACATTTCCCGGGAGCACAGAAACCTGGGCAAGGCCATGTGATACTATCATCTAGAATTCATCCCCAACTTTCCTCCCATTTCCAATCATCTTGTTCTTCCAGTTTTCTAACCCTCAACTGGTTTCTGAAACTTGCCTTTGTTTGCAATCTGCACTTTCCATGGATGCCATTTTATTTTCCTCTATTTAGTATGTATGGTTCTTTCCCACAGAAGATAGATTTTCCTGGCTTCTAACACATTAGAAGAGAGAGAGATTATCCTTCTTCCACATGTATCAAAAGAATATTGTAAATCTTAAGTGGGCTTTGGGTATCCAGTATGTTACACTGTATTCTTATTTTTTTGGCCATTGATAGCCTCTTTAGGGTAACTGTAATAATTCTCAGTTAACCTGAGGATTTCCTTTTGTGATAATATTCTGCTTTGTTTTATCTCCCCTCCCACATTGCCAGCTCTTTGAAGACAAGGACTGTGTTTTACTCAGCTTGGAGGTCTTTGCAACACTTAATACATAGCACTTCTAAGAGCTGTCAAATTAACTAAACTGAATTAAATTCTGGACAAATGGGACTTTTGTGTAAAAATTTTAATGTCAAGTTTAATTTCTAGGATTCCTATTCCACAGATATGTTTTGTTTAGATTAGCCTTATAATTCATTGGATAATTGTCGCCTCAGTTGGGAGAACAAAACTTGAACATAAATATATGCAACACAACATAGAAAATGTTTCATACAAGTTGATCCTGGTATATGTTAGAATGAGGAAGATTAGAAAAGGAGTCGGGGCCTAATCCCAGACCTACCTTCCCTAATTAGAATTTTGGACATACATCCCTGATAAAGAAGCACTGACAGAAGAATTTGCACTGACAGGCAATTATAAATAAAGGAGTTTGGGAAATGAAGATACCTTATAGAGACACTGTGAAAATCAAATGAGCTCCATTTTGAGGAAGGGCATTATAGATTGGAGTGCTATAAAACGTTGTAAGATGTTAATGACCATTCTCATCAGCCTCGTCACCTCCAGTAGGGATTTTTTGGTAGCTGCCTGGGGAGAAAGTTATTTTGAGTTCAGCCTTCAGGGATGCATGCATCTGAGACAAACCATATTTTTTAAACATTCCATGAATCTTCACTTCTTCATTCTGATCTATTTTCAACTGTTTACCAATTTTTTCCAACTCAGTCCAACTTTTAAAAATCACCACTGTTGACCTGATTTATAAAATCCTCCTCTTCAAATCTCACTTCAATTTTAAATCCATTCAATGGCTTCTTACTTGGTAAATTATTCTTATTAATTTTTTAAAAATTCATAAAAGCGGGCATATTGATTTATTAGACCATCCAAATTGCAGACTAAATATGGTGTTGGCATGATTCAAGCCCTCAGGGTACACAGTATCTCTCACAACTTGATCTGGAAAATGAAAATGTTTTATATTCAAAATACTTTGATTACTGCCTGTTTTGCTATAACATAAAACTTCACCAGATTCTACTTGGCCTTATGCCATAATTCTTAATTAATACTTGTAGGTTCCATAACATGGTTCAAAAACAATGGTAAATCATTACGCTACAGACAGTGATTTCTGAATTAATTTCTAAGCACCAGCAGCAATTCTGCTATTACAAGCTGCATTTAGATCATAAATTATTCTGTAGGCCCTGTTGCCTGTGCCAAATAAATGTGAAGTTACCACACGTGCGAAGATGTCAATTTGGTAAAATAATATTTAGAGCACAAAGAACAAAATTATTACCTCCTCTTGGTCAGAACCCTCTTGTAGGTGAAAATAATGATGAAAAACTAGCCAGAGAGTCCCTGAAACACATTTGTTGAAAACCTGCTTCATCTTCAGCAGACACCTGAGAAGAAACTAGTTAACAGCTTGACAGGTTCAACAGGGACGAGCATCTTTCCTTGGCACTATTTTAAATTGCTACATAGGAGGGTGAATCAGTGAAACTGGGGTCGGGTCAGGGCGGGGGAAGGCATAACTGCTTGTAAGAAAAAAGGAGGAGAGCAACAGAGAATGCTAAAAGAAAATGTTACACTTCCAAGGTATATATTAAAAGTAAACCTTAATTGAATTCATGTACTTAAGGAAATTACTTTGATAAAAAAATGACTTCTAGGAAATAAAGATATGTGCCTAGAAATCAAAATAAAGCATGATTTTAAAAAAATAATATTAAGCCTCAGGATTCTGTTCAAGAATTCATTTAATCCACAACAATTAAGATATTGCAAGAGTTTTAATAGGGTCATAGGAAACATGAAAATATTTTCTGGATGTCAGATTGACATAAAGCAGCCATACCTAGAATAGATACAGTAACAGCAACTCTGTGGTACAGGGGTTGGCAAATACTTTGTAAAGGGCCAGACAGTAAGTGTTTTAGTCTTTGTAGGTCATACGTCTGTCACAGTCAACTCTGCCATTATAGTGCAAAAGCATTCATAGACATTATGTCAACAACTGGGCATAGCTGTGTTCCAATAAAATGTATTTACAGGGGCACCTGGGAAGCTCAGTCGGTTAAGTGTCCTACTCTTGGTTTCAGCTCAGGTCATGATCTCACGGTTCATGAGTTTCAGTCCCACATCCGACTCTGCAGTGACAATGTAGAGCCTACTTGGGATTCTCTCTCTCTCCCTCTCTCTCTGTCTCTCTGTCTCTGTCTCTCTCTCAAAATAAAGAAACTTTAAAAAAATATTAAAAAATTTACAAAAGCAAGTAGCCTGTTAGAATGTTCAGTATCCAAAATACTGACAACACCAAATGCTGGTTATGATGTAGACAGCAACAAGAACACTCATTCATTGCTGGTAGCAATGCAAAATGGGATATCCAGTTTGGAAGACAGTTTAGCAGGTTCTTACAAAACCAACCATACTCTTACCATACAAATCCAGCAATCATGATTGTTGGTATTTACTCAGAGGAGCTGAAAACTTACATCTACGCAAACACCTACACACAGATGTGTATAGCAGCTTTATTCATAACTGCCAAAACATGAAAGCAATAGGATGTCTGTCAGTAGTGAATGGGTAAATAAAGTGTGGTGCATCTAGATGATGGAATATTATTCAGTGCTAAAAAGAAATGAACCATCAAGCCATGAAAAGACATGGATAAACTTAAATGCATATCACAAAGTGCAAGAAGCTAGCCTGAAAAGATTGTGTACTATACGATTTCAGCTATGTGACATTCTGAAAAAGGCAAAACTACAGGGACAGTAACAAAACCAGTGGTCGCCAGGGGTAGGGAGATGGGAGGGATGAATAGGTTAAGCACAAAGGATTTTTGATACCACAATAGTAAATGCATATCACCATGCATTTGACAAAACCCACAGAATGTACAACACCAAACGTGAACCTTAGTGTAAACAATGAACACTGGGTGTTATTGATGTGCCAATGTAGGCTAATCAGTTATAACAAATGTACCACTCTGGTGGGGGATGTTGATAATGGAGAAACAATGCATGTATGGGGGAAGAGGTCATATGAGAAATCTTTGCACCTTATGATCACTACTTTTGCAAACCTAAAACTGTTCCAAAAACTAAAGCCTAGTAAAAAACAAACAAATCAAAAATAGGCAGCCAACTGGACTTGGCTTACAGACTGAATGCAGGTTGATGACCTGCCCTTAGAGTATGTTAATCCTGGATCAGGAATCAGACGACAAGTTCTTGCAGCTTCTGAGATCACAAACCTCTTCTCAGTGCGGGGAATCTCACTTTAATCATAGGAAAACCTTCCTCTGTCTTGGTGTTTTTCTCTTAGAGATCCTCCGTCTCTCTGCTATTTCAAGAGTACCAGTTTCAGTCCCCTCAGGTGGCTTCCCATGCAGCTTTGGAAATTCACACTAGAAAGGAAAGTACCCTTGCAATTTCTGTTCTGCATAATGCAACTGTGATATAGTCACTGCAGCTCTCTGTTCTCATCTCAATATTGAGAATAATAATGGTACTCATTTCATAAGGTGTTGTGAGAATTAAAGTAGCTCCCATTTAGAAAGTAGTAAAGTCCTTAGCATACAGTAGATATTCAGTAAGTTTTAGCTACCATTTTTGTATTGATGCTGTTCCATAATCCTTCTCTGAACAAAGGAAGCACCTAATCATTTTACCTGCATAAAAGAAAAAGGAGAAAATACATGGGAAGAAATAGTTTTTAAAAACCTCAAAAGATTATCCTGGTCCACAGATCTGACCCAACAAAGCACTGACTAGAATAGAGGACAGAATGTGTTCTTAAGCTATTTGTTTTGAGTTACTGTATCATAAAATCAAAAACACACAATCTCTAAGCAATTCATCAAAACTCTCACATTTGCCTGTGGACTAAGAGGGGGCAATATGGAGACAATACAGACAAACTTGACAATAAGGCAGTAACACCAGCCACATCTTTGAGGAACAGGCTGAAGATCAACAAAACTTTCCAGGTCACCATTAGGAGCTGGATTTAATTAACAAAGCAAAGGCAGGTTAATATAATTTTTATTATCACCTATCACTCCAGCTAATAAAGAGCCATACACCTAGACACTAAAATCCCACCCAAAGGGGCTGCGGGCCACACACCCATCTTGAAACAAAAGTCTATTTCAACACAAAATAAGCATGTATATAATCCTGACTTTTCCTATTTGTTCATTGAGAACCAAACCCTAATTTCCTGACCTAGGAAATCAAACATATGAGATTGCATGTTAACTATTAGTTTTCTACATTTTGAAGAAATTTATCCTGTGGACTTTTGAAAATATTGACATTTTATGGCCACTTTTATACACACTAAGTGTTGGCAGTTCGGGGTACAAATGGCTAATCCATACCGTCTCTTAAACTAATGCTATCCCTATTCTTAAATTTTTTGTTATTATTTTTTATGTTTTTAAATTTATTTTGAGAGATAGAGACAGTGTGAGTGGGAGACAGGCAGAGAGAGAGGGAGAGAGAGAGACAATCTCAAGCAGGCTCCACACTGCCAGCACAAAGCCCAATGCAAGGCTCAAACCCACAAAGCCATGAGATCATGACCTATGCTGAAACCAAGAGTCAGACACTAAACTGGCTGATCCATCCAGGTGTCCCTATTTATTTTTCAGTTATTATTAATTAAATGGCTTTAATTACAAATAATACACTTTGAACTATAGAAAGCTTATGAAAGAAATTGAAGGAGACACAAAAAAATGGAGAAATATTCCATTCTCCTGGATAGGAAGAACAAATATTGTTAAAATGTCAATACTACCTGAAGCAATCTACATAGTCAATGCAATACCTATCAAAATAACAACAGGATTCTTCACAGAGCTAGAAAAACAATCCTAAAATTTGTATGGAACCAGAAAAGACCCTGAATAGCCAAAACAATCTTGAAGAAGAAAACCAAAGCAGGAGGCATCACAGTCCTGGACTTCAAGCTGTACTACGAAGTTTTAATCATCAAGACAGTATGGTACCGGCACAAAAACAGACACTCAGATCAATGGAACAGAATAGAGAACTCAGAAACTGACCCACAAACATATAGCCAACTAATCTTTGATAAAGCAGGAAAGAATATCCAATGGAATAAAGACAAGTGGTGCTTCAGCAAGTGGTGCTGGGAAAGCTGGACAGCGACATGCAGAAGAATGAACCTGGACCACTTTCTTACACCATACACAAAAATAAACTCAAAATGGATGAAAGACTAAATATAAGACAGGAAGTGATCAAAATCCTTGAGAAGAAACCAGGAAAAAACCTCTTTGATCTTGGCTGCAGCAACATCTCATTCAACATGTCTCCAGAGGCAAGGGAATCAAAAGCAAAATGAGCTTTTGGGAACTCATCAAAATAAAAAGCTTCTGCACAGTGAAGGAAACAATCAGCAAAACTAAAAGGCAACCGACAGAATGGGAGAAGATATTTGCAAACAACATATCAGATAAAGGGTTAGTATCCAAAACCTATAAAGAATTTCTCAAACTCAACACCCAAAAAACAAATAATCCAGTGAAGAAATGGGCAAAAGACATGAATAGACACTTCTCCAAAGAAGACATCCAGATGGCCAGCCAACACATGAAAAAATGCTCAACATCACTCATCATCAGGGAAATACAAATCAAAACCACAATGAGATACCACCTTACACTTGTCAGAATAGCTAACATTAATAACTCAGGCAACAACAGATGTTGGCGAGGATGCGGAGAAAGAGATCTCTTTTGCACTGCTGGTGGCAATGCAAACTGGTGTGGCCACTCTGGAAAAGAGTATGGAGGTTCCTCAAAAAACTAAAAATAGAACTACCCTATGACCCAGCAATTGCACTACTAGGTATTTATCCAAAGGATACAAGTGTGCTGCTTCAAAGGGGCACGTGAACCCCAATGTTTATAGCCACACTATCAACAATAGCCAAATTACAGAAAGAACCCAAATGTCCATCAATGGATGAATGGATAAAGAAGATGTGGTATACTGTATATATAATATATATACATATATATATATATATATATATATATATATATGCATGCAACGGAGTATTACTTGGCAATCAAAAAAGAATGAAATCTTGCCATTTGCAACTACGTGGATGGAACTGGAGGGTATTATGCTAAGTGAAATTAGAGAGACAAAAATCATGACTTCACTCATATGAGGACTTTAAGAGACAAAACAGATGAACATAAGGGAAGGAAAACAAAAATAATATAAACACAGGGAGGGGGACAAAACAGAAGAGATTCATAAATATGTAGAACAAACTGAGGGTTACTGGAGGGGTTGTGGGAGGGGGGATGGGCTAAATGGGTAAGGGGCATTAAGGAATCTACTCCAGAAATCATTGTTGCACTATATGCTAACTTGGATATAAATTATAAATAAATAAATAAATACATACATACATACATACATACATACATACATACATAAATACATAAATACATAAATAAAATTTCCTTAAAAAAATAATACACATTGATCCTTGAATAACATGGATTTGAAGTGCACAGATCCACTTACATGAGGATTTTTTTATATTTTTTTAATGCTTTTATTTAATTTTGAGAGAGAGAGAGCACAAGTTGGGGAGGAGCAGAGAGAGAGGTAGCACAGAACCTGAAGCAGGCTCCAGGCTCTCAGCTGTCAGCGCAGAGCCCAACGCGGGGCTCGAACCCACAAACCAGGAGATCATGACCTGAGCCAAAGTAGGACGCTTAACTGACTGAGCCATCCAGGAACCCCTATTGGAAGGTTTTTAACCATGAAAAAACTCAGAGACAAACCGTGTAGCCTAGAAATATTTTTAAAATTAAGAAAAAGTTAGGTATATCATATATGCATAAGATACAATGTAGATACTATGCTATTTTATCATTTACTACCATAAAATATACACAAATTTATTACAAAAAGTTAAAATTTATCAAATTATGCACACAAACATTTACAGACCATATATGGTGCCATTCACAGTTGAGAGAAATGTAAACAAATATAAAGATGAATAATTAAATCAAGATGCATAAGATTAACTATAGTACATATAGTACATACTGTACTACTTAATAATTTCATAGTCACTTCCTGTTGCTATTGTAGGGAGCTCAAGTGTTGCCAGTATCTGCCTGAAATGCTGTGTGACACTAATCATCTCTGCATGAGGAGCTCATCTCTCCAGTAAACTGCACATGGCAGTAAAAAGTGCTCTCTCCTGGTTCTTGCTATTAACAGTTAAGTTTTGGGGTAGTCAAAGTTACACATGGATTTTCAACTGCACTGGAAATGGGGGGGGGGGTTGGGATGGAAGCGAGGGTGTGGCACTCCTACCCCCTGCATTGTTCAAGGATCAACTCTACATACTTTGTATCACAAGATGTCTTATACATATAGTTCATATCCAAAAACTTGCCCACATAAACTTAAGAGCAAGTTGACATTATGAAAATAAAATTCATGTTCAGGTTATTCCCAAGATATAACCAAATATATTTTAACACACTGAGCAACTTAAGATTGTTTTTAGTTAACCATCTTTTAAATATTTAAATTAAACCTTTCTGCCCATTCATTCCTTTGTTTTATTAAAGGCATTGTGAGGATATTTATTGGGTAGCAATGATGAAAATATCTCCTTTCTCTCCTTGCCTGTCATCACTCATACTTTCAGTATTTGGAACATTAAGTTTTCAATTATAAGTTCAGCTTTCTATCAGACGCAGGAACCAATTTTGTACCATAAACTCATAGCCCCAAGTTTATCATCAAGTCAGCCTATATATGGCTCTTCATAGTAGAACCTAGACTCTTCTCACCTGAACATCTACTTGGTTTCTTGAATTCCAAATATAATAACTGGTTCCTTACCTTTGGTTCAGATATATAAGGTACGGTCTTAATTCCCTTCCAGAAACCTTTTGCCCTGATCTGTCAACCTTACTAGTTAAGATTTTTGCTTTGTCTAAAACTCAGTTTCATGCCTTTATTTGTCTACTACTTCGTATGTTCAGAACTGTAGAGACTTCTCTTCTCCTGCCCCTACTTATCCTACGTGACATATCTGTTCCTAACTAAGCCTCTGTTATGATAAGTTGCAGGATACAGTTCAGATGTTAGCATAAGTCATGGATATGCAAAGTGCCATGGCTAAGGAAACAACACATGTATTAATATGGGGTTTGTTCAAACTTAGGCTGTCAGAAATAAATGCTAAAGTAAAATGCTTGCTTATGAACATCCATAATATTAAAATAATGAAAATGGCTTTGAATTTCCTCAAATTTTCAAGATACCAACTTTCACATAAAGTAGCCCAAATTATAGTTAATATTTAATGATCCTGAATGCATGTGATCTTTATTTAATTCATCTAAGGAAACCAATGAAATTGGTGATGACACCAATAGAATATTATTTGTTGATATTCCCCTCCACTAATAGCTATTACCTATCCCACTCAGCTTCAAGTCCCATTTATGTTCCCAGAGTGATATTCAAAATGTTCTAAAATAGCATGGCCACTAAGCAACTAAAATGAAAGCTGACCATAACTTTGGGATACAATAAAATTTTTTCCCTCCTCATACCATTCTCCAATTGGGTGTTCTATGGATATCCTTCCTGTGATTCACAAAGTCACACTTCTCCTTGTAGTGGTTTCTCTTCTTCAACTGCTCTTAACACCCTGGCCTGGAGGTAATGCACATCACTCCACACATATTCCATAAGCAAAGATGAGTAATAGGCCCTACCAAAATGCGAGAGGCCTAAGAGGTAAAGCCTAGAAGCATATTCAGTGAGTACAAACCAGTCTCCACCACACATATAATATATTAGAAAGTAAAAAGTGCCATGGGGAAAAAGTGAGTAAAAGTAAGAAATGTTTTGAGCATTGGGAACACGGTCACAAATTTAAACAACTTGCTCAGAGCAAGCTTCATTGAACCAGTTACAATAGAGCAAAGGCTTGAAGGAAAATATGGGCAGATCCACACATGTATCTGTGGAAAGGGCATTTCAAGAAAGGCAGTCTGTTCAAAGGCCATGATGTGGGATAGTACTGGGAGGTTCAAGGAAAAGTGAGAAGGCTGTAATGGTCACAGCAGAATATTGCAGGGGAGGCCTGAGAACTGGCAGGGTGGGGCGGTGGGGGCGGGCAACAAATTTTTATAAGCTGGTATAGGCTGAATGTTTAGTGTCCCTCCCCCCCCCAAAAAAAAAAAAATACTGAAGCCCAACTCCCAATGTGATGGTATTTAAAGATGGGGTCTTTGGGAGGTGACTAGGTTTAGATGAGATCATGAAGGTGGGGCTGCCATGATGGAATTAGTGCTCTTCTAGGAAAAGGAAGACACGTTTCTTCTCTCTGCCATGTGAGGATAACAAGAAGGTAGGATCTGTAAGCCAGGAAGAGGGCCCTCATTAAGATTTGAATCTGTTGGTACCTTCATCTTATACTTTCCAGATTCCAGAACTGTGAGAAATCAATGTCTCTTATTTAAGTTACTCAGTCTACAGTAGTTTGTTGTAATCAACCAAGCTGACTAATACATAATATACTGTAGGGCCTTTTGCTTTGACTCTGAAGAAAACAGAGGGACCTTGGTGGAATGTGAGTTGAAGAGTGATGTGATGTAGGTTACATTTAGCAAGACAGTTCAGAATGTCATTTGAGAATACACTGGAACGGGGCAAGTATGGAACATGGAGACAAGTTAGGAAACTAACAACAATCCCAATGAGGGATGTTGGTAGGCAGACCCAGTTAGTAAAAAGGAGATTGTAAGCAGAGGCAAAATTCTGGATTTATTTTGAAGGTGGAGTCAATGTATATTCTAACAGATTGATATAAGCTGTCAGAATGGAACAATTAAAAAGTGGAGGTCATCATTAACTGATATGGGGAAGACTGTGAATGAAGCAAATTTTGGGGAGGACAAGAGTAGAAATCCTATTGTGGACATATTAATTTTGAAATATGTATTAGATGTCTAAATGGGACTATAAAATAGTCAGCTGGATATATGATTCTGGAATGAGAGTCTAGGTCAAAAGATATAAATCTGGCAATTGTAAACACATAGATGAAATTTAAGCCATGAGCCAGATGACATCACCAACATAGTAAGGAGAGACAGAGAAAAGGTCCAAGGTCTGAGGCCTGAGCCAAAGTAGCATAAAAGGTCAGAACAGATAAGACAAATCAGAAAAGAAGAGAGAAGATGCAGTAGTAATGTGGAAAGAAATCAGAGGAGTGTGGTATCCTGGGAACTAAGTGAAGGAAGAATTTTCAGAAAAAAGGAATTCTTGACTGTGTAAAAATGCTGCTAATAGGTCAAATAAGATGAGGACTGAGAATTGGATTTAGCAGCCCGAGGCTCTCTGTTGACCTTGATCAGAGAAATTTTGGTGAGATGTGGTATAGCAACAGCCTGAGATGAGTATGTGTAGAGACATATAAAGGGAGGAATCAGGGACTGGACATGCAGATAACCATTTTGAGGACTTTTACTGCAAAGAAATCTGGCTAGAGAGGAAGTTTGGCTAAGAGAGAGATTTTTATCCTAACATGAACTAATACCACATTGTTCCCAATATGTATCAACAGTAAGCTGCTTGAGACTCAAATATAATCACAGACACACTCCAATTTACACATTTCTTTAGACAACAGTAATAGTGGCATGATTCTCAGTACTATTCTTGGTCAAAATATAATTATTTTGGTTTCCCTTCAGTGATTAATGTAAAAAACATGCTTATTCAATCCTGATAACAATTTATTACTTTTTGAAAAGATTCTATCAACTAATGCCTTCTCCCAGTTCAACTTAAAGTTAGCACAATTATCACCCTGGTAAGGTACGAAAGGTGTATTTATCCTTCAGTCCCTTCCTGCCAAAATATGAAACACACTAGTGCCTTTTGCTTCAAAGCAAGAAAAGATAAATCTTCCAAAATTAGAAGAAATACACACAGCTTCAGGAGATGAATCTGAATCTGAAACCTCTGGCCACCCTTCACACATGACATCTCTCTCAAGATCAGCATCTCTACCTGCAGACTTAAGGCAACAGAGAACTAGTTGCTTTTTAGAAGATGCTCATAAATAAATAAACAAAAAAACAAACAAATGAAACAAAACAAAGAGCTGCTCTACAGTCTTCCTTAAGAAGAGTTCATGTGGCAACACTGTGACACACTGTTGACAAGTTTCCATCAAATAGCACAGGGCTAAAGCTTTCTGAGACATCTGTTGGATCTAGTATAACAAAGAACTTTAGAGACTAGAAATATATGATACAATTTTAAAACAGCCCTCTAGGGGTGGCTGGGTGGCTCAGTCTCCTGAGCATCCAACTCTTAATTTTGGCTCAGGTCATGACCTCACGGCTGTGAGATGGAGCCCATGTCAGGCTCCTCACTGGGCATAGAGCCTGCTTAAGATTCTCTCTCCCTCTGCCCCTCTCCCCTGCCCTCTCTCTCTCAAATAAAATAAAATATCCCTTTAAATAAACATTAAACACATAAACTGTTTTGGTAAGAATGGCACTTAGGTGCTACTTCATAATTTTTTTATTATTTCAGTAAGTGGTTGCAATTAAAGTTAACTATAACAGAACAGAAGGTAATTCAATGCCTTTAATTGATCAAACATTTCATCAGAGCCTATAATATGCCATATTCTGTGCTAGGGATACCAGGATGAAAAAGGACATTTTTCATACTTTTGAAGAGCTCACATTCTAACAGAAGAGACAAAAACTTAAAACAATGCAAATATAAGGTAGAAAGTATTCTAATAAAATATTAGAGACAGGTACAAAAACATATAGAAGCCAAGAGTGATTAATTCTGCTAATGACAGTGGGGAAAACTAAAGAGAAGAGTTAATATGTGAAAGATAAAAATGTCTTTCTAGAGTTTGGAGAGGGTTGGGGGAGGCCAGAAACACAGGTCAAACAATCGAAGGCAGGGATGTCGTAGTTCATTCGAGCTGCTATAAAAAAGATAGAATAGACTGAGTGGCTCAAACAACAAACATTTATTTCTCACAGTTCTGGAGGCTGCGAAGTCCAAGACCAAGGTCCCTGCAGATTTGGCATCTGCTGAGAGCCTGCTCCCTGCTTCATTAGAGGGCTGTCTTCTTCTTGTGTCCTCAAATGGCAGAAGGGTCCAGGAAGTTGAGATCTCTTTTATAAGGGTACTAATTCCATTCATGATAGCTCCACCCTCATGACTTAATCACCCATAAAAGGCCTCATCTCCAAATACTATCACACTGCATGTTAGGATTTAACATTTAAATTTTGTGGGGACACAAATATTCAAGGGATAACAGCAAAAACAAAGGAAGTAAATACAATATGGTCTTTTCAAGATGGAAACATAGAGTCATCAAAATTCTAGTAGGCCTATTTCTCACAAACAAGGCAGTCAGAGGAAAAGATAGGCTTTTCTTTCCAGAAAGTATCTCTCACAAGAGCACCTGGAAGGCGGTTTATTACTCAAGATGAGAGGGAGCAGACATGGATGTGGCAAAGAAGACCATCACCTTATGAGGAAACTGCTTGAAGAAAGAAAGAAGGAAATTTATCATCCTTGATTTTTCTCTTTTCCTTACTATCTTCCCTAGCGTTATCTCAATTACCAGCAAGTCTTACACCTTCAAAGTACATCTTAATTCTATCACTTCTCTCCATCTTCCTGGATAGCCTACCACTTCAAGCCACCATCATCTGTCTCTTGGATTACTACAATAGCTAACCAGTCTCCCTGACTCTTCTCTTGCCCCCTGACAATCTTATGTCCCCAAAATCCAGCATTACCATTTTAAGTCATTAATTAGATTATATTGTTCCCTGACTTATAATTCTCCATCGGAATACAACTGCAATTAGAATGAAAATCAGGGGCGCCTGGGTGGCTCAGTCAGTTAAGCGTCCGACTTTAGCTCAGGTCACGATCTCACGGTCCGTGAGTTCCTGCCCCGCGTCGGGCTCTGGGCTGACGGCTCAGAGCCTGGAGCCTGCTTCCAATTCTGTGTCTCCTTCTCTCTCTGTCCCTCCCGCATTCATGCTCTCTGTCTGTCTCAAAAATAAATAAACGTTAAAAAAAATGAATGAAAATCAAAGGGTTTTATCCACCATCATCACTTATTTAAATATTTTCTTTGCCTGGAATCCTTGTTCCTATGACTTTAGACCTTAATATAGCCAGCTCTGTCACTATTCAGTTTTCAGCGCTAATGCCTCCCATGCAGGCCTTTTCTGATCACACTATTTAAAATGGCTCCTACTTTCCAAGAGAGAGACAGAGCACACATAGGGGAGGGGACAGAAAGAGAATCAGACACAGAATCTGAAGTAGGCTCCAGGTTCTGAGCTGTCAGCGTAGAACCCAATGCTGGCCTCGAACTCACAAACCGTGAGATCATGACCTGAGCCGAAATCAGAGGCATAACCGACTGAGCCAACCAGGCACCTCAGATTTAGCATAATTCTTAAGGGCCGGAGGATTTTCAAAATGGTAAAGGCACACTGGTTTCAACAGAGTTATCAGCTAAGAAGAGTCAGTCTGTCCTTTGAAGCTTTGAAGCAGTTATGACTTTTCCTTACTAGTAATGAAAGTCCTAAATGGCATCTTCTTCCAACAGAAGGCTGTTTTCATCTGCATTGAAAACCTGTTGTTGAGAATAGCCATCTTCATTAATGATCTTAGCTAGATCTGGATAACTTGCTGCACTTCAGCATCAGCACTTAACTGCTTCACCTTGCACTTTTATTTTATGGAGATGGCTTCTTTTCTTAAGCCTCATGAGTCAACCTCTGCTACTTTCAAACTTTTCTTTTGCAGCTTCCTCACCTCTCAGCCTTGATAGAAGTGAAGTGAGCTAGGGCCTTGCTCTGGATTAGGCTTTGTCTTATGGGAATGTTATGGCTGGTTTCATCTAGCCAGACCACTCAAAGAACTTTTCCTTTGCATTCACTGTTTGGCTAACTGTTTGGCACAGATGCCTAGCTTTCAGCCTGCCTCAGCTCTTGACATGTCGTCTTCACTAAGCTTAATAATTTCTGGCTTTTGATTTAAAGTGGCAGATGTGCAGCCCTTTCTTTCACTTGAACACTTAGAGGCCGTTGCAGGGCTACTAACTGGCCTAACTTCAATATTGTTGTGTCTCAGGGAATAGGGAGGCCTGAGGAGAAGGAGAGATGCAAGGGAAGGGCCCTGGAGTAGTCAGAACACACACAACACTTACCAATTAACTTCACCTTCTTATATGGGCACCATTTGTGGTGCTCCAAAACAATTACAATAGTAACATCAAAGATCACTAATCACAGATCGCCATAATAAACATAATAATGAAAAGTCTGAGACATTCTAAGAATGACCAAAATGCAACACAGAGACACAAAGTGAGCAAATGCTATTGAAAAAAATGGCACCATGTGGCCATCATCCAGATGGTCAACTGACACATGAAAAAATGCTCAACATCATTCATCATCAGGGAAATACAAATCAAAACCACAATGAGACACCACCTCACACCTGTCAGAATGGCTAACATTAACAACTCAGGCAACAACAGATGTTGGCGAGGATGCAGAGAAAGAGGATCTCTTTTGCACTGACAGTGGGAATGCAAGCTGGTGCAGACACTCTGGAAAACAGCATGGAGATTCCTCAAAAAATTAAAAATAGAACTACCTTATGACCCAGAAATTGCACTACTAGGTATTTATCCAACGGTTACAGGTGTGCTGTTTTGAAGGGGCACATGCACCCCCATGTTTATAGCAGCACTATCAACAATAGCCCAAGTATGGAAAGAGCCCATATATCCATCAACGGATGAATGGATAAAGAAGATGTGGTATGTGTATCTATATCTATATCTATATCTATATCTATATATCTATACATATCTATATCTATCTAGTGGAGTGTTACTAGGCAATCAAAAAGAATGAAACCTTGCCATTTGCAACTATGTGGATGGAACTAGAGGGTATTATATGAAGCGAAATTAGTCAGAGAAAGACAAACATCATATGACTTCACTCATATGAGGACTTTAAGATACAAAACAGATGAACATAAGGGAAGGAAAGGGAAGCAAAAATAATATAAAAACAGGGAGGGGGACAAAACATAAGAGACTCTTAAATATGGAGGACAAACAGAGGGTTCCTAGAGGGGTTGTGGGAGAGGGGATGGGCTAAATGGGTATGGGGCATTAAGGAATCTACTCCTGAAATCAATTGTTGCACTATATGCTAACTAACTTGGATGTAAATTTAAAAAATAAATTAAAATTTAAAAAAAAGAAAAAAGAAAAAATGGTACCAATAGTCTTGCTCAACACAGGGTCATCACAAATTTTCCATATGTAAAAACACAGTATCTGTGAAACAGGATAAAACAAAGTACAATAAAAAGAGGTATGCTTATATGCTTTAAGACTTTTAGAGGTGGCTCAGTTGGTTGAACATCCAACTCTTGATTTCAGCTCAGGTCATGATCCCGGGGTTCTGCGATCGAGCTCCATGTCAGGCTCCCATGCTGAGCATGGAGCCTACTTAAGACTCTCTCTTTCTCTATCTCTGCTCCCCTCCCAATCCCACTCTCTCTATAATATGTATATATATTTTTTAAATTTTTTTAAAAGAATATAGGACCCATTTAAACTGGATACAAGCACAAACCCTGTTTGGAGATTTCCCCTCCCACAAATAGCTAATTCCAATGCTGAAAACATTTATATGTTCATCAGTCTTCACACATAAGTTTAGTTGTAACAAAGGCAATAAGAGTTACACGGACACTATTATTCACGGAAGTTCTAGTAAGAACCTTCTAAAAGAACTGGAAAGAAAGGGAAATTAAATTTTTGTTATGAAAAAGTTAAGATGTATAGTGATGCTGGAAATAGGGGGGTTTCAGAGGTAGAAGTGGCACTGTGATTCTGTCCAGCACATTCCATGGGAGAGGGTACCACTTCTAAGAGACACGAACAGTCACGAGAGAGGAATCCTCCACTGTGCAAGATTATGTAAGGCTTCACTGTGTGCTGAGTAAATTTTCTACTTCCCCTTATTTTCCCTCTAGGTTTCTCATGCAACCTTCTGTTTAAATTCCCTTTCCCTGGTACCCTGATGCTAGGAAAAGAGTGGAGTTAAATCAAGGCATTCTGGTCCCCCAAAAGAGTGGGCTTGTCCAAGGCCCTTGTTGACACATCATCACAGCCCAACTTCTGTCTCTGCCCAATTAGCCTCCTTCACTTCTCCTCCACAGGTGTTGATCCTAACACATTCCTATATACTAATGTCTAGTTCACAGTTTGCATGCCTGAGAACCCAATCTCCAACCTCTATCATTTTGGTTTTTATTTTATTTTTTTTTAATCTTTATTTTTGAGAGAGAGAGAGAGAAAGAGAGAGAGTGAGGGAGAGGGATTGGGAGAGGGGCACAGAGAGAGGGAGACACAGAATCTGAAGAAGGCTCCAGGCTCTGAGCTGTCAGCACAGAGCTCGACGCAGGGCTCAAACTCACGAACCATGAGATCATGTCCTGAGCTGAAGTTGGATGCCCAACCGACTGTGCCACCCAGGAGCCCCTCTGCAACCTCTACCTTAATGCACACTAGGATCCAGGTGTTCAAAAGATGTCAGCAATCTGTCTGCTCTGCATTAAATTCATTTTTACCAAATCTCTCCTCTATGGTAGAAAGTTGATTTTAGGTCATTTTACAAAGTCTTTTTTCCCAAAATTAGTTCTGTTAAAATAAATTTGTTGAATGACTTTGTTGATGCTGCTTTTTTTGTTGAAATTTTGTAAACAGTTGCTAAAAATAAAAGTTAAGCTCATATGTCATCTGAAGAATTGATACAAGAAAGCTAAAAATGCCTAAAAGGAGGGGGAATAGGACATAAAAAAAATCATCCAAAAGAAATGAAGTTACTCTGGTTTCTCACAATACACACGTGGACATAGGAACTTGGAAATAATTTGCTAAGAGATTTGACTTTAAATGATAAAATTATTTAAAGCAGTGTTAGGAAAATTAGGATGAACAGAGGCAGGTGATTGCTATTATTACTGTAATGTACTATGTGATAACTATGTCATTATTTGGCATATAGGAAACAAACAAAAAAACCCAAAGATTTGGAGAATCAAAATAGAAATTGGCTAAAAATCCTAAAAATGATATGTTTAAAGTATAAAATTAACTGCAAAGCAATTAGAAAAAAATCACACCAAATATTAAATTTTATACCACTTCTTGGAAATAAGCTAAGATTTAAATGTCAAACGAAGACTGGCAGAAAAATCTTAACAATAACAAAAATTGACATTAAAAGGATATGAAGGGAGTACCTGGGTGGCTCAGTCAGTTAAGCATCTGACTCTTGATCTCAGCTCAGGTCATGATCTCCCGGTTCATGAGTTCAAGTCCCACATTGGACTCCGCAATGACAGTGCAGAGCCTGCTTGGGATTCTCTCTCTCTCTCTCTCTCTCTCTCTCTCTCTCTCTGCCTCTCTATTTCTCTCAAAAATAAATAAACATTTTTTTAAAAAGGATATGAAGTAAACAGAAACTGAAAAAAATTCACATTAAATGCCCTTGGTTATTGATGATGAAACACTGTTTTCTAAATATCAAATAATATATTTAGAAGAATAAACTACCCTATGGTCCTTAGAATTTACCAACTGTAAATTCCTTAAGATGCTTATATAAAAATAAAAACTAGTAATAAAAAATAAAAACTTAGTTTTTAAAAATCACTTACATCTTTTAAAAGCATTTCACTAGGCATAAATTATAGAAGTCTTTATAAGTAGTTAAAAGAAATAAGATTTGGGTAAATTGGTAGATTTATCATATAAGTGAATTTTCATTTGGGAAATTTAATTTCAGAAAATTAGTTTTTGTAGAATTGATTTTCAGTGAGTTGGCTTGCTTCCAGCAAGTCAGCCCTAGCAGAGTCACGGTTTTATATTCTACCAAGCCAATCAACCCCAGCTAAAATGCACTTTGTTCCAAGAGTTCCAACTGAAGTCTTGGCATTAACATTGACCAAGGCTGCTTGGGTCATGAGCTCATCTCTGTACCAGTGACTGTGGTCAGGGATATGGAATACGGTGACCATTCAAGCCTGATCCTCGTGACACCCTCTGGAAGTAGGAGAGCAGTCAGGCCCATCTGAATGACGTGGGCTGCAAATGGAAAAGTGAAGACTTGCAAAAGGAAAACCTAGGTCTACTATCAGAAAAGAGGAACAGTAGATATATGGTATATCTTTCACTCTGAGACTTCAAATAAACTTTTTTCTTGTTTAGCAGCATTGCTCTGACCATTCCTAATGGGGCCAAATTTCATCACAGCTCTCAAAAGAAGCTATCTTATCACGCTTTCACATTCTAACCCACTTGAACTCAGAAAGGGTACAAAAGGCATTTTTTTCCAACCAAAATTTGTTTGTTCCCCTATAACATGCTGTGAAGAAGAAATGGTATCTTTTTCCTCTACTGAATGATTTCTTTAACCACTCTGCTTTTTTGCTTCAATTCCAACATTCAAATTAGTATTCTATACTTCAGAATGACAAAAGGAAAGATGTTCCCAAGTTGAAGTACATACAATTTGATATATGTTTGATATATTTTATTAGATGTTAGCTATTGCATACTTCTATTGAAAATAGATGCTAGTATATAAAACTTTTTTTGCTGTATATCAAAATTTTTCATATTTTAATTTTTAATATATAAACTAGTATTACTTTTTACTATGTTTAATCTCTAAATTAATTAACTCCACCATGGATAATTGAGGATTGGCACATTTTTAATAAAGCAAAATAAAACTACAAGTGTCTAAAGTGAATCTTCAAGAGCACCTGGGTGGCTCAGTTGGTTAAGCATCCAACTTCAGCTGGAGACATGATCTCATGGTTCGTGATTTGGAGCCCCACGTCGGGCTCTGTGCTGACAGCTGAGAGCCTGGATCCTGCTGAGGATTCTGTGTCTCCCTCTCTCTCTACCCCTCCCCCATTCACACTCTCTCTCTTAAAAATAAACACTAAAACAATTAAAAATTAAAGTGAATCTTCAGATGATACTGAATATGTTCTCATACTCTTTCTTTCAACAGTCATTCAACAAATACACATTGTGAGCCAATCACTGTTCCAGGCACTATGAATATAGCTAAAAGAAATGTCTTACCCTGTGGAACTTACATTTAGCAGAAGAAACAGAGCACATAAACAAACATATCATATCAAGTACTGGTAATTATTATAAAGAAAAACAAAGCAGGGCAAAGGATCAGAGAGTGAAAGGGATATTTTAGGTAGAACAGTCAGAGTTTACAGACATTCAATAAATAATACACTCAGGTTGCATGGGTGGCTCAGGCGGTTAAGTGTTTGACTTCAGCTCAGGTCATGATCTCGCAGTTTGTGAGTTTGAGCCCCACGTCAGGCTCTGTGCTGACAGCTCAGAGCCTGGACCCTGCTTCAGATTCTGTGTCTCCCCATCTCTCAGCCCCTCCCATGCTCATGCTCTGTCTCTCTCTGTCTCTCAATAATAAATAAACATTAAAAAAAATTTTTAATAAATAAATAAATAATACACTCAAGTTGTGTTTCAAATGAGAAAAAAGCAAATAGGAAATCAACATCTCCCTTTTATTTTGTAACACTAATCGTGGAAAATGTGTCTGATAGCTGTGGGCAAGCGGATGTTCTAATATTGAAGTTCACAATTAGACAGACCTGCCAACCCAGTAATCATCGGTGTTGGAAAAGTACAGTCCACATCACAGGGTTAGATCTCCCTCACAGCAACATTGCACAGAAGGGGAACTCTTGCAGGCAGACAGATGCCAAGGAGGATGAGGCAGACGTTCCCAATTCCACCTCTCAGTCTCTCAGGTAAATAAATTTACATCTCCTTCACTGCAGTGTAAGTAAGAAGCTAGAGACAGGATAGCTATGTTATTAAAGCCCCTCTACATGGAAGGCAAGAAGAGGAGAGGGATAAGAAAGATCTTCATGAAAAGATGTTTTTCTGCAGCCACCTTCTGCTGCTCAGGTCTAGGTCCAAAGTACGTAGACAGAGAGTTGGCTGTGTTTAACCAGGGATATACACTATATCTGATGAGTGCTACAGAAGGCAGAGATGCAGAGGAGAATGGGAAAAGTGGTGTTGAGAGTGTCTAAAAGGGAATAAAAGACCATAAAATATAAATTGCACAAAGAGAAAAGTGAGTCCATTAAAACAGTAATAGTGAGTAAGCAGTATAGTAAATGAATTAGATCCAAATGTAATCAAATAATGTTGAAGACAGAGAATCAGTAAATGACCTGGAAATACAAGATAGTTGATTTGACAGAAGGAAATAAAGATCCACTGAAGATGTCCACATCCTTATCCCCTGAACCTGTAAATATGTTACCTTACATAGCAAAAGGGACTTTGTAGATGTGATTAAATTAAGTACTTTGAAATGGGGAGATTTCCTGGGGTCATTGAAATGGGCTAAACATAATTACAAGGGTCCTTATAAGACAAAGGCAGAAGAAAGAGACAGATAAAGGAGATGTGATGATAGAAATAGAGAGTCAAAGTCAGAGATTTGAAGATGCCATGGTTCTGGTTTTGAACAGGAAGGAAGAGGTCACAAACCAGGAAAGTAGGTGGCCTCTAGAAGCCAGAAGAGGCAAGGAAAAGGCAAGGAAACATTTTCTCTCCTTGAGTCTCAAGAAGGAATGCTGCTCTGTTGATATTTTGATTTTAGCTTTTAAGACCCATTTTGGACTTCTTATTTCCAGAAGTATAAGATAAAATAATTGTGTTGTTTAAGCCACTAAGATCATTATAGCATCAGTAGGAAACTAATACAGTTGGTTAAAGAGTGGGTGCTTGAATTCTGTATTTGAAGGTGGGGGTACCTATTGGTAATGACAAAGTCTAGGGTATGTCATGGACTATATTGTAGTCAGAAAAAGTGAGGTCAAGAAGCACAGAGGGGTTGAGTGTGATCATCCGCAAGGCTACTGAAGCCATCAATAATGAAAACAATGATCCAGAGTTTTCAATCTTCGATGAATGAGTGGAGAGGGTTGGACATTACCAAGAAGGTATCTACTTCAGAGAATCTTATCTTTTGGAGAAAGGAGGATAATACAGTGGTCAGAAGGAACAATGAAACAGAAGGAGAACACCTATCTCATCTTCAGTCTCCATTATATGTGGAATGTGAGATTTAAAAACTGTCACCAGTAAAGAGAACTAGATAAGAAACATCTTCAAGAATGACAAGGTATCAGTCAAAGAAAAAGGGTAAAGGTAACAGGACAGAGTAGTGGATATCAAGGATTTCAGATTTTCATGATAAACTGTAAAAGCACAGGGAAAGAATTTGAAGTATGGGTGGGAGGCAAATGATGTGGTCCTATCAGGATATTTGAGGCTTATGGAGCATAAGCCCAGGTGATGATCTATGAATTGAAATTTGGGGGCTTCTGAAGGTGACTTAGACAAACATGAGTGTAAAGTGTAATAGGGTTTGTCCTCATACTTTTTTTTAGAAGGGCAAGCAGTTCAAAATACAGCATTTTTTGACAATTATTATCTTGGGTACTTGTAGTGATAAGATGAATGAAGAGGGATTATATTACTAGCAAGAAGTGAGGTCTCTGGGCTTCCTTCCCTTAAGCTTGTCTTAGGGAGATAGACTCATCAAACACACAAAACTGGGAGGTCTTGCTGAAATCCTGCCTCAAGCCTCCTTTTCAAATTCCAGAGAGTGGACCATGGCTATGGGAGAGGCAACGAAGCTGTGGACCTCTCACCACTCTGCTGTGGAACCTGGTGGGGTCATGGTGCAGAGAGGAACAAGCCAAGGAAATTAATGTTATCATGTGAGGGTTTTCCTAGATCTAGAGTCCTATCATTTCTATGAATTCAAGTATCTTCAATAAATATTCTATCGAAAAACATAATACCATATTTGGAGAAGGAATGATTTAAAAGAAAAACTGAATCGGTTAAAACAGAGCAGTGAAAATGAAAAAGAGAAAACAGTGCAAATAAGAAACAGCACAGATCAAAATGGCTTTCACAAACACAGAATGAGAATGACTTTTTTACAACCTATGAGTATATACACAATCTTAAAAATTCAAACCTCTGTAGAAAAAAATTCCCATTCGCAAGAGAAAAAAATACATTCATCAAATTTGTTCTAAAAGTGAATTCTGTGTCTATGGGGTTGTTTTTGTTTTTGTTTTTAGAAAGAAAAAGAGTGTGAGCGGGGGAGGGCCAGACATACAGGAGGAATGAGAGAATCCCAAGCAGGCTCTATGCTGTCAGTGCAGATCCTGATGCAGGGCTTGAGCTCACGAGATCATGACCTAAGCTGAAATCAAGAGTCAGACACTTGACCAGCTGAGCCACCCAGGTGCTCAGAAAACTGAATTCTGTTTCTTTACAATGAATAGAGCTATCCCAGGAGAACGGCATAAAATTTTAGTTTGCACGTTAAATTTATATACTTAATTTTTTCAAAATGTTTATTCTTGAGAGAGAGAGAGAGCCGGAGTGGGGGAGAGGCAGAGAGAGAGAGGGAGACACAGAATACAAAGCAGGCTCCAGGCTCTGAGCTGTCAGCACAGGGCTGGAACTCATGAACGGGGGGGGGGGGGGGGGGGGGGGGGATCATGACCTAAGCCAAAGTCAACGCTTAACCAACTGAGCCACCCAGGCGCCCTATATATTTTAGTTAATACTGAAAGAAATTGTGCGTACTTTATTCCATAGGGTAAAAAGAGCTGTACACAAATTGTTCCCTTTAGGACAAGGGTTCTTAAACATGGATTCAGAGTGCCCATGAAGCAAGTGACATTTTATATGAAACTACATAATAGAGTGGATGTCAGTGAATATAGGACGAGGGTCCTTAGCTTCCTTTAAATCCTTAAAATGGATTGCTCTTAAAAAAAAAAAACAACATAAAAAACACAGTGCTCTAGGAGTGTGTAATGTGAAACAAAATAAATCTGATAATGTTAAAAGCATAAATGGATAAATTGTAAAACAATGTGTTAAAATATGAGATTTTCATTCTCAGATTAGTGAATGGAGAGGGGGGCGAGATCAGTGGTTACCAGAAGGTGGAAGAGGGCGGGATGAATCAGCATAGCACAGAGGATTTTTAAGACAGTGAAACTATTTCTGAATGATACTCTGGTGGTGGACACATACCATTATGCATTCCTCAAAACCCATAGAATGTCTACTACAAACAGCAAACCCTAACACTACAAATCTTAGTTAATAATAATGTATCAATTATTGCTCACCAACTGTAACAACTGTAGCACAAAAATGCAAGATGTTAATAATAGGGGAAACTGTTGGGGTCAGGGAGGTATATGGAAACTCTGTACATATCACTTAATTTTTCCGTAAACCTTCAAAAAATAAATCCATTAAAACAAAACCAAACAAGATGCTGACCACTCTGAATAAAGTGGATTGGAGGAGAGATGGAATGGAAGTAGGTCTCCAATCAGGAGACTTCTGCAATCATCAAGTCAAGAGATGATAATTTAGAATAGAGTAGATAAGAATAAAAAGATGAGAATCAAAAAATTGGGGGGACTGTTACAAAAACTGGTGTTAATTTGAATATGGATAAAGAGGAAGGGGGGATGTGCTGACAAATGACTTACACATTTTTGGCTGTGTAATGGAAAACAAGTAAAATTCCAAAGTACAGATTTTGAGAGATGGATACCTTCAGACACCACCAGGATGCGTCCGTGGCAGCGTGGGATTTATGAAAGGTAGCTAGAAAGTTCAACAGAACATTCATAAAAGAAGGTAATGGGGTAAATATTTTACATCTTAGAATCATGTTGATATTCCTACCCTGTCCTAGCCAGCTCAGGCTGCTATAACAAAATACTATAAACTGGGGGCTTAAACAAGATATCAATTTCTCAAAATTCTAGAGGCTGACAAATCCAAGATCAAGGTGCTAGCAGATGTTCTTCCGGGTGAGAGCCCACTTTTTGGCTTGCAGCAGGCAGCCTTCTCACTGAGTTTTCACAGGGCAGAGGTAGAGAAAGCAACTTACTCTTAGAGGGTATTAATCCCATCATGCCCCCCCATTACTTCCTCTAAATCTAATTACTTCCCAAAGGGCTTATCTCCAAAAACTGTCTGTTAGAAGGTGGGGGAGGAACAGAAAGCTATCCCCCAAATTAAGGAGACTTTGAGACTGAAAAACACAGCCAGCAAAACTCCATGTAATTTACACAGGGTATCTTACTGATAGGGCGGATTGAGCAGATGATGACCCAGATGCAGCACAGCTATTTGCTGCAGAGTCTGGACCTCAGTCTACACAGTTTATACAGCAAGCGGACAGGTGGTGGGGCAAGGGGAGGAGCACTATAGTGAGATCAAAGAGTTCTCATGCATTTCAAAGGGTTGGCACACCTAATTGACAGCTAACCTTTAATTAGATTTTGTGGGCCAACTATGAGCCAGGAAGGGGCAAGACTATGTTATCTCTAATAGATTCATGGGAGGCTGAAGCAAGCCTCCCTCCATCCCAGCCTTAATATGTATTTCTAACATATGTACATTAATCTCCAAGAGGCCTGGAACATGTAACCCAACATGGTCAGCATGCCTACACCAACATATTCAGGGCTATGGCTTCAACACAGGAATTCTGAAGAGACACAAACATTCAGTCTATAACACACCTCTAGCCCTAAGCCGGAATTGCATTATTTTATAACATAAATTTAAATCCATACAATGTAACTATAAGATTATATATGCAAAACAATACTTGAGATTTTGAAAGCAGCCAGTTATTTAAACTAATTTAAATATTTAACATTTGAAATAAAACCTCCTCTCTCAAAGGAAGCCCAATGTTAACAGATGCTGTTTACAACATTTTTAGGTCCACCCTGTCTCTATCCCTCTCCACCCCCAAAAAAGAGTTGATTGCCTAAGCAAGGACTCATGCATTCAAAACAAGGTTCATTCTCCAATATCCATCAATGTAATCTGAAGGCTAGCAGCAAAACTGCCCAGCACTCTAAATTTACAAGGTATCACATTAGGGGAGAATAAAGTAACCAAGACCCAGATAACTCGACAGTCTGTAGTCGACACCTCAAACCTCCTCTGGAATCAGAGCAGACCACAGAGCAGTGATGTACTAGCCAATGGAGACACTGTCACAGCCTGATTATGTAGTAATATGATGCATCCCTCACGCTGCTTTCATTAAAATACCATCACATCCACAAAACTTCTGAATAGACCATCTCTGAAGAGAGTAGTTCAAAATTATCATCTTATTAAAATACAACTCCTGCTTTCATTGCATTTACTTGTTTCCTTTAAAGTTGCAAACTAAGGTATATATGGCCAGGAGAACATAGATTATCCCTGAGACCTAACAGAGCAGGGCCTTAATGTACACAGAGGCCCAAGAGTCTATTTACTATGCTGCTTCCTCAAAATGTATTTCCTTCACCCACCAGCTGCCCATCCTATCCCCAGGGCATCAGCTTCTGAGTTAGAGGTGAGATGAACAGTCCACATTTTATGCCTGGCCCAGCCCCATTCACTTTAAGTCAGCTTTAATCGCCTCCTTTCTGTCACAGAGCCTGAGAGAGTTCTACACCTGAATGTCATGACTTGTCATGACCTAAGCTTGTGTTCACTGACAGGAAATTGAGAGAAAATGAACTGGGAGAAATGGATGGAACCTGTGGAAAGTCAGGAAAAAAAAAAAAAAAGTGGAGAAAAGGAGGATATTCAGGAGTTTTCCTCAACCTCTCATCTGCCCAAAATTACATACACTGTCTGAAAGCTGTTCTTGATGTCCTTTCATTAACATTCACAGATCGCAATGATTTTAGGCAGAACGCAGGGGAAAGTTACAGCTGTCAAAGGTCATTCATATTCTCCACACAGGAAGAGAAGGAAATGTGTAGTCGTCCCCTCATTCCCAGTGACCTGTTATAAATGATGATTTTTATGTCAAACTGAAATTTTCTTCATTCTTTCTTATATAAATGTATAAGGGCTATTCTACACTAAGATGGGTCACCAAGGTAGCTTATAGATTTTCCTTCCCTTGAGACCTTTAAAGAAGATAAATATCAAGCTGCCTTTGAAGGATGACATGGAATCCTTACCACAGGCTGAAGAATGAATTAAAAACCCTTGGTTGTCCCTAGTCCCTATGAGTAAGGAAAAACAAAATGAAACAAAACATTAGCTATCTTCACAATATAAAACAATACCTTTAAATACTTATTTCCAATGTAGCAATTTTTCTTTTTTAAATGTAACTCTCTGCCACCCTGACATTAAATGTCAAAGTAGCACCAACTCTGTCCAGTTGAGCTACAAAATTAATTGACTGCTATGAAAAATACCAATGGAGCATAATGAGCCACAGAAGACCCATATCAACACTAAATTAGAAGATATAACTGCCTTTTGGAACTCAGTGATACCAAGTCTGCAGTGTCCAGTAATTAATGCAGGGTGATTTGAATGTTTATTAAAAGTACTAGATATCTGACATTTTCTGAGTAGACATAGAATCTAAGGGAAAGGTAAGTTCATCTCTTTAGAATTCCAAGTACTAAGACCAGATGAGTCTTAAAATAGCAACAGGTTGATCAACATCTGGCATATAGTAACTAAATGTTGAATAAATGAACTATATTTGTTTCTTCTCTCCTCCGGTCTTTTTGAGATTACTGGTTACTGCCCCTCACAATATTCTCAGACCTCTCTCTCCTTCAGGTATTAATATGTCTTTGCTTTCTCTTTTATTCAAAGTATAATTGCCTGGACAGCTACATGTTAAAGAATGAAACTGAACCACTATCTTATACCATATACAAAAATAAACTCAAAATGAATTAAAGACGTGAATGTATGGCCTGAAACCATAAAACTCTTAAAAGAAAATAAAGGTAATAATCTCTTTAACATTGGTCTTAGGAATATTTTTTTTGGACCAGTCACTTAGGCAAAGGCAACAAATGCTAAAATAAACCAATGGGATGACATCTAACTAAAAAGCTTTTGCACCGCAAAGGAAACAATCAACAAAACACAAATGCAACCTATTGAATGAGAAAAATATATTTGCAAACCATACATCTGGTAAGTGATTAATATCCAAAATCTATAAAAGTGTACATAATCTAATATCAAAAAAACAAACATTATTTAAAAATGGACAAAGGGCTTGAATAGACATTAAAAAAAAAAAAAAAAGACATACAGATGGCCAAAAGGCACATGAAGAAAATGCTCAATCAAAAAGACAAAAATAACAAGTGTTGGTGAGGATGTGGAGAAAAGGTAGCTCTCATACACTGTTGATGGGAATGTAAACTGATGCCGCAACTACGGAAAACAGTACAGAAGCTTCTTAAAAAATTAAAAATAGAACTATTATACAATCCAATGATGCCACTTATGGTTATTTATCTGAAGAAAATAAAAACACCAATTCAAAGAGATATATTCACCCCTATGTTCACTGCAGTTTTATTTTCAAGAGCCAAGACATGGAGCGCCTGGATGGCTGACTGTCCCAATCTTGGTTTCAGCTCGGGTCATGATCTCACAGTTCATGGGTTCAAGCCACACATTGGGCTCTGAGCAGGAAACACAGGGCCTGCTTGAGATTCTCTCTCTCCCCCTCTCTCTGCCCCTCCCCTGCCCATGCTTTCTGTCTCTCTCTCCCCCTCTCTAAATAAATGCACATTTTTTTTAAAAATTCAGCTCTTGTGAAGTATGGTCACTTAAAAGATAGGAAGATGGTGATTTTTTTAGGGGCTTCCTGTGTTTCTAAGATCCTGATGGTGAAAAAAATGAGGAATGTTGTGAGCTTTGGGGCTTCTCTTAGTAGATGACTTACTATTACGAAGAAACATCTCCACTGACTTAACATCTCTAAAATTTCACTTCAAACGTTGACTTTATTTTGAAAAGCTAACATGAAATCACCAAAGAGATTATTTCTAAAGTAGTTCCTACAGATATAATCTCAATACTGAATGCCCAACAATCATTTATTTTTATTTCCTCTCACTCATAACACAGAATATAATTCTCAATTTTTCCTAAGGTCATCACAAAACAAACAAAAGGTGTTATATTGGGAAAAAAAATTTGATCTCACCTAAATGTCTAATACCATGCAAACAGTGCTCTGAAAGAGACACCTCATTTGTTCCTTTTGTCAATTAATCTATTGATATTTAAAGTTCACCTTAGGTTAGCTATTTTAAGTTGGATTTATTTCTTAAAAATTGCAAAGGATGAGGGGCATCTGGGTGGCTCAGTCTATTAAGCATCCAACTCTTGATTTTGGCTCAGGTTGTGATTCCAGGCCCATGGAATCAAGCCCCATCTCTGGCTCCTCCATGCTGAGCATGAAGCCTGCTTGAGAGTCTGTCTGTCTGTCTGTCTGTCTCTCTCTCTCTCTCTCTCCCTTCCTCCTACCCTCCCTCCCTCTCTCTCCTCTGCACCACCCCTCCTCTACTCACTCACGCACACTCTCTCTTTCTCTCTCTCTCTAAAATAAAATTTAAAACCCCTAAAAAATTGCAAAGGATGAAATAGCCCATTAAAGTCAGCCTACAGATATGTTCCATAAAATTACATAATCTAAAACAGAAAATAATTTTAAGGCCCAAATTAACAAATAGAAACTTTGTATTTTGTCTTTAGAAGACATTTGATAGCATTTTTGTCTTTGATTCTCAAATGTTCCCAAGGCCTCCTATTCTAAGAATTCATTTCCTATCCCCCAAAGTTAAAAGTCCATCTTTACACATAAAGTATATAAAACAAGATCGAGATTATTTTAATATAGTATTTATGACTTTAAAAACCCTAGAATCAGTTTTTTCAATAGCAGCAACTGTAATTACATCCCCTTTTAACACTGCTTTCCTGATTTGATCCTATTTAAGCTTTTTAAAAACCAACATAGTGACAACTTGTTCATTCAGAAGAAATCAAGAAAAGTAGGATTATACTCAGATGAGCATAAACTCATGTCATGTTCAACGAAATGCTCTGGAAGCTTTGAATGTTTTCTAAAATGTTAAATATTTCATGGTCACAAAGGTATATTTCTGTGTCATTCTAGGAATTGGGCTTGTTCATTTCTACAATGCCTTTGCACCCTCTTATGGTCATTTTAGGATTTGCTTTATTGGGAGATTCAATTTATTCAAGGCTATTCAAAGGTTTCATCTTGTAAATTTGAATTTTATTAGAATAATGACATTTACACACTTCACACCTTTAAATCTGTGATTTCATAATCCCAAATATTAATTGAAGCTCACATTCCTTCACAGTGTTGAGAAAACCAAAGTAGATAGAGTTGAGGTTACTAGGATAATAATTAGGAAACACTCCATACTTTCCAATTATGTCTGACATATTAACAAGCTAATAAGAATTTTAGATTCTGCCTCCTAGGCATAAAACAATTCAACAGTAAGGCCATCATTAGGTATCACAGTTCTTACTTCCCAATACTGATATGACAAAATCAACTTAGAATTTGTTTGGGCCTGTTTATAAAAAGCATGAAAATGACTTCTAACTCAGGACAATATCCTAAAACAACAACAACAACAACAACAACAGCAACAACAACAACAAAAAGCAGAAATGTGGCTGTTTTTCATTAAAAAGTAGCAACAGCAAGATTAAACACACACACACACACACACACACAAACACACTATATTTTAATTGACTCATATGTTGTCTCAGAAACATTAAATTCCTTTAAAGCTAAGATCTTAGGGCACCTGGGTGGCTCTGTCGGTTAAACATCTGAGTTTGGCTTAGGTCATGATCTGGAGGTTTGTGAGTTCAAGCCCCGCGTCGGGCTCTGTGTTGAAAGTTTGGAGCCTGGAACCTGCTTCAGATTCTGTGTCTCCCTTTTTCTCTGCCCCTCCTCTGCTCATGCTCTCTCTCTCCCAAAAATAAATAAACATTAAAAAAAAAAAAGCTACAAATCTTTAAAAAAAAAAGGTCAATTGTTACCTTTCTATTATCTTTAATTTGACCCCCATAAAAAAAAAAGAAAGACTGCTTCCTGACTAAAAATCTCCTTCTTTCTATTACTTAATGGTTTCATGTTCACAAAGCATTTGGGAAAAATGTGAAAAGTTTTAATGGTAAGTTTTATTTCTGAGTTCATGCTGTTGCTAGTGATAAGGATATCTGCTTTGTGGTGAAGAGAAGTAACGTTGAAACTCTACAGACAAAGGGAGAACTACTGGTTAAAGTGTTTATGGGGACAACTGTTGTGTTTCCAGATACTTTCTTCTTAGCAGGGTGACTGTCTCACATTGTAAGATATTTTTAACTTGAAGAGAAGTGTAACTTGAACACTATATTATTTTAAATTACTAACTTATATTACACTCATATTTTTGCCAGAAAAGTAGTACCTCAGAACCAATACATATATCTATAAATTCATAACTTTGGTTTCAGAATGCAACTGCTATTACTAAGGGCACAAAAATACACTAACCAAGAGTGCAAGAGATCCCATAACTGAACAACATTTAAGGAGCTAGAAAACACAGTTTCACCACGCTGTGGTGTAGTCAAGTATTGTATAGGATGATGTTCCAAATACATAAGCTTTTGTTAATTCTCAAAGTACAAATGAAATTTAAAGATAAAATTTTGGGTGGTTCAAATGAAAAATGGAATTATTTTTCACAGTAGATAACAGCACTTACAAAGATCGCCAATACCAGTAAGGTATCAATTCATAGGTTTCCTATATGTTATTCAGTCTGTCAGATGTGCTCACTTCAGAATATCAGTTCATTGCCAGTTCCAGAAATGTTCTTTACATTTCAAAAACTCCAAAATCCTACAAGTCATTTCTCCTACATGACAGCCACGTACATGGTCTAAAATATTTTGTTCATTGTTCATAAACACTGAAAAATCGGATACGAAGTTGCTGAGTGAGCACTACCAGTACCTCCTTGTGTATGCATTTTTTCACAGTTATAATCATTGACAACTGGAAACTACTCTGTAAATATGTGTATCTTTTTTAAAAAGTGACTATGTCTTGCTAATGAGCATTGCAAATACTGGTGTTCAAATGTATCCTGTTCTACAAAAGTCTGATGTGTCCTGGGGTGCCTGGGTGGCTCAGTCAGTTGAGCGTCTGACTTTGGCTCAGGTCATGATCTCGCAGTTCGTGAGTTCAAGCCCCACGTCGAGCTCTGTGCTGACAGCTCAGAGCCTGGAGCCTGCTTCCGATTCTGTGTCTCCTCCTCTCTCTGCCCCTTCCCCACTCATGCTCTGTCTCTCTCTGTGTCTCAAAAATGAATAAATGTTAAAAAAAAATTTTTTTAAAGAAAAGAAAAAGTCTGATATGTCCTACAAAAGTCTGATAATTCAATTGTGCATACAAAGATACAAAACAGTTAAATCTACTGGCCCAAACAACCATTTAGGAAGACAGTAATGAGGGTTGTTTGAAAGCAGAGTATCCTAGGGGTCCTAAACTACATAGCATAAAATTCCAGGCCCTTAAAATCAGCCACAGGACACTACTTTTCATTTCTTCAGCACTATACCTTTTCACATCCCAATGATTACACATTTAACTCCCTCTATCTGAAATAATTCCCTCCCTTATTGTAGTATACCATTATATATTGGGACTTATCACATGGTAATGCAATTATTTGTTTGAATGTCTATCTCTCCCAGTAGACCACCATATATAATATCTTGAAGACAAGAACTGAACTGATTTATTTTTATATTTCCCAGTATCTGAAAACTACTAGTCCAAAACATCATTATGAAGACCCATGTTTTAATCCTAGGTGCACTTAATTTTCCATTTTCCTTGTATGTAAATGATTAGGTATTTTATTCCTTGCAGGATAGCTGGGAAACAGAAAGGTACCCATAAAGTGACTAACCCAGTGCCTGGCACATAGAAGGCAGTTACATGCACTCAATAAATGTTAGTTGAACTGATCCTTCCCTACAGCTCTTTCCATTTATATATTAACTCAAAATCTCTTCAGATTTTCCAAAATCTAAAGCACTATCTTGTTCCTTCTTATATTTTGTCATATACCATAATTTAAACATAATCATAGCTATAAAAATAAAGCATTTTACTGTGTATTAAGGCAATTTAGGCATTTGAAAGCAGTAAGTTCAATTTTTTCCACACATAAAATATCCCAAGAAATGGGAACTAAAGTTCAGGGCATTCAGCTTTATTTTCTCTTCTATTTCTCAACAAAAGAGGGGAAAAAAATGCTTCAATATTTATAAGACTAAGAATAATGGATGTGCATAATTTTGCTTTAACATACATTTCTGCCTTTTAAACCCAGTTTAAACTCAGTGAAAGGCCAAGAACATGGACTTAATTATGCAGGAAAAAAAGATGCTTTAACTGCAGTGCACATTCAATAGACAAAATCCAAAGAAAGCAATCCTGCCTGAAACGTTTACAAATCAATTCATTATATTGATTTGGAATGAGTTGTGCTGTAATTTAAAGCATAGATTACTGCAGGCCAAACTTGATAAAGTTCTTTTTTTAAGGTACTTCACTTGACTATGGACTTGACCTGAGAATTTTCAAGAAACAGTGATTTGCCTAACTTAAAAAAAAAAAAAAAAAAAAAAAGCTACCATGTACAAAAACTAGGTTTTAAAGGGTAATGACTAAGAATTGAATCATAACTAAATTTCAGAAGTACAAAAAATTGTGTCTAACAAATAAGTTCAATAAGACATTGATATTTTGAGAAGAGGCAAAGTGTTTCTATTTCAAAACAATTTATTCCACATACGATGTATAGAATGTTTCCATCTCATTTCCTAGTTCCAGTGTAGTTCTGGAAGAAAAATTTAAGATTTGTTTCTGTTTTGTTTCTTCTTTATGGAAAAAGCTGTTCTTTGGCAAACAGTGATTAAGCCTAAGAGTCCTTTTGTCCCACTCAAATCTCCTGATGAGTCAGTGTTTTATCTTAATACAACTTAAATATTTTGCCATTTCTTGCCATATCATTCTTAAAAAGTGAGGATAATAATAGCTATCACTACACAGGGTAGTCCTCAAAAAGCACTGAAACTGGGGTTCAGAAAAGCTCATCTTATTTTAATTACACATCAAGCATGAAGTCAATGAGTTAATTAAGCGGCTAACTATGTGCTTCCTGGAGGAAAAAGAGTATTTGTTAAAATCATTTTTTTTCATAATAAAAAACAGGACCTAGAGAATGATACTGTACCCCCATTCCCCTGTCCCTGGGGTAGGGGGAGGTACACAGCAGGAAGTAAGTAAAATAATAATTTGCAGCTGAGTCACTCCAGAGACACAAGAATGAATGTATAACTAGGTCTTTTCATAACATTAAATCTCCTTCAGTGATATTTCTCTTGGGCCTCAGTTTCTTCATCTAAGCAATGACCTTGATTTCCCAGTTCTCTTGTAGTTTTAAGTGTTGTGAGTTCTTCATAAATTAAATTAAGCTATACTAGTCTGCTGTGAGCTAATGTCTAGATGACACATGGATATACAAACATATGAATGTGTAAATATGCAATGTGTAAGTTATTCAAACACATGTATAGATCTATTAAAATCTAAGAAAAAATAAACAGTTTTTGATGCATCATCTTCAAAAGTCTAGGGGCAGCTGGGTGGCTCAGTCGGTTAAGTGTCCGACTTCAGCTCAGGTCTTGAGCTGAAGACCATGGGTTCGAGCCCCATGTAGGGCTCTGTGCTGACATCTCAGAGCCTGGAACTTGCTTCAGATTCTGTGTCTCCCTCTCTCTCTGTCCCTCCCCTGCGCTCTCTCTCTCTTTCTCTCTCAAAAATAAAAAAAAAAAAAATTAAGACAATTTTTTAAAAAGTCTTCATCATTTGTAGTAAAATGACACAAAAATTGTGAAAAACCAAATAAAATACCTCTATGGAAACAAATTATTTTACTTTCCAGGTTTCTCTTCTTTAAAATGAAAGCAGACAAACACAGCAAAATTATAGTCTATGAAACAAATTAGAACTAAAGAAGAAATTTTCAATTATTTTCACAAATGCCCAGAGCAGTTTAAGCTTTCTAAAATTTGCTACCCTGTTGAATTAGAGTATTTTAGCTTTATAAAAGCTTTCCTGAAGCTTGCCACAAATTTTCAAAATAACTACCTTTTCATCCATAGAAATTAATGATTTTGCCATGACATTTTTCCTGCAAATTTTAACAGGATTTAAACTACCTAATCTTTCCAACTGTAAGTATTTAGGGTTTTGTTTTTTTGTTATAGAATAAGGAAAAAAATAAGCTGGTTTTTCTCAGTTATTTGATCCCAGAATTTAAACAAAATTCAGTCTCTAAAACAGTATTTTTTAATATGTTTATAATATTCAGTTGATTGGGAAAATAATTCTTGAAATAAAACTAATTACTGATAAATGTATGTATCTATTTAAAGATTCCTTACTAATTGTATTACTTCTGTAGAGTTGAAAGGTAACATTCCTTTCCAAGCTGATTATATACCAAAAGTCACAACCTTTGGTAGCACTGCCACCTGCTGTTGATTCTAGATCATTTTCCAGCATATATCAAAACTAAAACTAGAATAGCATGGGCAAATTGGTCTGGAAAACAAGCATCGACATAGATTTTAGGGACAATTTGTGTGAAAACCACTGATAAAGTTGTTTTTCTGACGACAGATAACGTTGTATCTATATTGTAATAAGCCTCTTACTATACAAAGGAGCAAAATAGGTAACTGTAAAGGGCCCTAAGCCTTCTTGGTTATTAACATTTGTTTGAGATATAGTTTTACAAAAGCATTTTTTATTTGACAAAGAAAGAGAGGGATGTAGCACCCAGAAAAATGAAAGTAATAAAGCTCTTTCAGGAGGAATTATATGATTTCCTTTTAATTGAGTGAACCATGCCTAATAAATAAAGGAAGATACAAGCATACATGTAGGGAGATACAGGCAAATGTGGCAAAACTGGTGAATCCACCCAAAGGATATATGGGAAAACATTTTTATCCTTTCAACTTTTCCTAAGTTTACTAACTTTCTAAATAAAAAGTTGGAGAAAAAATTATCACGCACTGATTTTTTAATTTGCTTTACCAATGCAGCTAAACATCACAGAATTTAAGGGAACGCTGATATTATAATTGACAAGTTTATATGTATTTTAAAGTCTGAGAAAGGTTGAAATACCATTTTTAAAACACTATCAAGGTTTTCTTTTCTTTCCCCCCAATTCTAGAGAAACATGATTTACAGCAGTAGCAGGCCTTATGGGAGATGGCTGGTCATGTAGCTGGAGCAGTGACCTAACACTGCCTCTTGGGGAAGGCAGGAACAAAGTGTATAAAAGAACATGAGTATACCCAATACTTTTTTCTCTTACAATTTAACAGCTTCAAGACTGAACTGTTAGTTGCCTTGAAAGCTTTACCAGTATGCTGCCTTCTCCCTGTCTATCAAACAGTAAAAAAACATAACTGAGAAGTTTCTTCAAAACACATTCATGAAGATTTTATTACTATTAAAAAGAAAAAAACTATATTTTAAAGCTGCTTTTTTTTTAACCAAGAAACCTAACATTTGCATAAAAGACAGCCTCTGGGTTGTCTGTACAACTCCCTTTCTGTGGATGTTTCCTCCCAACTCCCCTATCATAGATATTTAAATTCCATGACTCTAGCCAGTCATAACCTACCAGCCAGTGCTTCTCTCTTGTGGGAGTTCAGAATCGGAAATCAGAAAGGATATTTCAGTCTCTGATGTTTTTTGAAGTGGTTACAGGTAAACTCAAGAGTTATGGAATTGTCATCGAGTACAAAATACATGGGAAAGCAGAGAGAAATGTCCATTTGCACAGAAAAATAAGGAAAGACATGTACAGAAAAAAAGAAAAGACACAGAGAGAAGGAGTAATGTCTTACAGCTTTCCAGTCCCACCTGAGCCCAGCCGTACTTCCTGCCCATAGGCTCCATGACATTCCCTTGTATTCATATAAAGCCCTTCACCTCCTTTGTACTCACACAGGCTTGCAGTGGGATTCTGTTCCTTAAAGACAAAAGCCTTGATTCCAACAATTTATTGACACAAGAGACATGGGGAAATTTTTGATACACTAACAACAAAAAAAAAAGTTAGAACCCCATCCAATAATAAAAACAACAACAACAAAAGATGTAGATATTGTCTGTGAAATACAATTTTAGAGATAAGCAACCTCCATAGAAAACTGTAATATTTATCCTAACAGAGTCCCTATCTAGGAATAACAGTGGTGACTGGCAGATTGCATTGTTTCTTCAAAATATTCATTCCTCCACCTTATAAAGTCCCTCTCTGGTAATTCTCCCCGTGAAAGAAATATATTTCCTACTGCCACAATCTCAGGTTTGGCTACATGATTTGCTTTGGCCAATCCAAAGTAAGCCCAAGTGACTGTACCAGTGCCAGGCAGGAATCTGAATGGCATCTTGCAGTTCCACAGAGGCGTTCCTTTCTCTCTGACAACACAAGAAAAAACAACGGTGAGGCTGTGTTACAATAATGTGAGGATGTGTTACATGTCAACCTTCAATAGGCAATTAGCATGAACAAGAAATAAACCTCTATTGTTAGAAGTCATGGAAATTTTAGAGTTGATTGGTACCGTGGTATACCTGGCATAAGCAGACTGGCACAAGTCTCAAAGAGATGCTCATGACTAATAAAGCCAATGGGTAAGAAAATAAATACTTCATCTGGAAGTTCATTTAAATATTGCCAATAAGCTTATATTTTAAATAGCCCTTGTAGTTTTCAAGCTATCAGGCTGTTGATGATTTTAAGGATCTTTAAAGATAATGCTTACCAAAGGATAAATTTACTACTTCTGCCATGTTTCTAAGAACTGTCCACAGATTTATGAAAAAGACATACTTCTTCTTAAAGGATATTTCAAAGATATTCTAATTTTAGTGTTTGTACTTTTCCAAAACCTGTGGGTATAATAAGGCTTTTCAAAACAATATATCAATTGAGAAAAAGTGCTGAATAAATTTTATATTTCCTTCTACCTTATGAAAACAACCTGATGCCAAAGGTTCTGATTCTTCCAAATAGTAAAAACCAAAAAAATTGTTAATGCCATTCCAATTTTCTTGGTCATTTTATAACACCAATGGCCTTAAGTCCTCTATAATCCAGATAATAATTTTACTTTTAAGTATGTCTTTCCGAGGGGGAGCCTGGATGGCTCAGTCAGTTAAGTGTCTGACTCCTGATTTGAGCTCAGGTCATGATATCACAGTTCATGAGTTCGAGCCCTGCATCTAGGTCTGTGCTGCCAGCATGGAGCCTGCTTGAGATTCTCTCTCTCTCTGCTCCTCCCTGTGCCCGCCCTCTCCCTCTCTATCTCTCTCTCTTTAATAAAAAAAGAAAAGAAAAGAAAAGAAAAGAAAAGAAAAGAAAAGAAAAGAAAAGAAAAGAAAAAAAAAAGAAAACGGGAGGGCAGAGTATCTCTTTCTGAAAACAATGTCATATTTAATAGAGTTTTGATAACTGGAAATAATTATCAAATAAACTAAGATAAAATATGAGGCTTATTCTATACATTGTGCCACTAAGATTAGCTGTGTGACTTTAGGGAAGTCATTCAACCTCTATGAGCCAGTAGAGAAGCTTAGAAAAATGAGGATAATAATCTATACCTACTACATATTATAGGAACCAAATGCTATAACACCTTCACTAACCTAAAAAATAAAAAGCCACATTTTCACTATAGAAGCAGAATATATGCTTACATATAGTTTCCATAAACCTTAATACAAAACTAAATTGTTGAAGAATCGAGTAATGTTGGAAATTGCTTCTACTTTACACTAACTTCACTATTAAAACCACAATAAATTATATTAATAAGAGAATTGTCTCATGCAATTCTATTTTTCATTCTAGGTGGTCATTTGATAAACATCTCCATTTAAATACCAAAAACAACAACAACAACAACAACAACAACAACAACAACAACGTTAATGTCTTTAAGAAAAGAGATTAGGAAATAATCCCAACAGGTTTTAAATTGCATATGTTAATATTTTTCTAAGCTTTTTACTTATATTTACTGATTTAATCCTTCTAACAAGCCTATGAGGAAGTTACTACTAATTAGTCCATTATTCATATAAGAAAACTGAGGCACAGATTAAGTAACTGTCCAAAAGTCACAGCTCATAAGTAGCACAGTCAGATTTTGAAACCAGACAGGCAGTATTAAAATTCCATTTCAAACTAATATTATCATACCAGTATGAGCGAAGGAAAAAGATTTTGGGGAAAGATGCAATATAGTTGGGCCAATAATAAACTATTTCACAAGTACATATCAAGTCTGTCTTTTAAATAATCCCTTTCACTTAAATTATTGAAATTTTATATTGGTAGAAATCATGTAGATGCATCGACTAACATAAATGTTGTTCATCTAAATCCATTACTTCCCTTGCTACAATTCCTTTCTTTCATTGTTATTGATGAATCAGCTTTGAAAAATCCATTTTGCTTCACCAGTGGGGCTGAGAAATTTTAATCTCTGAGTTAGACTGTGTTCTTGGTAATGAAAAAGTTGAAAGATCATGAGCAAATAAATGCATAGTAACTGTAATACAACAAATAACAGCTAGAGCATCTAGAACAGATCTTTGATACAGCACAGTACTCTACAAGAATACACTCCAAATGGTGTATATAGCATGTATCTACCATATCTTTTAAAGAATGAATGAATACGTACAGATGACAATGTAAAAAAAAAAGAATCCCATGGAATGACCTGTGTAAATATGTAACAACTCTCTGCATATAGTCAAACACATTTTAGATTGAGATTTGAATACTAATGACAATTTCTTGTAAGCTATTACTTTTATAAAGAAGATCTGCCATTTAAACACTGAAATTTCAACTCTGAAATTTCAACTGTGATTTGAGAAATCATTAACTAGCCAAAAAAATTTTTTTCCAAGTTGGAATTATATTCAAAACCTTCAAGAAAGACTCACAAGACTCAGTTTAATTTAAATAACTTAAATTTGACATATTCAAATAACTCAGAGCTTTTAAATTTAAAGAAATGAAAAAGAAAATATCCAAGTCCCAATATGAGAGAAAGGTGACAAAAATCCATTACTTTTAGGAGAAAAGAGTCAAACATTTCCAAGGAGACTATTTGACTCCTTAGAAAAACTAATTTGCCTAAAATGAGCCAGGATTTTATTATTGGTCCATTATGAAAAAGTAGATCTTATGCATTTTATTCCAATTTTTCAAATGAGAAACTTCAGACAGATTAAATATAAAAGAAGGGTCCCTATATTTTACATCTAAATTTGCTCAAAGGCAAGTTATCAACAGAATAGAAATGTGGTTACATCAGTGTGTCACAGAATAATGATTACTATAGTGAGTCAAATGGATAAATATTGTTTCTGTAAATTCTCAAAACAACTTTCTTTAGTACTGTAAACTGCAAGGAACTAAAACAACAATTGTGAAATTACTATATTTCAGCTTTTAAGAAACTTGGTGAGGGATCTTTTTTTCCCCTAGAATGTATCTGTTGCTTTTCTAACAATATCAATAAGCCCAGGAGGGCATCTACACACATTTCCAAGTTTTAATAATAGTCAACGTATTAAATAACTAATCCAGTATAATGCACCATTCCAAAGTAGAGTGTTTGGCCAATATACCTCTTCAGAGAGATACTGTAATTGCTTCACTCCACTTTCAATAAACGATCTATAATGAAAGTTGCTTTTTTAGGCTTAACCTAGAGCTGTACCCTGTGGGAAATGATGGGTCTTTGTAAAATGTGTTACAGTTTACTAATAAGGATGCAGAAGAAGCACAACTGATGAACCAGCAAATCTGCTCTGACTTATTTGGTCTTTGCTGCATGAATTTGAATATCATCAAAATACATTATCCTTATCCTTAACCTGCTTCCTATGATTCACTCTATCCTCACACTTATTTCAAAAGGAACTTTAAGCACTTGAATATTTTACATACCTGTGCTGGTCCTACGGCATTACATAAAACAGAATATTTTTTTTTCTAAAGGACAAAAATGAAGCTTTGAATAGAAAGCAGTAACCAGGTGAATATTCAGGACCTGGACAAAAGCAGAGAGCATTTACATTGCAATATCTATATTTGATACTGATATATAATCAGAATTTCTCACGTAAAAATAACACAAATTACCTTCCCTGAATATTTACCAACTGACTATCAGGGAACCATGAAGATGTGGATTATGAGTCTCTTTTCACCAATAACAGATTGTTTTATCTTGAACACACCTGTTAATTCTTCTCTCCCTGCCTCTGACTCCCTTCCTACCTTCTGTCCATCTTGCCTTCCTTTCTGATTCATTCATGAATTCATTTAACTTCTGTTGAGGGTATAACATGTGCTGGGCATTATGGCTGCCTCTACGGATACAAAGATAAACAAAACAGTTGTGCCCCAATGGAGTTCCTAATCCTTTGAGTGAGAGAAAAAAATAAATACCTATACTATAAAATACTATAAGAAAGGTTTATTCAGAGTGTTCTGAAAGCAGAGAAAGGGATATAATTCAGTTTCCCAGAGATGGTGACACAGGAACTGAGTTGTGAAAATCAAGTAGGCTGTATGGATGAGGAAGTGGGGTGGGACAGGTATTTCTAGCAGAAGAAATAGGAGAGGTGACATACCACAACCTCTGTAATTACTTAGCTATGGGTCTAGGGTCGGTCGCAAATAAGGAACAGATGGATTCTCCAAAGTTGGGTGCATACCCTAAGGGTGCCTAAGACAAAGAGAAGAGTACAGGAATAAAATATTAAAATTTCTTTTACAATTATTCTTACCACCTTTTTAAAAAAATTCTATTTTTGAACATACTATTTAATTAAAATAACTTTTTAGTATTCTAAACCTTGTACATGTGTATCATTTGTAAATAAATAAATATACACTGGGTATACACCCTCCAAAAATTTTAATTAGTGGTATTGCAATAAAAGAAAAAGAAAGAACCTCATAACCTATATTATCCTGAAAGTGATGCATAAGAACAATGGATTTTAAGCAAATGAGTAATGACAGGATTTTAAAAGATCATTCTGACTGTATTCTAGAGGGTAAATTCGAAGACGAGTCCTCAGACAAACAGTTATAAAGCCACTGTAGTAATCCTCATGAGAATATCTGAAACAATGATGGTGGCACAAGAGGAACACCAAGGAGGCTGCTTATAAGAAAAAAAGAGTATAAAACTATAAATCACACTAACTTACATCATTCGTTACACTTTGGCCCTACACAATTCCACAAAGATAATTCCTATACCCTTCCAAAAGCTGGCTTACAAATCAAGTCATAATGTACTATTATCCGATTTGAGATCATTAAAACTTAAAGATGAAATTATATTCTTATTTCATGATGAGGACCAATATTTGAAAATCAATATAATCACTGTTCCTACTAGATCACTCTAGTTTCTTTTCATGTAAGCTAATGTAAATCTTAATCAGAGAAGACGGGAAAGAGGGAAGGAAGGAGGGGGAGGCAAAAGTGAGGGGAACTGGAGGAGAGAAAGTGAAGATGCTGAGATCACTCCCTAATTAACCAATGCCATCATATTGGTGATAGAACAAAGATAGTATTGTTTCCAGTTTCCTTTTCTGTTTTACCAGGAAAGTTTCATAGGCCAGGGACTTTTAAATAAATCTGCTTCCAAATATATCACAGATTTCCTTTGCTAAGAGCCAGAAACCAAACAAAAGAGAACAAATAATAAGATATAACTTGGGTAAGTTATGCTTTATCCACAGAGTTTAAACAGTTGGATTTAACAAAATTAGATATACTTTCTGAATGAATAACTTATCTCCATTAAGTTTAAACTGTGGGAAAGGAAAAGATATGATAATAGAATTTGATTAAGTTGTACCTTCGAGTACTATTCTCCATCAACATTTAAGAATTCCTTACCTATTTCTGAATGAATAAATCAATTACTGTTCAAATTTTATTTCAGATCAAAGCACTTGGTCCTACATAAGAAGTATCATATTGGTGGCCCTGTTGCCAGAAAAGCCGCATGTGATTAAACTGGAAATGTTACCACCATAGCAGATAACTTTTCAACTAGGACAAAATGGAATATTATATGAGATATCCCTAGTGGCATTTTGTAATGGTTCCTTATCCTGGCTTTCTAAAGGGTAAAGTGTTTTCTAAGAATTTCACGTGGCCTTCAATGGCATAGCTCCTCTCTTAAATTACTCTGGTTTTCCCACAATTCTGCCAGTCAGACTTATATTGAAACTGGCTGAATGGTGTAGTGACAATAAATGGATTCTCAAGGATTATTCACAAGAACTCAAAATATATAAAGCATTTTGCCTAGCTGGCTCAGTTGGTAGAGCATGAGACACTTGATCTCAGGATTGTTAAATTCAAGCCCCTCAGCGGGCATACAGATTACTTGAAAAAAATAAAATACATAAAGCATTTTAACATTACTGTTAAAAATCATCATATAATGTTAAAAACGAGTTATCTTATGTATAGGGCGCCTGGGTGGCTCACTCAGTTGAGCATCTGACTCTTGATTTTGGCTCAGGTCATGACCTTCCTGGGATCAGCCCTGGCACGCCTGCATCAGGCTCCCAGCTGACAGTGCGGAGCCTGCTTGGGATTCTCCCTCTCCCTCTCTCTCTGCCTCTTTCTTTCCCTCTCATTCTCAGTAAATAAATAAACATTTTTTTTTAAATGTATAGTTACTTTTTGTAATGAAAAGAGGGAGAGATGGTATATTCCTGTAATTTCTCACAGCTCTAGAAATTCACTGGATGCAGACTGACAGCTCAGAGAACAAAATGCCATCCTACAGATTCAAAAAGTGTTTATTAATCATTCTAAATTTCATTCCTCTTTTTAATGTATTCTGAGAATATCGTGGCAATCAGCATTACATTATTGTTGTAATGATAGCTTAGGAGGCAACAAAAATCCTCTCTGGGATACTGAAATCAGATAAGTTAGAGACAGCTGACAGAGCACTGTAGGGGCACTTTGTTTAGAAATAGCAGGTAAGGTGCCTTCTAGAATAGTAAAGTCATCCCAGTTTTTCATTCCAAAACTCCACAGATTTACTTCTGAACTAACCCTACATGGGGCTCAAAAACAAAATATATTCACCACCAACAATAAATTAGCTGACATGTGAGCACATAACATGTGGCTTTAAATATAGCACTAAATTATTCGTCCTCCATAGAGATAGAATGGACTCTGATTCATAGAGCAGGTAACAAACCTAAGGCTCTCAATCACGGCTGAAGGAATTTACGTGCACTGCAGACATTCACTCTCTGTAGAAGGTCATCGCTTCACAGCCTGGGAAATAATCCCTGCCAGCGGACTTGCAAAGTGCCTGAGGCATAGCTCCTGAGAGGCATAACTCCTCTTCTTTCAAGGCTAGAGGTCGGAGCCATGATCACAGCTCAGTCAAATTTAAAGGAAAAATGTATCTAGGGTCAAAAATATCCTAAGGAAAAATAGAAGACTAAAACTAAAAAAATATACTGTGCTCCTCTGGGCTTTGGCATGGTGATAGAAAAACCTGTTGCAGAATATTAAATGTAGATGTTTTTTCATCTGATAGCTTCAAAATAACTAAACTAAAACTGAATACAGAATCGAATGCATGTCATGCTGCAATCCGGTTTGCGGACATTTTTAAACGCTACAAATCCTTTTAAATCCTCATCAGCCTAAACATTCTAGAAAAGAAAAAAAAATCAAGTTTAAGTGACTTAAACATGAAATGTGAGCAATGGCTCAATGATTAAATGACTGCATCAATTAACTTGAGTACACAGAAAGAATGTTGCTCTTTCAAAGCAGTGTTAATTCTGCCTCTGATCGGACAGACTCCTGCTCATATCAAGGTTGTTGCTTCATAAAACACAACTCATACAGCAAAAGAGGAGAAATGATTTATAAATAAGAATAAACTGTTGTTTGGGAATTCTTCATAAAATACATAAACTAAATTGATGTTTATGTGAAAAATACAGTCATTTCCATACACTTCCAAGAGTGAAAAACTCTGAAAATTGTTTTTGAAAATCATGAGACAGATGAAATTACCATAAACTCAACAAAAGTGGCTTCGTACCCATAAAAATCATAAATGAGTGTATTTAAAGATTAAATGCATTTCTGGATGTACGCATTGCAAAGGGGAAAGTGTTTTATTTTGGTCATCTCTGCCAACTGCTATTACATGCTGTCATTTTCAGTAAGGGGAAATGTATTTGCAAAAGCAGAGTGAGCACAACAGGCCTTAAATCAGACAAGTTGGGGACTGCTGACAAAGCGCTGTCTGCACTCTGCCTACCAGGGCCCTTGAATATCAGGATTTTACGGCGTGTTTTCCTGACATATCTGATACTTAGTAAACCCTACTGCCTGCTTAGAATCTGGAGTACTAACCTACTTGCTATTTCTAAGTTCGCTCTCACTCTTTCAAAGGACCAGGCTCTACCCTGGCAAGAAGGAAAGGAGTAATCCCTGATGAACTAACTGATTTTGCCCTTTCATTCTTCCTGGCTTTTCCAATCTCAGTTCACAGGTTACTTCCTCACGGTTTTCTGTGTTACTCAGAATGTTATGGTGAGGTAGTGAGTTAACTCTGAAATCTCTTCAGCTTACACCAAAGTTTTCTTTCTCACTCATACAAAGTCTGTTTCAAGTCTGGCAGCTCTCCACAGCAGCTTCCAACTGGTGAGTGCCAGTTCTATCTCTGTGACAGGGTTATCTTAACATGCCATACTCATATTGCCATGAAAAGTTAATAAATATCTGGAGAGCAAGGTACTATCTCATAACTGCTTTGGCCCAGAAGGGCATCACTTCTGTCCACAGGGCATTGGCTAAAATTAGTCACAAAGCCATGCCTAGCGGTAAAGAGCCTGGGCCATATACCCTTCCCAGTAGACCTGGAAAAAGAGAAGAATAACACATGGGTAAGTACTTTAAGTCTCCACTATACATTTTTCTAACCCTGTCCTATAAGTGTAGATTGAGTACCCACAATGCACTCTCCACTTTGTCTTCACTCCACCATAGAATATAAATTGTTTATTATCTATTTTACTTCATTAGTCAATAGCTCTTTGAAAGGAACAACCAGATGCTGTCTTCCTGACTAAATTCCATAAACATAGAAACAAACATAATCACAGAAAGTCTGATGCATGCATGTCTAACGTTATTTGAGAAGTTCTAATTACTAAGATATGGTAGCAACATCAAAAATATATTTAACTTTGGGGTGCCTGGGTGGCTCAATTTATTGAGTGTCCGACTCTTGATTTCAGCTCAGGTCATGATCCAAGGGTCATGGGATTGAGCCCCGTGTCAGGCTCCATGCTTAGCATGGAGCCTGCTAAGATTCTCTCTTTCTCTCGCTCTGCCACTCTCCCCAATTTGCACTCTCTCTCTCTAAAATAAAAAAGCAAAATAAAAATAATTTTTTAACTTAATATGAAAACAACCGTTTATTCAACATCAACAAGTATTCACAGAATGTCTCCTGTATGCCAATCAAAATCTAGGTTCAGAGAGAACGGTTGTAATTGACATAAACAAAGACCTTTACATGTAGAAATTCACATTCTAATAAAGACATGCAATAAATAAACATCAGAAACAAATATCCAAAACAAGAATGCCAGAAATGAGAAAATACCAGTAGGAGAGCTACCTAAGCAGGCTGATCAGAGAAGCACTCTATAAAGGTAACATCTGAGAGACACATGATAAGAAGCGAACAATTAGAAAATCTAAAGCAAGGGTATTTTAAAAGGAGAATACAGCTAGTCCAAAGTGTAAAGCAAACGTAGTATATTCAAGAATGTAGAATATATATACGATGCATATAAATTAGAAACACCCCTAACTATAGTTACATGTGAAATTATCTTGCAATAAGGACCTTATGTAAAGTTCAAGGTACTCTCACTTTTATGGAATTAACTTCTAAATTGTAGAGTTAAAGCACGCTTCCCAGCATATCTCATCACCATCAACCACCAATGTTATTAAGTGCCTTACATGTGAAAGAAAAGCAGCTATTATCATATTTAATTTTTTTAAATCAGACTCTTCACTTAAAAAAATACAATCTTTTAGAAAATAAGGCAAAAATATATGAAGTGTGAGTTAATACCAAAATTTTAAAGCAATGTGTGACAAGAATAAGACATATCTTCAGAAAGTCTAAGGCTAATTACCAAATAAAATTATCTACATAAACTTTTATTTCTATATTATCCATAAACTCAAGTTTCAAGAATGGATGGACTAGATGGATTTTCACTAAATTTGCAGGATACAGTGGGCATATTTCTGCCTTAAGAAACAGTCTGTGTGTTACATACAATATTCATTTGCAGGGCACCCAAACAAGGTAGAGACTAACTTTCCAGAGCCGCTAAAACTAAAAAGTACAACAAAAGGACCATGAAATCTTAAAGGGGTGGTGATAATGAGAGATAGGCCATTTTAGCATTTAAAACAATGCTATGGATGGGCAGGGAGAAATTCGTGGTTTCAAACTTGAACTCCAAATTATTCAACTCAAAGGCAATCAATCCAAATTCCATGCACTGGTTTGCAATAACAGCAATTCTCATATATACAATAGGATATAGTGTGTACCAGAATGAGTGGTAATAGGGATTTATATATTTAATGATAGTTGGTGATTCTCCCAAACTATGCAGAGGAGGCTAACTACTATATAATAGAGATTATGAACTAAAAAGAGGAAAAAAAGTTTGTTGACATTTTTTTATGTTTATTTTATTTTTGAAAGATAGAGAGAGACAGAGACAGAGCATGACTAGGGGAGAGAGATGCAGAATTTGAAGCAGGCTCCAGGCTGAGCTGTCAGCACAGAGCCCAATGTGGGGCTCGAACCCATAAACCGTGAGATCATAACCTGAGAGCTGAAGTCAGACACTTAACCAACTGAGCCACCCAGGTAGGGCAAAAAAATGTTTGTTTTAGTTAACGTTTGCCCAGAAGCAAATCCTGAGACAAAGATTCATATGCAATTGGTTATATAGGAAAAAGCAATGGTAAGGTAAGACAGAAGTGAAACTTGGAAGGAAAGTCAAGCATAAAGGGTTGGTTATTAATCAAGTATCCACTGTGGATTAAAAAGAAATAAAAATAATAATAATAATTCCTCTGGGGACATCTGGCAACCAGTTTACAGCAGTGTAGCCAGTATGTGAAAGGGTGAAAAGGGTTTTATATAGTTTTATATAGTCATTCATGTCAGTCATTAACTGAGGGATACTCCCAGGCAGTATTAATTATCTGGCATTGCTGGTCTACTGAGCAGGAAGGCAAAGTGGGCTCTGGTGACAAGAAAGAGTCCTCAGGCAAAGGAATACGATTGCTGTATATAACAGCCAGCATACACTGACATGGCAAGAGCAAGGGTATATTGGTGGTAAACTGATCAACATGTGGATGGAAATAATCTAGAAGACCCATCAGAAGTGTGATTTGAGCTGGACTCTGAGAAATGGGTTGGATTTGGTTAAGGGAAAGCATTTAAGTTAGGAAATGTGGCATGAGCAAAAGCATTGAGGTAAGAAAGCATAAGAGGCATCCTAGATCTGTTATAAGCCAGTTTGGCTAGATCATGGAAACAGTTTATATAGGATATTCTTGGGAAAATATGGCAAAAAAAAATATGTGTTGGGTCCATATTACAGAAGGCAGAAATGCTAGGCTAAAGAGTTTTAACTATTTCCCCAAATATTGAGGAACATTAAGTGTCCAAGCAGGACAATTAATAAAATAAAAACATTACTTTATGGCATTAATATCCATGTTGGCACCATTCTTGTCCTTGGAATGTAAAATCCTATAGGATAGGAACTGAATCTGTTCAGTTTCGTTGGGGGAGGATTACATGCAGAAAGGATTCAGTAACCTATTAGCGATGAGCACCTGAAATTCAAAGAACCATGGTATCTAAATACCAATGGTATCTAAATACCATTTTCTACTAAAAGGAACCAATATTCCTTGGAAAAAGGACTGATTCCAGATCTGTGCAGAATATTTACAGTAAGAGCTTAAAACATTTTTTCATGCCAGAAAGGAAGTAAACTGTCAAACACTACAGTAGCCTGGTCAAAAGAACCCAGGGACCCACTTAGGGTTCCCACTGACCAAACAAGTAATTTGAACATCAAAATAATAAATATTATAGAAATATTTTTAGATAATAATATCTTCAATAACTTGAAATATATTAAAATGTTTAACATCCATGAGTTCCTAAGTATATTTAAAAACTTGAAGGGGGCGCCTGGGTGGCTAAGTTGGTTAAGTGTCTGACTTTGGCTCAGGTTATGATCTTGTGGTTCGTGAGTTTGAGCCTCACATCTGACTCTGTATTGACAACTCAAAGCCTGGAGCCTGCTTCGGATTCTGTCTCTCTCTCTTTGTCTCTCTCTTTCAAGAATAAATAAACATTAAAAAAATTAAAAAACAAACTTGAAGGATATTAGGGAACTAACTCATTATTCTAAAAACTAGGAAATAAATGAGAAAATTTCACATTTATGCCATTTTTTTCTGTGTAAACTGTACTAAATGAGGTAAAGTTCTTCACTATAAAAGAGAATTTCTGTTAATAAATGTAGCATGATCAAATCAGAATATCATCATTTTGCGACTTGTAATGAAATAATGGAAGTAAGCAATAATAATCGATGGCTGCTAAAACTATTAGCTGGCAAGTTGATGGGATAATTTATGTTTATCATAAACTTTATCAGCCTAACAATATCTAAACCCAATAACCAACTGTAACATGAAATAGACAATCAGTGTATGCCACTTAATGTAAAATAATAGGTAATAAATAACACCTATAAAGTCTCCTCATGGAAAAAAAATTTTTTTTAATCTGAAAAATCCTGTAGATTTAACTGCCGGTTTACAAGAAATATAGGCAATAAGATAATGTGAGAATACAATTTACAAAATTCAGAATATGGGAAACTCTACAGAGCAGATAATCATTATTCTCAAATAAATTGCAAGAAAAACTACAGGAGAATCTATAGATCAAAAAACATCAAATGTAATGTGGAGACTTTTTAATGTCCTGATTTGAGCAAATCAACTGTAAAATATATTAAAGAAAATGTGAGACAATAACATTTGATACTGAACATCTCTGCTATATTATGGAATTACTGTTAAAATTTTAGTTGTACTAATGACATAGTTATGTTCTTTTTAAGAGCCATTTTACATCTTACATATATATTCATAATTCCAAAAAGCTTCCCCTTAAATATTTATTAATAAAATAATATAGTGTCTGGTGTTTACTTCACAAGAATACTAAAGACTGGAATGACTATATATTTATAATTGTTTACACTATATGATTAATATGTGAGTGCTCCTTATACTAATCTATTTAATATAAGTTTGAATACAAGATTGGGTATTCCAAGTGAGTTAACTAAAACTTAGTATTTCTGAGGTCCTATGTGATCCTGGAAATCATTAAAGACTAAAGACAACTACTCACAAAAAAAAGCACAGTACACAGGTTTAAAAAGCAGTAAAGATGCGGTGCCTGATGGCTCAGTCAGAAGAGCACACAATTCTCGATCTTGGCATACTGATTTCAAGCTCCACAACGGGTGTAGAGGTTACTAAATTCATTCATTCATTCATTCATTCATTCATTCATTCACTTTAGAAAAAAAAAAAATACAAAAGCAAAAAAAATAAAAAGAATAAAAACAGCAGTAATGAAAGCAAATGTCGACCGGTATACATAACTTCACTGTCATGAGAGAAAGCTTCCAATATCTCAAATTCAGGCAGGAAGCAGTGGTCAACCTTAACATAACAGACTCCTTAATATGCTGAATGCCAAGGATGCATTTCAGTAAAGAAAAAACCTCTGGTCCAGGAGACTACCAAAACCTAGCTTTGTAATCTCGAACTCACGCAACTTCTTTAGGCTTTAGGAAATGAAATAATTAACAGCACAAATAATGGTGTTGTGAGTACTAGCTAAACTCTCAACTTCCTAAGAGCTTTGAATGCATTATCCTCTTTTAACCTCATAACCCAAAGAGGTGTTATGGGAGCTTGATATACACCATTCAAAGGACGATTAAATGAATGAAGAATCAATACATAGAACCATTTTGCACATGAGGAGTCGAGTTTCAGAGGCCCAGAACTTATTTAAGGTCATATACTGGAGTAAGTTGGTCCCTCCAATATGCCAGGTTTATTCAACGCGCAAGTCGACTTTGAACACGCCACTGCATTGAAGCATACAGGAGAGGTTAGGTGACTGGTGTGAAATACTGACAAACTTAAAACCTTTTCCACACGCCTACGGTTTTCCATCGTCCGCACCACACTTAACATGTCTCGGTATGACGGAAAAGGAAAACCAGCCCCTGACTCACCACCAAGAAGCTGGACCTTAACAGCAGTGACCTCCCCGCCCAGGCTCCCGAACGCGTTCACCCCCAAGCCCCTCCCCTTCACGGATCACGCACAACTTGTGATCCTCAAACTACATTTCCCATAAAACCTTGCGAGGACAGCGACCCTCCGCCGGAAGTCAGGAAGGCTCTTTCTGACGCCGGGAAGAGTGAGCGTGGGGTTTTCCCGGTCTTGCGGCAGTATCCTGCTTTCCTCTATTCTGGTTACCTTTGGTTAGTAACAGCAACGGCAAGTTAGTCGTCCCCGGTGCCCGCTCTGGGTTGGGTGGCCAGTTCTCAGTGCTTTTTGATCTCAGCGCTGTCGGCCTGGCCATGCTGGGTGGTTTGGCGCAGTTTCGGGGTGCGGTGCGGGTGCAGGCGCGGGAGCTTCCCGATGGGGGCCGGGGGCGCAGCCTCTCGGCTGCTGCTGGCTTTCCAGTCCAGTCCTTGAGGTGGGGAAAACAAAATGCTGCTTCAACTGTAGATTCACGTTAAAAGAAGGAATCTCACAGTAATAACAAGAAAAGAAACTATCTCAAGGCATTTAAGCGTTTGGAGAGAGATTGCGTACGTGTTGCTTGACTGGTTAAATGGCCACCTCGAATGCCCAAGGACGTGGAAATCGTTAAATAATGGGCAGTGACTTCACTGACAGAGCCGTATTTGAACTCTGCCCTGTTTCTTGAACCATGTGACATTGAGCGAGGCATGGGACTCGTGTACACATCGGTAAAAATGGATGTGGTTTCGTTAAAATCTAAGGCCCTTTTAACCTTCGTTAAACGACCTCTCAGAATGGTCTGTTCTTTTTGGAAAGCAAGGGCGGCATTTAGCTAAATCACCTTATCCTACCTTCAAATCCTTACCTTGTGGAAAACCCGTCAATGAGAAACGAAAAAATAAATCCAGCAGCCGAGCTGGATTTCAGATTTTGTGTAATTTTCTGGAATGAGAAACGGTTCTGTTTCTAGATGGCTTTTCTGCCAAAAAAAAGCTTCCTTTCTCCTGAGAATATTGAATCCTTAAGAACTGTACTGGGGATAGTGAATAGTACTATATTTTTGGAGGGCAGTTTTGCACTCTGTCCTGTGGAGTGGCCTCTTGGGAAGGTGAAGAAATGAATGACCTCAGAACGTAAGACAGTAAAATATTGCTTAAAGAAAACCTAACTGAAGAACCTGTGTGATATTTTGTGGAAAATCAATTTACGGGAAAGGCAACTTGGAAGGGAGACCATACATGAGTCAGTATACAGCAATAATTCAAAATAAAGTCCTGGAAAGTTGTAGTTTTTCTTATTGATAATATCCGTAAAGCATTTAGAAATCTCAATATGAAGAGAACAGTGAGATAAATTCTATGGTAAATCAAAAGAAATAAAAAGTTGTTTTCTAATATAGAAATCGCTCCTTCTAATTTAAGTTGTAAACATATTTTCACCGTTCCTGTGAGTAGTTTTTTCTTAAGCTTTTTGTTTTAATTCCAGTATAGTTAACATACAGTGTTATGTTAGTTTCAAACGTACAATATTGTGATTCAGCAATTCTGTACACTATTAAGTGTTCGTCATAAGAGTGCTCTTTAATCCCCATCACCTGTTTACACACACACACACACACACACACACCCCTCCCCTTTTGTGAGTAGTCAGATTTGACCTTTTTTATAAGTAGCAGAAAAATACAAACAGGAAAGGTGAACAGTTAATCTTTTTGGCCCATGTTTCCCCTAAATTTTGTTCATACTCCTATAAAATTGATCAGCCAAATTGCATTGTGAGAACACTAGACACAAAAGAAGTCAAAATGTATGGATTATAACCTTTCCTTTTTAGGCTAAATATCTTCTTGCTTAAAATGATAGAAGTGTAGTCAGAATCACAAATCAATTCTTAGTAGCATTTCACTAAACGAAAATTCATACCTTAAAAAGTACTTTGTTCTCAGAACATAACTCCTAGAGAATTTAAGCATGAACTGTTTCCACAAAGAATTCCTCAGTCTGTGCCCTACCACATTCAATCCACAATAAGACAATTTTTATAAAGAGGTAGGAAACATTTTCTATATATTTTGTTCTTACTGAAAAAATGGAGTAACAAAGCAGACAAAGTTAATGGTTTAAATAGTTTCTGTCATTCAAGTTTTGACAAAGTGACCACCAGCACAGTGTTCAATGAGAGATCCAAAATACATGGTCATTTGATTTATGACAAGGATGACGACTGCAGCACAATGGGACAAAGATGGTAATTTCAAGAATGGTGCCAAGTCAAATGGACTATCCATTGGATAAAAATGAATCTTGCTGCTACTTTACACCATGAACAAAAATAGTCCCCAAAAAAAATATAATAGGATTATAGAATTAATTGTACAAGGGAATGCAAAAAAGTATTTTCAAGTGAAACGTAACACAGGTTTCGAATAATTAGCTGTAGGATCATAATTTTCCTAAAGGCAGGCACCTATTTCTGACAACATTGCCTCTAAGAGAATACTAGTTATCATCTGCTAAAAACCCTCTGACTTGACTTCTGTCTGCTTTAACCCCTCTCATTCCCTTGATCTATATTGAAATCTCTCTGATCTGCCTCAGGTACCTTGACACCCCCTCTCAAGGATATGCCCCCCCCCCATTCTCTTTTATTGCCAAAGATCTTTATACGTTGTGTTATACACCCCCCATGGTGAATTATATTTAAAATTCTCAACTGATAACAATTTTGAAATGTATACTATGATGACAGTTGGCTATAAATGACCTCTTGAGTATATAGCTTTACAAACCATGCCTATTCTAATTATATCAGCATTCACATAATATTCTAGCATTGAACAAAAAGCAAATGAAAATGAAAGGTTTTTTTCTATTTTCCTTTTTTTTAAGGAAGAAATGTCTTCTATAAAAAGAAGCCCAAAGCAAGAAATAATTTCCCAGTTTCACTATTCAGCTGCAGAAGGAGATATTGCCAGGTTAACCGTAATCCTCAGTCATTCTCCATCTCTTCTCAACGAAACTTCTGAAAATGGCTGGACTGCTTTAATGTATGCCGCAAGGAATGGACACCCAGATGTTGTCCAATTTCTACTTGACAAAGGGTAAACATTTTAGGCACTACTACTTGAAGGGCTCTGTGGTTTCATTTCTGGGTTACATATTTCCTTTTAAATTTTTCATGTAGCCATATTTATACCAATAGACTTCTAAATAACTTGTTGACCAGTTTTATTATATAAAAACATAGAAAAATACCTAACTAAAAACTTTTCTTCTATTGAGAGAGGAACCCTTCATACTTAATAACAAAGCAAATTTATGAGTTAGTCTAATCTTTTTCTCCCAGGTAGAAAATGTAGATCTACCCACTATGGCTATCAAGAACCCCTTGTAAAATTGTAATTTCTTCCTATAGCACATAAAACTTACTGTTTTTTATTTTACAGTTCTCCAAAAATTTTAAATATCTTGCTATCTCTAACTTTGCATCATCTAGGATTATGTCTTTTAACCTTCCCATTAGTACATCATGTACAAAAAAAAAAAAAAAACTTACGTAATAATGATTAGAGGGCTATTATGTGCATCTGGAAATATTTTACTTTAATAAATATTAAAGAAAATTTTTATTTCCTATTTTATTTTTCTTTCCATTTGTAGGTGTGACAGATCCATTGTCAATAAATCAAGGCAGACTGCACTGGACATTGCTAAATTTTGGGGTTATAAGCATGTAGCTAACTTACTAGCTAATGCTAAAGGTGGGATGAAGCCTTGGTTCCTAACTAAGGAAGTGGAAGAATGTGAAAATTATTTTAGCAGAACACTATTAGACCGAAAAAGTGAAAAAAGAAATAATTCTGACTGGCTAGTAGCTAAAGAAAGCCATCCAGCCACAGTTTATATCCTTTTCTCAGATTTAAATCCCTTGGTTACTCTAGGTGGCAATAAAGAAAGTTTCCAACAGCCGGAAGTCAGGCTTTGTCAGCTGAGCTACACAGATATAAAAGATTATTTGGCTCAGCCTGAAAAGATCACCTTGATTTTCCTTGGAGTAGAACTTGAAGTGAAGAAAGAGTCATTTAATTATGCTGGAGAAGTCCCAAGAGAAGAAGATGGGTTGGTTGCCTGGTTTGCTCTAGGTATAGATCCTGTTGCTGCTGAAGAATTTAAGCAAAGGCATGAAAATTGTTATTTTCTTCATCCTCCAATGCCAGCTCTTCTGCAGTTGAAAGAAAAAGAAGCTGGTAAGAAGTGAATACGGTTTACTTGTATTGGTAATAATCTGGTTTTGGGAACTGGGTTGGAATTATATGTATCTGCATTTTCTAGGAGGCACACTTTTTTCATCAAGCCATGAAGTTAGGCTATCTTCATTAGAAATTTCCTGAAGTTCTCACTCTAGGGGACTACTCTCCTGAGCAGTTACAGCAGTTCTAATCAGCCAAGATTAGTTTCCCTAGAATTAATCCTACTGCATGCTGGTTTTATTTGATTCTTCACTGAATAATATTAAGCACCTGCTATACACTGAGCCTGATGGCAAAGACCTTGACTATTTTGTTTGCTGTTGCTGGGTATGCTAGTTCAGGTGGGATCTTATATGCCATGGTAAGAAATTAGGAGTTTTATTCTAAAGTTCATTTAAATGTTGTAATCTGACCTATGTTTTAAAAAGAAACAAAAAACAAAACCCCTCACTCTGCCTGCTTTGTAGATCATGAATTGTAGGTCATGAATTGTGAAGTCAGAAGTCTTATTAGAGGGGATTGAAGGTTACAGTAGCCTAGCTAAGAGATTACAGTGCATTGGGTTGATGGAGAGAAAGGGAGAGTTTAAGATGTTCTGGAGGTAAAATTGATAGGGCTTAATCAGTAGGTTGAGACTACTGAGAGAGAGGATAGTAACCTGGACTACAGCCTGAATGAAGGTGACAGAGATGGAGAAAAGGGGGCATGTTCAAGATATATTTTAGAGAGAAAATCTTCAGCACTTGTTGATGGATTGGGTTTGGGATATATAACGATGAAGAAAAAAGATCATGAATAATTGCTAGGTTTGAGACTTTAGTAATTTGGTAGATAGTGATATTTCTTGATAAAATAGCATAGGGTGACAAGTTGAGCAAAGGAAGCAAGACAGACTTGAAAGAAATAAGATTTTAGTTTTGGGCATATTTAGATTTAGAGAAGGATATTAGAATTTGGAACACAGAGGAGAGGTCTAAACTAGAAATACCCATATGGGAGTCATCAACATGAAGGTGATATTTAAATCTCAGGGAACTACTGAGATTACTTAGAGAATTGAAAGCAAGCAAGAAAAAGCCTTAGAATCACATGTAAATCCCCCTAAATTTTGAAGTCAGGTAGAAACAGAGGAGCCACCTAAGGTATTGTTGACAGTGTGGCTATAACCTAAGAGGAAAACAGGAGAATGCTCATGGAAACCAAGATGGCAGAGTATTTCAAGGGAGTGGTCAAATATACCGAATGCTGTTGAGAATTTGAATAAGATAGAAAAAGATTTTTTTAAAGGATCTTTGGTTTTAGAATATGAAGCTATTGATGAATTTAACAAGTGGAATATCAGTGGAGTGGAAGGAATATAAGCTAAATTGTGGTTGATTGAAAAGTTAATGGGAGGTAACGAAGAGGTCACTCTCAATGTCCACCTTTCCTTAGATGTGTGGTAGGCCCTTCCAGAGGCTGCTTAGATGCCTCCTCCCAATGTCTGAATTGATATGTTTTATTCTTCACATCTGTGGAGAACACGTAATTTTTTATAATAGCACATGCGCACACTCAGGGGAAGCAGAGTAGGAGGGAGAATCTTAAACAGGCTCCAAGCCCAGCATGAAGAGCAATGCAGGGCTTGATCTCACAACCGTGAGATCATGACCTGATCTGAAATCAAGAGTTGGACACTTAACCGACTGAGTCAACCAGGCGCCCCAAAGTTGCACTTTTTTTTAAGTTTATTTATTTGGGGGGGCGGGGGATGGGCAGAGAGACGGGGAGAGAGAGAGAATCCCCAGCTGTGCTCTGTCCTGTAAACACAGAACCCAATGCAGGGCTTGAACTCACCATGAGATATGACCTGAGCTGAAACCAAGAGGCAGACACCTAACCAACTGACCTACCCAACCCTGCACTTTTTAAAGAAAATTTCTTTGTAGCAATATAAGTTTAATATCAAAACAATCTCTCTCTCTCTTTTTTTAATAGTTAGGAAACTGAGGACCTTTCATTCATTTAGTGTGTAAACTTACATAGTTAATGTAACCTCTTCATGCTTCATTTTCCTCCTTCAGGAAAAGATAATAATAGTACCTATATCATTGCTCTAACCATTAAATAAGATGATGTAACCCATTGAGCTGCTTTTTATTTCACATAAAATATATTTGTATTATTTGTCATTCATACTATCCATCCATACCACACTATCCTCTGTTTCAGGTAGTCCAATAAAAATATACCTGTTTTCTTCATTCATTCATTCATAAATACATACATACATACATACATACATAAAATCATGTATACAAACATCTTTGCATGATGTTGGCATATAGCATGTACTCAATAAATATTAGCTTGTCTTATTGAAACAATATTGAAATAATGTAGATATTTAGCATAAATTACATACTACAAGGTAATGTAGTAGACAAATATTTAATGTTGCCTGTGGTTCATTGAATTTCAGTATTACATTTGTTTTTACGTATGGTTTATTAGTTTTTGTTTCCCAGTTTAAAATATTGTTATTTATGGTTATTTTGCTTATTTCAAAAATCCTTAGACCAAATAATGTATTTTAGGGAGAGCAAGTTTGTCAGGCAAATGCAAATGTAGCATTTCCAGTTTTATTGCTTCAGTTGTAATATTTCTGGTCGGGCCATATTCTTTTTTGAAATATCAGGGTATCTAGCCAAAGTATATATATACTAAGATTTTTTTCTTGTAGGCATTTTTTTTTCATGAACAAAGTTAACCATGAATGTTATAAATACAGTATTTTTTTAACATTCCATTAAGTTTCCAGTTCTAAACAGGATATGTTTCACAGTGACAAGGAACAGTAGTTTAATCACCCAGGAAAAGAGAAGTTCCTACAGTTTCCTACTAATATTTTTTTTTTATATAGTCCAAGTCTAAATTAGGAACTGGCTTTGTAATGTATTTTTGTAAAAGTCTCTATTATAAAGTCAATTTTTATAAAATCACTATCCACTAGAATCTTGTATATCCAAAATTTAAAAATCATCTATAGTAAAAGCCTGAGGTAATATAGTATATAAGATAGATGTTAGTACATCTGTGTTATATGAGAATTGTATTTATTAGTTCATATTAAAGTTAAATCTAATTTTCATATGTCATCTGTTGGATTAAATCTTTTACTTTAAAAGAAATATACACATCATAAAAATAGGAATACTAACATCCTTGATCACAGAGCTACTCAGAAAATATAGAGTATGCCTTTACTGACTTAACATTTTACTTGATATTAATTTGTTTACAGTCTATCACAGAATTAAAACTTTTTATGCTTCTCTTAAAGGGGTTGTAGCTCAAGCAAGATCTGTTCTTGCCTGGCACAGTCGATATAAGTTCTGCCCAACGTGTGGAAGTACAACTAAAATCGAAGAAGGTGGCTACAAAAGAGTATGCTTAAAAGAAGGCTGTCCTAGCCTCCATGGTGTTCACAATACATCGTATCCAAGAGTTGGTAAGCCTTTTCATCTACAGTGAAATCTCAGCCATCTGGAATCTTAGGGAATAAGACATTCTCTGAAGACAAGATTTTGAGTTGTTCAGGGGTTTACCTTTTTATTAAAAGTATGTTTAACTCTTAAGACTACAAGTATGTATACTTTCATGACTTTTAAGTAAGGGACATTGTATATAATTAACTCATAGTTTAGAAATGGCTAATCAATATGAATTTGATGTATTAAAATAGGTGGTTTCAAAAGTCCACCAATCTGGATCCATGTAGTGCAGAAACAAACAAACAAAAAAAGCCCCAACATTTCAGTGCCTGTTTGAGGCATCACCAAAGCAGTAAAACTAGCTTTTCATCACTGCTGGTGTCTGCCTCCTGCTCTCTTCCTTCTAATTGCTGCTTTGGAGTCTCCTGTAGGTTTGGAAATCTGAGAACCTAGTCCTTTAAAACTTGTGAAAAAAAAAATAGATAGTCTGAGCAATATCTGAGCAGGTGTCCTGGTAGTAAAGTGCATGACTTGGTGAACCCTGTTTTCACTGCTCAGGAGCATTTTACATTTGATTCCTGTTCTCAGTCATGACCTAGTGGATTAGTGACTTCTGGGAAATAAACTGTTACTTAATTTAAATTTTATTTTTTTAATGGCTTAAAATTTAATCATAGAGCCACATTAGCTTTTAAAAACATTTTGTTCAGGATTAGGATGGAAGGGAGAGGGAAATTCACATTTACATAGTAAAATTTGTATTTTCTTTATGCCATGTAATATCTTCTGTAACTTTTTTATAATTGAAAAATAACAATATGCCTAGCATACCATAAGTATATAATAATTGTTGCTATTTAGAAGACAGAAATGGTCTTCCTTTAGTTTATAATATTCTGTGCAATTTCCCTGAAATACTTTGTCATCAGGCAAAAAGAAACCATCACATAACTAGACAAGAGTCTTGTTCTAGGAGATACAACTTATTATAGTACTCGACAGTGATTTTACACAATGAGTCTAAATTATTTTTTTCTATCATTCATTCATCTTATTTTTAAAAAACAGATCCCGTGGTAATCATGCAAGTTATTCATCCAGATGGGACCAAATGCCTTTTAGGCAGGCAGAAAAGATTTCCCCCAGGCATGTTTACTTGCCTTGCTGGATTTATTGAACCTGGTAAGCCTTTTTCTTCATAACTTTAATTTTCCTTTAACTTATAATTCACAAATAAAAATTCTAGATAGCATTTGACAAATTCTCATGCTATGAAATTGGGATCTTTTTAAATTATTTTTCTGTGTATTTTAAGTGGTATAATTTTGTTTTTACTAGAATAATTTGGTTTTGATAATTCAACATTTCTTCTTTAATATATTGCTATTACACAAGGTATCTGTATCACTTACACCTCACTGGACTCAACTGTGTCACCTTTTCAAAGAGGCCTTCTCAGGTAGCCCCAAATACATTAGTTAGCCTCGTACCCTACACTCACAATTCTGTCATCCTGCCTGACTTTTCCCTACAGCACTCATCACCACCTGACATGGTATGTATGTATGTATTATCTTATGTATGTTTGTATCTGTTTATCTATCTACTTATTTATTATCTACTGACACCAGAAAGTAAGTTCCATAAGGGCTAGGACCTTACTTCATTCATAGTTGTAGCCCAAACCCTTAGAACAGTGCCTTATATACAGTAAGAGTTCAATAAATAATTTGTGGAGTAAATGATAATTAATATACATGTTTAATCTTAACTTCCAGTATTAATCTGCACTAGTAATAATAGTAAACATACATTTTGCCACTCTGTTTCGAAGGCTTTCCATATATTGAATCATATGATCCTCATACAGCTTTATAAAATAGGTACTATTACAGCAGTTTTGTAGATGGGGCACTAAGGTACAGGAGCTGGATAACTTGCCCAAGATCAAATAGCTAGTGAGTGGGTAGGGCAGAGATACAAACCTGGACATTTTGGCTGAGTCCATGCTGTTAACCACTCTGCTGTCTCTAATAACTCTAGACTATATTTTTAACTGCTGTGTACCATTTTATTTATAAATATTATTCAACTTACCCATTCTGCTCTTGGATGTTTAATTTATATCAGAGTTTCTGCTATTGTAAACACCCCCAAGAATATTCTTATGTTACTAGTGCACATTTGCAAGAGTCATGAAGGGTTTATACTTGAGAATAGAATTGCTAACTCATAGTATATGAGAATCCTAACCTTTTGTAGATGTTGCCAAGTTGTTTTATGAAGTATCCCTACCAATTTACACTCTTTCTAACAGCATATGAAATGTTCTGTTATTCCACATCTTCACTAAGTTAGGATTTTCATACTTTATAATTTGCCATTCTGATGGGTATGAAATAATGTCACTGTAGTTTTCATTACTGTGCTGATGGAGCATCTTTTTCAAATGTGTTTTAGCCATCCAATTTTCATTTTCTCTGAATTTTGCATGTTTATATTCTTTGTCTAATTTTGTTTTGGTTGTTTACCTTTTTTTTCTATTTTACGAGTTTTACAGTATGCTAATCTATAGCTATGGTCTTGCAAATATCTTAATGCTAGTCTATGACTTACCTTTCCACTATATTTTTTGGTGAACATAAGTTGTTAATTTTAATATAGGAAATATATATTCGTCTATTTCAATTTTTTTAATGTTTTTTATTTTTATTTTTGAGAGACAGAGTGAGACAGAGCACACGCAGGGCAGGGGCAGAGAGACAGGGAGACACAGAATCTCAGGCAGGCTCCAGGCTCTGAGCTGTCAGCACAGAGCCCAATGTGGGGCTCCAGCACACAAACCATGAGAACATGGCCTGAGCCAAAGTCTGACACTTAACCAACTGCACCACCCAGATGCCCTTATATAAATCTATTTCAAATAAAAAGCTACATTTAAATAGCAAAATATTATTAAGCTTTCAGATAAACTTAGAAACCTTTATTCTACTTCTCAATTCCAACAAATCAGAAATATAAACTATATTTATAGGCATTATTTATCATAGCTGAGTCAACAGTCCTCTAGAAGAACAAAAACATTTAGAAAGAAAAAATACTTTCATTTTCTGTGGTTTTTAGAATTGTAGTTTTATGTGGTCTTCAGCTCTTTTGAGAAAAGTTATCTGCAATGATTTTTTGACAACATAAGAAAAAAAATTTCTTACATAAGAAATTTTAGCCTTTTATAAAAATCTTGTAATAATAATTTGTAACTATTTAGTGATAATAAATAAATGAGATAATATATAAAATGCTTGCATAATGTTTAGCCAGTATCAGCGCTGGATAATTGTAGATGTTACAATTGTTACAATGTAACTAAAAATTTGGACCCTTTAGAAAAGTATTATGGAATCTTGATTATTCATGTGGTCATATACTAAAAGAAATCATGTTTTCTTGAATTCCAGTCTAGTTTTAGGCTCTGCATTCTGATTCTTTGAATTGGGTTTCTGTCCAAAGTGATTTCCAAATGTTTGAACTATTCAGAGCACAAAATGTCTAGGAGATGTTCATCAGCTACTTGTTCTTTTGCCCTATTTGATTAGGGGAGACAATAGAAGATGCTGTTCGGAGAGAAGTAGAAGAGGAAAGTGGAGTCAAAGTTGGCCATGTTCAGTATGTCTCTTGTCAGCCATGGCCAATGCCCTCCTCCTTAATGATTGGTTGCTTAGCTGTGGCAGTGTCTACAGAAATTAAAGTTGACAAGAATGAAATAGAGGATGCCCGCTGGTTCACTAGAGAACAGGTAAAGTTCAATTTAATTTCCTTCTTCTATTGATTGTTCTCTGACTGTATCAGTTTGGGCATACAGCAAGGATATATGTTTTCAACAAGTTGAATGAATGGCTATGGCCCATTCATCATGCATGGATTACAATGTAATTGATGTGTCCTATGTTAACTCATTCTGTGGGAGTCTTCTAGTTGATGATTCTGTGCCTTTTTCTAATTTCAAATGCCAATCCTTCAGATTAATGATACCTTTCAATGGATTTAAAATAGGTAAACATTATTTCAAAGATGAAAAATAGGAATATTATTCTTAACCTTTTTATATTTTAGTTTACAGCATTAAAACAAGTAGCTCTCAAAAAATATCAATACAAATGCTTAAAATTGTTGAAAAGTTCTTGTTCATTTTAAAATATGCTTAAGGACAAGAATAAAAAAACTATATAACAAAGATACACTCACAAGAACTTTTTAAAACATTATCCTCCAGTACTAGAAGGCAAGATAAACTACTTATCTGTGTTTTGCATGACCTAAAGTATTTGTGTAGAAAAAAAATGGATACACTATTAGTAGTGAAGACCTGAAATCTTTTCTGATTTTGCCTAAACAAAATTAATTTTATTTTATGCTCAACCTCAAAAAGTAGAAATCAGATTTTTTTTTTCAAAATTTTATAAAAGGGAACCCATTCCAAAAGTTTACTTCACTTTGAAAATAAATGTGGAGCATATACTTTTCTTTTTTGTGACCTTACTTTCATAAGAGAATATGTCTTTCTGGAATATTTTGTTAAATAAATTGTCAAATTTCATTGAATCTACTGAAATTACTGTACTAAATTTTGCATGTTGAACTTGGGTGTTGTCACTTTCTCCTGTTGTTATTCACTGTAAAAATCATCATGTTTAATTGGATTGTATAAGCATAAGAATAGTATTTAAGTGTGACAGTGTTGAAATCCTAATACATTTTATTATGGTATATTTTAGGTTGTGGATGTTCTGACCAAAGGGAAGCAGCAGGCATTCTTTGTGCCACCAAGCCGAGCTATTGCACATCAATTAATCAAACACTGGATTGGAATGAACCCCAATCTCTAAATCAAATAACTAGACTTTGAATATTAATTGACTTCTAATACCACTTATTCCTCAAGTGAGAATAGAAATACCTGGTGCTTTTTAGAATGTCACAACACAAAATACCATACTAGGATTCAGAAATATTTCCAACATGTACTTTCCATCTTAACCATAGAATTTGTATTTTTATAAAATACAACACTGCCTCAGATTTTTTTAAATCTGAGTTTGCCTTCTCCAAACATTTTTTTTTTGATTGTGCTTCACAGTTCTGTCTCACTAAACCATATTTCTAATAAAAAAAAAAATCATGTCGTAAAGATGTATGTTCTAAAAATGTAAACAAACCTGAATTCCAGTGCCTCTTTTAAGCATTAGACCAATCACTATATTTCTGTTTTTGAGAAATGAGACAAAATAATTTTAATGAATTTTAAGCTTCATTTTCAGTCTTTTCATTACTACAAAGATTCTTTCAGTTGTCAGTAGCTGATTTTTGCTCACTTCCCATTGTATTCCATTTTTTGTTCTGGCTCCTTTGTTCTAACAGTGGTGCTATTATAGTGTTGCCACTAGTCTGCTTTGATCAGTGTTAAGAATTTTCTACGTTAACAACTGCAGTGATCAGAATATTGTGCCTTCATGGAAGGAGACCTTAAGTGAGAGCGTACCACTGTGTATGCGACTTCCCCCTGAAACCTAAAATCAATTAATCTGTTATACTCAAAGTTGTTCTTAAGACAAATCAGAATTCTCTGCTTTTTCACTGAAATTAAATGTATTTGAAAGGAATTCACCTCAAAAATCAGATGCTAAATATTTCCCAGATAGATTTACGTATTCAATAAAAACACTGGCTTTATGTCATTTTGTGATAAGGGATATATCTGCATTAGCAAAAAATTATGTAATCATTACTAATATTAAACTCAAATGCAACATTTTGATTTTAGCCCTCTTTCAGCGTATTCTAAGAAGACTTTATAAAATAAGTGTATTTTAGAACTGAATCAGAGGAAAATAGTAATTCACAATTTTGTAACATAGAACTGTCATATTTTAAGGCTGTTTTGAAATTAAGTCTATAAATGTATAAACTTATATAATTTGTTTATTATGTTAGAACTGGAAGAGATCTTAAGAATGATATATGTAGTTCAGTGACATTCTTTTATAGATAAGGAAAAAGAAATCCTGAAAGATGAATTTAACTAATTTAATCAATTAACGGTGAATCAACTAATTAATCAATGAAAGTTACACAATTACAACTTACTATTGTTAATACAATTAATTGTAATTACAGTTAAATAACTTAATTTTAACGGTCTGTACTGGATAGCCCACTGCAAGACTCTCCCTCTAATAGGAAGTAGAAACTACTACTAAAAATATAGGTAGAATAAATTAAATAAGGGATGATAAGAACAAATTTAATTTACCAAATATTGTTAATTACAATTTTAGATACTAAAATCATTTAACTTAAATGTGATTATTTTCTTAGATAAAACTTTCCTGATGAACAATGATTTTCTTAGTAATTGAAGAAAGCTGACTGGTATCAGGACTGTAGACAAAATTGACTTACATTAGACATTTAGATACATAATAAAATTTAAACTTCATAAGTAAGTAGAAAATTATGTGCCTTGATTATTATTAAGTATGATGACTTGGGGTTCAGGTTTACTCCAAATGTACTTAGAGAATCTAAGATTACATCGCAGAGTTCTAGGTTTCCATGTTCATATAGTAAAATAAAATACAAAATATCAACAAAATGTAGTTATGAATTTAGTTTCAGATAATCCTATACCCAGGGAAAATCATTAAGTATAAATTATTATTAGTAATCATTCTTAACATTGCTTACCTCTAAGAGGTGAATAGTTATATGTAAATAAAAGGAATAGCAAAGAAATGGTAAAGGTTCAAGTACCATGAATGTATTCTAATGGAAATGAAGGTAACAATACATTAAAATATTTATTTTCTGTTTTGTGTTACGTATTTTTTAATGTTTGGATAAATGTCTTCTGAAAACTGAAAAAAGCCCAATTTCAGTCATCCTCTCTTGTTTAATGATGTGTAAACAACAAGTATAAAAGCCCTTTTAAAAGTAGCCATATTTGGCAGTGCCTGGTGGCTCAGTTAAGCATCCAGCTTTGGTCAGGTCACGATGTCATAGTCTGTGGTTCGGATCCGTGAGTTCGAGCCCCGTGTCAGGCTCTATGCTAACAGCTCAGAGCCTGAAGCCTGCTTCAGATTCGGTGTCCCCCTCTCTCTGCCCCTCCCCCACTCATGCACATGCACGTGCTCTCTCTCTCTCTCAATAAATAAACATTAAAAAAATGTTTTTAAGTAGCCGTATTTGGAAGACAGTTTTTATTTTAGGTCATATGTATATGTATATACACATACATATATATAGTCAATTTTTTATCTTCAGATATGAAGTTATTGGTCTAGTCTAATATCTATTATTACTCGTCTCATATTACTAGTCTTTGCATTTTGTATTTTTCACTGTTTACTGTTCTTGGAAGGGCTAGAAGAATTAGAAGCCTACATGTTTCATTTAGTTGGAAAAATGATTTAAGTAACTCTTTCAAAGAACAAGTTGGAGATTTGAATGAAGACAGAAAAGAATGGAACAACAGAGGGTAAGACCACAAGGTGTTTGTTGTTGGTTCTAGAACTGTGTTGCTAATCCGTATACTGCAAAATAGCAGGTGAAAATGTTCTATAAAACAAATCCATCAATTATTTAGAATAAAATCTCCCCAATGCAAATTTTATTAGGGATGAGAACCAACTATTAGATTCTGAATATGAATATATATATATGAACATACATATATGTACATATATATAAATATATATGTATTCATGTTCACATATTGCTGAATAGGTAGGAGTGATAGAAGTTGCACTTTAAAGGCCTATTTCTCTCTAGTAGAAAAATATCTAGGACAAAGTATTCCAAAGTGCAAAATTAGGTTTATCTGTCTACAAATGTAAAAGAGGTAGGTCTTGAGGCAAACCAGAAGTACTTGCAAATGGGTGGAAAAAGAGGGTGAGAGAATTTGACTTCAGTGCCGGTAGAGGCTGCTCCATAAGGGGTTCAAATGCTTGGGAGCTTTGACACCACAGGGGTGGATGAGAGACAGAGAGGGTGTATTTCCAGGAGACAGGGATAACGTCGCCTAAAGCCTACATCTTCAAAAAGTCTCACCAGTCAAGAGAGAAATGAAAAGGAGTTCTTTTTGTGAAAATACACTCAATGCAGAAAAAAATTTTTTTTTTTCCCTACACCACACCTTGTCCTTTTTCTTCCAGGACACTCAGGTAGAATTCAAAACAGTTTCTGTAAAAGCAAGTGCAGTTTGTTATCATCTACAATGGATTTTCAGATGATTCATTTTATTTGCCCAAAGTAGAATGGTCAAAAGGAAAGTTATTCAGGTAATAAAGATGGCATAGGAAAATGGGTAATCAGGAATATGAATTCTTTTATTGTTTGGAAAAATATTTTCTCAACTGTAAAATAAACATTTGAACATGTTAACTGGGCTAGCAGGCAAATTCCTCATTCTATTTTCACTTAAGGGTATCTACATATAATTGTACTCCTTGGTAGAAGTAGCACTTTTAACTTTATTCCTTCAAGAATACTATGTTTCCCTTTTCTGGCTAAGCATACAAGCCATAAATGGACATTTCTCCCTTCACAATTCCCATTATAATGATGTTGTACAGAATAGCGGGGGCAGGTGTGGAATTTTAAAACATTTTAAGTTAAAAAAGCAGACTTTCTGCTAATGGAGACTTGTTTTCATTCTAACTAGTCTGAGAAGAGACAGACAAAATCTAGCATGAGGAACAAAAAAAAGTTCTGGCTTTCCAATCCTTGGCTCGTGGAAACTATACCAGACCAACTCCCTGTCTCACCTCTGATGGATTAAGAACATTCTAAACACTTAACTTGTGAGGTGGTTTCATTTTTACTAAGGTAAATGTTCCACCCAGAAGTAGAAATTGAAAATAGTACTCATATCTATTTTAGAACAGCGTAAGTGGATAAATGATGTAGTCTGGTTTATTTTTTCCATTTTTTTTTTTAATTTTTTATCCTGTCCACTTTACTCCAGTCTGGAATTGTAGTCTATTGGAGCAGTGTGATGTTTTGAACACCTCAGTAGAGTACTTTATAAATATTTATACAGCTTTCAGATGGCAGTGAGCTGAAGTCCTCTCTATCCGTGGAGCTAAAAACAATTTAAAATGCCATTTATCCAACGGCTTTGCTGCTAAGCGTTATTTTGCGCTTTTTTGCTGGGTTTTGTTGTGTTTATGAAACAAGTTCGAGTACTCTACTGCCAGTTGGGAGGATTTGGAACTCCAAATAAGATGCCCTAATGATGTACACAAGCTCAAACTTCAGGGGCTGCTTTGGTCTGACCATCATCTGTTCTGTTCTGTAGTGAGGTGTTCAATGTGAATGTAGCCATGAGTGGTAAGCAAGTAGGAATTCTGTGTGCTCTGGAAGACACTATTGAGGATGAAGAGAGAAAATGTGTATGTATCAGTGTGGACCTCAAAGTTTTCATGGCTGTAGAGGCAGAGAAGTTGTATTTCCAGGAGACAGGGATAACGTCGCCTAAAGCCTACATCTTCAAAAAGTCTCACCAGTCAAGAGAGAAGTGAAAAAGAGTTCTTTTTGTGAAAATAAACTCAATGCAGAAAAAAAAAAGATACTGATCTTTTTCTTTAGTCCCAGCCATTTTGTACATCCTCATGAATAATAAACCTTTTTTTATTTTAAGTCATAATAGTCTATATGATAAATCATAATATTCTATGATTATCATTATGATGATTACATAAAATGCTATGTTTTGTTTTACACCATGAAGCCAGTATGTATATTCTCCTTGTTCAGTAAATCTAACATTAGCACTAATAAATTGTGACTTTAATTCAAATCCAGATTTCTGAACTTTGTAAAAATTATGTTGCCCGTTCTCTCCCATGTATTTCTCAGAATTACTTATGGACCTATTTACAACAAACTCCTAAGACAATGTAACTCTTTGTTAGCTTATTCTCATAATACTATTTACATAGGACTTTATAAAATGTTGACAGTTATTATTTCATTTTATCCTTAAAAAACCTTATGAAATGAATGTCACTATCATTATCCCCATTTTACAGATGGCTAAGAAACATTAACTTTCTCAGAGTCCCATTGTTAATAAATAGGAGAGCCAAAATTTGAACCCAAGTATTTCACTCCAAATCCTTTCATCTTTCCACTTAACAGACTATCTTACAGAATTTTCTTAATGCTTCATTGAGAAAAGAACTTCCAGTCTCAAATTTCTCATTCAATCCCTTAAGTTTTGGTAATTTTTCTGGTGGGGCCTTATATTCTTGTTACTCTGGACATTTCTTCAAGACTACTTACTTAATTCTCAGATTTCTATCTCTAAGTGTCTACTAGACATACCTGCTTGGACATCTCAGTGCCTCCCAAATAGTACATGTGTACAATTAAATTATCTTTTATCCCAAGTACATTCCTGCCTCTAGAAAGAGCAGAAGGAGCAGGGAAGGGGTAGAGAGAGAAGGAGAGAGAAAATCCCAAGCAGAGAGACTCCATGCTGTCAGCACAGAGCCCAATATGGGGCTTGACCCCAGGATCACTGACCTGAGCCAGAATCAAGAGTCAGCCACTTAACCAACTGAGCCAATAAGGCTCCCCTCTATTTCCCTATTTTAATAATCTTGTAATTTCCAATATGGAACTTTGGGGTATTGTGCTTACTTTGTCTACTTTATTCCTACCCCACCCCACAGCCAGGCAATCTCCAAATCCTATCCCTTTTACTTCTTAATACTTCTTGAGTGTATCTTTGCTTCTACTTCTAAGTACTTACTGAATCTTAGTATTTCATGAATCAGTATGTCTGTCTGTCCGTTGCCACCAATCCAAATTCAGGCTACTTACCTGCTTTCTACATCAGGTTCTTAAATTAGTCTTCTAACTTCAGGTTTCACCCCCAATCCATTCTTCACATTGCAGCCGAAGCGATCTTGTTAAATTCCTCAAAAAGACTCCCATTTGGAGCACGTGGGTGGCTCAGTCGGTTAAATGTCTGACTTGGGGTCAGGTCATGATCTCACCATTGGTGAATTCAAGCCCCCTGTCAGGCTCTGTGCTGACAGCTCAGAACCTGGAGCCTGTTTGGGATTCTGTGTCTCCCTCTATCTCTGCCCCATCCCCCTGCTCATGCTCTGTCTCTGTCTCTCTCAAAAATAAACATTAAAAAAACATTTTTTTTTTTAAAGACTCCCATTTGGACAAATTTTCCAGTGCAATTTCTTTGGCATAGGAATTTACCCCTGGAGTTTCAACTCTGATCACTTCCCTTTCTTCCAACCTCTTATATATACCGTTATTTATTGTTTGCAAAAAGCCAAGAAAAACCTTCTAAATTTTTATTAGGTGTTAATAACATAAGAATCACCTGAATAATTATAAGCAATACCATTTTACAACTATGTTAATAGAAATGTCTCATTTATTTAAAGATTGTAAACTACCTTAAACTATGCTTTCATTTACATATTTCATAGGGTTTCAAAATTCTAAATCAGGGCCTATATTATTTATCCCAGTTTTACAAATGAGCACATTGAATCTAAGACAAGTCAAACGATCCTCAAAGTCAACATAAGATATGGTAATGTGACTCAAATTTAAATCTTCCTAAGCAAAGTCTACAACCTCTGCCATACCATATACCCCACACCATACACCATACTGCTTCTGCCCCTGTATCTACCTCACAAAGGTAAATCAATTACCTTATAATTAACGCCACCAGCATAGAGTCAAACTAGATCAAGTTTTCGTTTGTGATGGGGGTGGGGGTTTTCTTCCACTCCATTTGCACCACATGAACATCATAGTTTTGTTTCATAGTACCCCTATCCAAACTACTAAGCCACAAAAGCACACAGTAGTACTTCATTGTTCACTTGAAGGTATACTTGAAAATAAACAGACTGTTGGGAATGGTTAAGACAGATAATAATAGACTGATTAAAGGATGGTAGATCATTCCTGACACTGCATAAGATTAAGTATGCTAATCAGATTTTGGATTTAGACAACCCAGATGAACCCCAAGTAGAACAAGAGGAAGTACTCAAATCTTTACTTCATTTTCTTGCTTTTCAAAATACGTATTTGCATTTTATCTATGTCTCCTTTAGAGCTGTGGAATTTATGAAGGCTTTACCCAGGTGAGTTGATTATATGTTCTTTTTAGTTTTTACTATTTTTTTTCTTTTGCTGTTTTGAATGAAGTATCCTCTATTTTAATCCTTGCTGTCCTAGATTAGTTGCTTAGCAAAGGATGAGAGCAAAGGGAAAATTATGTGAATGTTATGTGTGAAGACAATTTAACAACATATTTCTTTCCCGTTACAAAAAAAAAAAAAAATCCAACAGCTGTTTGTAACTTGCTGTGTTACCGAATATGATGGATACAGAAAAAGGATGGATGGGAAAAAAAATTCTAAATAGTCAATGTGTTTAAGCCTCTTTTATTTATGCTAAGAAAGACATCATATGCACATTTGAATAGCTACCATCCATATCCTAATTTGGTTATTTGAAATAAATTGTGCATTTGGAAAGCAAGGAAAATGCAACTGACAAGCTAGGCTTCTAAGCATAATTGAAATTCATTCTGAATTCACGGAAGGTCAGTTGCATTTCAAAGCAATAGCCCTTGTTTTGAATTCCTATAATTCTGCTTTGTTTCCATTGCAGCATTGAATTTGCTAATCACCAGAATGATTTTCTCATCTGATTTAGTTAGTAGCATTTTCTTCCTTAATTTTATAATTTCACCTATATAAATGTTTCTATTTAATTCTTTGAAATATATTGATCACCCAAAACATCATGATCTGACCTCATGAAAGAAGACATTAAGGAGTAATATTTTTTCTATGAACAACTGCAATTACTCTGAGATTTAGACCATTTCATAGGCAAAGTATATAATGGCTGATGCCTTTTGTATAAGTAATCCCAAATCAAAGTTTGCAGAATCATGTATTTGCAATTTCACTGTCAGTTGATCTTTAACTACGTTCCAAGATTTTGATGGCAATATATATTTACAAAGAATTCTCTCACCATCAAGAGTTCAGCCAGTCCTTACCTTCTTCAGTCTCACTTAGAATTTAAACACTAAATGGTTTTCAACCTCTTTTTCTTATCCCAGCATTTAAACATTAGTTATTTTCTTCTAATGTCAGATTACCGTAATGTTGAGTAAGTATCCTAAAAACCCTTTATTTGGAAAGTAAACTGAAAAATAAATATTGTCTACTTTTTGTTTGCCCACATATTCTTTCTGTGGCTAGAAATTAATTCACTTCTTAAAAAAATTCTGTGTGAAGTCATTTAACTTCTCAAAGAAATCTGTAGTAACCATGTGATGAAATTACAATTACTATGCTTATAAAATAGTACTGGTATCTTCAGGGCAAAAAAAAAAATCCAAAAAGGTCTTTAAAATGACACACCAGGAATTTAACTATGATGAGCCAAATTCTCAACTCTCTGAGTTATGATGGCTTTTTCATAGATTGGTTCCTGATCATTTTTGCAAAAAGCAGGATGAAAATTCTGAATGTGCTGACTTGTGAAGATACGCGCTCATTACACAAAATGCACTGATCTGTTATTCTTATCTCATGAGACTGCCCAGAGCTCAGTGAACTTGAGAGATGGGAGGGAATGTTAGCACTGATTATCTGCCCAATGTAAACCTAATAATAAAGTGATTAAATTAACCTGGCAAATTAATTCTAAGCATAATTTCTTATTCCTTCCTCATTGGCCAGAGTGCAATTTACACACATTTTTAGGACAGTGGGCACACTAGAGCATAGTAGCTCAAGCTATATAAAAGAAAGGTCAACAGAAAATATCAAGCATAGAACATTTAAAATAAAGGCATTTTTGTTGCTTTAAAAAACATGCATTGGATTGGACTAAGCCACAGAAATTTACTTCAGTGAATTAGTGAAACGAGCATAGAAAATGTTTTAAAATCATGATTCTGAAATGACTGAAGATGATGTCTCCTCTAAATTTTTTTACTGAAGCCCCTTTGTAACCCTTATACCTGTTTACATTAATATTATCATAAAATTATTTTTTCAGATGTAACAGTAATTTTAAGGTAATTCAAGTTACCATGAATTATGAAATCTAACCAATAAGGAGGTTTAAAAATGCCCAAAGTACACTAATAAAAATAAAAAGTTGGCTCTTATAAATAGCTGATGATAACATTTCCATTGAAAGATTTGAAAGAATATATTCATTACTTCCTTCTGAATGACTGGAAGTAGAAATTAACCAATGGCCATTTTTTAGGCTACTATTAGCAAAACACAGGTTAGCTTGGGGGACAGGAAGAAGTATTTTCAGAGTTTAAATATTTATTTCAGCATTTTCTCAATCTTTAGAATTTAGCAGTGTGGTTACATACTGGTTTTTCTTGGTTCTGTGCTGAAAAGGAATGAAGATGTTACACATTTTCTGTTTAGAGCGATCAAAACCTCTGTTGTCAGCAGAACTGATGAGATCTGCCCCTGAGGGATAAGATATCTCATTGAAAAAAATCACAGGGATTTCATGTTTGGGGGAAACTACACACAGAGGTTTCTGTATGAAGATCAAGACACGGTATATTCAAACACTACTTCAAACTGAGGTTGAGGGTTGAATGCTTCAAAATTAAGAGGATGTTATTTAAACCCATCAAGAGTTGGATTTCAGCAATTATTAAGCCTTCAGAGAAGCATAGCTCTTCTGTAACATCATGAAGTAGTATGGCTTCACTTAAATAAGTGAAAAGAGGAGACAGCATTCACCCTTAGAAAACTCAAAGGCATTCTTCATTTAATTAATAGGTAGGGAAAGCCTTAAGCAGGAAAAAAGTAGTCTCTGAGATCCATTCAATTATCCTTTTGAGCCTATCCTTTGCTAACTTTTAACAAGGTATCTAATGATATATGTAAGTGTACATATATGCTTTATTTTTCCTCTTTCTTCATCTAATAGAAATATACCTGTTTGGTAACCTTTTTATTATTTGAAATATGTAAATGTTGCAATAAAGTTGCCACCTCTTGTCTAGTTGCAGACAGTATAATTAGTGGAAGAGGAATAATGTGAACTGTCACTTAGGACTGAGAGAATGGAAATGGGATTCTCAAGAGAGATTCTGAAAGTCCCTGTGCTGGTCAAGGTCAAAGTAGAGGAAAACCATAATTACAGATTTCTCAGACCTAGCGATTAAAAAAATTTCGAGTAGATAGAGTTCTAACTATAGTTGAATAGGGTGATTCCTCTTCATACAGTGATATTTAATTCATGCATCATTCTGCACATGAGATTAGCAAAACTTATACTCTGATAATCATTCAAAAGCCAAAAAGGAAGTGAAGCAAAGCAAAATACAAAACTGATTTCTAATTTAGTAATGTCATGATAATAACACATAGAGTATGACTGTATCTTCTCAAATAAGAGACACATACCACTGCTGGTATACAAAATGGTTTGGGGTGGTACAACATTTTTTTTAGTGTTTTCGTTTTAATGTTTAGCTACAACCCAGAATTTCACATGAATTATTGTCTAACATGAAACTAAAGTAAAATTTTAATGAATCAAGAAACTACTAAGCAAATAGCATGGATATTTCATAGGAATAGTAAGAATCATGAAGGTAGTACACAAGTGACTGAAGTCTGGGAATAATGAGCAAGTTTCATTCACCCAAAAAATGTTATCAACTACTATGTTTTTCCACATATATGGAACAGGAATACATCAAAGTATAAAACAGCTAAGTTGTTTGCCCTTGTGGATCTTATATTTCAGCCCATATCTCTAATGGTTCTTCAGGAGACTAGGATAATCTAAAGCTATACATATTGGGCTGTTCTATCTACCTTTGCTGGTTCCAAAGTTAAATTTCCTCTAAATTTCTGTTGGCTCAAGTCAGGTTAACTGTGGAGCAGCCAGGGGGCTGATTCAGAGGAAGAAGATAGTCCCACTAGAGATGCTTCATAAAAAGCCATGCTCAACAAATACTGGAGTTCTATGGAAATGAGCTGATGTATACACCATAATAAATAGGAAGATCAAGGGCTGGGTACCTCATTCTCCCGGCCAACTACCTTCCTTCTGAAACTTCCATGACATTGTAATGCCCCATGTACTTGCCAACCATTTTAGTTCTAGAAGCAAAGTCAAACCCAAAATACAGAAACACTTCAACTCTTGAGAAGCCAAATGTGAACATGGCAAATAAGCAATCAAAAATACAATGTGACTGGGCGCCTGGGTGGCTCAGTTGGTTGGGTGTCTGACTTCGGGTCAGGTCATGATTTCACGGCTTATGGGTTTGAGCCCTACGTCGGGCTCTGGGCTGACAGCTCAGAGCCTGGAGCCTGCTTTGGATTCTGTGTCTCCCTCCCTCTCTGCTCCTCCCCCATTCATGCTCTGTCTCTCTCAAAAATAAACGTCAAAAAAATATATATAAATATATATAATGTGACATCTCCTCACACTAGTGGCCCTGGCCTGCTAATCTGACTTGCTAGATTTTTATCACTAACTATGGTTAGCACAGAGATGAAAGAAGGATATTGAAGAGTTACCCCCCGAAGTCTGATTTAGGATACAATTTTGGTAGAGCCTCTTTATATGGGGCTGAGCAAAAAATAACAAGCAATCTCTCAAGGAGTTTTCTCCCTAGAAGCTTGCTGATATAGAAAGAAAAACAATCTTATGTGGATCCTAAGAAACTTGACAGAAGACCATGGGGGAAGGGAAGGAAAAAAAAAAAAGTTAGAGAGGGAGAGAGCCAAACCATAAGAGACTCTTACAAACTGAGAACAAGCTGAGGGTTGATGGGGGGTGGGAGGCAGGGGGAATGGGTGATAGGTACTGAGGAGGGCACCTGTTGGGATGAGAACTAGGTGTTGTGGACAATAAATTGGACAATAAATTTTATATTAAAAAAATAAAAATAAATTTAAAAAAGGAAGAACAATCTGTACTTAAAGCAAAACAATAAAAAATTTTAACCTTACTATGTACCAACTGGGAGAGGAGGAAAATGAGGTAGAATGAAGTGAAATGAGAATTCATTGCAAGTTTCCTCAGGACTGCTCTACTTTAAAATCTTAAGGCCATTAAAGATTTTCTGAATGAGGTTCCATTCCACCTATCCAGTTTTATCTGTTTCAACAGGGTTTATGCATCAGAATGACTTGTTGCAAGGGGCTGAAGAGTGGCTGCTTACTAAAAATGCATATTCCTGTGCCCTCACTCAGAATGTGAATCTCCAAAGCGAGGCCCCAAATCTACATTTTTAGCAAGTTATACAGTGATATTTTCAGCATTCTCAAGTTTGAGAATCCCTCTGCTACACTGTAAACTCCTTGAAGTTTATATTTGCATTATATTTGCATTTTCACATTAAGTCCAGCTCAGAAGCTTGAGCCAAATTATTTGGCACAGAGTGCCAAATTATTAACGCTACCTCCATGGGAAGTACACTGGGCTTTCCCAATTATAATGTAACTCCTTTCATTTTATAAGAAAGCGAGCAGGGAAAGGGATAGTTCCTGAAGCATTTCAAAAAGAGCCTCTACATTTAACACAGTAAAGCAATAGGGGCGCCTGGGTGGCTCAGTCGGTTAAGCGGCCGACTTCGGCTCAGGTCATGATCTCACGGTCTGTGAGTTCGAGCCCCGCGTCGGGCTCTGTGCTGACAGCTCAGAGCCTGGAGCCTGTTTCAGATTCTGTGTCTCCCTCTCTCTCTGACCCTCCCCCGTTCATGCTCTGTCTCTCTCTGTCTCAAAAATAAATAAACGTTTAAAAAATTTAAAAAAAAACACAGTAAATAAACATCTTGCAAAAATCTTAAGTAAAAAAAAAATTTCACTTTCAGCGTCTTTCCACAGTGGTAAAGGAAGAGAGGCAGCATCTCAGCACTATGTTTCCTTGGGCAATTTGCTACCTCTCTGTTTCCTCTGATGAGATATGAGGGCATTGGATAGATGATCTCCCAGCTATCTGTCTTGAAACAAAGGGCAGACACTTCTGGAACTGTAAGGGATCTTCATCTGTAGTTCATCTTTCCCTTCCTTTACTGGTATTACCTTATCTATCAAACTTTATTAAACACTGAGCTCAATTTCCTTTTGGTTCACTAATATAAATTTTTCCTTACCCATTTCTTAAAACATTAATGATAGTAATATTAACAATAACAAATTCCACACTGCACAATGCTCTTTTCTATCTGAATTTCGTTTCTGCAGAGATTGTAATTTAACTTAACATAGCATGTGCTTCCTGCTCTCCAAGCATTACCCTCATCCTCTAAGTTATATTTGATCAATTATGGGCCAAATAAAGTGATGGCATTCCAACAAAGCTTATGTTTAAAGATAATTATTTTAGTAAAGAGGTTCTTCTATGTTTACTGGACTCAAAACCTTAGCAGATTATATCCAGTGATCACCAAGATCATGAATACTACCTGTGAACTTCCACAACTTACTTACTGTGCACTTGGGGAAAGGAAAAGTTATTTTCACTGGACGTGACTGACGTTTGGATGTTTCTATTTTAATATTTTAACCTAATGGATTCCAATATTGTATCTATAGGTATGGATACAAATATAGATAAAAACAGATGTACTCTTCAATGTTTTCAACACAGGGGAAGAAGTAAGAGCGTGAACAATTTACAACAGTACTGAGACTACCTTAAATGATCATAACTAAAGTAGTTTAGTTTCAAGACGCTAGCAAACTATTCATTAACAATTACTACCTGGCAACCAGGTTTACAAAGGTTCATCCTTGCAGCTCTATGGAAGTTGAGTGTGAATTTGAAGTGCTATATGCTCAATACTGAAACAGCTGTTTTCCAACATAATTCTTCTTATGCCTTATGTAATTTTTAAAAATTAATGACAAAAGGGTATAGTTTAAAATTCATGCCATTCAAAATCAGGGATGACAGGGACACATGGTGGCTCATTTGGTTGAGCTTCAGACTCTTGATTTCAGCTCAAGTTGTGATCCCAAGGTGATGGGATCAAGCTCCACATTGGACTCTTCACTGAACAATGAGCGCGGAGCCTGCCTAGGATTCTCTCTCTCTGCCCCCTACCCTGCTCACTCTCACATGCGCTCTCTCTCTCTCTCTCTTGCTTAAAAAAAAAAAGAAACCTTTTCAAAATCAAAATCAGGAATGACAGAAGACAGGTTTGTACACTTCCAAGAATAAATGGACATTTTAGAATTTTATTTTCTCTCAATATTGTCATATATTTTTTAATTTTTTAAATGTTTGTTTATTTAGAGAGAGAGAGAGAGAGAAAGTGAGCATACAAGCAGTGGGGGGGGGGCAGAGAGATAGGAGAGAAAGGATCTTAAGTAGGCTCCCCACTGAGAGTGAGGAGCCTGACTCAGCTGTGAGATCATGATCTGAGCCAAAATCAAGAGTCCCATGTGCAACCCACTGAGACCACCCAGGTACCCCTCTCTGAATATTTTTAAACTTGAACTTTCCATAGTATGTTTTACATGTATAAATTTTCTTTAAACATTTAGTAAAGAAAACAGAATTTGTGTTAAAATCCAGGACGTAAAGTCATGAGAAATACACTAAGATTTCTTTCAAATTCTACAGAAAACTCAAGCGAATTGGTGTTAAAGACATTAAAGAGAGATAGTATGCTACCCTGGAAGTATTTAAACATCTGAATTTCTGTCTTTTTCCTTTCTTTTTTTTAATTGAAGTATCATTGACATATTTAGTCTCCTTCTAGAATTTTAATAGTGATCATTATCTACACTTTTATGACTCTTTCTCTTTTTCCTAGTGTTAGATGATTGCTTTTGAATGTTCCAAGGAAAACATTTCAGCTTATAGAGAATTTTTAAGTAATTTGTCAGAAAAGTGCCATCAGTAAATTTTCTAGCAATACCTTTAAAAGAAATCTTTACCATCTAATAGTTTCCTCAGAATAATGGTGTCACTATGTAATTTTGCAGTAGAAAGATATTGTTAGCATTTCCTGTTTATATTTTTCCTCCTTATTCTGTGAATTATAGTAATAAGTCAAAGCCCAGTTATAAAAAAGATCTATATAATCCAATATAAAGGTCTCAAATGTGATAGGATTCAGCTGATATATAACAGCAATCACAGTAACTTTTCTGAGCTTTAGTACCAATTTTGCACAGAACAAATAAACATTTATGAAAAATATAAATCCAAGAAGTCTATAGTGGAATGGATACCTAAACATACATCCCAAGGTCTAGTGGTAGTATATTTTACTTGTGAATAAAATTGTACTTTGTGCATATGTGTAAAAAAAAAAAAAAAAGACTAAAGTGCTTAGAATTTTTCCAAAGTAGAAGGAGAGGCCATTAGAGAATTTTAAACAGGGGATGACATGATTTAATTTATATACTTAAAAAAACTGCATGCTGTATGAATAATCAAAGGATATAAATATGGAAGAAAAGCAGTTATAAAGGTATTGCATTGGTCCAGATTTTAAATATATATATAATATGTACATACTTATGAATATAAACATATATTTTTAAAATATGGACTACATATATATATGTATATATACTCACACGTGTACACTTACACACGTAGATATACCCATATAGAAAGAGAGAAAGAGGGAGGTCTTGACTTGGGTGGTAGCAAGAAGAAAATAAAATGACATACTAAGGATAAGATACTTAGAAATAGTGTGGGACAAACTGGCTGATGGTTTTGATGAGGAAAGTAAGTTAAAGGGTAGAGTCAAAGTTGATACCTAGGTATGTGATTCGAGCTAGATAGATGGTGAAGCTGTTGGCTGAGATTGGAAAGATTTGGGATTCAGGGGAATAATTGGAGAAGGCGAAGAACATCAAGAGGTCATTCTGAAACATGAAAAATTTGAGATTCCAACTAGGCACCTAAGTAGATATGCCAGTTTGGCAGTTGGATATTTAAGCTTGGACTTTGGGGAATAAGTTAGGGGTAGAACTATGAATTTTAGAATCATCTATATAGATAGTTTTAAAGCCATGAAATGGTTGAGATTTCCTAGGGAGAGAGGTCATGAAAAGGCACAAAGAACACTGAGGATGCCAAAGATTAGAGACTGAGCAAGGGAAGACCCAGCAAAAGTGTCTAAGAGAGAATGGTCAGTGGAACAAGACAAGGACCAGGAGAGTGTGGCACCATGGAATCTAAAGAAAGGAGTAAGAAGAATAGAATGATTGTGTCAAATTCTGCTAAAAGTGTGAATAACCTGACCACAGAGAAGTGACTACTGGCGTTGGCAATATGGATGTCACTGGTGACTGGGACAAGAGTGATCCCAACGGGGTGGGAATTTAAGAGACTGCTTGGAGTGGGTTTGGGAAATGATGTGAGGAGAGAAAGAAGAATCAGAACATATAGGCAACTCCTTCAAGATGTGTTGCTGTAAAGGTGAAGAGAGGCCTGTGACAGTAGATGGAGTGGTGAGGGAATGTCTGTACTCTGACACGAGAATGATGTAACAGAAGACAGAAATGGACACTGCAAGAGAGGAGGGGAATGACTGCAGGAAAATGGTCCTTAGGCCCATTTCATCTTCCACATAAGAGAGATTTGATAGTATCTGATGCAAATCAAAGAAGTTGGCAGTTTTAGTATTGGAAAGCAGAATTTCAGTTGGCTTCTATTTCCTCTGATCATGTGTCCAGATCTTCAAGGAGAGCATGGGAAGAAGAGAAGGGATTGGAGGTTAGAAAAACAAGTGTGATATACTTGTTTTAGAAATAGGAAATATGCAAATATTATTAAATCATTGTAGGAAAGCATTGGAATGATTGTGATGTCTCTATGTGAAATTAAAAATTCTACACCATGTGTAAGGAAATCCAACAATATTCTGATTTTCCCAGTGATAACTGCTCTGAAATTTTTGAAATATCAAATATCAAATTCTTTAATCTTTTAAAACTTTGGTGCCCCTGCTTTCTGGTGTCCTAAGCAAGCACCCTCCCTGTGAATAAATTTATTAGGAACACCTTCTCCCACTCTTCATTTTGTTCAAGGTCAGTTTAGACCATGTTGTTGTAGCTATACCCTGTTGAACCATCAAATGAGGGAAATATTTGCTGCCATTTAAGTAAAGTAGAATTTGTAGACCATCCCCCCCCCCGACTGCTTGTGGGACTTGTATCAATTATGTATCAATTATATCACTACCATTGACTTAGGTACCTCTTACGGAAGTACAGAGCAAGAGATAACTAGTGGGGAAAAAGATGAGCGGTGTATTTATTTTATTTTTTTTTTTAGCATTTATTTATTTTTGAGACAGAGAGAGACAGAACATGAACAGGGGGAGGGTCAGAGAGAGAGGGAGACACAGAATCTGAAACAGTCTCCAGGCTGTCAGCACAGAGCCCCACGCGGGGCTCGAACTCACGGACCGCAAGATCAAGACCTGAGCCGAAGTCGGACGCTTAACTGACTTGAGCCACCCAGGCGCCCCAGTGTGTTTATTTTAAAGTTGATCTTGGGGCACCTGGGTGGCTCAGTCAGTTAGGTGTCCAACTCTTGATTTCAGCTCAGGTCAGGGATTCAGAGTTTGTGGAATTGAGCCCTGTGTGGGGCTCTGCACTGGCAGTGCATGGAGCCTACTTGGGATTCTCTTACTCCCTCTCTCTGCCCCTCCCCCGCTTGTGTCCATGCAAGCTTGCACGTGCATGCTCTCTCTGTCTCTCAAAATCAATAAATAAACTTTAAAAAAAGTCTTCTTAAAATAGACTTTTATTAATGATCAACAAATTAATACACAGTAAAAGGAAAGAATACATTCAGAAATATAAGAAGACATCATTAAAACACAATTTGATACAAACTGAGCTATCCATCTAATTCACTTGGTCATACATATTTATTAGGTGCCTATTGTGTCAGGCACTGTGCCTGAATATTCAATATTCAGCAGTACATTTAATTTCCTGGATCAAAGTTGTCATGCTCTGAGGTAAAGTGCAAACTAATTATAAAATTTGCTCTGTATGATCAGAAGCAATCTCAGGGCATCTATATACCTTGTATATCTGCTCAAAGACAGAGTTAGCCTAAGTCCCAACAGCCTGGGTTCTAGTCTTCAATTGCCACTATTAGTGTGATACAGGAAACAAGGATTCTCTGAGTATCAGTTTCTCCCCTGCAAAATGAGAATTTTGAATGTGATGATCTTGAACATTTAGATATTCTGGCTCAAAAAGAGTTTATGGTTTGATCAGCTTTATCTAAGCATTCATTTGCAGCTCGGATGTGACAGATATTCTCCCAATGTCAGGTGCTCAATACAAATGGGTGTGTCTAACAGATATGTATATATTCTCCAATATAAAGTTAAGAATGATGAAGTTTGACTGGAACCATTTATCACACATTTCAGCTGTTTCTTCAAGACAATTCTGTAAGGTGAAATTTGCTACCATTTCCATCTCAGAGGCAAAGGAAACAGCCTCACAGAAATTGCATGACCTGCCCTGAGTAAACAGCAGAGCCAGACCACAACCAAGATCTTCTGAGTCAAAGCCCAGAGTACTCTCTACTAAACACAGTGCAGCTGCCTACATTTCGCTGTTCAAACTATATGGGACCAAAGAGAAATAATCAATAACCCAGTCAAGTGCTTTTGAAGCATTTTTTTTTTTTTAGATTAGAAAACCCTTTATGTATAAGACAGGGATAAAAAAAAAATAAAGATATTAATTACATGTTTGTAATCCTCTCCCCCACCCAACCCCCATGTTGGTCCTCTAAGAATAAAGGATTATTACTTGCTTAGTCAGCCATAGGAACTTAATTGTGCCTATTGGGGGAGAGAATAGAAAGGATAATTGGAACACGCCAAAAAGAGTGTCAATGGCTCTGTATAAAAAAGGTTGCCTCAGGAAAAAGAATTTTCAGAAAATTACGAGATTTTGAGAGTTTCTAGAGGAAAAGTGATTTGAAATCATCACATACAATGATATAGGGGATTTTGAGGAGAGAGATGAGTTAAGAAGAATTTAAATAAATTTTGCCAAAACTGGTCACAAAACAGCCCCCTCCTTTTTTTTTTTTTTTGAGTTACCTGTAAAACAGATAAAGTTGAGCTGTTCTGCTGAGGTGTCCAAAGGCACAGTCTACCTAATACATGCAAAACAAACTGCTTTAGAGTGAAGCTATTTCTCTTCACATCTCTGCAGACAGTTTAATCCTCTAAAAGGAAAGCAACTGAATCAGGCTTAGCTCTAAGCACAGGCAGATAACTACTGAGGTAATAGTGGGGAAGTTATAGGCTGTGTCTCTCCCAAGTATCTTCCCTAATACTTTTTATTAAGACATCAGCAACAGGGAAAATACCACTTGTTCCACAAGAAAGGTACAGAATTAATTTTATCTTCTACAAATAATTCATTCTTCTACAGAGACTATAGAATGTGTATCTAATCTTTTATTTAAATATAGGGTATATGGAGATAATGTAATGGTGGCAAACAATCCCCCTACCCTACTTAATTTAGCAGGGCTACAAATATGATGATAATAAATTTAGGTCAACTTCACAAAAAATAGATATTTCTATTAGGCTAAGAAAAGTTGGAGTATAAAAATAATCAATTAAGCAGAATATAATTTTATAACTTACATCCTAAATATCTACACATATGAAGAAATATATGTTTGGGGCGCGTGGGTGGCTCAGTCGGTTGGAGAGACCGACTTCGGCTCAGGTCACGATCTCGCAGTTCGTGAGTTCGAGCCCCGCGTCAGGCTCTGGGCTGACGGCTCAGAGCCTGGAGCCTGCTTCCGATTCTGTGTCTCCCTCTCTCTCTGCCCCTCCCCCATTCATGCTCTGTCTCTCTCTGTCTCAAAAATAAATAAACATTAAAAAAATATATATGTTTGAATATTCACATGGTATATAATAATGGACTCTAAATAGTTGGCATAGATGAAAATTCGTTAAGTAGAATTAAACAGGATAGAAAATATAATTATAGTAATAAAATATATTTGAAGGAGAACACTATTGGATACCCGAAAATGATATTATGTTTCAAGCTGGCAAATGAGTTGTTAGTCAGGAATTTTACTAAACCTAATTCTGAGTAGAAAATAACTTTGCATTTTATGCTTTTAAAGGACAGTGAAAGCTGAAGATGCTCAGCTCCCCAAAATGAAGAGGAAAAGAAGAAAAGCCTATAAAAAATGGAAAATCCTGAATCCCACAGTATGTAAGTCTAATTCATTGGTTTTATAAGTATATATAAAATGAACCCAGCCACGTATTTTGTGTATCACAAAATGTCTATAAAAGTAGGAAGACAAATGCATAGAAGTGTAATAAAATGATTTAGAAGTTTGATCGGTTGTTATGTATAAACATCTGCATTCATTATTAATGGCATATATTATGAATAAAAATTTAAGTAAAAATATTCAGACAAAGAATATGAAGAATGCTATTCTTAGAATCTGTTATCAGTGGATTATTATATAACTATCTCAGTTCTGTCTTGCTACCCATCGAAATTGAACTACAGTCAGTTGAAAGAGGCTATAAACTGTAAAATTATAAAATTGAAAAGGGCTATAAACTGAACTGTTCTTGGCGTGAGGGTGTTATTTTAAGAATAAATTGTAATCTATAGTTTTGGAAGGCAGTCCACTAGTATATAAATTGCTATAGTATACATGGTGTATTATAAATAGGCTTTAGAGAGACGTGTTTCCACGTCTTTTCTTCCATGATTTCTGCATTACAGCTCTCAGATTGTAAGCAGACCACTGGGAACTGTTTCAGTACGTGCCTTGAGAAAAGTCATTCCCTCAGACTAGAAGAGAGGCAAATGGTAACTCAGTGGAACCCCAGCATGTTTAAGAACCTAAAGTTGGAAAGTTGTGATTCCTAAACCTACAAATCTTTATTTGATTCTGAAACAGCAATTCTATTTCTGCACCCCAAACTTCTATGCCCCCTCTGGCCAAACTTTGGTAGGATGTTACTCTTTTTCTCATTAATGGTAATTTTTTACTCTTTATGTAAATATTTTTATAAATATCTTTACTAAAATATGTAGGTAGATATAAAATCATAGCTTCATAGCCAAATTGAGAAAGCATTTTAAATCATTAGAGGGCCGCCTGGGTGGCTCAGTCGGTTAAATGTCTGACATCAGCTCAGGTCATGATCTCACAGTTAGTGAGTTCGAACCCTGTGTCAGCAAAGAACCCGGAGCCTGCTTCAGATTCTCCATCTCCCTCTCTCTCTCTCCCCTTCCCCAGCTCATGTTCTGCCTCTCTCTCTCAAAAATGAATAAACATTAAAAAAATAATAATTATAATCTTTTCCAACTTTTAGCTTAATCACCTTATTAAAATTATCTCTGTGGAGACCTGGTTCATAGATTTCCATGACATCACTATCTATTTGTTGCCCATTCTTTCTTTTCCTTTCCCAATACTCTCTTTCAGATGTAGTTTAAAAGATATGAGATCTTTGCGTTTTGTTCACTGTTTAAGAGTTAAAAAGTATACATTTTATTTTTTTTATTTTTTTAATATGAAATTTATTGTCAAATTGGTTTCCATACAACACCCAGTGCTCATCCCAACAGGTGCCCTCCTCAATACCCATCACCCACCCTCCCCTCCCTCCCACACCCATGTTCACTGTTTTTTACCTAAGATCTGCTACCTCAAGCTCAGGTTCACAAATTTTTTAAGCAAAACATCCTAAAATTATAAAGTAGAGAGTAAAGGTTGCCAGCTGGCAGTTCTAGGGCCAAAGCTGGTCCCTAAATATATTAGCCTCCATCTATAGAGGGTTTTTTAAAATGTGAGACCATCCTTAGAAATTAGGAGATTTCACAATATAATAAATCCAGACTCTAGTTCTTCTCCTGGAAAATGATAGTATCTGACAATACTAGGATACCTTCTCTGTCCTATTAAAAAAAACAAAAATCCTACCCTGGGCAAAGGTAACTATCAGACCTGTTTAAAAGGCTGTTTATAACCCATACTTGGATCTCTTTATTTGTTGTACCTTCTCAAATTAGATCAAGCTTGATTTAGCCTGTAGCATTATAATGCCATGTTCAAATACTTGAACATGGTAACTTACTCTTTATCAAGAAGTCTCAAAATTTATTTGCGTAAGTTTGCTCTGAAATTTTCATTTCACCCATTTTGGAAGTCTCTGTTTTAATTTTTTTTTTTAATGTTTGTTTATTTCTGGGAGAAAGACAAAGGATGAGTGGGGGAGGGGCAGAGAGAGAGGGAGACACAGAATCCAAAACAGGCTCCAGGCTCTGAGTTGTCAGCACAGAGCCTAAACCAGGGCTCGAACTCATGAAATGAACCGTGAGATCACGAGCTGAGCTGAAGTCTGTCTTCCAACTGACTGAGCCACCCAGGCACCCCTGGAAGTCTCTGTTTTAGAATAAACTTTAATTACATTCTTATTTCCTAGAACTACCTAGCAATATTCTGTATTCTAAGATAATTGATTTAAAAGGAGATATTTATTAGAAATGAATTTTTGTGGAATATATCTTTGCATACTAGAAATGAATGAAAAATGTTACTCAAATTACAAAGAATATGCATGGAATTGTACCCAAGAATTTGCATCCCATCTGCTCTTCAAAAGGACACAGAAAATATTTTTCTTCTTTCTTTATTCCTTTTTTTTTCTTCTTGTTTAGGTGAACCTCAACCTGCTAATCAGGTATACCAAAAAAATATAAAAGATCTTGAAAAGGAAGTCAAAGGAGACACCCCAGAAGCCATGTTTCATCAGATTAGGGCGTTAGGGAAATCTAAGGAAAATGGAGATGAGCATACATCTGCTTCTGTGAATGGAAAACAGAATTCACTTTTCCTCCCTAAAGATAATAAACAACTTTCATCTGACAGCAAAATAAGTAGGGAGAAGGAGAATGATGATCCTCCATCATCCATTTCTCATCAACGAGACAAAGTGTTGTCAGTGGCCATGTTTAAAGACTGTCAAGAATCATTATCAGAAAAAATCATACTGCAGGATTTCCCAAACACAGTAGAAGACTTTAAACCAGCAAAAGGCAAAATTATTACAGAAGTGAAATGTGGGGCTTTCAGTGTGCAAGTAGAAATAAAGAATAGATTTTTCTGTAAAACAGGAATGCAGTTCCCAACAAAAAGGAGATGTCCAAAATGTCATCAGCATTACTTTTCCAGACACAGTCAGAGATACTATACTTCTAGAAGCTGCTCTTCTATATACAGGAATATGTTAGTAGAAGAACTAAAACCTGAGGTGCCATCTGAATCTGAAGGAGAAGTTGCCAGAAAAGGGGGACCTTCACTAAAAGTAAGCATTGTAGGAAAAGAAGTTAAAGTTAAATACATGAGTAAGAAACAGAATATATTAATTAATATAGCTTATCCTAAAAGAAGGGGAAAAAGAGCTAAATACAGAAACATTTCCTCCGATCACACTACTGAAGAATGTTCCAGGTCTTCTCTACAGTCTGATATCAGGTGCCCTGGAAAGTGGAAGCTTGAGAACAAGCATCAGAGTTCAGACTGTTTTCATGTCTCTCCTCCTATTGTGTGTGCCATCCAGAAGGAGAAGAATGTTGATAGAGAGGTGGAGTTTCTGTGCTCAACCCCTGAGAGGGAGAAGACTAACCCTGACTCACTATCGTCAGTTTTAGATGACTGTGAGGTAGAATCTGTCATGTCTCAGCAGAAGGACTTTAAAATTGGTCAGAACATCCTCAACAAGAAAAATTTCTCTAAGGCTGAGACTCTTCTCAAAAACATTCCTCCTATTTCACAAGGTACCCTAAAGACCACAAGTTTAAGTGATACAGACTTAAGTAGCATGCCTTTTGAGGATCTGAAGGATGTGGATAGAGATAGAAAACTCATCTTCGATATACCAGAAAATATCACATCAGACTCATGTACACGGCAAAGCCCAGAAGGAATAAATTATTTGCCAAGTGCCATTACTGACATCTTCCCAGTTCAAGATGGCAAAGATTCTGACCTCTGTTCTTCATCTTCTCTGAGCAGGCAAGTGGTAAGAGAAAAAGCAGCCAGCACTTACTGCAAAGGCAGCAAAATTCCAACTGCAGATTGTTGTGAGGAATCAAGTTCTTTATCTTTGCCTTCCAGTCAAAATGTTCTGAAGCCTTCCACCTCATTCAGCCCATCCCACTGGGCCACCAGACAATCAGAAGTGAAAGAAGTCCCTGGGGATACATTTTCTTTTAATCGTTGTGCTGAACTTTTGAAAACCTGTGAGGAAGAGCATATTGATATGACTGACAGAGACTTTAACAAGGCCGCTTTACATAGTGACTCTCGTACAAACGCACAGCAACTACTGGAAATGAGGAGTACACGATGTCCAACTCTCAGTCCTGAATCCTCCAGCAGCCTCTCTGCCAGCAGCCCACTCAACAGGAACAGCCATAGCACTGTGGAATGGAGTCAAACAAAATCCCAGACAGGTCATCCAGAGATAGCAGTGCCCAGCAAAACAACAGAGCTAGTCATGACCTTAATAACTGATGAATTAGAGCAAAGATTAATTATTCATAATGATAAAGGAGGCACGGTTTATTCTAATTGTCCCATGGGAATAAAAAATCCTAAAGACTCACCCAGCTCTCTGGGAAATGGTGAAAAAGACAAATTCGAAATAATGCCAGTGGTAAAGAATGCATGCCATAGAGATTTTGAAGACCTATCAGATGAGAACCACAATGAAGTCTGTTTCCAAATGGATTTGCCGAACACCACTGAGTTCAACTGCACAGAATGTGCTGCAGATAATCTGTTTATTGAGAAGACACTGACCAATGATGCAGACCAATATGGCAACCAAGATGACAAAGGCCTCGGACTAACCAGTTTTAAAGAGGAGCCAGCAGAGTACCAAAGGATTGCATCAACAAAGCCAGATTCTGAAGGAGATAAAAATGACCCAAAGGAAACTTACTATCACCAAATAGACATATTGCTGTCGCCTCAGAAGCAGAAAGCCTTGACAGGTACAGTGGCTATATAGAATCTTTAACTTTCATTGTTTTTCCATGTTTGAGCTTTGGAAAGTCTTAACGTGAGGGCTTTTTTTATTGCTTGGGATTTTTGCTTTATTGCTAAAGATATATTGAGTATTTTAGAATTAGATGAATATGGGCAAGCATATATCACCCTGCTTCCTTACATTATCACCTACCCCACCCATAAATAGTGCATAACAAAATCACCCAGGCTGCGGTTTAATATAAAGTTTTTAAAAAATCAATTTCTCTTTAAAAGGTTGATGTATTGCCAAATCAATTTTGTAGGAAACGTTAGCCTTTTGCCAGTCTTAAATAATCTACCATTTCTTTCCTTCTTGCAAACTAAGCATATTTATAATAGAAAGAATATGTTTTTGATGAAATGTGTTCTTAAACCTTGCTGTGGCGTTGCAGAAGGATGGTATACATATTTCAGGAGGCCATGTGGAATAGTAATCAAAGCAAAGGACAAAAACCAGAAACGGCCATGGCTAATCCTGATTGAGCTATCTATGGGGTGTCAGACCTCAAGCAGACCTCTGTCCTCCCTTGTGCATTGGTTGACCCTGCTCAAAACATTGATAGAACCCAGCAGTTCTCCAGACCTCAAGAGGGCTAAGATAGAAGCTCTTTTTTAAGTACATAATACTGCCCTGTCTGCTTTCAATCTTGGGTCGACATTCTATCATTTTGGTCACTTCACAGAAGGCCCTTGTTGTTTTTCCTCAATAGGCCAAAAATATTTTATATTCTATGTTAGCATTATTCCACATTATATATTAAAATACATCTTGAACAAGCAAAAACTTCCTTCCAAACCTCCAGTAACATGCCTAATATGTCCAGAAATGAGACTTGGAATGATGAAACTATCTCTTCTTTGTTGTTCCATCCCTAATTTTTAAATAGAATTAATACAATTTAGAAGTAGAAATAAAATACAGAAAGCATAGTTATGTAAGCATTGGTATAAAACATGAATTTACTGTATAGAGGATAAATGTCCTAAAACAACACAAATGCTGTACAGTCACCTGCTTAATATGAACACCCTAAAGCAAAGATCCATCAGTCACAGAGACTGCTTCCCAGCGCCGATATACCCCCAGATAACAGGATCAATGGCATTAACCCCAATGTTTTCTTCAGTCCATAATTATTTGAGTCAGCAAGAGGCAGACCTGAAATAAGAGCCCCTGTGTCTCCCAGAACAGATGTGTTGCTCACGTGAATAAATCTCCCTCCCAGGCTGGCTCTCCTTCCCCCATGGTCATTCTCCTCCCTGGACTGCCTCCCCCAACAAGGCCTATTTCCTTGTAAGTTAATAATTCAAGCTGTAATTCCCCCAGAGCTGATGCTGTACTTCAATGAGACTTTGTCTCATGTGGTGAACAATTGCAGCTACCAGTTCCCTGTTACTGTGGTTCATCAAAAGGTGCTCCTACAACTCTCCCTTTTGCCCCTTTACTCCTCTTCCCCTGGATCATTCTGTTGCAGCCACATTGACTTCCTTGAGTTGCTAGAACCTGCCAGTCAAGATCCTACAATACATCCTTTGCTTGGACTGCTCCCACTACCTAGACCACTCTTCCCCCATTTGCCTACATTGTTCATTCTCATCCCTTGAAGTTTTTGACATGGTACCTTCTTAGTTCTCAGTGAGGCCTTCTCACACCACTCAACTTAAGACTGCAATTGGAGGGGCGCCTGAGGGGCCCAGTCGGTTAAGCATCAGACTTTGGCTCAGGTTATGATCTCGCGATTCATCAGTTCAAGCCCCATGTTGGGCTGTGCTGACAGCTCAGAGCCTGGAGCCTGCTTCGGATTCTGTGTCTCCCTCTCTGTCTGTCCCTCCCCTGCTTGGTCTCTCTCTCTCTCTCTCTCTCTCTCTCTCTGTCTCTGTCTCTGTCTGTCTGTTTTTAATGTGCAAAAACTAAAAAAGAAAGAAAACTGCAATTGGAGCATTGTCCATTCCAGCCCAGGTGTAATCTATCCCTCTTCTGTTTTACTTTATACACACTACTTTCACCTTCTTTTTTTTAATGTTTATTTATTTTGAGAGAGAGCACAGGGAAGGGGCAGAGAGACAGAGAGAGAAGATCTAAAGCAGGCTCTGCACTACCAGCAGAGAGCCAGATGCAGGATTGGAACCCATGAACCCCAAGATCATGACCTGAGCTAAAGTTGATGCTTAACCGACTGAGCCACCTAGGTAACCCCACCTTTTAATATACCATGTATTTTACTAGTTTATTTGTTCTGTCTTCTCCCACAAGAATGTAGTCATGAGGGCATGGATTTTTTTTTCTGTTCTGATCATTGCTGTATCCACAACACCAGAACAGTGCCTGTCCTGTAGAGTAGGCACTCCATGTATATTTGCTGAACGAAAGAATTCAAGGAACTCACATCACGTTTCCTTGTGCAAAACTCTATTTTCACATACAAAAACAAACAAAAAATAGGGAAATGCTTCAGAAATTTAAATGTTTGTATTAAAGGACAGTTAAATCTATAAATTTTTGCATGGACTTGACTCTCCTAGAGCGTTATTTTTATACTTTATTTAATATTGTTGTTATTATACTATTGATACTTCAGGCCAGGATTTTATAATCTTTTCAGGGTGTGGATTGCTTTGAGGAACCAGAACATGTTTATACTGTTTCACTAGAAAATTATAAATTTGACATAGGCATAAACTGATGCCTAACTTTTCAGAAGGGTCCTCGAACTCCTCAGATTCTATCCACATACCTCAGATTAAGAATGCCTGCCATGAGTGCTGACTATAATACAGACAGTCCCTGACTCACAGTAGTTCAATGTAAAATTTTCAATTTAAGGATGGTACAGAAGGGATATATGTTTAGTAGAAACTGTACTTCAAATTTTGAATTTGATCTTTTCCCAACTAGTACTTTGTGGCACCACACTCTCTCTTGACGCTGGGCAGTGGCAGCCACAGCTCCCAGCAGACACATGGTCACAAGGTTAAAGCCATTCTGAACCCATACAGCCATTCTATTATTTTCAGTATGGTATTCAATAAATTATGTGAGATATTCAAACAAGAAGGCAAGAGGTAATCTTGTTCATTAGTTATAAAAGAGGTTTTGTGTGAGGGGACTTTGCCCAACTGTAGGCTAAGTGAGTATTCTGAGCACACCTACAGTAAATTGGGCTAAGCTGTGATATTCAGTAGGTTGGGTGCATTAAATGCAGTTCGGACTTACGACATTTTCAGTTTACAATGAATTTATCAGGGCAGAACCCTATCATAAGTCGAAGAAGATCTGTATTATGTAGTTCCTTCCTCCCATCTGTGTGTGTGCTTGCGAATTACCTAGATTAGCTGTCACAATCTGGACTGCTTACAGGAGCCAGGAAGATCATGTAAATGAGTAAAGCAGGCTATGTGAGAAATAATGGAGTGTTGGTGACCTAGAGGGAGTTCTATCCTGAGGGAATGAGAATACAGGTCCAGTACAGCCAAGTCTTTTGGGTTTTCAAGAGAGCTGGAGATCTGAACTTTTGTATTTATAATAAATATATTTATAATATTTTATAAATATTTAGTTAGTTTTGAATTTATATATATGTATATTCATATATATACATATATACACATATATATACATATGTATGTATATATATGAATCTCTATACCATAAGACTTTTTAAGACAAAGTGTAGACTAAACAGTCTATGATCTCTGAACTAGACAGAAGAGAGCAGGTGGGGATGGGTAGATGGTGGAAGGTATAAAAAAAAACAAAAAACAAAAAACAAAAAACAAAAAAAAACAGTGATATAAAGCAAAGAGTACCAGTCTGAAACTCTTAAAACTAAATTCTGGGTTCTTCCTCTGCCAAGTCAAGTCTATACATTCTTGGGTAAAGAAGTTTCTCAGGACCTCATTTCTTCAGTGGTAAATGGACTGAAATGTATCTTTAAGAACTCTGCCAAAGAACCAAAATTCTATATCATAACATATTTTAATGAAGAAACAAAAATTAGGGTACTCTGAGAGAATGACAAGGAGAGAATGAGAAGGATTAAATGACATTTTACATGGCATAGAAATATTTACAATTAAATAGCCCTTTACATATGACATAAAACTTACATGTATGTTTAAGATAGTTTAACTTGCTGTGTTGCAAGGAAAGAGTGATCCTAGAAGCTAACACCAAGGCAAATGGTATAGAGTATGGAGCTCTGAGAAAGTTTGTGGTTCCAAGGTCCATGCCAAGCTCTAGAGATAAAAAGATTAATAAAGAAAATACTCCTTTTCTTGTAGCAGAATGCAACCTTTGGGATAATTTCCAACAAGCTAACTTTTAGTGAAACTGGGAACTTACCACACTGGCACCCATTTCAGCATTTCTCAGTAGATGAGCAAATCCAGGGCCCAAGATCCAGGGTCCAGCCTCAATGCCTGTGCCTTCTTCCAGCAGGGCTTCTCCCAGCTGACCATCTTCCTCTCCTTGGTCTCCATCTCAGTTGGTAGACCACCCTTTGGCTTCCAAAGTAACAGCTTTCTATTTTTAAACTCATGTTTGATAAAACATTAGTGTGTCTTTTAATGGGTTAACATATTGTTCCTACAGAGTGATGGTGTGTATTTTAATAGAGTCCTTCAACATACTTGAGTGTCTTCGTTCCAGCCCCAAGCACACTGCCTTATTCCTAGAAAGGCTCAGTAAACAAGTGATACTCATGGAACGAGGAAGAAGCTTATATGTGAATGAAGGTCACTGAGTTATAGATTCAATTCACCAAGTAAAAACTTTCTATCTGCTTGAAATATTTAAGGATTATGCTGATTCAGGGAGTAAACAGGTAATAAATTTGAGTATGGGAAGTGTTCAGGCTTAGAATGAATAACTACTTGGTAGAAATCTCATAGAAGTGTTTTAAGCATCTAGAGGATGATTAGACCAAATTACCTTCTAATAGTTTTGCAAACCTGAGATTCTACAGACACCAAGCAGGACAACGGGAGTGATGCTTTGCACTCAGCGGGCATTACAGTGGTTCTCAAATGACACTTCAAAACATACTGTAGGGCACACACTTTCTTTTCATTTAGGTACCTAAGAAAATGTTAGAGGAAAACTTTCCCCATGATATCACAGGGCCATACTTCTATTACACACAGTTTCCTAGGCTCATAGAACTTCTTTTTTTTTTCTCCAGCAATTTCAGAAAAGAATTGCTTTCAAATATAGAAAATTCCCCTCCTCATCTCATGATGCCTTCAGAGTCGACCTGGACTCTAAATCTCAACAAATGGAACTAGAGCAACCATTGGAGACAATAGCCAGAGCATCTTTAAAAGTCCACCACTGTGTAAAATTCAGAAGGCAAAAAGTAATCTTGTGCATAGCTGTAGCTCCAGTAAGGGTGGAAATTAATATATAGAAAATCAATAGTAAATATAAAATGAATGTAATTTTTCTGTCCCCTCTAACTTCTTAGGGAAGTTCCCCTTCTCTTCTTTAGGGAAGAGATAGGGGTCAACAGCAGAGTTATAGAAAATTAGAGGTATTAGATAATGGCTCTTCCTACTTCCCACTTCTCCCAGACAAGTGAAATTTAAATTGTTATGGATCAAATGGATCATTAATAATTATATATAAAATAAAGAAAATTGGGGCACCTAGGCAGCTCAATCAGTTAAGCATCTGACTTTGGCTCAAGTCATGATCTCATGGTTTGTGAGTTTGAGCCCCACATCAGGCTCTGTGCTAACACCTCAGAGCGTGGAGCCTGCTTGGGATTCTGTGTCTCCCTCTCTCTGCTCCTCCCCTGCTCACTCTCTGTCTGTCTTTCTCTCTCTCTCTCTCTCTCTCTCTCTCTCTCTCAAAACTAAATAAACATGAATGAATGAATAAAAGAAAATCACTTATTCATGGATACATCCCATTTATTAAATAGTTCTAAGTACAAATTTTGATACTGATAAATCAGATTTTAATTTACAAAGACCGAATTTTAAAACTCATTCGCTCCTTAGAATAGAATAAAAATAGGGGCATCTGGGTGACTCAGCCAGTTAAGCTTCCTACTCTTGATTTTGGCTCAGGTCACCATCTCAAAGTTCATGAGAGTGGGCCCTGTGTTGGGCTCTACACTGACAGCGTGGAGTCTGCTTGGGATTCTCCCTCCCCTTTACTCTCTGCTTCCCTTCCACTCGTGCTCACTCTCTCTCTCTGTCTCAAAATAAATATTTTTTTAAAAAAAGGATAGAATAAAAATATAGGTTGATATTTGGCCTCTTTTTAAATTGATGTTGCTTGCCTTTCACATAGTATCAAAAAATAAAAATAAGTAAAATCTTAACCAATTCCAGCCTATGGAATTACTTAGTACGTGTTATATGCTTTGCTATTTTTGGTTTCATTTTATTTTACTTTGTTACTTGTTTACTTACAGTCTGATTTTACTGTAATTAATTTATTTGTAATTTTCTTGCTTCTAATCAATACACAGCTTATGATGACAGAAGGCAGCAGTTTGGAATTATGTAAAGTATTTCAAGTTATTTATTCAAATATAAAATGATCAAAGCCTCATTCATTTTTTTCCCCTGTTCCTTATTTTAAACCAACATATGCAGCAAGAAAAGTATCATGAAATTTACATTCTTGTGACTAATAGAAGTTAAACCATAAACGATTTGAGTATAATAGTAGACTTATTATCATATTTTGTAATTTAACTAATTCAGGTAATATCTTCTTTTTGAGAATTCAGGGGGCATAATTATCAGTTTATGTGAACTTTGCTCTTCCAGAATAACTAATATAATATCAGGAATATTGCTGGTACCCGAGGATTATCAATTGAATTGAACCCAACTGAGGTAATGCATGGTGATCCTCTGCCTTCAATCTGTACGGTTTTTTGGTTTTGTTTTTAAGTAATACAAGTTTAAAAAGTGAATCATGAAAGAGTTAAATGAATTATTCTAGTTCTAGTCTACAGTGATTCTGTTACACAGACTGGGATATTTGAAAATCTGTCTTGAAATATTGTCTCATACTTCATGTGGTTTAATTTAGATTGGAATCTGGAAATAAATAGCCTCCGCAAGTTATCCCAGGAATTGGCTCCAAGAGGTACAAGGGCCAGTGATGGTTCCCAAGAAGAAGCAATAGACCAGTGGGCCAGAAGGAGGCAGCAATTCAAAGATGGCAAAAGATGCAGCTCAGCAGGGGAAAGTTCATTTACCAGCAACATCACCGAAGGGTCCAGTGAGTAGAAAATCATCTTCTTTTCCAAAGCCAGAGCAAAGCAATAGGTGAAGCCCAGAGTCCCCTCCCTCTTATCGCCAGGATATAAACCCTATTGTTTGAACATGGCAATGTGGTGATTATGTGCCTTTATGTAAAAGATATTTTTAGAATAAATCAACTCTTCATTATGTACTAAAGAATCCCAACTTGGTAATTTATCTCCTCCAAAACACACACAACTGCCTACTAAGGCTACTCTTCTCTTCAGAGACTGAAATAACTAACTATAGGATTCTTTACAGAATTAATTTTGTCCCCTACTTCAAAGAATTTGCGTTGCCTTACAAAAATATGTAAAAAGCTAAGGGTGGTATATTTGATTAAAAGAAACAGTTTTCTTCTTGATTTAACATTTATAAAATGAGGAATTGTCTTTAAATTGATATGTATTTTAGTGAGATGGTGTTTCTCTTGGTATTTAAAGAGTGTTATTAAATCAGCATTATACACCAGTCTCACAATCAATGGTAACTGAGAATGGAAGGTAGGTCATCAATGAGGTAATACAACTGAAGGGAAAATATGAGTTAAGGAAAATAGAGGGAAGCATTAGTTCATTTAGTACATACTACCCCTAATCTGGCTTTAAAATTCTAGCAGCTAGCTGTTAGAAGATAGTTATGTAAGTAATAGACATTTGTCATTTGAAGGTTATTTACAAAACATACCAATTGTTTATGAAAAACACTTATAGGAAAACCTGAGCAAACATCATTAAGAAAGAGAAAGACACAGAAAGAAAGGGAGAGGGACGGAAGGAAGGAAAGACAGGAGGAAGAAAGAAAGGAATGAAGGAAGTGTGGGAGGGAGGGAGGGCAGAGAGAGAGGGAGGAAGGAAGGAACAGGAAGGGGTGGGGGGGAGAGAGAGAGAGAGAGAGAGAAAGAAAGAAAGAAAGAAAGAAAGAAACAAAGAAACAAAGAAAGAGGAAGAAACGGAGAAAGAGTTGATGCAATACTGTAATTTATAAGAAATATAAAAATATATATTTTGTCATTCACGTTCATCCTTATATAAAGTTGGTCTTGGTACACGGATTTCCTGGCTCACAGCTCCTAAAATCCTTAGGATTTCCTATAAGAGAGCAATAAAGGTGTCTTTTGTTATGTTAATGAGGTGACTGTTGGAAAGCCCTAGGTAACCTAGATGGGACTGACAACCAGAGGAAGCAACTGCAGTGATTAGAGTGTCGGAATGTTCAGCCAGGTGTCCAGGGAATTCCTTGTTGGTGTGGGGACGTGTGTGTGCATGAACACACACACACATTACAACTGGGTCCAGGAACCCAAAAGAGTTGTGATGCAGAGAATGGTGCCTTTATGATAGAGACAGTAGTGAGTATTTGAGGCTATTCTTATAGATAAGCTGACAGAATGACACAAGCAGAATTCCTGAAGGCAGCAGTGTAATTTATCCAGAGTGAGTTAGATGCTGGCACAGATTAGGAATTGAAAGTAGCTATAAATATGTGGGCAAAATCATGATAATATTTATATAAAACACCACCGTACTGTGTTACCCCACCACAGTGTTCCTACATTCATGTGAACGGTGAATATAATCTAAGTGTTCCATTTTGGTCTGAGAGTGTTTCATTTTTGTCCCTTGGTCAATGTCTACTTCCTCCAGTAAAACAGTAAAATATTCCCACTGCTTCACATTTTGTTGTAATGTTTACTTTCTTCCACTTCTAGTCCCCTTCCCCCTCATCAATTTCTATATTGATATGTTGAATTTGGTTCAAAATTTTTTAAAAATATTTTAATGATCAATACTTAATATTTCATTAGTTTTCCTCATCATTGCCTTATGTACCAATTACTTCCAACAGAGTTTGTTTTCTTTTTCTTCTTACTATAATCCTCTAATAATTTAAGAGAGATTTTGGGGAGATAAACTGAGTCCTGACATATCTGAAAATGTATTTACTTGCCTTTTAATTCTGAATGACAGTTTGCCATAGTTTGGTACAGAATTCTAGGTTCAAACTATTGAAGAAGCTGGTTCATTGTCTTCCTGTAGCCAGTGGTACTGATGAAAAGTCTAACTCCAATCTCATTCTCAAAACTTTTGTCATTAATCGAAATTTCATCTCTATTAGTTCTTAGGGTTTTCTTTTTATCCTTGGTATTCTAAAATTTTTCTAGTGTATATTTCAGTGTGTGTGTTTTAAATATATTTTAATGTTTGGCATGCTGATGACTCTTAACTTTCTTCAACTCTCATAAATTCTCAGATACAATTTCTTCAAATACTATTTTCCTTCCTCCTCTCATAGTCTCCTGCTTCAGGTTGCAATAAGTGACTTATTGCACAGGACATTCCATATCCCATCTGGGTGTCCTCTGCTCTCAGTCCTCCACTTTTTCACACAGTCATTGTTCATGGCTAGAGACAGGTGCAGTCACTGCCGCTACTTGACCCCTCGTGGAATTCAGAGTGAGTAATGTGTGGACATCAGAATCCCTGCTGTTTCTGCCATGGTGGTCCAATTGATTACCCTGTTGCTTGCAACTGGGGCCTCTCTAGGTTTTGCTCTTGGTGGTGTTCCCACCGTTCTGCATCAAAACTTTCTGACAGAAATGGTGGTCACCAAGAATTGGGGAATAGGGCAATAGAATAGATGTTGTTTAAAGGTACAAACATGGGGCACCTGGGTGGATCAGTCGGTTAAGCATCGAACTTCGGCTCAGGCAATGATCTCAAGCTTCATGAGTTCGAGCCCCGTATCAGTCTCTCTGCTGTCAGCACAGAGCCTGCTTTGCATCCTCTGTCCCCTTCTCTCTCTTTCTGCCTCTCTCTCTGTCTCTCTCTCCCACCCTCCCTCCCTCTCTCAAAAATAAATAAGCATTAAAAAAAATAATAAAGGTACAAACTTGCAAGAAGTAATTACAGTACAGTGAATATAGACAACAGTATTTTATTATGATGAAGTTTGCTAAAGACTAGAACTTAATTATTCAATACTACTAAAAAGATTATGCAATGTGATAGAGGTTCTAATAATAATTAGCATTAGCTAAATAATGTAGCAATAGCTACAATGGCAATCATATTACAGTGTATAAATGTATCAAGTTACCATGGTATATGCCTGAAATTTATACAGTATTCTATGTCAGATATATTTCAATAGGAAAATTTTTTCTTAAGTATATTGTCTGCTATGATTTCACTTCATGGCTTATAGGTTGATCCTGGATTTCAGGTATTTCCCAGCTACTGGTGTACTAATACCCTTCCTTCTTTCAAACACTTCCACAAGTCTTAAAACACATACTGTGCTACACCCACACGCCTTCCCTCTATCTCCTTCCTGTTTTTCCTCTGAACTTAGAAATGCTTTTATTATGCAGAAAAATTCAGTTGCAAACCTTGCTTCTACATACGTATAATTGAATTTATCACACTTTTCATAAAATAGCCTGCAAGAATTAGGACCTATCCATGTATGTTTTCTAGCATGCTTCTCAGAATGGGAGACTGTGTTTTTTCTTGCTCCTCTATCTTGAGCCCACATCTACAAATAGCTTCCATTTGCCCTTCTAGCTTCCTTTTCTACTGTTCTCCACCTTACACCCTGTCATAGGTGTCTCACCTCTATATGGACTATATCAAAGGGCTAATTTGCCCTTTGGCTTTTTGTGGGGTTTGACCAATTGGGAAGATCAGCAGGAGCCTGAAGGGAATGAGCAGAGTGAGGTCCTGCCATTATTGCCCCAGATTTCTCCCTGGGGTATGCCAAGGACTGGTTGTTTCCCTAAAGCCATAGGTGGTAACCCTATAAAGTAGCCCTCTCTCCACTGCCTTCTATGGCTCTAGGTTTTGGTAACTGGTACCTGATTCCTCCCTCTTTTATTTTAGTCTTAGATGGACTGGTCTTAATCCCACTCTATCACCCCCAATTTCCTTAAGTCCTGTCCAGTTTGTAAATAGGGTTAAACTCTCCTCAAATTACTCATTTGAGTGTACAATCTCTTTCATACCATAACCTTATGACGCACCAGTGCTCTTCTCATATTAGAGCAATGATAACATATCACCAACACTACATATTGATAACTTTATTGCTCATAGATATAAAGAAGGACACCCCCCTAGAAAGAGCTTTGGTGCTAATTTAGAGGGGGGAAAAACAAAGTCTGATTTTACTGACAATTACAAATTTAGTTTACATTAGGTCTTTCAGTTTAAGAGCTTGATTAGGACAGGGTAAGGATCATGAGTTAACAGGTTAGAACTTAAGGAAATGGCAATCTGAGGATTTTGAAAGTTCTGAAGAGAGTGAGGAAGAAAACTATCTGTTGGTGCTTTCTACTCAAGAGTTGATGGTTTGTGGAGAAGTTCCGATGAGGAACAGTGAAAGTATCTGCCTGGTCAAGTGTCTAAGGGGATAAAAAACTGTTAGTAAATACTATGGACTAAGGTCATGTTAATTTAGACAATTAGGTGTGCAGGATTCGGTGGCTTTGGTATTCAGTGTTCAAGCTGTAAAAGAGGAAAGAGGTTTTGTTCTCCATGTCCTAGAGTCATCCCTAGTCTTGAGAGGAATAAATAGCCGGAATTTCACTAAAATTTTACTGGATTTCCTAGATAGCAATATTCTTGGACTGTTATTCTTGTTTTTCTTTGCCTCTTGTTTGATAAATTTGCAGTCTTTGAAAATTTTATTTCTTTTCACCTAAGAATAAAAATCTTGGGTTATGCAGATACAACTGCCCCTAGCTCCACTCATCCAGGTGACCCCAAAGAATATACTCACATTAAGCGAAAGTGAGGAAGAGAACCTTCTGAAGACATCAAAGGGGACGCAGAGGGGAGGTCTTATATTACATACTCCCTAGAAAACAACTTGAAATCTCCTGTAGATACCATTCAACTTCGAAAACCCCTGTGCTACCTCATAGTCATCCACGGAGCCCCTTTTATAGCACAGCTTCCCTCGTAGAATACCCGTAGTGACTGTGTTCTGTTTCCATCATTCTGGATTTTCCCTTGGACCTTGGGAACTCCTCTATTTTATACTGCAGAAAATTCAACTGCAGCTTTTACCTCTGTACCCATGCAACCAAAATTATCAAGATATTCAACAGTCCACTAACACTATGATAATCTGAATCTATCCATCCTAAAAGCTAAGAAAGAAGAACCTGAGAGAAGAACGGTTTAGTTATAAATGAGGAAAAAAATAAAATGTTACATGTAGCAATAAAAATTTATTACTTATCACAGTAGCTTCCACCATTACCTGGAACGATCTAGATTGATCTCAACTAAAAAAATTAGACTGAATGGAAACTCTGTTTGATTAATCACAGATGATCTTTATGTGCCATAGAGAAAGGGACCATTTTCTCTAGTTTTCAGTTCCTTTTCATATAGAAAGACCAGTTCCTTCCTGTTTCCTGTGTCCTTCAGCTCCCTGGACCCTTTCAGTCCAAGTCTGTTTCATCCTTTGTTTTATGGACAAATTGTCCACTACTAGTGGACTAGTGCTATTAGACATTCATATCTGCTCTGCATTTCTTGGGAAAAAGAAACCACCATAGGTGTGCTGGAATCAGCTCACAGTGGTTCATGATAGCCAACCGTGCACATTTTTTCCTAACATTGCAATTCAGTAACGTCAGGCTAGTAACTTGAAATTGGTCAGAGTGAGTATTTATGCAATGGAAACTGACAAACAGTACAAATCAGGGCATTTTTTTCTTTTGGAGAGCTGCTTGTTAAACATTTACCAGTACCCACATGACACAACACAGGAATCAGCCGTATCATTTATACACAAATGCAGGCCAAAGTAGCACAATCATTTAAATTAAAACAATGATTACGTTTTCTTTGAGGTGAATTCTGTTTTGAATGAAAACGTACACTAACAATTTGTTTCACATTAGACATGAGGGAATGGAAGTGTCTGCCATTTTATTTCTCAGTTTATCCAAGCCATACCCACTCATGTTGTATTTCTTCAGAAACTTTTCAAAAGAGACTGCAATTCACTCAGAGTTGCTGGAGCTAACATTGTTTAATGTGTGGTTTAAATTCTATCTCATTTATAGAGTCAGGATATGCTACTAATCCATGACTTAAAAACTGACAGCTTTATTGAGCATCATTACAGCTGGTGTTTCTCAGTCTGTTAATCTCACTCATCTCTGACTTCCTACATAATAACTGGAAAAGACATTAGGAATGACATATTTATGTATGTGGACACAGTTGATCAATGCATCTAGGCTGTGGGGAATGCTGACTAAGGCACACCAGGTAAATAACTTGAAGGCCGTAAACTAAAGTCAGAAGGGCCTGCAAAATGGAGCTCTGATTTTTATAATCTCAAATGGCTCCTGTATGACAAACAGATGTGGCAAGTATTTGGGTCTGTGTGAGGATACTTGATAGCATTTCCCTTATTTCATCCAGCTACAAAAATTATTATGAAAATGTATTTTCCAAACATTAGTTTCCATGGAAATAAGAAAGGAAGGAGGGGGTGAACAGTAAGGGAGAAAGAGAGACCTCTGATTTCTGGTAATAAGAGCTAACAATTACATTGTGCTTTCTATGTCAGCCTGTACAAAATATTCATCTATTAATTATTCCAACAACACTGTAAGTTAAGAACTATATTTTCATCTTCACTTTACCAAATGAGCAATCTGAGTCATGCAGAGGATAAGTGACTTGTGCAGTGTCACTCAGCTACAATGATCAGTGGGGCTAATGCCTTAAACACAGCCCACTACCTCTTGTTGGACCATGCAGATCTGGTCCGGGTTCATCTCTGGGAAAGTCCAAACAGGGTTTCATTCTTGTGATACACCTTTTCTGTTATCCTCAAATAAAACAGTGGAATGAAAGAGATATGAGAACGTCTAAAGACATCTGGAACTGAGTCGAGTATTTTATCTCTTTGCTTCTCAAGTGAAAAAAGAAGTGTTTTAGTTTTTCAGGAGCAAAGGAGTACAAATCCCATTTCAGTACTATGAAGCATATTTAAGAGTTCATTCTCTTTTAAAGTTTCTTTTATTAAAAGGCTCATCTCCACAAGCCAAATTTTGGAGATAAAGTTTTAGTGACAAAGGTACATTTGGATTTTTTTTCTCCTTGGCTCAAAGTTCCACAGGGGCAATTGTTGAGAAATCTAGAAGCTCGAAGCTGCCGCAGGTGTGGCCTGCTGCTTCATTGGATTTTATCATGAATTTTAGGTCTCAGTTTATGTAAGTGGATGTTGATTAGCTCTGTCTTTGTAGTTGAATGAATAGAAAACTGCTCATTCACATAATCGAGTCTATTTGTAAATAAATGCGCTGTTTTAACAGTCTCTTGCATGCTGATAAAAACAAAAGTCACTATAATTTAAAGACCTACCAAAAAAAAAAAAAAAGACCTACCTACCCTTTGGGTAATGATAATAATGATAAAGTGGAACCCATGGTTCCAGGAATCTGTGTATATTATACTCATAACTATTAAAATATAACTGAATATTTAAGACCAAGGATATAAGATACAAATCGAATAAGGAAAGATGCTTTAATACTTTAAAATCCATTAGGGCTCCTATAACTTTATCAAGTACTATGTAGGAAGCAGCCTTGAATTAGGCTTGAAGTTTGGAAAGATAAATTGTTATAATTTCTTTGGTTTACTTGTCCTACCCTTTTAAGTCAAATGTCATACTCAGACTTATTTTTTAAAATGAAGGCAAAAAAACCACAATTTTGAAATATGATGCATGAAAGAAGGCATCCCATATACAGAGTAAAAGTATTCTAAAGTTTTCATCATTTTTATTTCAATAAACAAGATGTCTGATAACGTTCTTATAAAATTTACTTTCCTACTTTATCATTTTACAGTACTCTAATTTATCATCCCCTTTATTATTACACACTAAAACTGTATTTATTCAATCAATGTGGTCTCTTTTCATTCCCTACTTCCTCACTGCACTCCACTTGTCCTTATCATCTTTATTTACCAATCCACAATCCCATCTTCTTAGAGAAATTTTGCCCAGTCCTTGAGATCTTCTTCAATCCTACCCTTCTCTGCATCCAAAATTGCTCTCTCCTTCCTCTGAACTCTCTTACTTCATCATGAGTTCCATCTCTTATCTTTCTATCCCCATTGCGCCTAAAACTGCACCTCGCTCGTGACAGAACAATTATTTTAATTCAACTTAATGAATAAAAAACAAATCTACATGAAGACACTTAAACCGCAGATAAGTGTCTAATGATATCTCATTTGCTGTACAAAATAAAAACTACAAGAACAAGCATTAAAGATATTGGGGTTCAACTTATGTGACATTGTACATCAACTATACTTAAATAATAAAAATTTTTAAAGATATTAGAGTTTGTTCTTGACTGTCTGCCAGAGACCATGCTGTTGCATGCTTTGTCAACATACCACCTGTGACCATTTCTACACAATTTAAACAAATGTAGGAGCTATCGGTGACTTGGTCTGTGTACGAGGACAATAACTAACGTTTACAGTCTTCAGTACTGGGAGAGCAGATGGAAAATGTAGGGCCAAGGACAAGAACTATTAGGAATGATTGTTCAGAGTAAGTCAGGGAGAGCAGAAGAGCCCTTCTTCTTGGGAACTTTATATAACTGACCTTCAGCAGAAATCCAGCTGGTCACCGCTAGACAGGGTGAGGAGAGGAAGAAAGTGGTTTTACCTCTAATTTTTGAGAGAAATGAATAGGAACAGCTGTGTGGGGTATATGAGAAGAAATTGGAAGAGAGGTGTTCTGTTGCAATTTAAGAAGCATGCTGTGATCTTTAAATCCCCCATCTTCATGACAGTTGAGAAATGCAAGTAATGGATTTAGGCTGTTCTTGAAATTATATTTTGGTTCTGAAATGGTACTTATTTCTGCACACTTGAAAGACTGAAAGACTTGGGGCATGACTGAATTCGGGTCTGGACTATCTAAATGAGGCCACAAAGAAACACTTGGAAGCTAATACAAAAAAAAAAAAAAATCAATGTTATTGTCTTAATTAGCACAGCATTCTACACTAGCCAAAGGACTTCCAAATACATAGAAACCCTAAATTGCTATGAATGAAACTTTACCTGCCTCCCAATATGCTTTATTCTACACGTAAGACCATAGTGAGTTTTTTTAGGAATGTTTTTGCAGTGTCTTCTTCGAAGTACAGAAAGACAATAGCAATTTTTCCCCCTTGTGCTTGGAATTTTGAAACCGATTCGCATTCTCAGTCTTATGTAGCTTCCTCTTGACCCTCAAATATTAATATGTAAGTCTCAAAACCAGTTATATTCTCTACATTTTTCCTCAACAAAAAGATTCACAGTGCTATCTCTGGTGTGCTGACCTCCATGGTATAGGCCCTCGAGTAATGTCTATTTTATCTGGGATGTTTTAAGTCGATCTAAGTTCCTCCTAAGAGAATAGTCTAATGAAGTTAGCTCCTCGCTTTCAAGGATGATACTCTGCCTTTAATAAAGACTCTGCCCCTACATGTGTTCGACTGCTTTCCCACCTTGGCCATCAACGTGTGCACATCTCCTTTCCTGCCAGAGGGTAATTCACGTTATCGCCCTTTCTGCTCCTCAGTCACCTCAGAAGATGGCTGTTCTGTGGATCTTGGCTTTCGAGTTGACCTTGAAGAGAAAGGATTCTACACAGAGAATTTCCATTCAGCAGCATGGGTTTTCCGAGGGGATGATGGGAATCCTGAGGACAGTCCCAGATGTCTTAGTAAAAAACCCCGACCAGTAGCTGGTAAGGACTCTACAGTTATGGTATAAAATAAACACCTTAGAGAACATGTAATCAAGTTCCAGGCAAGCCTCGGAAGTTGGCAAAATGGAGGGAAGCACACTCTATCTCTTAATATTGTGAAAAAATCTGAAGTTGTTAAAATAAAAACTGTCTTAAGAGCTCATTCAAACTAAGAGTTGTAATTCCAAACTTGGCATAAAGATGAATGTAGAAGAGTTGAGTATTTTCCGTTCTAGGGGTAAAAATACTATTTTAAAAAAATGTATTCTAGAGTATGAACAAGTAACAAGTAACATCTATTTTTCCACACCAAAATATAAGCATTTTATTGATTCTGCATTTTTAAATTCTTACTTATTTGTTATACATAGGTCTAGTTTTGTTTTTAAACATACATTAAATATACATTTGATATTAGCATGTATATAGTGTGATACATAAGATCTTATAGCCTGCTTTTTATGTTTATTGTAGTTATTTAGTAATTCTATCTTCCTTTAATAATATAAATGTGTTTTTATGGATTTTACTAATATTCTAATAATTTAATGATTTTTATGGGATTATTTTTAGTTAACTGAAACTATGTATATTTCCCTAATGCAATAATAGCTTAATAATTTAAAAAACCCCTATACCTGAATTATAAGTTTCAGCATGTGATGTTACTATTTTGCCCAGTCTTTGCTGTAAAATTTAAGGTGTAGAGCTTTTGTAAACTTGTGCTTTATTGGTATAAATAAATGACCTTGATGAATAGTCAACAACTTAACTCAAGCAAGCAAAGGTTCAAGTTGAAAATAATGTTTTAAATTAATTATGCAATCACGCATTTAACAAATATTGTGCCCACTATAGCCTAGGCACTGGTGGAAGTTTCTAAAGATACACAGAGAGAAGTGACAGATTTTACAAAGATGTACTTGTTTTCAGTACAAGCATCAAAATGTGCTTATTTTTATCTGAATCCCATTTACACAGACAAGATCGTTATATGTAAGATCGTCATTTATTTTATCTGTGGAGAGAAATAGAGACTTTCTTAATTTTTTCTCATAAGCATGAAATTCAACATTGGATGCTATTAATGAGGATAAGTTGTAAATCTAAATGAGTTCCTATGTACATGCATAAAATAATACAAGTTTTATATTTTGTGCATTTAGAATATTTATTTATACTCATATAGTAATAAGCTTAGCCATTCATTGGAAACGAAGTTTGAGACTTTAAATCCCAAAATTAAAAGAATTCAGAATGGAATCTTTGAAAATAAAAGTAGATGATGAGGATCTAGGAATAAACTTTTTAAAAAATTTCTGTATTTAACTTTTATTTGAGTAATAGAATAGTACAGAGAAAGGACACCAGGCTGAAAGTAAAATTTGGGAGGTTAAGATTTCTGTCTCTTTGTCCATCGATGTAGTCCAAGAACTTAGGACAGCGTGTGCCTCATCATAGGAAGCCAATATGTATTTGTTGAATGAATGAATAAAAAGTCCTGGATTTCAGTACTATTCAGAAATTTACCAGCTATGTGTCCTTAGAATAGTTACTTATTTATTGTTAGTATCTCTCTGCCTATCTTACAGTGTTATAAAAAATGAAATGAAGTTATATATGCAGAAATTATAACTGGCTATTTCTATACATCTTGACTATTTCTATCTCTCACCCTTGTTTTTCTTAATTTTTGTGAGAATTTTGGATGAATATTACATATTCACATATAAGTATATATATATATACATATATATTTTATATAAATTCTAAACAAATACTATTAAGATACTTATTAAAATTACAAATATTTATTGTCTATTTATTTATGGCAGGCAGGTATGAAAACTTACAGTGAATAAAATACAACTAGTCCCTCACAATACCTTGGCTAATACCTGATATATGGTATCTGTAAAAAAGTACAATTATCACCATTTCTACAAAATGCTTATGGTCATCAAACAACAAGCATTTGATTGACTCACTATTATTTGCTTTGGTTAAAAAAATTTGTTCAGTTTTGCCAACAAAGTTCACAGACACACGTGCATACATAGGCTTATATATATGTGCATATCTATATGCACATACATATTTGTTCAATTTTGTCAAAAACTGTGTATATATGTGTGCATGTTCATTTATATGTATGCCTATATAATATATACATATCACATAAGGAAAACAAAATGTTTAAATGTTGTGAGTGTCATGGTACCATTAGTTGGACTGAATCTCAGTTCACGAATGTGGCAATTGTTCCTTCTTATTGTGACTAAGACTTGGTATGTTATCAGATGCTTACGTTTTCAACTATATGATATTTAGAGATCTATATAAGACAATGGAGATTCGAAGGAAAAGTGAGCTGAATGCAAATGAATAATTTTTAACTGAAAAATATCTTTATTAACCTAATGGCATTTTAAGATACTGCAATACTAATTTATATCTACCAGCATGTATTTTTGGGAATAAATTTTACACTTAAAAAAAAATCCATCTTTATCCCCTAAAAAAAGCTCTTCTGTAAGTTGGAGATACAGATAAAGGTTTGCATCACTATAAAGTATATTGAGGGAACAACAAGAAAATTTTAGAGTATTTTTTAATATATAAGGGGTGTTATGTTTATGGAAATATTTACCCTTCATTTGAAGTTTGACATCTAACAAGATGATTCCAAGGAAGTGTGTGATTTGAAGGGATAACATACTTGAAGATGTGCCCACAAAGTCTCTGAAAAGACAATGACATTCATTTGTGGCTTTTCAGCAACTATGTAGCACTCAGATTATCCACCAGACAGTGGCAGGGGAAACCCAGACTGTAAATCTTAAAATGTGAGAAAATTATCTTCAGAATGGGAGGGGAACATACTGCAAAACATTTTGATTGTCTCAAGTCTCCCACAGGAGAATGCAACAGTTGAGTTCACCATTTAAAAACTTCAATGAATTGTTTATACTTTCACATACATTATTGACATTCAATTTGCTTGACTGAAGAAAAAAAAAAAAAGCCCTATCACCACAGCCTTGAAAGCTGTACCCATCTTAACAGTCTCATGTAATACAAAAACAAAACAACAAGTGTGATTTGATTTGAACCAACACAATAAAAATATTCCATTAAGCAAATATCTGTTGGATAATCTGTCAAAAGCAGAAGACAGTATCAAAAGGGTAACCTAGAGGGAGCAAGATGATTCAACAAGAGGGGATGTTAGAAATGATTTCTACAGAGGTCAGAAATAGTATTTCTGATTTTCTTTCTGCCCTGATTGGCTACCAGCCTGTTGCAGATTGTGAAAATATTCATCTCTGTGTCCTTGAATTTCTCATTTCTGTCCCTTAAATTATACTGAGATCCTGTAAATGGCAAATAGAAACAGTGATATGCAATGACTGCCAAAAGGAAATTAACTAAGTGATGGAGAGCCTCCCAGGAGCATAGACTAGAGCAGGGGACAGTTTTAGGGCTGGGATACACTAGTACTTTCCCAGCAATTTTGGCATGCTTTTCCTGATACTGTTCTCAACAGCAGAAGAACAGTGTATTTTCTTCAGACATTTTGGAAAAATAAACATTCCTTCAGGAATTCATACAAAGAGACTTTATCCTTCCTCTCTTTAAATGTTTGCCAATTTTGGCAGCCAGTGTCTAGCATGGAAAGTCTAGGAGAAAAAGCCTCTTGTCTGTCTTTAACATTACATTCCTAACACAAAGGAAAACACCTGGACAAATAATAGATATTCAGTAAATGTTTGTGAATGAATAACTTCTACTACTGGGCTACAATGGATCATTAAAGACAGAGATGTTTGTTTCCTTGTTTTTAGCAGATATTTTTGTTCCCTAGCTGACCTAGGGGAAGGTCACATGCAAAAGCATCTGGACAGAATGCTAGCTTTTTACTGTATTTGTCAAATTCTCATAGGAAATTTGAAAAAAAAAAACAACCCAATGATTTACCTCATAATATGAGAGAAAATTTAATACAGTAATGGCAAATCTCTTACAGACTCTGTAATCAGAAATCTTTAAACTGTAATTTAAGTTTATAATAATAGTATCTCCAAAGATCAGGGACTCACCTACCCCAATTGTCTGTCAGATGGTGAGGAAGAGATTCCTCACCAAGTGGAAAGCTGGAGTAAGGTCTTTTCCCACTCAAAATATAATTGTTAAATCAGTCATTTGAAATTCTTAAGCATTCCTTTGACCTCTCTATTGCTTAAAATGCTATCCATAAATTGCCATTTAGGCATTCTGTAATAGCCTTTGAATATGTATCTAAAAAGGATGCAACTCTGCAGAGAAATGTCCTTGATCTCCAATCCAGACGAAGATCTAAAACTACCTGAGACATGAGAAGTGAAATACAAAAATACCAAATGAAGGATTGGAAAGAAGCAGCAAAATGTATTACCCATAAATTCTAATGTATTCCTATTTTTTTAATAAAAAGGGATTCTATCAAATTATAGCTTTAAGGTATGAATTTGCCTTCCTTATTAATAGATGAGTATTTTTATTTTATAATTAATTACCTGACTTCTTCTCCAGAGACTTAACAATGGGCCTATTATTAATAACTTACTTATGGAGCTCAGAGAGGTTATCATTATACTTTATTAGGATTTGCTCTTTATCATTTTTAGATATTAACATGTATAGAAAAAAATTCATCCAATAAAGTATACCACAAGTATAATTTCTGGGGACAGATTAATAATCCCAGTATTATGTTACTAGTTCTTTCTGGTAAACCTGACCATAAATACAACCACTCAATATTCTGAAGGCTTTTGTTTATCATTCTTCTTTGGTAAATTTGTCAGCACTTAAAAAATGGACCTTCTGAAATCACTTATGTCCTTCAGATGTTTTCAGTTTTGTATTCGAGCATGATTCAGGGGTATTTTTTTTCTAAGTAAAAACAAGATGTAAATATACCATAAAAGACAAAATTCTGTGTGTCCACATATCCCATTATGTAGATTGACCTTCCACAAAAGGGACAGTCCCACAGAGACATTTTCTGCCTGATAATCCTGCCCTTTGTCACCTCTGAAGAGTAACAGCCCAAAGAGTTATGAGCAGAGATATTTTCAACCTGTGAGATTCTCACTTTCAGGAATTTGAACTGGGAAGATGCCCTTACTATACTAAGCACAGAAGTTAAAATGTCTTGAGGTAGAGAGAAGTCAAGAGGGCCCATGAGTGAGCTGAAGATATGAATAAGCCAAACTCATTAGTACACAGAAGCTATGAAACACACACACACACACACACACACACACACACACACACACACACACACACACACACGAGCATGTACACACAGATCTCTATACAGAAAAGACACTGTGAAGGTAGCAGGAAGAAAAGAGAGAAGATACGTGGAAAAGAAGACTGAGAAGTAACAGGGCCACATTAATAAATGATCATTAGACTCATGTAAAAGTCCATGAACTCTTACTGTGAAGTCTCTGGAACTTTCCACCATCAATACAGCACAACCTTACAGTTACAATATCTGCAAAGCCCACCCAGCTGTTCCCATTTTTTTCTGAGAAACTCAATTGTTCAGGCTTTCCTGGGCTCCTGTAAGACTTAAATGTACATCTAAGGATTCAGTTTTCCTATTTTCATGTATAACCTTGTAACAAATGTCTTATTGTTTATGGATCTGAGTGACTCAGACCTGTAAGGCTCAGCTGCCTTTTGGGAGTCATGCTGCCTTGGGGTGGTGAGCATTGCCCCTCACTCACCATGTGACTCAGATAAGTTGTTTAACTTCTCTGTACCTCAGTTTCCTCCTCTATATAAAAAAACCTGATATAAATATTAAATTAGATAATACTAGTAAGTGCTTAGAACATTTTTATTTGGCCTGATATATAATAAACAAGCAATAAATCCTAGCTACTTTCGTAATCATATTTGTGGTATCTAAAGAGTAACTCAAAAGAATGCCTTCTTTGTTTCCTCTTTAGTTCGAGAGCGAACCGTGAGGCTGTTCAAAGGGACTGGTGATTATCCCTGGGGATTCCGAATTCAATTCTCCAAACCAATCGTGGTAACTGAAGTGGATGCTAGTAAGTTGTCTCACTATAGCAGCTTTAATTCAGATCAGAACAACTATCTCAGACCTCACACAATAAATAGCCTTCGATATCATAGTCCCATAAAGCACACACATGCAATAGAAGCAATTTCTAAGTCTCAGTCTATCAAAAACTCATGATTGAAAGTGCTCACATCATGATCAAATACTTTTTAAAAGACCATGCTTTCCTGATGGAACATGCTCCTCTGGTAGACATATGGCATCGGTCTCCCCACAAAGAAGAGCCCTATCCGTACCTGTGGAAATAGGGTTTAGGCTCTGGAGACAAGGATCTTATGAGTAGTCATCCCGTATTTAATAGTTTCTAGGAGGAGTTCCATTCCCCCTACATTATTTCCGTTACAACTTCTCAGCTTTCCTTATTTCCTAACAAGCAAATTAGAAATTTGTAGATGCCTGATGAAAGTTAGATCCTTTGCTCCCTGATCTATGTAACATGAGAATAATCTGAGATCAATGCTTTGAAAAAATTAGAGCCAGAAGACTAAGATTGGCAGGAACAGAAGATAAAGATATCTACACCCAGCTTGTTGTATTAGGGGAGGCATAATAAAGTTCTCACAGAGGGAGGTCCAGGGCCACTAGAGGGTTTCTGAATTACATTACAGTCCCCATCTGGTCTATGAATTCACCAAGGTCAGAAACTATTTTTTCCATCATTTTATTCTCATTACTTTGTGCAGAGTGTCTTAAAGGTAACAGAGTAGATGCTCCAAAAATGTTTATCGATTGACTCCAAGAACCTTAGGGATAAAGGCTGGGGCAGCATGGGGCAGAGAAGAAGGGAGGAGAACCATCCAGCAGGACTATAACCCTTCCTGCTTTGCCCTGGTGCCATAATCCCTTCTGTGATGCCATTATCACCCAAGGTCACATTTTGTTTTCCTGTTCTTGTCAACATTCAGGTGTTCCTTCATTGTATACTCTCATTCCACTAGGAATGTGCTCTCCTATCTGCAAAGAAGTGGATGACTACTCAGCTCTGGTAAAGGCCAGAGGACTGACATCTGAGAGGATGAAATAGTTGCCTCTTAGTCCAGCATTCCACAGTCCTGGGCAACACCAGTGGGTAGGAAACAGTGTGCCCAGACAGCCATATATTTTTCATATGAACAAGATTTTCCAGTCAGTTCTCAAGAAATATTGAGTATTTATGTATAATGTGAGATAATTCCTAGTGAAAAAACAAGGAAGTTTTATAGTTTTAAACCCTTCCCAAAGAAATTTCTTTGTATGAGTTATCACTTATGCCAGGTGATCAATGGCATAGATTTTGTACAATGCAGAGGATTAGTATCCTTTAAGCAAGAAGGGACCAACTTAGTAGTAAGCAACTTGGATATCTATTACACATTCACTGATGTTTTTAAAGAAGTAAATTTACTTGCTTATTTACAATATCAAGGTAGAAACAAAATTTACTTTAAATATAAAAGCCATCATATTCATTGGATTCCTATTATGAGCAGGGTATTTTATATATGTCCTCCCATGCAATCTATACAACAGAAGTTGAAACTTGATATGATCACTTGCATTTAGCACATGAATATATTAAGGCTCAAACTGGTTAAGCAACTTGCCTAAAGGTACACGTCTGTATCATGACAACTCCAGGATTCAGATCTCAGAATTTCTACCCCTGGAAACAAAGTTCTTCCCCTATGACAGATATCTGTTCAGACCCTCTGTTGCAACTAATAAAGAAATCTGACTGCAAATGGTTTAAGCAATGAAGGGGTTGATTGACTCACAAAAGTTGAAAGTTCTGAGATAGCGTGGGTATTTGATTTGTTTCCGTAGCTCAATTTCATCAAAGGTATGAATTCTTTGACCCCAATTTCCTTGGTGTTACAAGCTTCCCATTTGGATTCAAAATGATCTCAGCGGTTCTAACTTTTTCATGGCACATCAGAGTCATAAAGATAGAGGGGATGGGCTTCAACCCTAAATGTCCTCAGTTTTCTGTGTTCCCTAGGGAATGCTATGAGCTGTTTCACTTAAGCCAAAGGCAAGGCAATTGGCTTTGCCTGACTGAGTTGCTAGGAAACCAGGGCCCACCCTGGACTTGAGAGTGGAATAATGCTTCCTTACCTACCCCAAGCCACCCATAATGGAGAAGATGTTAGAGGACCTCAATGAAGTCTACAACCACTCGGCCTCAAGTCCTACTGACACAGTGACAGTCTGCCCCCAGTGAGTGATAAACAAGTCACACAAACCAAGGAAACCTTAACTACTGCACACAAAGCTGATGTTTTGTCTCTTCTTGATGTATTATTTCTTTCTAATCACATTCTTTAAAAACCCTGTTATTCTTATCAAAGAATATTTCATGACTTGATTTGACCTACTTCATTCCCAACTGTTGAAAAAGGTATTCAATACCTTAAAAATCACATCAACTCTTCTTAGCGACACTGACATTATCTCCAACACCTGTTTATGGCTGAGTAGGATTCATTCAGTGTATTACATAAAATAACTTTTTCTCAATATTCTCCACTAAGCTTACCTTATAGACCCATTCTTCGCTGCTCTGGGTGAGTTCTGGGATTGATCTTAATTTTTTATAGTCTTAGACAATAAAAGCACTGTTGTTTTGTCATTCTAAGTCCATATAATAATCATAGAACTACAGGTTAGTCTAGTAATCAAAATTCTTGCATTTTTTACCAATTTAGAATAAATTGCCTGAGCCTGCCTCAGGCTTACAAGCATAGATGATCTTCTTCACTATTTCTCATCTCTTTTTTCTATTCATCAGAAATATCACCTTTACACTTCCAAATGTACTCAAATCTTTTACCTATTCCTCCTGTCCTGCTTTTCCACCTTAAGGTCAATTTTTCCACCTTTTCATGGTTTTCAAAAACATCAGCAAATTGGGAGTTGATGCAAATTTCTTTAAGGTAATAAAAGGAGTTCCTTTTTCTCAGATCCTATAATCTGAGAAATAGACACCAGTACCAAAATACAGGTGCAAAAGACTGGAGGAAATCACTATGATAGACAAAAGAAAGGGAGCATAAGTAAGCAGAAAAGCCTTCTTAAGGCTCCACAATGGTGGTCTGGCACCTGAGAGAGGACATGGAGAAGGAATCAGGATTACGTAGTTAGATCCTCCAATGGCAGTGCAGCTCTGAGAAATTCTGAGGCAGGCTGATAAGAAGACCCAGAGCAAAGAGTGTTCATTGGAGAAGTCAGGAGGTGGCCAGAAGCAGCCTGGCTCTAGTACCCACTCCAAATTCAGTCACTGGCTGTAATCAGGGACTTTCTGGTGAGAATGTAACCTCTGTGTGAGGCGAGGCTATCAGAAAGTGTGGCAAGTGAAGGGTTTCAATTACAATCCTCACCGCAGATTCTCTTAAAGGTATGTATATGTGGGCAGTGTAGACCTAAGACCTCCATACAGGTTAGGGAGTAAAAAGCCCATAGAAAGAAAAAAAGGCAAATCAATAGGAATAATTCTAATAAAGGTATAATGAATACTATTTTCAAAAATAATATAGAAAGAAATTAAAGAACACCTAAATTAGTGGCAGGAAAAACATATGTATCATTTGTAAGTCTTGATATTTAAAGAGGTCAATTCTTCCTTAAATTGATCTAGAGACGGAATCCGAAGTAAATTCTAGCAGAGTACCTGCTTTTGTTTTATTGGTAAAAATTTTTTCAATGAGATTCTAAAATATTTATAGAAAAGCAAAGGGCCAAGTTATTAGCTGAACATTCTTTCATTCAGGGAAAAGCCTTTTTATTCTGTAATTAGATATTAAAATGCAAATGCATGGATATATTTTTACTTTTCTACTTTGATGTGAATGAATTTCCATTGGAGTTTACTTATTTTTCAATTAAAGTTCAATCAGTTAATCAAATATATAAATTATTATTTAGCAAATAATTCCCTAATGATTGGGGAGAGAAGGGGTTTTACCCAAATGTTGGTGGAATTTGGGGACAGAAGGGTAGACCCCAAACAAGTGGGGAAAGAGCAGACGAGAATGGAGTCAATAGAACCCAGGTGGCCAAAGATAAAAACTGCAAATGTTGCCAGGTCAACCTCGCTTGGCCCCTTAGAGCCCTTCAAAGTGACAAGAACCAAAAACGATTGTGGGCTTAATAATTTCTGTACAGACACGAAGACAGGCAACTTTTTACCATCAAGTGGCTTCTGAGCTTTTACTATATTTTTAAAAGACATCTGGCTTAGAGGAAATAAATGTTTATTCATAGGGAATGTATTCAAGAATGTTTCACATTTTCCCTCTCTCCTTCTTTCTCTCCATCTTCTCTTTCCCCTTCCCTCATCTCCTCTTTCTACCTCCGACTTCACAAGGTTAGTGGTACAGACGTAAAATTCATAAGGAAAATAAAAATGACTACCCTTTAAAAATCAAACAGGTCCAACTTGGTAAGTTTAGTTAGATTTTTGCCAAATACCCAAAACTCTTCATGCCTGTGTTTCTAGATAAAATAACTAAATGCAGTTTAACAAAATGTTATGATTTCTTTACTTACTGATACCTTTGTAACTGTTAAAGTGATACATAGTTAAGTGTATCTCATCCATTCAAATGTGAAACAAATCAAAATGTTTGCATTGCGTGTGACTTTGTATTTAGGAGGTCCTGAAGTTTTATAATAGGAAAAGCTGAAGGATCTCTACTGTAGCATAAATGGTACAATACATAGTTAACCTAGGATTTTATTCAACATCACAAAGTGCTGCCCTGGCAGGGATTCATGTAGCTGCTGAGTCTACTTCTCTTTTTTTAAAATCTATTCCTCAATGCTGAAGAGCAACCTCTGAAATCCATTGTCTAGTCAAATCTGCTAAATGAGGGGTTGAAGGACTTTAAAATTACACGTATTTTCAGCACTTCTGAAAATCTCATTCACACCACAAAACATTGTTCTGGATGCACTAGAGAGGCTTAATTACACACTGAAGATAAAAAGATAAAGCAGGGAGACCTGTAGGTGGGATGGAAATGATTATCCATAACTATACAGAGAGGGAGTTTGCTGGTAGCTTACATAACTAATTGCCAACACCCGGCTGGCATTTGCATGAACATTTTCTATGAAAGCTTAAATGCTTATGAGATCTGTTGGCATAAACAAAAGAAACAGATGTTCCAACTTTGATACCAAGCAAACTTGAAAAGAAAACTATACATTTAGGGATGGGAAAACCATAGAGGAAATTATGGATAGGCCCATCTTTCTGGAAGTTCTAGAATTTAAAATGCTACTGTTATAGTGCAATTTTTTTTAATTAAAGGACAAGCCCCCTTTTAATTATAAGTTTTTCAGATTCTGCATTATATGTAAATATGCATCTAAGGATGGAGTAGCTCAGCATTTAACTCTTTCCAACAAACACAAAACCATGCAGTCAAGTATACAGTTAAGGAAAAATACGTAGAAAATCATGGTCTTGCTTTCCTACCACCTCAATCCTTCCTATACAAGGTAGGATATATATACTTCCATCTGCTCCAAAGAACAGCCTGAGGTAGAGTTACCTACTTTGACATATCTTCCTCCTCCAAGAAGTCCCACAGCCTCAACCTCTCACCATATTAATAATGGGAAAATTTGCAGGCTGCACTGCAAAATACAGGATCATAGTTAATGCAATGTGTAACTGAAGCTCAAAGCATTCAAATGAGCCGTCAGTAGAATAACACTGCAGAAATAATTTTCTACCAACAAGGATCATTTTTATTCCCAAAACTAAATAATACAAAGATAAATAACACAAGGTACAAAGGATTTCAGTAGAGATTCTCTAAAGAGGATAGTCAATAAGCACACTCACAAAAAAATGTTCAGTATCAGTAGTCATCAGTGAAATGAAAAGGAAAACCATAGTGAAATACCACTCCATACCTACTAAGATGGCTATAGTAAAAAGTCAAAAATACCAAGTATTGGCAAAAATGTGGAGAAATCCATAGCACTCATACAATGCTGATGGGAATGTAAATGATATAGATACTTTGGAAAACAGTCTGTCCATTCCTCAAAAGGTTAAACACAGAGTTACCATTTGACCCAGCAATTCCACTCCTAGGTATATATGTGAGACAAATGAAAACATGTGTCCACAAAAAAAAACAAAAAAAAACAAAAAAAAAACAAACAAAAAAAAAACTCGTGTACAAATTTTCATGGCAGCATTATTTATCCAGAAAGTGAAAACACAAATTCCCATCCACTGATGAATGGGTAAACAAAAGGTACTGTGCCCTTACAATAAAATGTTTATTCATTGATTCAAAGAAATATAGTACATGGTACATGGATGGATCTTGAAAATAAGTGATTGCCATGTGAATGATGCCAAACACAAAAGAATATTGTATAGTTTCATTTATATGAAATGTCCACAACAGGCAAGACTATAGAGACACAAAATCGATTAATGGTTGCCTGGAGCTGAGAGGTTGGGGGAAACAGAGTAACAGCTATGGTAATGGGAGTTTCTAAGGTAACAAATGATCTAAAATTAGACTGTGGTGATGGATGCACAACTCCATGAATACACTAAAAACCATTTAATTTTACACTTTAAATGGGTGAAATATAAGGTCTGTGAATTATAACTTAATAAAGTTGTCAGAAAATGAATCGTTGGGATGCCCAGGTGGCTCAGTCTGTTAAGCGTCCGACTTCAGCTCAGGTCATGATCTCATGGGGTTTGTGGGTTAGAGCCCCACATCGGGCTCTGTGCTGACAGCTCAGAGCCTGGAACCTGCTTTGGATTCTGTGTCTCCCTCTCTCTCTGCCCCTCCCCCGCTCGCACTCTGTCTCTGTGTTTCTATCAAAAATAAATATTATAAAACTGATTAAAAACATGATTTGTTTCCACCCTGATGGACAATTTAAATTAAAAAAAAAAATTGTTTACTTGGGATAGAAGACTTGTTACCAAACACACCTGTGATTATCTATCAGTTAGCATGCACTGATCAGCACCAACAGCTCAAACATGTATCTTCCACTTCTATCACATTCCTTAAAATTCTCTAATTATCACTTAACATTCCCATATTCAGATTCAATCACTTTTCCTCTATCCTTGTTCTTGGCTTCTCAGACAGCCTAGAATTTACAGTGCTATCATGGCGGTTATTTCTGTGCTGTCACTATGAATGACCATTCTCTCCATCTTGAAATTCTTCTCCTGCTCCTACTTACCTTACACTCTTGCTTCCATGCTCCTAGGATCCACCTGCACCTTCTTTGTATTCCTCTCTGGCTCTTCTTTATTCTTCAAGATTTTATCCTCAATGTTCTTTATTCTTCTCCTTACATGTGTCCCTTTGGTTATAAATTCTAAATCAATTTCTCAGGCCTTTCTCATATCCTAGGTATCAAAGATATTTTCCTACCAGCTCAATGAACATTTTCAATTTTTTCTTCCATGACTATCTCAGTACATCTAAAAGCAAACACATAAATTCAGCCAACTTTTTTAAAGCCCCTGCCATGTGCCAGAGATTATTAGGTATGGAAAGTACCTAATTAATTTTAATTTTTTAATGTTTATTTATTTTTGAGAGAGAGAGAGAGAGACAGCACGAGCAGGGGAGGGGCAGAGAGAGAGAGAGAGAGAGAGAGAGAGAGACAGACAGACAGACACAGGATCTGAAGCAGGCTCCAGGCTCTGAGCTGTCAGCACAGAGCCCGACTGGGGCTGGAACCCATCAACTGTGAGATCATGACCCGAGCCAAAGATTGACACCCAACTGACTCAGCCACCCAGGCACCCCAGGAGGTACCTATCTGAATATGAATATATATATATATATATATATATATATATATATATACACACATATATATATACATATATATATTCATATATATATATATATATATATATATATATATATATGAACAAAGAAACAAACAAACAATTTCACTTGTCTCTGAGGTGCTTATACTCCATTAGGGGTAGAAAGGCAGATATGCAAATAAGTGCAATAAAGAGTTTTAGGTCCCACAACAGCATGTTACACCTTCCATTCATTTCCAGTTCCTGTGTCCAGAGTCATATTGCATACCTGTATCAATTCTGATAATATCCTTGCTGATACGCTTATCTTCATCCTTTCCCATTCTAAATCAATCTTCTAAAAACCACTGCATACATATTTTCTGCTCACAAACTTTTGATGGATCTCTATTGTTGAAATATCAAGTACAAATTGATCTTCACATCCAAGACCCTTTACAAACTGGCCATCTTTCCAATCTTCCACACTCACCCTACCCACCCACACTTCTGCTCTAGTTGCTCCGAGTCATTAACTTCTTGGCATGTCATAAAACCTTCTCATGCACCTTTGCTCAGAAAACTTTGCCTTCATGGAGTGCCAACTGTTTGAGGTTATGCTAGTTTTAGCGACAAAAAAATATTAACGGCTTAAGATAATAAAGGCTCATTAGTCACTCACTAATGTGGACTAATGTCCAATGTGGATGTTCTTGGTTGGAGGGCGACTTTGTCCCCTGTAATGTTTTCATATACAAGCTTATTTGTTCTTGATTGTAGCCTAACCTAGGGCACTGAGGCATCTGCATCTCGCAGGAAGATAGGAAAAGAATATGAAAGGTGGTCCATGGGACGTTTTTATGAGCCAGGCTCCTAAGTGGCACCCACCGCTTCTATTCACATTTTAGTGGCTAAAACCCCATCATTTTCCCCACCCAGCTACAAGAGATCCTGAGAAAAGTTGTCCAACTGTGATCCCAGATAGAAGAGGAATTAGGTTTGTGAATACCCAGCAGCCTTTGCCACCATGTTCTCTTTATTATTCCCCCTTAAGGATAACCTATTTATTCATTAAGGTCAAGACAAAATTCCACTTCCTTTGGAAAGCATCTCTTAACCAGTCTGATGGAAGTGAGAATTCCCTTTTCTGAAATTTCCCAATACCTATTATCTTTGTTACTTATTTTACACTTGCCACTTACTGTATTGCAAAGTTACTTTTCTTTTTGATTATACATGTCTTAACTTCTGCAATGTAATTCTAACTTTCTCAAAGATACAAGTTTTAGGTCATCCACTCATTCATTCACTATGTATTTATCAGAAGATATATAGGTATATAGGAGACATCATATATGGTTACCACAGGGAGTACAAAAATTGGCAAGAAGATATTTCTGAACATATATTGTCCTTTTGGAATTCAGTTCAGAAGGCATTGCCATAAACAAGTCCTTTGAGTCCTTTAAGACTATGGAGGAAATTTAATTCAAATGGTCAACCATACCATGAGACTTTATTATAAGGATGATGTTATGTAAATTAAGGATATATCAATTATTACTTTTGACTTAACTTTCCTACATTGATTGACTATTGCTTATCCAAGCACAGAATACCTCCCCCCACTATCATAAATAGACTTAGACAAGCTATAGTCATTGCTCAAAATATTCAAAGTCATGTTACCTCACCAATTGAGTCATGCTTTAAGATTAAAAGTCTTCAAGGAGGTTTATGACAGCCTAATATTGCTGCATGATGCTCTGCAAGTCTATGAGCTTGCACCCAGCACTCAGATCAAAGAGAGGGGAAGGGAAAATGTTGCTATGGCTACTGTCAGAGAAATTGCTACCTATGTTTTCTTCTAGGATTTTTATGATTTCAGGTCTCACATTTAGGTCCTTATTCCATTTTGATTTTATTTTTGTGTGTAGTCTAAGAAAGTGGTGCAGTTTTACTCTTTTGCACATAGCTGTCCAGTTGGTGTCCAGCTGTCCAGTTCCCTACACCAGTTGGTGAAGAGACTTTTTCCCATTGCATATTCTTTCCTCCTCTATTGAAATCAATTGCACATATAATTGTGGGTTTCTAATTTCTGGGTCTTCTGTTCTTTTGATCTATGTGTCTACCTCTGTGCCAGTACCACACTGTTTTGATAAGTATAGTTTTGTAATATAATTTGAAGTCTGGAATTATGATACCTCCAGCTTTTCTTTTCCTTTTTAAGATTGCTTTGGCTATTTGTGGTCCTATTTGGTTCCATACAGTTTAGGATTGTTTGTTCTAACTCTGTGAAGAAATGCTATTGGTATTTTGATATGGGTTTCATTAAATATATAGATTCCTTTGGGTAGTATAGACATTTCAACAATATTTGTTCTTCCAATCCATGAACATGGAATGCCTTTCCATTACTTTGTGTCCTCTTCAATATCTTTAATCAGTTTTTTTTTAGTTTTCAGAATATGGATCTTTTACCCTTTGGTTAGGTTTATTCCTAGGTATTTTACTATTTTTGGTGCAATTGTAAATGGGATTGCTTTCTTAATTTCACTTTCTGCTGCATCATTATTAGTGTATAGAAATGCAACAGATTTCTGTACAATGATTTTGTATCCCACTACTTTACTAAATTCATTTACCAGTTCTAGTAGTTTTTTGGTGGAGTCTTTAGGATTTTCTATATGAAGTATTATGTCATCTACAAATAGTGAAAGTTTTACTTCTTATGAATTTGGATGCCTTTTATTCCTTTTTCTTGTGGCAAAATGATACAATGGGAAAAAGATAATCTCGTCAACAAATGGTGTTGGAAAACTAGACAGCTACATGCAGAAGAGTAAAACTGGACCACTTTCTCACACCATACACAAAAATAAACTCAAAATGGATTAAGGACCTAAATGTGAGACCTGAAACCAAAAAAATCCTAGAAGCAAGCATAGTCAGTAATTTCTCTAACATCAGCCAGAGCAACATTTTCTAGATATCTCTCCTGCGGCAAGGGAAATAAAAGCAAAAATAAACTATTTTCTGCACAGCAAAGGTAACAATCAACAAAGCTAAAAGTTAACCTACTTATGGAAGAAGATATTTGCAAATGACATATCCGATAAAAGGTTAGTATCTAAAATCTATAGAGAACGGATTCAACTCAACACCAAAAAAACAAATAATCTAGTTAAAAATAGGCAGAAGACATGAACAGACATTTCTCCAAACAAGATATACAAATGGCCAGACACATGAAAAGACGTTCAACATAATTCATCATCAGAGAAATGCAAATCAAAACCATGATGAGATACCACCTCACACCTGTCAGAATGGCTAACGTCAAAAACGCAAGAAACAACAAGTGTTGGCAAAGATGTGGAGAAAAAAGAACCTTCTTGTACTGTTGGTGGGAATGCAAACTGGTGCAGCCACTGTGGAAAACAGTACGCAGGTCCTTCAAAAAAGTTAAAAATAGAATACCCTATTATCCAGCAATTGCACTATTGGGTATTTACCCCCAAAATACAAAAACTCTAATTCAAAGAGATAGAAGCACCCCTATGTTTACTGCAGTATTATTTACAATAGCCAAGATATGGAAGCAACCCAAGTGTCCATTAACATATGAATGGAGAAAGAAGAGTAGTATATATATACAATGGCATATTATTCAACCACAAAAAAAGAATGAAATCTTGACATTTGCAACAACATGAATGCAGCTGGGGAGTATAATGTTAAATGGAATAAGGTAGCCAAAGAGAGACAAATACAGTATGATTTAATTCATGTGTGGAATTAAGAAACAAAACAAATGAGCAAAGGAAAGAGAAAAACTAAGAAACAGATGTTTAACTACAAAGAAGTGATGGTTACCAGCAGGGAGGTGAGTGGGGAAATAGGGGAATAGGTGATGGGGATTAAGGAGGCCACTTGTGATGAACACCGGGGGATGTATAGAAGTGTTTGCTCATTTTAATTGGTACACCTGAAACTAATATAACACTGTATATTAGCAATATTGGTATTAAAATACCAACTTTAAATATTGAATGTTTAGTATGTCGCATATTCAATATATTGAAATATATAGAATCTTAAATATTAAAAATATTAAGACAAACTTAAATTGTAAATAAGAGTCATTAAAAACTATTTTAAAAAAGAGGAAATGGGCTTCAGCTGATGTAAAAAAGAAAAAAGTTCAAACTGCTACACAAAGAATCTTGGTCCAATATATGGGAGACCTTATTAAAAATGAATTAACCTTGAAATGGCTTATTATGCCCCTTTTTGTTTTTACCCCTAGAGAATATTAGGTATATAACAGTAAATACAGATGCTAAAAAACCAGGAGATAAAATAAATAGCCTCCAGAGAGGTCCTCCCCACCTCCAAAGCCTAAATCCTAAGGCTTAGACTATTTTTGGCTTCCTTTCTGAGAAAGCTCAGAAAGGAGTCTCTACAAAGTAAAAGCAGCTCTTTTTTTTTTTTTCTGACCACTCCAAGATCTGTTTTTGCCACAACTTCGTAAGTATTTCAATTACTTGTTCCTTCAACAATCCTGCAGAGAAACACTGCCCCCACCCCCCTTTTTATGGATGAAGATATTGAGGTTAAGTGATTTTCTCAGGGTTACAAAGAGACCTAGCAGCAATGAAGGAATGAGAACTAGCAGTTCAACCTTCTGGTGGATGAATAGATTGAGTCTCTGAGCAGCCTTGCTATTATATTGCAAAGAGGCCATGCGGACGCCTGGCTGAATGCGCAAAGAAACCGCGTCCAGGAAATGAAAGGGAGGCTGGGAGGATAGCATTTTCCTTCTTATTAATGACATAGGCAATTGTCTAAAGTTGGAAAGAAAGGCCTTTTAGAGAGAGGCTTTTAAAAAGAGGACAAACAGCAGGGCACTCAATTTGGGACCCCTCCTCCATGAGACCCTTGTTGTCTGTCTACTTGCAGACAGCGCCGCTGAGGAAGCCGGGCTCCAGATTGGAGATGTGGTGCTGGCTGTCAACGGCACGGAGGTCACCAGTGTGGAGCATGCAGAAGCCGTGCACCTGGCAAGGAAAGGTAGGTGGGCCAGCTACAGAGTTCAGCGTCATTCTGAAGAAGCAGAGGGCTTCGGCGCACCAGGGAGTTCAAACACGATGAGGACACTACACAACAGGTGTAACCGCACTTCTCCCGCCAAGCTCCTTTAATACCTTGGCATCAACATGGTGCTTCATAGCAATTAAATCATTTTTCAGCACCACGTTCCTTCTGTATTGTAAAGTGAAACCAGAAAATGGCAGCAGAATGTACTCTATTTATTACAAAAATATTTCCTGAAACTCTTTGCCACAAAAAATGTCATCGTAATAATACTCTCATTTACAATTTCTCTTCCCTTCCTCCTGTCCTCTCTCCCTCCCTTGCCTCTGTGTTCCTTCCTTCCTCTTTCTCTCTCTCTCTCTCTCTTTTCCTTTCTTTCCATCAGTTTTTAGTGGTAAGAACCTCAGGGGTTTCATGCTTAAAAAAGAGAGAGGAAGAAATAAAGAAGTCACAAATCTAAAGCTTTCACAGATTCTCCTAGGGCCACTTAAGGAGGGCCTTTAAACCAATTCTGACACAGATGGAACCACGGAGAGAATAATAATAATAATACACGCCCCTGCCTACCCTTGTATCCACGCACATTTTGTGGAAAGGTTAATACCATCTTCCACTCTGCAAAACAAGTTACTTTCTTGACACCATGTTACAAATCCTTATCTCCCCATAGACCTAAAAATATATAACTGGTAAATGCTGTGTTCCATCAAGGGATTATTTGGTGAAGTGTCCTATTCCTGGCCTCCCAAAGGCTGCATACATATCTCTGTGCTCCTGAAATATATCCTCAGGCACTGAGCTATAAAAATTTGTACATTTTGTTTAGGCCACATGTGCCGTAAGTATTACTTGCTAAACAATAAATATTGTTTGTCCTTTCTCGTGATGCTATCATGCTTGAGGGTTAGCAAGAGAGAGAGAGACTTAGTGTAGACCAGGATGAGAAAATCACTAACAAATTTTGTATCCTGAGTAGCTATTGTAGACTTTTTTGGTGCAGAATTTAGCTGAATATGTGGCTTTTGTGTAGAACTTGTCATGTACTGGGTGCACCAGAAATCCAAGGACACTGTCAGTTAACATGTACACTACCTACTTGTAAGTCCTACCTAAATATTTATTCTATGTGCAGCAGAGATAAGAAATGAAGGTAATATGGTAACAATTATACTAATGAATTGGTGGTATCCCCCATAAGAATGGGATTTAGCTGTTCCTAGGTTCTTTCTCACAAATAATTACTTTTCCAATTTTTTAGTTACAGAAAACCTGATGTTAGTAATATTTCCACTCTTAGGACTTTTTATTTTTCCCCAAGGAGCTTAACATTCTTGGTAACACTGAACCATTCAGCCACACTCTATCAGTTAGTGGAAGGCAGAAAACATCTCTAAAACTTAAATAGAGAATTTTCTCTTCTGTTTCCGAAAGATGATGAATTAACATTGATACTGGAAAAGAGCTACACTCAACACCCTAGTTTGTGCTGCTCCTGGCAGTTATTTGTAGCATGCCTTTATCTGCTGTTACAATCTGGGTTCTACCCGCTTGGCCTCCCTACCCCAAGAAGACCTTGACCCTCAGAAGCTCCTTGTATCTTTGCTAAACCTTCTCAAACACAACAGTGGAGATACCTCACAAGCAGGAAAGTGAGTTATAGATCTGAGACGCTACAGTAAGGACAGTAAGAGACTTATAGGGAAACAAGTCCATTGCATACCTGTGTATGTTCTGGGAGATGGGAAGTGTGGCCAATAGTAGAAGAGAACCAAGTGTCTCACGCAGAAGAATGCTGAGGGACATATTCTTAGAGCTTTTCTCCCCAGCTTGGTGCTCAGCAGCCAAAACCCAACTTAACCACCCTACCGAGAGCCAGACAAACGGTAGCACCTGTTCCTCATGGTCGGTGGGAAACATGTAGGTGGTCCTTGAGCCCAGCTGTATTACGGACTTGATTGCTTCTTCCTCAGGCTGAATCTCTAAGACTAATTGATTATAACACAGCTCTTAATTGGGAAATAATAAAAAAAGATGCAAATAAACAAAATAGAGAATAAAAAAAGAGAAAGGTAAAACTTCTAAATAATTAAATACTACTTTGAACAACTATATAACAATGTGAAAACTAGATAAATAAGAACATTTTCCAAAAGTATTTAAAGTGCCAAAATCAGTAAAAGAATAAATAGAAAATTTGTCTAGACTCTAATAAAGGTATTTATAGAGTAAAGAAAGAGACCATCTCACTTCTCCCCCATTTCCACCCCCAATTCATCCCCCATTTATAAGCACAAGATACCAGTCACTTTTATAGATGAAATTTATCCAACTTTCAAAGAACAAATGATTCCTATTCTATAGAGTTTTCCAGAGACTAGGAAAGAGTGAAGGCTTCTCAGTTCATCTTATTAGGCTACTCTAACCTTGATTCCAGAACAGGGTAAGTGTAGTATAAAAAATGAAAGAATATGTCCATTTTACTTATGAGTATATAGATGCACAAATTCTAAGAAAAAATAATAGATACCTGAATAAAAGTGTTTATTAAAATTGCATATAATACATCATAACAAAGTAGGGTTTATCTGTAAATAAGGATGGCTTTACAATATTTTAGTACAATTCGTCCCATTAATGGACCAAAGAAAAAAATTGCATGACTATCTCAACAGAACAAAAAATCATGTAATAAAGTTCAACAAATGTATATATATTTTAAATTCCCTGCATAGTAGGAAGAGAAGTTTCTTTTTACAACTTGATAAAGATTATCTACCAAAAACCTAATCGTGAAAAGAGAAAAGTATAAAAGTATATATAAAACAACACAACACTTAATAGAGAAACTTTAAACATATTTCTTTTGAGATTGAGAAGAATAATGCCAATTTTAACAGCCTCTGTTCACCATGATATCTAAGGTTCTGACGTGTTCAATAACACAAGGAGAAATAAAGGTATATGGCCTGGAAGGAAAGAGATAACACTATTATTATTTACAGATTATATGATTATAACAAAATCAATAGACCAATGCTTAGAACTAATTAGAGAAAGATTGACCAAACCAAGGTCTCCTTATAAAAATCAGTAGTGTTCTTCTACACCACTAATAACTGAAAAGAAAAGAAAAGGAATATAATATATGTTTAATAACAGCAGCAACACTACAAGGTAGGAAAGAATTAATCCAACAAAGAACATGCAAGAGCTTCATGAAAAAATATTTACAACTTGACCAAAGTACATAAAAGGAGACTTAAATAACCGGAGATATATAGTATCCTCATGGATGGAAAAACTTTGTAAAGATCTTAATTCTCCCAAAATTAATCTAAATATTCAATAAATTTTCAATAAAATTTTATTAAAAATGTTTGAGTAGCTTTTCAAACTTATCCTTAAATATATGTAGAAAAATAAAAGTCTACAAATAGCTAGATCATTTATGAATAGGGCTAGCAAGGACAAAAGAACCTTTCATACCAAATATTAAGGTATATTGCAAAACCATAATAATAAGTAATAAAAAGGGTGGCATTCACAGAAATATACCAGTGGAATGGAATGGATTAGAAAGCTCAGAAACACACTCAAGTACTTATTAAAACTTGATATATGATAAAAGTAGCAGCACAATGAGGAGAGGATAAAATTTTTACTACATCATTTTTACAGAGAACCATAAATTGGATGGATTCATACCTTCATATATTATGCTTTATATTTTATACCATATATAAAGGTGGACTTCAGATGTATTAAAGACCTTGATTTTTAAGTTATAAGCATAATGTCAATAAAAAACTAGGATAATAACTTTATTTGTGATCAGAGAAATGCAAATTAACAGCAAGGTGACACTTTACATCCACCAGATTAGGGGAATAAATAGAAATCAGATTATAGCCAGCTTTGGTAAGGAAATGAGGAAATGAGAATCTTCGTGTACTCTTGCTGAGCTACTGGCATCTCAGAGAGCAGTCTGGCAACATCTAGTGAAGTGCCTATAAATCCTTTGTCCTAGCAATTGCACTTCTGTGGCTATAAGCCCAAAGAAACTGCTGAGAGGACATATACAAGGACGTTCATTGCAGCGTTCTGTGTGATAGAGAACAGTTAGAGGCAGTCTGAGTGACCATCACTAGGGCAATGGATAAAGAAACCAACAACAGATGCATACTCTGCACCTCTGTGCCTCACTTTGAAACAATATACAAGATGTGCATTTGGCCAGCAACATTGGTAGATGCTAAAAAACGTGGTTTAGAGTGGGGGGAAAAAAGAGAGAAATAGAATGAGATCTTAGCATAACACCGTTTGTGTGAAATAAAAAGACACACACAAAGGAGTGTATCCACAGTCCTATATCAAACATGTTCTGTGAGTACCTATTGTGAGGAGCAGAATGTGTGAGAAGAATTGGGAATGGAGGCAGAAAATAAAGTGAAACAAAACAAAAGGGGTCTGCACTCCAAAGACTATTGTGTGCAACAACCTGAGTGCTATGATGGGCTCAGCAGTCTGCACCCAAGTTCGTGAGCAACAGATGAAGGCCTCCTAAATGGCACGCACCCACACACACTTTTAGTTCCATCCATGTTCTAAAATTTATAGGTGGTAATGATGAGGGAAGGCAAAAACGAAAAACAAAACAGGATTACAGAGAGGCAGTGGGGCTATGAGAAGAATATACATGACCATGAAACTAAAAAAAAAGGGAAGAGAAAAGGAAAGAAATAATGGGAATAATTTAATTTTTATGTAGTGCTTTACACATTCAATTTTAGCGAGGCTGTTAATTGGGCAGGGTGTTTCTGGAATGTATAGAATTTAAAGCAAGCTCTTAGGGGGTTCTCTTTAGGACAGAAAAGTCACCAACTTGTTGAAGAAAGCAATAATCATGAAATAACAAATGGACCTTTTGTTAAATTTATATAATATATAGAGGTCTTGAAAAGTATATTTACATAGTGTCCAACAAAATAACAAACAAACATGAGGTTGTTTAAAAATCTAAATGTTTCCTCTTGCCTCTTGTACCTGTTTGCATAAACTTCTTAAAAGTCTGATATCTTTTTTTTACCTCTCTATATTTCTGTACAGTTTCATTCCTATGTATTTTAAACTTTTGTAAAATCTTATTTTATTACAGGTTGCTACTTTGTCGATTTAGATTATCGAAACATCAAATCACTTTCCTCAAAACCTTGAATCTGAAATCTAACTGTATGTCAGACTCACGCAAGAACCTCTTTTAAAAACAGAATTCCTGGTGGTGGCCTGCATGTTTGTAATTTTAATCAGCTCTCCCTGATGATTCCCTCACAGCAAGCCCAGCATAGCACAGAGCTCAGCATCTTGGAGGCATGGCCGGCCAAAAGTTTGCAACCATAAGATTAAAAATCTATTTTGTTACCTTCCAGTACAGGCTTTATCATGTCTCCCCAGACTAGCATAGAAAAGGGATCTACCATATGTAACAAGATCAAGTTTTCAACAATTCTACTGAAATAATAGTCCCATTCAATAATACTAAATAATATATTAGTATATATTACATTGTATAATATAGAATTATATAATATAAAATTAAAATTATCAAAAATAATCCTATTCAGAAATACTAAACACACACACCTGTACAAATTACCTTAATTTTGCCAATGGGAAGACTAAAGCAGATTTTTAAAAAATGTTTGGGATCCCAATGGGAATAACAATAGCTCCATGTGAATGTTTATTTCATTAGGTCCCCCATCCTTCTGGTTGGGGCTTTTGTAGGGCTAAGTGCTTGCAGACTAACATGGGAGATTTAATCATCAAGGAAAAACACGGAAAAGAAAGAGGAGAGGAAAACAATGAAGCTTTAATCAACCTGGAAGTCCTTTGGGGCCGTTCCGTTCCTTTGTCTCACCAAGAACAGCTTTGCTAAAAATAAGTACAGAAGTGCATTGGGATGTGGAACCTGGGCAGATGAACACAGTGCCAGCCCACCACGCAGCCCCGGGGACAGCGCACGTCTTGCACATTTCTCTTCGGCACCTGCAAGGGTGGTGGAGTTTGTCTGACAGCCGAGGTGCGACTCCGACACAGCTGAAGATTGGTGGCATAATAAGAAGACAGTGATCCAAAGAGAAAGTGTGAATTAGAAAAAGAAATCATTTTTCTCTCTCCTGTAGCTGTAAATAACCTCACCCACAACACCTTACTTCCCAAACTCTAGGCCCAAGTGCTAGGGAAGAAGAGTTTTGCCAGAGAGCTTCTCTTTGAAAGGGCGTCATCACCAAAGAGCTGTATTTGCTAAAGACATGGATTTTCAACCTCGTTCATCTGCACTTGACTCTTTCACTTCAGGCCATTTGTCTTCCCATGTCCCCCAAACAAGCAAGATTTCTGGGCTGTCCAGTAGAGGAAGGCAATGGCTGTGTGATTCCTTTCTCTAGGGTGGGGAGACACTTAGAGAAAGACATATAAGGAAGGGGAAAAACTAACAATTTTGTTGTTGCAAAATATTGGGATTGAAAATGAAAGTATACAAGGGGAACTAAATCATAGTCAAGGAAAGGAAGAAGCATAGTGGGTGGCGACAAAGACTGCTCCTGAGCAGGACCTCTCAGCAACAGAGAGTTGCCTGGCTACTTGCTACTGAAATTGTGGTCTGACATCAGCTGAGAACTTGTTACAAACACAGGATCTCAGGCCTCATCCCAGACCTAGTGAAGGAAGACGGCAATTTAACAAACCCACCTGGTGATTTGCATCTGCATGTACGTTGAGAAGCACTAAACTAGGGCATCTCCATATTTTTAGCTCCCAGTAAATTAACAGATAAATAATAACAAAACCAGGAGGGTGTCACTGTTAGTACTTCACAATTAATTCCTTTAGCACACATTCATGCACACACACACACACGCGCACACACACACACACACACACACACACACTGCCAATGACTATATAAATAATCTATTTGGAGATAACATAAAAAATCTAAAGTCTCTCTGAGCATCAGACCCCCTGGCCCCTGATAGAACCTGCAAAGACTGTAAAACCACCATCACACAACAGCTGTTTGGAACTCGGCAACTCCCTGTGTGTCAGGATCATGTCCTCACTCCGAATGTAAAAAACTTTCCTTTAGTATGATGACACCACGTGGCAGCAGGACCATCTGTGTCCCTGCCCCAGAGAGAATTTTTTGGTGAACCAAGTTATGTTTATGGCCAGCTGAATCTCAAGCTCAGCCTGCTCAGTGTCAGAGAACCCCATACGCAGTGTGTGTAAGCAAGAGGAAAATGACCTCAAGGGGCAGGCGACTGCAGCACCACATAAATAGATTGGCAGACGTGTCAGCCATGCATATTAGTCCAGAGTGCAGTCCTTCGGGGACTAAAGTCCAAAGACAAAGACATTTGTGGGTTGCCGGTCAATCTGGAGCATTGCTTCTAATTTTTCTGGATGTGTTTTTGACAGGAGCTTAAGGGCAGTTCAATAAATTAAAATGCATTTACATGGCAATGAAGAATTAGCTTGACACACAGAGTTATTTAATTACCAAGGTGCTTTGCGTGCTGCTAAAGTTAAGACCATGTCAGCCTTTCTGGGACAAATCTTTATTTTCAGGGCCATGTGGCTCAGCCAGGAATGATCCCCTGGGTTGGAGCTTGTCATTTATATAAGAGGAGTCTCCTCACTGACCCCCATTTCCATAGACAGCTCTAAACAGATCGGTAATCTCAATGTCAGACATCACGATGAAGTCAGCGCTGCTAAGGCCAAATGTCCCCCTTCAGGGATGTGGCCTCCCTCTCTGAGGAATTGTAAATGAAGTCATACCCCATTTGCAGTCTTCAAAGCGTGTCAGGGTTGCTGTCTGTTGGAGTGACATTCAGAGAATTTCTTGAGGCATCAAGAGGTAGGCATATGATGAAAGTCTGTTTCCATGCTGGCAACATCAAAGCACAATTGGTAAATGGTGACCTTATATTATTAGGTACAGGGACAAATTCCCCCAAGCTATGCACTGTACTGATCATATAGGAAAGGGGGCACCACTGAGGTACAGGCCCCAAGGAGGTCACCCTGAGAAAGACGTACACGGAAGCTCAGAGTCAATCCCTCAGCACTAAGTTGGACAGAAAGAAAAAGGGATAAAAGCATGTGTGCCTCAGCTTTCCTAGAATTTCTGTCTACTTCCAAGTTCAAAGGTTTATCATTGATTTTGATCAGGAATAGGTGACAGATGTATTAGCGGTTTAGATCCTCCGTTTAGCTAACCCAGGTCAAGGAACCTAGTTATCTTGAATAAAAGTAAGATAGAAAAGCCAAACATCACCTATATTCCTTTTTCAGATATAAATCAAAATATGTTAAAGATTTAGCTTGACATTATTATAGACAGTGAGAATGAACAGACTTGAGTCATCCATGATGAGACCTGACAAGACCACATGGTTGAATACAAAGTGCTCTGTACTAAGAGCTGGCAATTCCGGGTCCCACATCTGACTGAACCCCTTATGACCCAGTTATGGCCCTCAAAGAAGTCACTTTACCTCCCCTGGTTTCATTTTCGTCCTCGCCATGAGGGACTGAATCACTAAGGAACTCTCTCATCCATTCCAATCGTAGGATTCTATTTCATTTATCCTATGTATGCAAACTGTAACCCCCTTTTCATCCATTCCTTCTGAAAAGTGACAGTCTTTTCTGTTGGTTTAACATTTTCAGCCACTGCAGTATCCCAAATTCGTTTCTCTAGGTCCAGACATCTTGACTCTGGTGGTGGGATCTGACATCAGTCGCTGTCCCAATACGCCTTGGCCCACCTGCCGCGGCTACTTACATAAAAGGACTCACTCCGGTTTTGTGAAGGGTTGGAGGAAGAGGTGGTTTGTGCTGAAGCATGATGGCTGCCTCCACTATTACAGACATAAGAAGGTAAATTTGCGGGGAGAGGTAAGGTTGGAGTGGGTAGGAACAAGAAACCCTGGGAAGTGCAGTCAGTCCATTACCAAAGTAGTGTCTTGTAAGGTACCACGTTGTAGGATTCTGGAAACAGTGTTCTCTCCTGTGGCTTTTAGAGTTTTCCTTCCTCAGAGGTACAGAGAATTGTAATTTATTTTCTCTGCTGCTGCATAAATCAAGGCTGGCATAAATTTCTATCTCGTTTATTCCTATTTTCACATCCTCTGTGAAAATTTCCTTATCAAAGCCCAGAAAATAAGAACAAAACTGCATACCTAGTACCCTAGAGAAATCAAAGTGGACTAAGGCAAAGTGCAGTAACATCTCGCTGGACCACAGAGCCTGCACACTGTTCCCTAGGTTACAGGGATTGACGTTAGCAAGGCTTCTGAAGCCTCCGAGAAGCTGCCTGGAATACCTTGTTTGATTTCCCAGATTTCAATAGACCTGCGATTTCTGACTGTAAGTGGAGGTTGGATTCTTTGGGGGGAATGTTCTCCAAATAGGCAGATGCAGTCCTTCTCCCAGACTTTTCTCATTCTGCAGGTGTGGGATGGGGCCTGTGCCCGGGGATCTGGGGAAGGCACTTCACGTGAACTACCAATCTGCAGGCCATGTCCTGTCAGCGCAAGTGTTTTCTTAGCCCCTATGCAATATGGTGTTTAATTTGTTTATTTTTTACTTATTTTTGAGAGAGAGAGAGAGAGAGAGAGAGAGAATGAGTGGGGGAGGGGCAGAGAGAGAGGGAGACACAGAATTCAAAGCAGGCTTCAAGCTCTGAGCTGTAGCACAGAGCCCAATGCGGGGCTCAATCCCACAAACCACAAGATCATGACCTGAGGTGAAGTCGGACACTTAACTGACTGAGCCACCAAGGCGCCTCTAATTTGTTTAATCAGATGCAAACATCATAAAATTCAGAGATTTCTCACAGAAATCCTGATTTCCAACTTCTCTTGAAAAATTCCCTAGTGCACTTGTACCCCAATGTTTATAGCAGCACTTTCAACAACAGCCAAAGTATGGAAAGAGCCTAAATGTCCATCAACTGATGAATGGATAAAGAAATTGTGGTTTATATACACAATGGAGTACTACGTGGCAATGAGAAAGAATGAAATATGGCCCTTTGTAGCAATGTGGATGGAACTGGAGAGTGTTATGCTAAGTGAAATAAGCCATACAGAGAAAGACAGACACACATGTTTTCACTCTTATGTGGATCCTGAGAAACTTAACAGGAACCCATGGGGGAGGGGAAGGAAAAAAAAAAAGAGAGGTTAGAGTGGAAGAGAGCCAAAGCATAAGAGACTCTTAAAAACTGAGAACAAACTGAGGGTTGATGGGGGGTGGGAGGGATGGGAGGGTGGGTGATGGGTATTGAGGAGGGCACCTTTTGGGATGAGCACTGGGTGTCGTATGGAAACCAGTTTGACAATAAATTTCATAAAAGAAAAAAATTCCCTAGCAACAGTTGGTGGGAGCTGACTAGCAGCTGCCTCTTCTAGGAGCACATGGGCTGTCCAGTTCAAAGACGAGCTCACTGTGTCCTACTGACTTCTACCCTGTTGGCTTCATTCAGAACCACATGTGTGAGCTACCTCTAATAAGTGTGAAAAACAGGAGTTTGGGTTGTTTCCCTTGTATGTGACACAATCTTACTTTCTGAAACAAGGAAAGAAATATATATCAATTAAGAAATCAATACCCTTTGTAAAATGAGGAATGATTTTGCACATTGAATCATCGTGAAGAATCCCTTTTCCTAGCTTGTGAGTCACTTATTCATGACATACACAAAGAGGTGTCTGACTTTTGCAGGAATGTGAGCCATTGCCACTTTGAAAAAACTTTGTCTCCCTCCAGTGCAGGAAAATAGGATTCTCTGTAATCAAGATGAGAAATGATGAGCCAGCCTTGTTCTCTATATATTCTGATTATTAAAGTGAAATAGGCCAGAGGTTTCCAATGTGGGTATGCTTCAGAAGGCCCTGCAGAGTTTTCCAAAGTACATGCCAAAACCATCTCCTTCCTCCAAACCTCTTGAATGGGATCCTGATAACCGTATGTTCTTTTCTAAGCTCTTTCAAGGTAATTCTCATAGAACTGATTTGTAACCTGGGTGAGTCCCAAGGCAAAGTGCATTCCCATCTACAGTCAGAAGACAAAAACAAAAACAATAATGCAAGTTTACCAGTTTTTCTTTAATGGGATAGAGAGTTCTTTATCTTGAGATTGTATCCTTTCTACGCTTTGCTGATAATTTTTGTTTCCTTGTCACTATGTGACATAGTGACAAGACAACCTTAACTTTTCTTTAATGGTCTTCCTTAGCAAAACAAATACATAAAGCAACCTATGTCAAGTACCCTGGTCCCTGAACATTCTCATTATACAGCACTGAGCCCAACCATTCTTAACCACCTGATCCAATATTTTCCTTTGACCAGCATGCATAATGGCATTTATAGTAAAAAAATTTTTAGGTTCCCCATTCTTGAAATTCAGAATGGTTCATGGGATCCAGTGTTTTAGGGCTGGATTTGCCAGGTGGCAATCTCGGGACTGCTGCTGCCTGCAGATGTTATGTTTGGCTTGCACGATGTTTTTATAAATTTTTTAATTAAATGCATTCAGGTGAAGCATGTGCTGTCCAATTTGCCATAATCCCTAGTACTCCTCATTTCCTTACACTGAGTCCAGTCATTTAAATTACCCAGTAGGCCCTCTAAGATTTTGAGTGTATGAATCCTGGGGTAGAATTTATGTGGAAAAATTAAAAGTGTAGTGGCATTGTGGTTAAAATTAAAATAGTTTTTTTTTAAACTGTTTCTAGTCCTCTTTGGGAAAGAAATGTGGATCTTATAGTCAGTTTGGATACAGAACATCATTGGCACAATAGGTTTTAATGTGGAGATAGAATATAAAAATAAGGCTTTATTATTTTTTTTTTTTTTGATGAAGGACCAAAATCAGATCTCCTATGGAGCTACAAATTCCAGAATACATTATGTATGATCTTTAGAATAGACAGCAAGGACTGAGAAGAACTAAGGGGGCATAATAAGAACATGCCAGGATAAATTAGCAGAAAATGAACTCAGCCATACAGTATTCACTCAAGCAATAAATATTTATCAACTGCTTTTATGAGCCAGGCATTATGCTAAACTGTGGAAACATATATGAAAAAGAGCTGGTACCTGCCCTATTTGTGCTAATGGTTACATAGAGGAGACTGATATTAAGGAATACATTCATGGGGCACTTGGGTGACTCAGTCAATTAAGCATCTGACTTCAACTCAGGTCATGATCTGGCGGTTTGTGGGTTCGAGCCCTGCGTCAGGCTGTGTACTGACAGCTCAGAGCCTGGAGCCTGCTCCAGATTCTGGGTCTGCTTCTTTCTCTGCCCCTCCTCTGCTCACACTCTGTCTCTCTCTGCCTCTCAAAAATGAATAAACATTAAAAATTTTTTAAAAAAATAATACATTCACAAAAAAAATTGCAATTCTGAATAGTGCTATAAGTAAAATTACAAGGTGAGAGAAGAGAAAGTAGCAGTCTGGATCCAACCAAGAGATATAATCACACAGTGATTTAAATAAGTGAAGTTTAATACAAAGTTACTAAACTATGATAAAATAATAACTATAGGCTATAAGAAAACTATATGGTATGGGGTGGGGGAGGGGGTCCCCAAGCAAGGACAAACTTAGAAGTAGTTAGAAGTAGGACCCCTCTCCAAGGCTGGGGATTCAGATCTCCTTGGGAAATGTAGTTGAATCCATGGAATCGCAGGGAAGCTCACTGATTTGCTGGGCCATCCAGGGGCCTGCAGATTAAGTGTGCAGTCACAGGGCAAACAGGAAGCAACACTTTGGATCACAGATGGGGCAGATGTACAGAAACAGGTAGCCTGTGCATGGCTAGGTAACAAGAGTGGGGATGCCAGTGTGGCAGGAGGCCTGGAGCACAAGGTGTCCTTGTAGGAAAGACTATTTCTAGAGGGTGGTGGTATGGGGAAAACTGCAGGAGACAAATGTAGGGAAGAGGAGAAGTGAGCACATGGAATCAGGGTGCCAGCATGGCCAGGAGACCTGCAGCATAAGATGTCCATATGGAGAGGGTCACAGGAAGGTGACCACTAGGCCACACTGGAGCTGCAAGGACAGCATGTTGGGACAGAACACCCCCAGGTGTCCACATACCCACACTGCAGGACCCATCCTGAGCCACTGGCAAAGGCAGGAGCGCCCATGCTTCCTCCAGCAATGTGCCTCCAGCGCCCTCTACTGAAAAAGCTTAACACCACACTTACTGTAAGAGAACTGTAGAAAGGCATTCCATCCATTATTGCGGAGCCTGTACTGAGAAGTAAATTCGGAGCTGAGAATCAGTAAGTTCACAACTGGCACGAAAGTAAAATGGAGGGTCTAGGATAAATTAAGAAAAGGGGGAATAGGTAATAAATTCCTTCTTGAGGATATAACATTTTAGCTGAGGCCTGAAGGTTGAATACAAGTTAGCCAGACAGGAAGTTGGAATGAGCATTCTCCAGGCAGAAGAAACAACACGTGGGAAGTCCCTGAGCTGTAAAAAAGCTTGCCAAGTTTAGATATCTCCAAGAAAGCCCAGTGTGGTTAAAACAGAGTGCACAGAGGAGGGTGGGGAAGGTGGGGGGTCAGGTTAAAGAGTTAGGTAGGAGGTTGGTGATATGAGAGGTCTGAGTCAATGACAGGGATCTTTGGATGTTCTCCTAACTACAATGGAAAGCCACCAATATATGTTAGGCAAAGGAATTCTCTAAAGTTTATTCCGACTGTTACATGGAGAATAAATTGGAAGAGGATAAGAGTGGAATGAAAATACCAGTTAGTTAGCTAGTCCCATAGTCTAAGCAAGAAGAGATAGTGGCCTTGACCAGGGTGGGAATAATAAAACTAAGTGGACAGATCTCCACACATATTTAAAAGCTAAAATCAACAGGATTTGGCAATGAATTAAATGTGTCAGGGAAAGGGGATATAAGGGACAATCAAGGATGACTTCAAAGTTTTGGCAAAAGTAACTGGCTGGATAAGGAACCATTTACTGAAGAGGGAATAGGTTACAAGAGTACAGGTCAAAATGAGATTAGTAGTTCAACTTGAACTACTATGGTATATATAAAGAGAGAATTTATAACATTGTATACACTGCATATGTTATAGTATAGCATATATATAGTACTTAAAGCCACATAAATTGATGAGATTGCCAAAGGAGACAATATAAAGTGAGATGAAAAGAGAGCCCTCAGCTTAAATCCCAAGGGTGGACAGAGTAGCAGAAAATAGGAATACAGCATCTGGGTGGCTCAGTCAGTTAAGCATCCAACTCTTGGTTTCAGCTCAGGTCATCATCCCACAGTTCGTGGAACGGAGCCTTGTGTCGGAGTCTCTGTGCTTGGGATTCTCTCCCTCTCTCTCTCTCTCTCTCTGCCCTACTCCTCCCACCTCCTCTCTCTCTCTCTCTCTCTCTCTCTCTCTCTCTCTCTCTCAAAATAAGTGAACTTAAAAAGGAGAGGGAAATATGGAGGGGGGTTGACAGGGGTAGCCAGAGAGATATAAACAAAAAGTGTGTCATGAAACCACGATTTTTTAAAAAGTTTCAAAAAGGAGGGTTACCAGTGTCTCCCAGTGCTGCTGAAAGGCCATGCCATGATGAGTATTAGGAAGTATCATTGAATTTGGCATCATGCAAGTACTTGGAAGTTTTAGTAAGAGAAATCTAGCTTACACAGTGTGAAATAATTAATGTGCATTGAAAAAATGTAAACAGCATTTGTAGACCAGTCTTTTGAAAAGCTTGCCTATAACAGAGACTAGAGAAGTAGTGTGATAACTGAAAAGTATTTAGTTCATTTAGCGTGAATTTAATTACTTATATAATTGGGTTTACATCTACTTTTGTTATTTTTACTTTCCATTTGTCTCTCTATTCTGTTTCTTTTCCTTACCTTTCTTGCCTCCTTTCAATTAATTAGTTGTAAAATTCCACTTAACTTGGTAGTTATTAAGTCTTTTATTACTCTTTTGTGATTATCAAAAATATTACAACATGTGTTTAAACTTATTAGAATTGAATATAAATTTGTACACATACTATTTTATGGGCACAAATAATATGTTTGTGTTACCATGTATTTTAATTCTATACAGATTGCAAATCCTCTAAGATATTATTCTTTTAAACAACCAATATTCAAATATATATACATATATATGTGTATATACATATATGTATATATATATAGAGAGAGAGAGAATGAGAGAGAGGAAGCATGAGGAGGGAAGGGGAGAGAGAGGGAGGGAGGGAGGGAGGGAGGGAGGGAGAGAGAGAGAGAGAGAGAGAATGAGAGAGTTTCCTAAGCAGGCTCCATGCTCAGCGAGAACCCCAACACAGGGCTTGATCCCACAACCCTGGGATCATGACCTGAACTGAAATCAAGAGTTGGACACTGAACTGACTGAGCCACCCAGGTGACCCAATATTTTTTTATATTTACCCACATATGTATCTTGTTCTATTGGTATTCATCTGTTTCTGCATCTTCAAGCATTTAACCTGGCAACATTTTCCTGAACTTGTCAAGAGAAAGCCAAAAGAACACTCTCCTTGTCTCATTGTGCTTTATTCTGTATATATTCTTTGGACATACTTGCAACTGTATAGTTTAATAGCAAATTAACCCCCAAAGATCTTAATTTTAATAATTATATTGTCAGTACTAGTTCCCATTTGATTTGTTTTCTGTAGTTTCCTGCATATGCTGAAATGCTTCAACTTGTTCTTTATTTTTGAACGTATTTAAAAAACTTTTTTGTTGTTTTTATTTATTTTTGAGACAGAGAGAGAAAGAGACAGAGGGTGAGCGGGGGAGGGGCAGAGAGAAAAGGAGACAGAATCTGAAGCAGGCTCCAGGCTCTCAACTGTCAGCACAGAGCCTGACACAGGGCTCAAACTCAAGAACTGTGAGATCATGACCTGAGCCGAAGATGGATGTTCCACCGACTAAGCCACCCAGGTGCCCTTATTTTTTAACATATTAATCATAGTCATTCTAATGTCCACCCTTTATTAGGATCCCTTATAGGTCTGTTTCTGTCATCTGCTTAGAATGATAAGGCACTAGTTTCCGTTAGAATGATAAAGGTACTAACTAGTCCCAGATCATCTTAATCTAATCAGTGCTAAAATAATTGTAAGACAGCTTTCAGTCCTTGTGAGGGTTGGCCTTTTTGCCATTCACCCTGACTCCCAGGGCCATTGTTTGGGGTACTAACTCAGAGCCTGATTTATCTGGACCACCTCCCTGATGGGGTCTGAACTCTATTAAGGCTATTGAAAATTCTTAGCTTCTCAGCCTTTTCCGATGAAGTGACCCCAATGTTGGGCTCATCTCCTGCTGGATTTTAACCCCATTATTCTTTGCTGTCTTACAAGCTCTCTGAAGTATTTGAAGAGGCATTTATAAATATACCTTGAATTTTCTATTTTTCTCAGTAATAGAGTTGGTATTAATTAATTAGTCTGCCATTACCAAAACAATTCTAATGACAGCAGAAAAGGAAGTATGAGGGAAAAGTTGTCTTGTTTCTGTTTTTAAGGTACAAGGTACCAGTTTAAGTGTGAATGTTGCTGAGGGTAAAGTCAAACAGAAAGAAAAAAGTTGAAGATATAGGTAAAAAGAAATAACTGATGGATATGTTTACCTTATAAGCCATCTATCTTAAAATTTGGGTGTATCTAGCTCAGAGGTACCAGAAGAGAAATTGAACTTTATGAAGGTTAAGACTGAATGTTCAGCCAGATTAAAAACAAAAGGAAGCATTTTCTGCCCATTATAGAAAACAAGGCAGCTTTTGTCTGTTCTGTAAATCTGTGCATGCAAGAACCCAAATGTGGGTGTGGGGTGTGGGGGCTAGTGGGGACTGGAGACACTTCTCACACTGGGCTGTACAGTGTTATGCTTTAAATATTTGTCTCTATTTCGGGAGTTCTGATCGTCACAGCATATTTACTTTGCTATGTTGGAGGAGGAGCCCAAGGGACTGAATAACACACAATAGTGTGAGAGACTTCATTTTGAACAAAAAGTAAAATTTGGAGCATGAAATAAGATTAATTATTTTGTTATATGTTTTGAATCTCTTTTGTAAGTGAAACTTGCTAATCTTCGATTTCCTTTTATGAAAGGAAAGTGAATGATATTCCCTTCCAATGTTGCCAAAATGCTAACAATTCACTTGCAAAAGCTGTAAAGCTCTAAAAGTAAATGGAGACAGGGCGACATAGGATAGAGTGCAGGATTTGAAGGTGAATCTAGCTCTATAGCCCCCAATCTTAGAATAGTTTTTTATTATGACTTTTAGTAAACTAAGGGTTACCAGGAAATGGTTAAGTCTTGGTATTTGCCCCAGAACTGATCCAAGAAGCAGAGGAAACCAGGCTCACAGAATCGGTTTGATTGAACAGTAGAAGGAAGCAATAGAGATGATTTCCAATGGCACCTTATGGTTTTGCTTGTTACCAGAATGTTTCCATACTTTTAGATGCCCAGGTAACCATATGAGGAAACAGGATATTGGAGGTCTGGGGAGAAATCTGGTGAGGGATTCAGTGGTGTTAGTCATTTGAATATAGAATTGGCACCATATGCCGTGAGATAACCTAGGAAGAATGGAGATTACAACAGAAGGAGCTTAGGTCAAAGCTATTGGGATGAGGACAGAGCCAGTCAGAAGTCTGGCTCAGGAATGAAGATCCAGTATTAGAGGTTGAACAGGAATAGACAATGATACAAGAGAAGTCTTATGATCCCAAATGCCAGAGGCAAATGTGTTTCTAAAAGGTAGGAGCAGTCAATGGAGTCAAATGCTGCTATGAAGTAATTTCCTTCTGGATACATACCTCTTAGTGGGAGAATGGACCTCCCTTGCTATGGCTGGCCATGTCTGCCTACATCTTTGATCTTACTTTTTCCTGATCTAAGGTAATTTGTCTCTGTCATCCTGAGGGGAAACTCCCTTAAATGCATATTTCTTGTAATATTCTCTCTTCTTCCCCTTTTAAGGCAAACTCTCAGAGTGATCTATTAACATCTTTTACTTTTTTTCTTAACCCACTGCAATCAGGTATCTGTTTCTGCTCTCATGTGATTGTTGAAATTATAATAACGTCTAGATTATCCAGGAAAAGAGTGTAGGATGGGAAAAGCAATGGGCCACTGACATTTCATGGGGCATGATGTCTACCTGATAAGGCTCTTATGTGGATTAAATTAAGTAAACTAATAATTACAGGGTCTTACACATAGTTTCAAATACTAGATTCCATCTCCTTGATCCATTGTATCCTCTTCTAACTACCTGTGGTCACATAGTTCATAAGTGATTGCAGATTCAAACTGAGGTCTGCTTGGCTGAAAAGGCTGCCTGCCTGCAAACTACCTGCTCCTGGAAACCACAGTCCCTGTCCCAGTTCCCAGGTTCACACCTCCACACTGGACCTCACCCTGCTAATCTGCTTCTACCCCAGATATCAGCCTTCATTGGCTGCCACCCCACTTGTCCCGACACCCTGACTGTGTCAGCCCCCAGAGAAAGTTGCAGGATAAAAGGGAGGTTAAGGTAAGAACTATTAAGTAAGATGTGTGAGCATTATTTGCCAAGTTCACAGGAATGAAGCAAATAAATACCCAATGAATGGAAGAATGCTTGTGGCATTCAGATCAGGGAATGAGTCAATATATGCATGTGATCAATATAATAGGGGCTCTGCAAATTTGCAGTAAGATTTCCAATAAGTTCATTTCTTAAGTTTCAATACCTTATGCAAACCTTAATTTGTAATTTAAGAGATGCCCAGTAGGTGGTGTGGCTTACTCACAGATGGTTTTTCAAAGCCAACCACAGATAGTATAGTTTGAATCATAAAATTCTTATTAATGCAGGAAGAGTTTGGAAAAATAATTTAGACCATCTTCCCCCTTTTCCAAAATAGGAAAATGGGGATTAAAAAGTATATAATTTACAACAGAAGATCCAGCACTTAAACCAGGTGGCTGATAGTAACCTGAAACTCTCCTATTTATACTAGATGCTAGCCTCCAACTTCGGGTAACTTCCCCTAGGAAAACCATGCAATCACTAAGCAGCTAAGACTGGGTTAGGAGTGTGTAAGTATACACAAGAAAAGTTTTCTGCCGTGGGATGACCACATTCTTAGGATGGAACTGTATTGGAGCTATTTATACAGTATAAGAAGTCTCAATAAAAAGGGACATTTAAAATGCGAAGAAATGCACTCCTTCACCTTTCTGACTTTCTCCCACCACCTCCTGCTTTTTCCCCTACAACAAAATCCCACCTTCTAAGTGTTCCCCATTCAGGCTGTAAATTAGAAGAAAGCCAGTTTCCAAAAATGGCTTACTTCCCAGCCTACCTCAGAACCCAGAATTCCCAGAGATAAAGGCAAGGTCATCATGTCATGTCCACTTCTAAAAGACATTCCTGGGAGAAGTTCACATCCATTCCATTACTGGAAAAATGATTATTGAAAACTTATTATATGCCAGGGATAGAAATGTAAAAATAGTAGTCAACACCAACTATTGTCATGAAATTTTACCTTACTGTAGGAAGAGACAGAAAAGAAACAAGATAATTTCAGACACTGTTAAGTATTTGGATTTGAGAGTGGCTACAGGGAGGGATGGGATTAGGAGGTTATTTCTGAGGAATAGTCAAGAAAGTTTGTCCGAGAAGATGATATTTCAGATATAACAAAGATTCGGAGGAATGATTTCAGCAGAAGAAACAATTAGTGCAAAGACCTGAAGAGGGAGTATTAAGCTGTTTTCAATCATTATATCCTTAAAAAGCATTAGGTAGTTCATCAGATTGCATCTTCAAACCTGTCACCTGATGAAAAGAAAGATATTGAAGGAACTAAAGTTTAAATCAGAGAAAGGGGAAGCTGGAACGAGTCAGGTGTGTCTCTTTGCCTTAAAGCGTAGATGTTGGGGAGAAGGGAGGCCAGCAGTGGACACTGGGCTGGGGCGGGGGGTTCCAGAGAGGAGACATCACAAGAAAGCAGAAAAGATTTACCAAAGGGACAAACTAAGTTCACCAAATACAAACTGTATTTGGTACTTAAGAGGTACTTAAAAGTAGCTCTTAAAAGAGCTTTTAAAATAGCCTGCTTATTTCCATCTCAGTGGTTCTTAAAATGTAGTCTAAAAGTCACAAATTAGAGGGGTCCTAAGTGGCTCAGGAGGAGCCTCCGACTTTGGCTCAGGTCTTGATCTCACAGCTTGTGAATTCAAGCCTCACATTGGGCTCTGTGCTGGCAGCTCAGAGCCTGGAGCCTGCTTTGGATCCTGTGTCACCCTCTCTCTCTGCCCCTCCCCCCCCCCCCCCCCCCCCCCCCGTGCTCTGTCTCTCTCTCACAAATAAATAGAACACTAAAAATTTAAAAAACAAAAACAAAAAAAAACCACGGGGCGCCTAGGTGGCTCAGTTGGTTAAGCATCCGACTTCAGCTCAGGTCATGATCTCCCGGTTTGTGAGTTTGACCCCGAGTCAGGCTCTATGCTGACAGCTCAGAGCCTGGAGACTGCCTGGATTCCCTCTCTCTCTCTCTCTCTCTCTCTCTCTCTCTCTCTCTCTCTGCCCCTCTCTCACTCAAGCTCTGTCTCTCTCTCTCTCAAAAATAAATAAAACATTAAAATTTTTTTTAAAAAGCTACAAATTTGAATCACCCAGGCATTTGTCAGAGACCTCTGGGTATCATATCAGGTTTTTCAAATCTCAATTTATGGGATGGGAATTATAATAAATAATAGGTTTATTATAATCAGAAATTATAATAAACTATAGATTTATTATAAGTAGAATATGTATTACAATAAATAGACACAGACACACTGTGAATGTCACACACACTAAAGTTGAGAACTGATGCTCTGTAAAATTTGCATTTTACCAGAGATGCAGCTCCTCAAAGAGTATGGCCTTCTATTTCTGCTAGCACAGGCTCTGTTGTTCAAAGTAGGAAAAGGCTAAAACACCTCTGAGGAAAAAAGGGAAGATTAATGCATGATAAAAAAACAAAACCTGCAAAACATTAGGAACTTTTAAAGAGATCTTTCTTTAATAGTTCCCTTTATAAAAAACACATAGGTCTTTGGTAATGTGTGGGGTTTTTTATCTATAATATATAAAGGAGCCCTTTTCTTTCTAGATTTGAATAAACAAAGGACCTTAGGCTTTCCTCGAGGGTACAGTATTATTTTTCCTATGGATATTGTAATTTTGTGGGCAACATGTTCTCTCCCTACATCTCAAGAGCACTGAGTTCTCACCTCATCCAGCTCTTGGGGATGCATAAGAGAGAAAGTTCCATACATGAAATTGTGGGTTGGGAGGTTGTGACTTCAACTCCCACAGTAGACAACCATGACAACATGGCAAATGCTTTTGGAATGGTGAAGAAAATTAGTATGTTCCTCAATCCACTGGTATCTTTGTATTTGATTTAGAAAACTATCACCAAAAAAGCAAGAGTAAATTTGGACTTCTTACCCACCCACCTCCCATCTGTAATTAGGTACTGAGGTGTTTTGTTTTTTTGTTTTGTTTTTTACTAACACTTCCACTTACCCAACCCCAATAAACAAACAAAAAGAATAGGATTATATCTGATTGCCTGATACAGCCTGATACATTTAATGCTTGATTTCTTTCTTACTTTTTAGTATCAAAAATTTGAAGAGAAAGCATAGAACTTCTTTCTCCCATAGATTTTTCTGGTAGGCCATAGTGCCTCGCAGTAGCCACGGTTGTAGCAGTGGGGCTTTGGAAAGATGTTTCAAAAGCCTACAACCTTTGCTTAAAGACTCTTCAACCACTGTTCACATTCCAAATGCTTTAAGCAAAATGTCAGAGGCTTCATCAGGATGAAAATTATTTTATGGTTTCATAACACACTAATTTCCCTGGAATTGCCTTATCTCCTTACCTCAGTAAAATATCTGCTAAACCAGCAAAAGGAGAATCAGTCAATTAAAGTTTGTGTATTTGTTCTTCACAAAGAATTCTTAGGATACAAGTTTAAGAATGGACAATTAAGGCAAATTATTCATGAGGTATATATGCCATTTGCATTTTTCCCTTTGGGATGCATTTGTCATCGTCATTTACATGGAAGGTATTTGCTTGCAGATCTGCCCTTTTGCCTCAGAACTAGGATAATGTTTCCATTTCAACTGAGTCATCCTTGTCCTAAATATTGCATAGTGGCACAGACTGACATCTGCTGTTTCCTTGGGCCAAACACAATGATGAGGCAAACAAGGCTACGGTCCCCAAATCTCTTGTTGTGTGCCATTTTGTGTGGTGGTCAGATGTGTTTGTATATTGCAAGGAATTATAATATTGAATTAGTTGCATAAAATCCTACCCAAGAAAATTTTTTTTCCTGCCCAAGACATTTTAAAATAAAAGGCTTGCAAATGGAGTACCTGCTCTAGCTATGAAAAATGTGTTCTGAAAGCACAGAGGGAACATTTGCAACTTGAAACTTTTCATCAGAAATTGAGAGAACTCAAGGTCAGTTTAATATTAATTCCCACCCAGCTCTTTCATCTAACAGATATCAAGTTGCATTTGAATCTGGTAAAGAGATATAAATTTAGGTCAGTTTAGCCTTCATAGGACAAATTCCTTGAGAAATATTCTGTATCTGTCTATTCAGTCTTGAGTATCATTAGGTTATTTTAAGGTGAAAATGACCAAAACTTACCTTTTTCATAGAAAGGGAAATTCATTTCTGGCAAGTTGAAATTGCCTTTGAATAATTTATAGGGAACAGAGAATTCATCAGATCTCATATCATCAGCAGCCATGAGATTGCCTTGTTCTGTAATGGGTGCTATGGGAACTGGGAAGCTGGAGTTGGTTAGCATAATTTCTAACCAGAATCTCATACAGGTTAAAGGGAGGCAACATTTAAGAAATGGAAAGTCTGAGTCAAAACTATGTAAAAAGGAACCTTAAAAAAAAAAAAAAAACAGCCTCAGTATAAAGGATATTCTCTAGACCTCCTACCCCAATGCTGATATTCACTGTACCATAGTTCTCAGACAATATGCAGGGCCTTGTCTCATAATATCACCACCCTCTTCTCCTTTTCATTAGGTGGGGAGGTGATAATAATAGAAACAACAAGATAAAGTAATATAGCCAAATAAAATGAAAACAGTTTAACCTGAACAAAGCGAGAAAAGACCTCCAATTCATTGCTGATTAGCTGCTTATTCTTCTATTCAAATATTAGAATTCTCTCTCCCACTCTTTTCTTTTTAAGTAAACTCTATGCCCAAGGTGGGGCTTGAACCCATGACCCCGAGATTGCAAGTCACATGCTCTACCAACTGAGCCAGCCAGGTTTTCCTCTCCTACTCTTTCAAACCTGCTGCTGAAGCAACTACCTTGAATCCTTTTTAAAATTTAGAAATTTATCATCTTGGGACTTCCTCTAGATCCCATGTATAATCGTCTTGTTCATTAGTTTAAAATGCTTATTGACCACCTTTTGTGTGCAAGGGACACAGCTGATCATTAGTCTAAAAACCAAGTTGAATAGTACCAAGCTCCTACTCTCATAATGGGTGGTAACTGAACTTAAACTTGTACCTTGGGTCGTATTTCTGCACACATAATGGGGGAATAAATTCCAGATGGAAGTAATAGCCTGGGGAAAGGCTTGATAAGAATGTAGTTGGACCCAACCAAGGAACTCTAAGTGGACCAATTTGATTGCATCGTGAGGTATATAGGGAAGACTAATAGAGACAGATTGTAAAGATAGACCAAAGCCAAATACTAACAAACCTTAAATTCACAATAGAGAGCTCTACCTTGTGTGGGTGGCAATGAAGAATCACTGAGTAGTTTTGAACCCCCAAAGCATAAATGAAAGATAAATTAAGTTATTCTTTAGATTGTGGGGCAGTGCTGGGAGGTTGGGTTGTAGGGTGAATTAGAAAGCGTTGCATTAATTCAGGCAAGAGATAAGGGGCTAAATTTGGGTGATGGCACCAATCAAGGAGAGAATCAAGGAGAGAAAATCGATCTCAGAAATATCTTAGTTATGTATCTGCTATTCCAAACTTTTTCTTGCTATCCTACCTTGCTTTCCACCACTCTTATATACTCTATCCCACTATAGACACCCACTTTACAGTGCAGTGACCAACTTCTCCAGCCCATAGATAAGGAAGTCCTTAACCTGGAGTCCAAAGACCCCTGAGAGTATAATATTAAAAGCTCCTTGGACCTGGATGGGGGAAAAATTACATCTTTATATTCAGTCACCTCTAACTGAAACTTAAGATTTTCCTCCATTATAAAATAGGAAACAAATCACTATAAAATTAGCTGTTCTGTCAGCTTTTTAGTAACAGAAATTATAGATATGTCATATTACAGTTATTGTCCATATATTAATATATAGTTTGTATTCATCACTATTTTAAAAGTAAGACAGCAGTTAGGCCCATTACCACATCCTATTGTCTAATGTGTGACTAAAGAGGCAAATGCTACCGTATCTCAAATTTGTCTTTAATATTTTGATAATGGTATTTCAGTATAATTGATTTCCTTTGTAATCCTATGTGATTTTGGTGAACACATTTTAAAATGTTAGTCTTAAAAAAGATACCCAAGCTTCTCCAGACTGCCAAATATCAAGAAGCCTTGTAGAGATCTGGATCATCATTTGAGGTCATGTCCTGACACAATTTCATCACCATCTTCAAGGTCTAGCTCTCTATGCTTGAGAGAAAATATTCCATCTGTCCCTCCTAAAGGCAGCTTTGTTTTTGTCCATCACCTGTAGACCAGGGAGGGAAAAATATCCCCTCATTTGCCACTTTATTGCTAGTTTCACCTCTTCCTTCCTACCCTCACCTCTATTAAAACTTCTTGTATTTTATGAACTTTCTTTCGTATACACTCAGAATGTCAATGCTTCTGTAACCAAGCATAATCTCCATCTCCATTTTGTCCTTTTTTTTTTTTTTCCTGGAGAATTCTTTCTATGTGAGATAAATACCATACTATTCCTGGATCTAGTCAGTTTGTCCTTGCTGCATACCGGAAGCCAACAACGTTTAAAGGTGAACGCCAGTCTGTATTAATTCACTTCCTTGTAAGTGGGAGCAGGAGGTGAGAGAGGAATTTCCTGCTGGGAAATTAATGCTGCAGGAGGCACCTTGACAGGACTGTTGACTATCCAGTAATGTGGGGAGAAAAGGCAGGAAGGATATTATTGACTGAACAATGGATAAAAGGTATTTTTAGGGGACAAGATGTGCACCAAACTTAAATTTCATCTAGGACTGACCCTGACTGCTCCCACTGAATTCTTGCGCACTGCGAATCTTGGCACATGTGCATAAATTGATAACCTCTGTTACATAACTTTTGAAAGGGCACAGGCTTAGGCCACACACTGAAAATGAAAGCACAAGGAATATTTTCTTTGTTGACATTGTGATGAAACTAGAATAATGTTTAACAGCAGATTTTGTTTTCATGAAAGTGCCTTCCAATTTACCTCATTTTCTATAACCAAGAGATGGCAATGGCGATGGGAAAGAAGAGAATATGCATACTATAGAACTTTGTGGGGATTCCACTGTGCTTTTGTGTTGTTAGGTCTTTTTTTCTTTTAACATATACATTCAATGACTAATGAAAAAAAATAATTAGCTGGCAAATTGTACAAGACATTTTCATCAATATTCTCTCCCATATTGCAAGTAAATAATGAGGTTTCAGGGGTTGTTTCTGAAAATCTGTAACTTGACACTTTCAGCAATAATCAAGAAAATGGGAATGTGAAGTTTGATCTTTGAGATTGGAGCTGTGGATGCAAAGATTTCTAGTGTCACAAAAGGTAGGCTTAGAATTCAAATGACTTTCATAATTTGAAGGAATTAATGGATGGGGACGGATATATACTAAGGGAAGGGGAGTCAAATGCATATTTGTGTGAGACCAAAACTGTGAAGGGGTTAGTGTGGGCCATAAGCATCCAGAAAGCAAAACCTACCTTGAAAATACAAAAATGTTCACTCTCTGGCTACTGTGAAGCCACTGTTTCTCTAGGACCGGGAGTGCTTTTTCTGACTGCAATGTCTGTGGAGACAAGAAGGAGGAGGGCAACTGTCACAGGAGAGGTCAACATCCATAGGGTACTAAGAAAGGAATTACTAGGGGTGCCTGGGTGGCTCAGTCGGTTCAGCATCTGACTTTGGCTCAGGTCATGATCTCATGGTCTAGTCGTTAGTGGGTTGGAGCCCCTCGTCAGGCTCTGTGTTGACAGCGTGGAGCCTGGAGCCCACTTCAAGTTCTGTTTCTCCCTCTCTCTCTGCCCCCAAAATAATTTAAAAAAAGAAAGAAAGTAATTACTAAAAAAAAAAAACCCAAAAGTGCAAGGATATGACATTTGAAAAAAAAGAAGGTCGTGGGAATTAAGATGAACAGGCCAGTATTGCTCCATAGTGGTATTCAAAGAGGCCACAGGACAATGTGCTGAGTTGTTCATACGTAAATTATTTTCAGTTTAAGGGTTTATCCTTTCCTCTGCGATTATGTCCTTCCTAATTTTCTGGTGTTAAATTGCCTTTTCTTTTTAAATTACAAATGATAGTAGCTTTTCCTTAAACCCTCCTTTTGGGGAAATTTTTTTTTTTAAAGAAAATTGAGAAGTACATCCAATCTCCCCAACTCCTTTTCATTCTCTACTCTTAGCATGGCTAGTCCGGACTAGTGAATACCTGAACTTGTTCATTACATAAACCTTTCAGAAAAATTTAAGCACATATTCTCAGTATATGGGACTTATAAATTATATTCATATATTGCCCTGATAATATATACTGATATTATTAAACTTACACACATAAAAATATAAATTTAAAAGGATGAAATGAAAAGTAAACATTAAAACTTTTTAGTTATTAAAGATTCTAGGTCACCTGGGTGGCTTATTAGGTTTCAGCGTCTGACTTCAGCTCAGGTCATGATCTAACAGTTTGTGAGTTTGAGCCCCACGTGGAGCTCTGTGCTGACAGCTCAGAGCCTGGGGCCTGCTTCAGATTCTGTGTCTCCTTCTCTCTCTGCCCCTCCCCCACTCATGCTGTCTCTCTGAAAAATAAACATTAAAGAAAATTTTTTTAATTAAAAAAAAGATTCTAAAGAACCCGTATGTTCTCTCTCATCTTAAAAGTATTGTTGGGACCAACTTATTTAATATACCTTATTTAAAAAAAAATCTTGGCACTTTATGAGACCCGAATTCAAAGGCCTAGCTAAGAATTCAGTTTATTTTCATACATAGTTTTAGTGGCTGTCATAACTAATATACACACTTTACAAAGATAGGGATCCAAACAGAAGAAGTGCCTTATTGGCTACACTTCTTAAATCATGGTACTCATTTTCAATCCCATTCACCAATTGTGCAAAGGTTTTTCATTTACATTTGGCTAGTAAATTTCCTTCTTCCCTGATGTCAGTCACTCATCCATGCAAACTATCTATTTTTAACAAATGGATTTAGAACATCTTACTTGGAAGATTTTTAAATTCTAAGTCCCTAAAATGTAGAAATATGAGTTTTTATAGATGAAACCCACTCTGTATGGCAACTAAAACATTAATGAGAGAAATATCCCCCAAATACTTTCTTCATAACATGAGTTTCTTTCAAAAGCAGCTCCTTTCTCATCCATTATTAAAATGTGACCTTTACCTTGAAGGGGCAAATCAAGTCTGCTTATTTTTTCAAATATCTGCTAGGTAACACACTACTGATAGCTACTTGTCATCACAAAAGGTCAACAAAGCTGCAAGTGAGGGTTTTTTTTTTTTTTTTTGGTTGGTTGGTTTGTCTGTTTGTTTGTTTAGTAAAGAATACAATATATGATGAATCTTAAATTTGACATGTTATCTTCCCGTAACATAACCAGGAAACCTCTGTATTGTGCAAAATTTTCAAGATCACTGCCCCATATCATTATAAATTATTATAAAGTGTTTTTAAATATAACGTAATCTAATTTCTTAATTCCCTTACCCACATCCTAATTTAACATTGCAATATGCTGAGAGTGAACACACAGCCGTGGGTATGCAGTTAATGCCTCCCAGTATGGAACGCACATGCTGCCCTTGGGAGGTGGAAACGTGGGTGCATGTTCCTAGCTAGTAACTGCCTGAACTACAGGCTACATGACAATATATAGCAGGGAGAAGCTATATATTAAATATTAATAAAGCTCAATTAAAATTATATTTGTAGATAAAGTTCTAAAAATAGAAATTCTATTATTTTCTTCTTGCATCTCAGTCACTGAGGTGTACATACCATGGATAGCAAGGTCTTAATCAATTTGGATAATGTGCTTTTCAAATTTTTTAATTGACTGCCAAAGGCCAATTTGTTTAAATGGCAAAGTTTATTAATTAACATTTTCAATTCTCTTTATGAACACATTGGGCTATTGTATAGAGCATAGTGTCCACAATTCTTTAATTTGTCTAAGAACAAACTAAAGAACTTAAAGAACTTTGTTCTTAGACAAATTAAAGAATTTAAAGCCTAGAAAATAACTATAGATAAATTAAAATAATGAATTTTTCTTAAGGAACTTTGTTGAAACAAAAACAAATTTCTGAAAACGATCTTTCTCTATGGATCTTTTCTAAAATATTAAACTGCCTGAGACGAAAGAAATCTATATTACAACGTGGTATTGGAGCCAGACTCTCCTGCTGATCTATGAGCACATAGCCCTTGGGCTTCTGTGTCTGAGTTTTCACAAGAAGAATCTAGACACAGCCTTTCCTGCTGGTTCACTAAGAATGACATTCTCACTATTAAAAGATGTATTTGGTTTCTATTAATACCACTATTATCAGGATTTTGTGATTGTTACTCAAAAAGCTCAACCATTGAAGTTAGATACAAACAGAAATTTAATTGAAGGTTACTAAGACATAAATAGCCTGAAACAAACATCCAAGCAGTAAAATAATGAAAACACTAGCCTTTATATATTGTTTTAATTGATTTTTCATGAAATTGATAGTATAAAATTAGGAGACTATAACAAAGAGCTATAAAAGCATAAGCTAATGAAATTAGTATAATTGTGCCATATAAAATAGCCAAGAAATAACAAGTTGCCAGAAATTTTAAATAATATTTTTATATTTGCAAAGGTACATATTCTTGCGTTTATTGATTACTGTACTCATTGTTAAAAGGATGAATTTCAAAAATACAGTCAACTCTCATTATTCTCAGGAGTTATGTTCTGTGACAACTGCAAACATTGAATTAGTGAATACTGAACCATTCTTCCTAAGGGAAACAAGGTTAGGTTCCCACATGCCTCTGGTCACAACACTTTTCTTGAACCTATCAATATACAACCTTGTTTTATGTGTGTTTCTGTTTAAATATACTTTAATATCTACTGTTAATTTGTTAACATTGAATTTGCAGTCTTACAGCACTGTAACTTAGGCTTGAATGAAGCTAATCTAATGCAGATGACAAGCTCTGACAAGCTCTCCATGAGGCATGTCATAGCCTTCTTGCACTTAGGAACTCTTGCCAACAATTCAACGAGAACAAAATTACCCACACACAAAGTAACAAAAACAAAAATGAAAAAATGTAAAAACACAAAATACATGGCCTAAATATACCAGGAAAAGGACACTAGTTTACAAAATAAGACCTGAAACGAGAAGACAGAGAGCATTACTTTGTTCAGCCTCAGCTGGGCACACAAGACAACTCAATATTTTGCAACTTTACACATGACCGTGAATGACCATGAAAGTGCTATGAGTATTAATTTGGGGGTTACAAGTAAATTTTAGTAAGTATGCACATTCACAAATATGGAATTCGTGAATAATGAGAACCAACTGTTCTGTTCCTTATAAAACCCAAATTAACAGAAAAATAGGGAAGTGAAATACGAAAGATGATTGTTTTTTCATTGTCAAGTTTTACTAAAAAACGGAAGACAGGTATTAAAGTAAAAATCGCAAATATTTATTAAGGGTTTCTTATGAGCAAATAGGACTCTGTTAAGCTCTTAACAAAGTTTTAATTTCAGTAACTCACTTATATAGTTGACATTATTAGTCACATTTACAGATGAGAAAACTGAGGCTTAGGAGGGAAAACATATTCCCCACATTCATGCAGCTAATAATTGGTTTAGCTAGAACTCAGTGTAGATTCAAAGGTCAGAGTGCTCCTGCATTTCCATGAAATACGACTTTCCTAAATGTAATTGTAGGCTCTTATTTTGAAATTGACTGATAAATTTACTACAATGGCCCTTTTCATCCATAACCCAGTGGCAGTTTTTAAAACATTTTTTCCTTTTTTCAGGTTCTTATAAACTTTGCATCTAAATATTGTTCATCTTAACCATGCATAAATATTCTGTTGACATTCTTGTAAATTCTGTGGAACATAAAAAAGTAAATGTAGACTTTCAGATAGCATAATTCTTTTTTTCTTGTATTTTGTTCAGGAACACACTCTTTTGAACTTATACTTGATCAGAGAGAAATTAGGAAACGTGTTCTTTCAGAAACCCCTAAAGTAAATCACTCCTTGCATCTGAAACATGAAGCTAACTCTTCTCTATATTTTGTTACGAGTAATTGGAGATTGTGTCACTTCTCTGTTCAAAGTTCCAGTCATTCTTTACTATTCATAAACAAAGTCAAACTCGTCAGCCTGGCATTTAGAGTCTCCGTAACATGAGTCCAACTTCCAGACTTAACCCATGTAGCTTTCCTTAGTGCTTAACTCTGCTCCATCTAGCCTCTTCTAGTTGCTGCTACCCCAGAATACTCTTTCGCTGCAATTCTGTGCCATTTCTCACATCGTTCCTTGGCTCTCTTACCCTCCAACATCTATAGATGCCAAAATATGGCCTCCTTCATAAGACCGTGTCAGTATCTGCAGATTATAATTAACTTATTCCACCTCCATACTTCTGTGTCTGTGTCTTTAAGAAAGTGCCTACACATCGTAGGTGTTCAACAAATGTTAGTTAAATTGAAATGAAAGAAAAGAGTCATGAATATCTGAAACTTAAGCATTATCTCTTAGGACACCTTCTACACAAGAAAGCAGAGATATAATTTCTGACTCTTGTTGAAAATTTTCCGTGAGGACAGACTAGCTATTTGGTTATCAATCAATAAATCGACACTTTATTTTATTTTTAACTTTTTTAATGTTTATTTTTGAGAGAGAAAGAGACAGAACATGAGCAGGGGAGGGGCAGAGAGAGAGGGAGACACAAAATCAGAAGCAGGCTCCGGGCTCTGAGCTGTCAGCACAGAGCCTGACATGGGGCTTGAAGTCTTGAATGGCAAGATCATGACCTGAGCTGAAGTTCGACACTTAACCAACTGAGCCACCTAGGTGCCCCAATGAATTGACACTTTGTACAAGTTTTAAAGCTTTTTGTTTTTGCTGGCATTTTCTATACCATCTTAACTGCCTATAAAGGTATTTACTACCCACGGATTTCGTGAATCCAAATCTTGGTCTGGTGAGATCTTAGACCACGTTAGGAACTCTCTTCTGATCTGTAGAAGATGTGGGGATAAATTTCATTCATGGTGCTCTTGTGAACATAAACATGTCTACATCCTTGCAGTTAATTCCCAGTGTGAGAATGAAGAGCAACTAACAGCACCTTGTTTATGAAGTGGAGGGTGTGTTGAGGAAGTAGTGATGGAATGGGGAAGAGTGCCAAGAAATAGAGCGCTGAAAAGTAGATCAGAATGAGATGATAGAGAGCCTTATTAAACAATGAATGGTGTTTGGGCTTTATTCTATAAGTTATGAGGGCTCATTGGAGGCTTTAAGCAAGGATATGACATATTCAGAGTAACATTCTTTTTTTTTTTTACAGATCTGTCTTTTAAGCATGGCAGCATAAAGCATTAGCTAGAAAGGAAATTGTTAGCAGGGGAGTTTAGGATAAATGCTTTATTTACCCTCCTGGTGGGATAGGAAAAATGTAGCTTTCTGGAAATCACTAGGGAGACAATCTCATGAGGAAACAAGAGTTGCTGGGTCTCAAGACATCTTCTCTCACCCACTTGGAAGATTTCTCGTGTCCCAAAAGAACATAATTTCAGCACTGATAAATTGACTCTTTCCTGTAGATTTTGAGTGACTTACAAAATGTTCATTACTGATGGGGGAACCTGCTTCAGTGAGTTTCAGCTTGAGAACATTTGTGACAGGAAGAAGTAATGATAAAAATATGGGATACTAGGGGTGTCTGGGTGGCTCAGTCGGTTGAGCGTCCGACTTCGGCTCAGGTCATGATCTCACAGCTCGTGAGTTCAAACCCCATGTCGGGCTCTGTGCTGACAGCTCAGAGCCTGGAGTCTGCTTCGGATTCTGTGTCTCCCTCTTTCTCTGTGCCCCTCCCTCATTCATGTTCTGTCTCTCTCTCAAGAATAAATAAAACATTTAAAAACATTTAAGAAAAAAATATGGGACACTATTAACCTGGGGCATTTCTTTCAAGTTTTCTCACTCAAGCTTCTTTTATTTTTAAAATTTTAATTCCAGTATGATTAACATACAGTGGTATATTAGTTTCAGGTGTACAATACAGTGATTCAACAATTCTATACATTAGTCAGTGTTCATCATAATGAGTGTACTCTATTTTTTTCTTCTAAGATTTCATTTTATTTTTTTAACATTTTATTTATTTTTAAGAGACAGAGAGAGACAGAGTACCAGCAAGAGAGGGACAGAGAGAAAAGGAGACACAGAATCTAAAGCAGGCTCCAGGCTCTGAGCTGTTAGCACAGAGCCAGACATGGGGATTAAACCCACGAACTGTGAGATCATGACCTGAGCCAAACTAGAATGTTTAACCACTTAAATCACTAAGCCACCCAGGCACGCCTCTAAGATTTTATTTAAATTCAAGTTACTTAACATATAGTGTAGCACTGGTTTCAGGAGTAGAATTTAGTGTTTCATCACTTACATACAATACCCAGAGCTCATCACAACAAGTGCCTTTTTTAATGCCCACCACCCATTTAACCCATCCCCCACCCACCTCCCTTCCAGCAACCTTCAATTTGTTCTCTAGAGTTAAGTCTCTTACAGTTTGCTTCCCTCTCTGTTTTTATCTTTTTTTATTTTTCCTTCCCTTCCCCTATGTTCATCTGTTTTGTTTCTTAAATTCCACATGAGTGAAATCATATGGTATTTGTTTTTCTCTATCTTATTTTGCTCAGCATAATATACTCTAGTGCCATCCACATCATTACAAATGGCAGTATTTCATTTTTTGATGGTAGGGTAATATTCCATTATATATTCATATACACACACACACACACACACACACACACACACACACATACCACATCTTCTTTACCCATTCATCAGTCAATGGACTTTTGGGCTCCTTCCATAATCTGGCTCTGAAAATGCTGCTATAGACATTGGGGTGCATGTGCCCCTTTGAGTCAGTATTTTCATATCTTTTAGATAAATACCTAGTAGTATAATTGCTGGGTCTTAGGGTAGCTCTATCTTTAACTTCCTGAGGAAACTTCACACTGTTTTCCACAGTGGCTGCACCAGTTTGCATTCCCAACAAGAGTGTAAGAGGGTTCCCCTTTATCCACATCTTCGCCAACATCTGTTGTTTCCTTAGTTGTTAATTTTAGCCATTCTTATAGGTCTGAGGTGGTATCTCAGTGTGGTTATGATTTGTATTTCCCTGAGGATAAGTGATGTTATGCATCTTTTCGTATTTCTGTTAGCCATCTGGGTGTCTTCTTTGGAAAAATGTCTATTCATGTCTTCTGCCCACTTCTTAACTGGATTATTTATTTTTTGGGTGTTTAGTTTGATAAGTTCTGTATAGATTTTGGCAACTAGCCCTTTATCTGATATGTCAGTTGCAAATATTTCCTCCAATTCTGTAGGCTGCCTTTTAGTTTGTTGATTGTTTCCTTTGCTCTGCAAAGTTTTATATCTTGATGAAGTCCCAAGAGTTCATTTTTGCCTTTGTTTCCCTTGCCTCCAGCAACATGTCTAGTAAGAAGGTGCTATGGCCAAGGTCAAAGAGATTGCTGCCTGTGTTCTCCTCTAGGATTTTTTGATAGTTTCGTGTTTCACATTCATGTCTTTCATCCATTTTGAATTTATTTTTGTGTACAGTGTAAGAAAGTGGTCCAGTTTCATTCTTCTGTATGTTGCTGTCCAGTTTTCCCAACACCATTTGTTGAAGAAACTGTCTTTTTTCCATTGGATATTCTTTCCTGCTTTGTTGAAGACGAGTTGACCATATAGTTATGGGTCCATTTCTGGGTCCTCTATTCTCTTCCATTGATTTATGTCTCTGTTTTTGTGCCAGTACTATACTGTCTTGATGACTACAGTTTTGTAATACAGTTTGAAGTCCAGAATTGTGATGTCTCCAGCTTTGTTTTGCTTTCTCAACATTACTTTGGCTGTTCAAGGTCTTTTCTGGTTCCATACAAATTTTAGAATTGTTTGTTGTAGCTGTGTGAAAAATACTGGTGTTATTTTGATGGGGGTTGCATTGAATGTGTAGATTGCTTTGGGTAGTATAGACATTTTAACAATATTTGTTCTTCCAGTCCATGAGTATGGAATGTTTTTCCATTTCTTTGCATCCTCTTCAATTTCCTTCGTAAGTGTTCTATAGTTTCATAGCATAATAAGTGTACTCTTAATCTCCTTCACCTATTTCACCCACTTCCCCTCTGGTAACGATTAGTGTGTTCTTTATATTTAAAAGTCTATTTATTTGTCTCTTTTTTCTTTGTTCATTTTTTTTAATTCCACATACGAGTGAAATCACATGGTAATTTTCTCTGACTGCTTATTTCCCTTAGCATCGTACATTCTAGATCCTTCCATGTTGTTGCAAATGGCAAGATTTCATTTTTTATGGCTGAGTAATATTCCAGTAAATATGTGTATGTATGTATGTGTGTTATATGTTTGCATATATGTATATATATTATATACCACCCTTCTTTATCCATTCATCTATGGATGGACATTTGGGCTGCTTCCATAATTTGGCTATTTAAATAGTGCTGCAATAAACATAGGGGTGCATATATATTTTTGAATTAGTGTTTTTATATTCTTTGGGTAAATGCCCAGTAGTAGAATTACTGGATCATATGGCAATTCTATTTTTAATTTTTTGAGAAACCTTCATACTGTTTCCCACAGTGGCTGCACCAGTTTGCATTCCCACCAACAGTGCAGGAGAATTCCTTTTTTTTTCCACCTCCTTGCCAACACTTGTTGTTTTTGTGTTGTTGGTTTTAGCCATTCTGACAGGTCTGAGGTGGTAGATATCTCACTGTAGTTTTGATTTGCATTTCCCTGAGGATGACTGATGTTGAGCATCTTTCCATGTGTCTGTTAGCCATCTGAATGTCTTCTTTGGAGAAATGTCTGTTCATGTCTTTTGCCCATTTTTAAATTAGATTATTTATTTTTTCACTCAAGTTTCTTTTAAAGTAGAGGGAAGCAAAAAAGCAAAAAATGCCTCTTCTTGAGTAGCAGGTTTCTATTAATAATATTTTACACCTATTATTTGCTAGCATTTACTTTACTACCAGGCATTGTGCTACATACTTGGGATATCTCATTTCATTTACTCTTCCTAACAAAGATATGAGATGTGGAAACTGAATTTCACCAAGACTAGGCACTTACTTAGAGTCACACGATTACTAAGTGGTGTTGCCAGAATTTAAGTATAAGTTCACAGCCCAGGCTTTCTCCTGTTGGTTACACTATCTGTAATATACAGGTATGTACAATAGTAATTGTACTGGATTTGGTGTCAGACAGGCTGTATTCAGATTCCACTCTAATACTCACTAGCCTTGTAAATTAGGTAATTTACTTAAGCCTCAGTCATTTCTTCTGTCAAGTTGGACCCAGAATGCTTGACAAATGGGGCACTTGAGGATTAAGCTATAAAAGGTTCTAGTCACACAATTAATGTTATATTCCTTCCTTACAATAAAGTGGATTCCATAATTGGAAACACTTCTGCTATATTCTTGCCTTCAGAGAATGTGACATTTGGCCAAAGACTCAAAGTCAGAGAACAAACAGCTATGTGTCCAGTCAGAGAATAACAACCACTAGGATCCACAAAAGGAGAGGGTCTGGGGTTTTAAGAAGAGCAGGCATAAGCCATGTGACAGGAGCAGAGAGCCAGGGAAAGGCTGGCTAAGAAATGGCTTGAGAGGTGGGCAGGGTCTTGTAAGTCAGGTGTTGGGAGTGTGGATTTTATTTTACACTCAATGGGAAGTCATGGATCTTTACCAGGTGGATGGTATGATGCCTGGGTAAGCAGAAGAATGTATCCCGTTCCCCACACCGTGCTCCCAACCCAAAGATGCCCACATCTGAATCCCTGGAACCTGTGACTATATTACTTTACTTGGCAAAAGGAACACTGTGGTGTGATTAAGTCAAGGGTCTTGAGATGGGGAGATTATCCTGGATTTTCTGGGTGGGCCCAGTGTCATCACAAGGATCGCCATCACTGGGAGATGGGAAAGTCAGACTCAATGACAAAGGAAGCAGATGTTTAAGTGAGGCAGGGCCATGAGCCTAAGAATGCAAGCAGCCTCTAAAGCTGGAAAAGGTAAGAAAAGGATTCTCCTCCAGAGCTTCTAGAAGGGACACAGCCCTGCCAACACCCTAATATTAGCCCAGTGAAGATGATTTCAGATTTCTGACTTCCAGAACCATTAGAAAATAAATGTATCATGTGTTAAGCTGTTAAATTTGCTACAGCAGCAGCAGCAAACTAATCCAATGCCTATGGCTTCTGAGTGGAGAATGGCATGAAGATGGGATGGAGGGTAGAACTGGGAGGCTAGCTGAGATGCTATTACAGTGATCCAGACAAAGTAGGTCTGTCCAAGCGTAATGGTGGCTGCACGGAGCTGCAATAACGGGACACACTGGAGATATATTTTGGAGGTAGGGCTGATAGGACTTGCCAAATTCCCCTAGCTCCTAAACCATTCTTTGTTTTGGCAGGACCTGGAACCCCTGGGTACTATTTGGCACACTAGAGTCATCAGTCCTAGGAAGCAAGTGCTTCTTTACTAGGTAACTGATTTGACAAATAAATAATTTACTCACCAACCGGAAACATCTAGCCAATGGGAAAAAGTAACAGAACAACAACAACTCAGAGCCCAGACTGAAAAAGTCAAAAGGCAAACTCTTTGGTTTTATACTGTCATAAAGAATGAAAAAAGCAAGGCCCAAGACAGCAGCTGGCACAAAAGTGAATGCCTTTGAGGGTGAAAATGTGCTTGTGGTCTAGTTCCAGGCTCTGCAGAATTTCCTTCTTAGAAGGAGTAACAAGAATGATTTTCTCTGTAGCAGAAAAGAGAAGGAAAGTAATAACCTTTTTAACCGAGCAGCATTTGTCAGACCTTTCCAAGCACCATCCTGCACCCCTTCAGGCCACCCGAAGGCCAGGCCTCCACTTGCTATTCCAATGAGACATTCCTATAGGCAAGATTTCATACCATGGCCTCTGCTCACCATCCTTGCACCAAAGCCCAGAGCTGTCTAGAATGCCAGCTTGAGGACTGAAGACCCAAGGTGGGGGGAAATCCCATGGGAGACCAGCCATCCTGCCCTGTCAAAATATAGGCATTTCCTTCCCAGGGAAAAGACTAAAATAAGACTTCACTCCACCAAAGCTTCCAGGACCTTATTGGATTTCCCTAAAATCACCTCCCCAACACGAGCTCCAGCACCCCAGCTCATCGCACCTTTCTCCAACAGCACCCACAGTCAATCTCAGCCTCCTAAGACTGATTCCCAGCTGCCCCACATTTTGCCTCATTGTGTTTTTCTGTGTGTGCCACACACTGCCCCTCCCCTCTAAGAAACCCTCTTTGAATCCTTAACTCTCCCTAGTAATTGAATCCACACCCAGTAGTTGAGGGAGGAGGCGAGACTTCCTCGCTTACACCATAGGCAGTGTGGAGTGCTCATGGGGAACCCAGGGGTTCAGCATCTTAGGGTGAGAAGCCCTTCTGCAGGGGTAAGGGAAGAGGGGAGTGTGCAAATGAGTTTCAGAACAGTGCATATCCCCTCTCTGGCCTCTAAATCCCTGGCTTGCAGGCTTGCATGTCATTGCTCTGTTCTCCCTTGCCTGGGGGTCTTCCATTGCTCCAGACTTTTGTCATAGAGTTTAGGAAGCCTCACCTCAACCCGGCCGGCAGGCCTCATTTTCCCCTTGCCCAAGAGAGCCAGAACAGATCGCTTTTCTGTTTTTTTATGTACACCACTTTGATTTAATGGTCCCATTTATGCCCCAAACTTGTCACTCTCGACTAATGCCACACCTTACCTTCTTCACACTCCCTAGATCCCCAGACTGATTTGTGGGTTAGTATCTCCATTTTTATCAATAATAAAAAAAAACCAAACTACTTTGCTATAAGAATAACACAGATGCCCGATGCTCATAAAGAAGGCGCCCTCTAGCTCTGATCCCTCTCATCAGAACTAGACTTCATCCCGGGTCTCTATTTTGGGAAGCTTTTCATCCCACAGGCCACAAAGGCAACCAATTGCCTGAAGAGAATAGCATTGTAATGAGCACAGAGGTCATTCTGGATACCATGTGCTGTTAGTTGATTACACACTTTTCCAAGGCTGCCCTTGGTACAGATGCAATGAATGCTAAATGGCATGTGCTGCTCGTTCCAGCAATTAGTTTTGATCTCTCTGGCTTAATGCTGTGTCCAGTTGTTCTGAAAGAGAAAAGAAATGCTCTGCCTCTGCACCATTTATTTTTATATATGCATTCAGTGAAGACTTACTGAAGCCTAGGCCCTCCTAGGCATTGTGCAGGATAAGAATAAAGCATTCTTCCCCTCCCTGGAGAAGCTCATAGCATAAAAAGAGGAGGAAAACATGTAAGGAAAATATGACATGCAGTATGCTACAATATTAGGAGGACGGAAAGAGCCCTTTATTCAACAAGTACATGCCAGGCATGGTTTAAGGCCTGTGGAAGTAAAGAAGGCAAAAGAGGCCCTTACTCTTCTGGGAGAAATGATCATTGCACTAGTAAAAAAATTAAATATCCAAAATTAATTTAAAAAGTGATAACTACAACTAATGGAACAGGAATGGGATGAAATGGAGGTTAGCTTAGAGCAGGTCTTAAGATAGACCTCTCTGGAAAGATGGCCTTCTGAGTGACACAATGGATCTAGCTGTAGAAGATCTAGAAAAGGAGCCACATGAGTAGGGGAAAGAAGTGCAAAGGCACTGAGGCAGGCACAGGCTGGGAGCTTTAGGAGAGAAGTGACAGTATGGCCTCTAAGAAAGGGTAAAATGACATTTCAGGAAAATAAAATGGCTTGAGCAAAGGCACACAACTAGGAAAGTATGAACTGCATTTGGTCAGAAACAAGCACAGATTCGAACCAAGGCCTAGCAAAACATGAAGTTCAGAAGATAAGATGAGGATAGACTATTTACAGAGAGCCCAGGGCCAGGCTGTGGCTATGGAGGATATTCTACGAGCAGGCAATGCTGCAGGTTTTAGGTCAGTCTCTGACTTGATAAGAATGTGCTTTAGCAAGATTGCTCTGGTGTTAGTGGAGACCTTTTTTTTTTTTGCCTTGGACAAACAAATATTCCTTGTGCTTCCTATTCGCTGATAAAAATTCATCTTCATGCCTAGATTTCTTGTAGGCATGGGCTACAAAATAGGCTGGGCTATAAAATAGTTTTAAGTAGGGATGGCAATCTAATTTGTGGGGTCCAGTGCAAAATGAAAATGTATGGCCCTTTGTTCAAAATGCAGTTTAGAAGCTTTTTCTTTCTTCAGCCATCTCTGTCTTGACTTGCCATGATGTTTTGTATTATTTAATATAAAATGACTCTCTCAAACATGAGGATACTTCCAGGCAAGTGCAGACCCTCACAGGCACCAGATACCTTCCATTCGACCCAACACTGTGGCATCCACACCCAGCACCCGCAGCAAGGGAAGGCAGCAGTGGTGTCTGGGCAGGATCAGGAGGCCAACACTCTGTCTCACAGAAGCAGGGAGGTAGAACCACATGTGTGCAGAGGCTCCAAGCCCCTGGCACATACCCCATTGTTCATCTTATTTCACTTACAAACGTAAATCCAAAGATAAAATATTTAAGAGTTTCAAGATGCTGATTGCATCCTTCTGCGTGTGTGGCTTTGTGAGATGGCATGGGTGGCAAGCCTATGATGCCCATCCCAGACTGAGTCCTGAGGAGAGGGTAACTGCATCTCAATGTAGACTTCTTCCTCAGAACTTAAACCCAGTGAGCTACCGCCCCTCAGAAACACCTGTACTACTATCGTTCTATGAGATGCTTAGCATGTGTGTGTGTGTATGTGTGTGTGCGTGCACGCCAGGAGGAATGAGTGAAGGGTACACATTTCCTTGATTTCCCGTGGATATACAATTGTTTGAGAATAAAAAGTTGTGTACAGAAAGCCTTCACACATGTGCTGTTTTTCTGAAGGAGAGGAGGGAGGAAGGAGTCTAAGAGCAAGATCGACAAGATAAACCTAAAGCCACTTAGTGGTGCTTGGCTGGACATCAAAGGTTACCAGGCTTCCTCAGCCAGAAATGTAAACCTTGTCCTTGAGCTAGGAAAGGATGAAAAGAGAGTGGTCGGGCTCACATTCCAAAGGTAAAGGACTAACTAGCTTGTTTCTGACCACATTCATCCTGTTTAAATCCACTAAATGATCATTTACTAATTGCTCACCATGTGCAAGGAATGAACTGCACTGCTCTTTGCTCTCTGGCATTACAATTCAAGACAACTGCATTTTATGTAAGGAATGTTTTCCCAAGAGTGGACAGAATCCAAGACTAATCTTGACAGAGAATGGTGAATTCTAATTACCAGCTAAAGGAACACTACCTCAAGACAAGAGAGTTCTCTTGGTCCAAAAGTTTTGAAATTCCTGTCAATTTTTAAGTTTGGGAGTATTCACCTTATTTCTGATTTTGTGTTTGATGTTTACATAATACTACTCAAAATTTGCACAGTTCAAATCGGCATAAAGGATCTATACATAACACCATACAATATCATACAGGGATATTGTTGTAAAATAACAGATATAAAAAAGTATCTAGCACAATCTTTGGAACAAATGGGAAGAAATTAAAGAGACCTATTCTTTTTGCTGTTATATTCAATAATATTTCCAATAAGTCACAGTCTCCAATCCCAAGAATAGTATCGCTAAGCTATAAAAATGGGGCACATTTCATCTTTTTTATATGCAGGAGAATAAAAGTGCAGCTTAGAGAGCTAAAACATTTTAATATACCTTTTTTTAAGCTTATTTATTTGAGAGAGAGAGTGTGAGCAGAGTAGGGGCAGAGAGGGGGAAGAGAGAATCCCAAGCAGGCTCCATGGTGTGAGTGCAGAGCCTAAAACATTTTATAAGAAAATTCCATTTAGCATTAAGGTTTTAATGTTTTTCCACTGAAGAGAAAATTAATACCTAGTCAATTCTACTTCTGTGCAAATGTGTAACACGTTAAACCAACATATCATCCCAAAGCTGTGGTCTAGTCAGCATTTAGAATACCTCTTCCATTATGTTGTTTTTCTTTGCCCACACCATGGGGAAAGGACTAATGATCAATGAAATCTCTTAATCAAAGGCTAGCAGTGGCAAAAGCCCTGTGCATGATCATTTGAATTGAGATACATAGCCCATAGTGTCCTTCAACTCTTGGGTAACAGCTAGTGAGTGAGGGACCCCATAAGCAGCAGAGCCACGACCAGGGCACTAGGGTTCAGATTGCTCAGCACCACCTTCATGCATATGACCATCTTCATGGCCACCCTTTGGCTCTAGCCATTGTCTGTGCTGTGTAGCATGTCCTCCAGGACCAATCTTATAACTTGGTGGAGTCTCAAGAATTGAAAAAGACCAAAGCCATCAGAGAAGTGGTGGCTTGTCTTCACACAATTCCATGAAGGGGGAAAGTTTTCTGAAAACAGAACTAGGGAAACTTGTCTCTGGAGAAGTATGTCATAGCTGTGAAGAAACACAGCAAAACACACTTATCCTAAAAGAAACTGGTGCTGGATACCAGGACTATAGGCTCCTTAACAGTTGTCTGCTTTGATCATGGTGTGTGTAACTGAGCGCTTCCTCTGGATCCAGCCCTGTCTTAGCTACTTTTGGGGGAAAACATATAATCTGCTCAAATGGAGTCTGTATTTACCTGGGTCCATAAGACCCACATGAAATAGTCTTTTGAACAAGAGATTAAGAGTACCAGCCCTGGGTCTCACAGACCGGGATCCAGCCTCAGTCCTGCTAACTTGCTACCTGGGTGGACCCAGGTAATTCACTGAGTTTTTCCAAGCCTTTCTCCTGAACTATGAGGATAACAAAAGCCCTGACCTCCCCAGGTGAATGTGAGCATGGAACATAGTAAATCTGACCTTTATGAAATAAATCTCATTTCATGGAGACAGTCTCATGCTGTGCTTCAGTAAGTTTTGATTCACCTCCTAGATTTACCATCTATTAGCTGCATTTCCTTGGTCAAATTACTTAACCTCACTTGTCGCCATTTCGTGGTTTGTAGAATGTGGATAATGCAGCCCTCACAGTGAAATTGTTTTATAACCTTGCCACAATCAACAAGGAGTATTAAGACAATCCTTTTAAATGTGAAGAATCAGGGCCAGTCTGCTGACATTTTATTCTTCACTCAAGACAAGGTCAAACAGCATTCAGAGATCTTCTGTATTATTTTTAACAGTATGTTGGTGAAATTTATTTTCCATTTTCCAAAGATCTGAGCCATTCAGATTACTTCACCTGGACAGAAAGGGGTTTGCTAGAAACTCCCAGTCAACTCTGCAGACATGACACAGCAACTAATGAAAAATGGGGGAGGTGTTCTGACCCTTTCTGTCACCTCCCTGGGATTTCAGAGTGGAGCCCAGGATGGGCTATCTCAACCGAGGCAGGTTCATTGAGAAGGGTTCTCTCTATTATTGATTAGAAATGCTAAACCAGCAGGCAACTATAATTTTCAGATGCTCAGAGAGATTTCTCACAGGAGTTTGACAAATATCACGTTCTTTCCCCTCACTCATATATACCTGTTGCTTTTCTTCTGAAAAGGGGGTACCCTAGTCTTAATGGCATCTTACTTAAAAATAAGAGACCATAGTTCTGATTTGTTAATCTCATTTGGTTCTTCAAAAAAAGAAGAAAAATTTTAATTGTTTACTGAGTGTGAGAGGAATAAATAGGCCCATACAAAGAGCATATAACTAAAAAACTCCTAGATGAGATGATTAAATGATTAAAAGTATATAGCTCAGTGCCTGGTTCATAATAAGAACTCAACCTCAATAAATATTAGTGAGTGCACACATATACACATATATATGCATCTATGCACATACACACACGTACGTACACACATACACACACTCATCCACATCCACACAAACTAAATGAAGCAATGTAATTTAGCTCTCAATGATAGGGCACAGGCATTCTTTGTAGGCAGAGAGAGAATGGTGATGGCTCCAAGAGGTAAAAAGACTTCATGAAGGGAGAGGAATTAGAGCCAACCTTGAAGGTTGGCTAGAATATGAACAGGAAGAGGAGAGACAGGAGGACATGAATGGTGAGGGAAATGGAGGACAGGCAGGGAAGGAATGAGTGCTGTGTTCCTGGGACGGACGCTGAGGACAATTAATGAAACTGATAGAAATGATGGGGTCAGGTAATGGAGGGTATTGGGAATCAGCAGGAAAGACTTGACTACTTATTTTTTATTTGTTCATAAGTCTATGTATCTGAGGAGACAGAAATAGCACAGTGTATTATTCAGGGAAACAGAACCAACAGGAAGTGTGTGTATATGTTTATGTATATATACACACATACACACACACACAGAAGGGGATTTTAAGGAATTGGCTCATTGTAAGGGCTGGCAAGTCTGAATTCTATAGGGCAGTCCTGCTGGACACCCAGGGAAGAGTTGATGTTGCAACTGGAGTCTGAAGGCAGAAATCTTTCTTCTGGAAGACCTCAATCTCTTCAGAAATCTTTCTTCTGGAAGACCTCAATCTTTTTATCTTGAGGCCTTCAACTGACTGGATGAAGCCCACTAACTACATGGAGCGTCATCTGCTTTACTCCAAGTCTACTGATTTAAATGTTAATCACATCTAAAAAATACATCGCAGCAATATCTAGATTAGCGTTTGACCACAGGTCTAGGCACCATACATAGCCTAGCCACTTTGCCATAGAAAATTAGCCATCACACACAGTAATTTAAACAGAAGAAGTTTAACATGAAGAACAATTAACCAATGATAGGAAAGTAATTAAAAAGACAAAAAAAGAGAACTCTAAAAGGAATCTTAAGGTAGAAAGAGAGAGTACTCAAGGAAGCATTAACTTGGAAACAGGGGTACAAGCCTCATCAGAGAAGGTTGGTTGCAGTCACTGGTTGATGGAAGATTTTGCTGGTCTGGCATGGCCAGAGTTGGTACCTAGCCTCTGGGCTAGCAGAAACAACCCCTGGGGCTCAGGTGAGCCAAGGCTGCTGGCCAGGTGTACAGTGAGTCAGAAGTACTGAGTGTGTCAAGCACTGCTGCTGGTGTGAGGCCCAGAGAGCTTGGTGTCTGCATTAGAACAGCCACAGAAACAAACGTCCAGGGCACTGGTGAGGTGAGGTTGACACTTGGCCATGCAGAGTGAGTTAGGTACATAGAAGATGCTGGAGTGCCACTGTGGGTGCTGCTGACACTGGGAGTTGCAGAGGAAGTCTCCCTCTATAATAACCTAGTGTACTTTTAGGTACCTCTGAGGCCCGGGGGCCATTTCCTACATGGCCAGCTCCACAGGGCTGAGGAGAGGGCTAGAACACAGGCCTTGGTGTCTGGGGCTCCCCAGTATGCCACCAGTGCCCAAATTGAGAGCTGTGGAACCCTGGAGAAGCTATATCCTATAAGCACTTAGCACTAGAAGAAATCTCAAAGGCTGAGAAATAGAGAAAAAATGTAGTCCAATCTACAGGAACTAGGAAGAACAACCCTTCTTCCTGCAGTGTCCCTCCAGAAGTATGTGGTAGCAAGGTTTAATTTCATGCCAGCTGGCAAAGGAAAAATATTATAATTTTATGTTTAATATTAATATTAAAATATGAAGGTCACAAGTCTGTTTTCACAAATCAGGCAATGAAGGATAAATCTGGAGCTCAGAGGCAATAAACTGGCAAATAGTATCGTGGGAAGTGCCATGGAAGCAGACCTTGGGTGAGCGATGTCAGGCCATTCAAATTACACTGTCAAGATTGTGCTGGCATCGAGAAGCTCAGCCAGGGGGCTGCTGTAGTGACATAGGCATGAGAGGCCAAGACCTTGGATCAAAGTGCTATCACTAGGAATGAAGTACAAGTTTGGAGTGAGATATTTCAAAGGAAAAACAGAATTCTTGCTTTAGGTTATCATCCTGCCTTAGTCTATTCAGGCTGCTATAACAAAAATGCCATAGATTGGGTGGCTGAAACAACAAACATTCATTTCTCACAGTTTTGGAGACTGGGAAGTATAAGATCAAGGCGCTGGCAGATTTTGGGTCTAGTGCAGATCTTCTTCCTGATTCATAGATAGTGTCCTTTGTATGTGTCCTCACATAGCAGAAGGGGCAATGGAGCTCTCTGGACTAATATCATTAATGAGGGTTCCATCCTCATGACTTAATCACTTCCCAAAGGCCCCACCTCTTAGCACCATCACATTGGGGTTTAGGATTTCAGCATATGGATTTTGGACTTGGACACAAACACTCAGTGCATAACATACCCCAAATTACAAAAGCTTGGGGAGATCTGCAAAGAGATTAGAGAAAGAGAAACACTTTCCCTCAACTCCGAAGTGCTAAGTATGCTATCGTGTGTGTGTGTGGATAAACATCTGAATCCACTGAGGATCAGAACACTCCCTCTCAGAAGAACTGGGTCACTCCTTTCCTAATGAGGGTCAAAATAGGGCAGAATGAGGTAGGCAAAAGACCATGAGTAATAATGAGCACATTAGGTTTGGGAATCCCAGAGCCTAAGAACATGACCAGAAAAGGGGCTAAGGAATTCATTGTCCAGAATGAGACTGGCTGAAGACTAGCAAATCAGTCTAAGGCTAAAACCCATGGTGGGTCTTAGTACTTAGCATGAAGTCTGGCAGAAGGTACAGACACACTCAGTAGGTGTTGGAGAAAGGAAAGGAGCAAGAGAGAGCAGTAAGGAGAGAGAAATTCATTAAAGCCAGGATGTTAATCCAGGCATGACTGGACCAAAAAGCAGCCTCTCAGGACAGAGGAAGGGAGAGCCATTAGTAAGCATCTGGCTCTTCCAACAGGCAGCTTCTATCTATGGACTGTGGGAGACTCTAAGCATAAGTATAACCAGAGGCAAATACTGACTCCTCTGAATCCCTGAGTGAGGAGCAGGTTAACAGGAATCCAGGCACAGAAGTCAACCACTGAAATCATCACAACTCCCTTCCAAAATAAAACAGTGAAATTGCCCAGACTACCTCCCTTTTCTACCTTCTCCCTCTGTTCCGGCCCCATCCCCACCCATGTCCCAGCCCAGCCCAGCCCTCCTCTCAGTAATAACCACTGCTGGTTCTGAAACAGAACTTTCCTCATACAGCATCCTGAGTCATAGCGATAGTGTAAGGACACTTCATTTGCACTTAAACTGATACAGGGCCCCAGATACAGGAAAGAAAAATCCTCATTGTTATGTGCACTTTACACAGATGATCTCTTCTCATCCTCAAAAGGAGGGTGCTTTTACCCCTATTTTACAAATGAGGACACTGAGATTCCCAGAGTTTAAGCCCTTCCCCTTGTTCATGTAACCTGTAATTCTTGGAGAGAAAAAAAAGAGACAGCTATAAGAACTTACTTTAAATAAAGTTACTTTGACATCCATATTAAAGACGCTCAGTTAACAAATATACTAGGTTCTTACTCTTCATTTTCATCAAATTTCTACGTAAGAATGAAAGTTAACATTTATATATCACTTATGAAGTGCCAGGCAGTGTTCTGAAAACTTTACATATGTATTAACTAAATTCTCTGTCATAAGGAAACAGACACAGAGAGTTGAAGTAACTTGCCCAAGGCCACAAACATAAGGATTCAAACCCAGCCTGTCTGGCTTCAGAATCCACCTACAAACTGAGAATATGCTGAGTTCAGAGAGAAAGCTTGTAGGACAAACATTCAATTGCAGAGCTTAAGATGCAGAATATCTTGATTTTACAGTTAACCTGGTAACTTTTTGACAACTTTGGAAAGGTCATGACTATGACTCAGATTAACTGCTCCACAGTCTTTCTGTTCTCACTGGTTGGTAGTTGTTCCACTCTAAGGGATAGTTGAGGAGCCACGGAAAATGGTGACAAATGAGACATGTGACTGAGGCCAGAAGTGTCTCTTCAAAGCTGTAAAGCATGGGCAGCTCAGACTCCAACTTCATTATCATCCCTCCACTTAGCTGACTTTCTAGCAGGAAGCCTGTCTGTCTGGGAGCAGCATAATGCATTGGTCTGTGTGCACATGAACTCCTCCAGCCCCAAAAGCCACTTGTGTTTCCTGGAGCCTGGAGTCTCCCCGGTGCCAGGAAACAACATGATGCTGCCAGCCTGTATTTATCATTCCTAAAACATGGCTCCCTACTCCAAGCAAACTGAAAAGAAAAGCACAAAATTCTGAGTTTGCAGCCAGTTACCTCTGCTGGTGTTGGTGGCAGCCAGGCGTTATAAAAGTAGGGAAAGAGCAGGAAACGCACTTCTATTCAGACAAGAGTTCTTGCAACTGTGGGGAATAAAATCGTCATCATCTCCATTTCTTGAAAAACGCAAAAAGAGAAACGTTAAATTCACAAAGCTCTGTCAGAGAACCCAGTACCAGCCACAAACAAGAGTCTGACGTGCATGCTCTTTATTCTCTGTCCTCTTTTCTTCATCTATGCTTTCTTGCCTACTTGGAGGGAAAAGAGGACATCATAAATAAATAAACAAATGCATACATACATGTATGTAATAATCTTGAGTGGGTCATGAGGGGAGTGCAGTCCCTAGGGTCAAAACTTCCATTTAATCAAGAACAGAGATAGGTAACACAGGCTACTCCAGCGAAAGCATCCTGTATCTCTCCTTACCTTTGCAGGCTTTGCCGCCCTCCTGATCCAGTCAGCTATGACATGGACAGAGGCCACCGCCTCCTAGCTATCAGAGTGATGGTTTTCAGACACCAGGGAGGAGGGAAGCCTCCAAACTGCTGCCTACAGATAAAAGGCTCTGATCATCATTAATAAGGCTCCAAGAGGCACTCACCCCTCAATTTTGCTTCAACCTGCTAGCTTTAAATATAGCAGTCTAGATGTGTGTTTTATGTACCTTTCATATGCTGTTTTGCTTTAGGACATGCTTTCTTTCCCTCTAAATTTATTTTGGCTCTGTTTTCCCCACTGAGAATTATCAGTTCCTTTTTCTGGCTAAAGATGCCTTTTTCCTCCTTCTTAGTTTATGGATTTTCATGGCTATGCCTTTAGATAAAGTGAAACATGTCGGTATAGTGTCCTAACCTTTTCTCTTTCCTTAGACAAAGAGACGCAACCACAAAATATTTCTGCCAAGTGTAAACCAAAATTTTGACCGAAGCAAATAACTAAAAAAACCTCTGTAGGTAATTTTATTTTACCAGAAAGCCCAGGTTGCAGACAGATACAGATGTCCTTGTCTGTATTTTTCTTTATAGAAATAATTTAATTTATAAGTGGATTCACTCTGGGTTGGGTTTTTGTCCTTATTATTTACTATTTCCCTTTTCTGAGCAGTCTGACCTTTGGAATCATTTCTGTAGAAATCTTATTTCCATGACAGACACTGTCAACATTATCCAAGGCCACCTGGCATAAACAGCCTAAATTCCTCTATCTCAGTTGATAGCTTCTGTACCTCACTAAACAATTCCTTGGTATTATTCTATTCAGCATCATTTCTATTTTACTCAATCTCATATCCATGAAGCAACTGGATCTCTCATTTGGCTCAGGAATAAAAAAATGAAGCTAGAGTCTTTCCATTCCTTGGAAAGGAGAATATAAAGTTGTAGGGAAACCAGTCTTTTTTTTTTTTAATGTTTTTATTTATTTTTGAGAGAGAGAGGGACAGAGCACAGGCAGGGGAGGGGCAGAGAGAGAAGGAGACATAGAATCCAAAGCAGGCTCCAGGTTCTGAGCTGTCAGCACAGAGCCCGAGGCGGGTCCAACCCGTGAACCACAAGATCATGACCTGGCTGAAGTTGGGCTCAACCGACTGAGCCACCCAGGTGCCCCTAGGGAAACCAGTCTTTAAAAATTCTTTGCTGTTTTCAATACCTACATAAGTCAGACTTTTGGCAGAGCCAGAGGGAAAGACTCAAGCAGAACCCATTTAAGAATTAAACTGAGGGACTGAGTTTTGCTTAAGGGAAGAGTTAAAGACCCCAAGGGCATGGCAGTAAGACACATTGGGGTTCTCATTGTTGTTTATCTCTAGAAAACATTTGATTGGAGAATACAGACCCACAGACCAAGCAGCATTCGGATTCAACTAAAAGAGAACCTTTTCTGAACCCCCTATCTCCACAAGAGTGGAGTTTAAAGGTGCTTGGACTGGTGAAACCGAGAGAAAAGAGTAAGATGAATGAGCAAGGCTGCAAGAGTACCACACCCGCTACGTGGGCTCTGTGTGCCTGGTCTTATTGCAGCTGCTCCCAGGGCCACAGCAGGCTCATAATCATGGACAATGAGGAGCAGCTGAGAGTAGCCAAAATGGAATCCAGGCCGTGTTAGAGGCCATGTAAGAGACGGTAGCATTCAGTTTTTAATCTAATCCATTCATCAATCATTCATTCTTCTGACATAGCTGCTATGTGAGCAGAGGAAAAAGAGCCTCGTAAGTGACTTAAGGCACTATTCTGGGTTGTGTCACATGCCATATGAATGTAGTCCTTTGCATTCTCTTACAGCAAAGGATGTGGAGAACATGGTAGCTCTAGAGTAACCTAATGGTGCTAATGCTGAGAGGCTGACATATCATCTTATCTATAAAATGGGCCCAAAGGAAAGCAAACCAAGTGAGTGTTTGCTCTTAGTAAATGAGCACATCTGTTACTTCTCATGAGAATAAAATTTCCAGGCTTCATTTGTTTTTCCCATATCTTTTTATCGTTTGCAATGCTCCTGTGAAAATGATATAAGTAGCCATTATGGGCATGTAAAGCCTTTATCCTTATTAAAGCAAATGAAAATATATTCTTCTGATTTTTAATATCATAGTATTGACCATGTCCAATGATTACAACATGTGCTACTTTCTTTATATTTACTAAAACAGACTGAAATTCTGCATCTCTGTCTCTATTCCAGGAAAGTTAGTGGCTTCAGGACATACTGTGTCTCCTAAAATGTTCAATATTATAGCCTTCAAATGCTGAATCTAAGATCCAGCAGTCTCCCAAATTTCCATGGCCTAAGAAGCCAGACACATGGCAGAAGTAGTGTCGAGGACAGAGACAGAAGACCAGTGTCCAAATTCTATTTCTATGTAACATTGGGGCATCTCATTGAAACTCAGTTTCCTCCTCTAGAAAATGGGGATAAGAGTGGCTTCCTATTTTTTTTTTAATTTTTTTTTAACGTTTATTTATTTTTGAGATAGAGAGACAGAGCATGAACGGGGGAGGAGCAGAGAGAGAGGGAGACACAGAATCGGAAGCAGGCTCCAGGCTCTGAGCCATCAGCCCAGAGCCCGACGCGGGGCTCGAACTCACCGACCTCGAGATCGCGAGATCGTGACCTGAGCTGAAGTCGGACGCTCAACCGACTGAGCCACCCAGGTGCCCCAAGAGTGGCTTCCTATTTTATAGAGTAGTTATAAAACATGAAAAGGCAGAGCCCATGGAAATGTTTTATAAACTAAAGTGCCATACAACTATGAGAAATTACTTTTGGTCAAAGAGTATTTTTGTTTCCATCCACCCATGAGTAGCAAGAAAATTTCTGCATATGCATGTACACACGTGTGTTTATATGTACCCATACATGTGTATACATGTAACATGTCTCACACACATGTATTTACATGCACACATGTGTGTATATGTGCACATATAAATGTATTAGGGGAGGGGTGAGAGGGTTTTCATCTGCATCTCAAAGGAAGTCGTTACCTAAAACTGGTTAAGAGCCTCTGGTATGGACGATGCTCCACAACATCAGCCATTAGAAATATGCAAATTAAAATCACCAGGAGATTCTACTACATGCCCAGTAGGACGGCAGCTATTATAAAAAAAGACAAGCACTAGAGACTATTGGTGAGGGTGTTGGGAATCTGGAACACTCATAGACTACTGGTGGGAATGTAAAATGGTATAGCCGCTTTGGAAAATAGTTTGGCAGTTTCTTGTAAAATTAAACCTACGATGTGACCCAACACTTTCACTCTTAGTAATGTACCAAAGAGAATGAAAACATATGTCCACACAAAGACCTGTACACAAATGTTTATAGCAGCATTATTCAAAATAGACCAAAACTTGAAAGAAAAATCGCCATTATCTTGTGAATGGACAAACTAAATGATGTATACCTGTATAATAGAATAATAGCTCAGAAATAAAAAGGAATGAAGAACAAATAAATGCTACACTGCGGATGAAACTTGAAAACATTACACTAAGTAAAAGAAGCCAATCACAAAGAACATAGTACATGATACTACTTATATGAAATGTCCAGAAATGGAAAATTCATAGGAATAGAAAACAGATGTGTGATTACCTATGATTGGAGGAGCAAGGGTGGCAATTGACTGCAAATGGGCTGAAAGAAAATTTGGAGGTTGATGGAAAGTTCTAAAACTAGATTGTGGCAACGGTTTCACAACTCTGTACCTTGCCTTAAAAAAAATCACTGAGTTGTACGCATATAGTTAGTGACTTTATGGTACATAAATTAAACAACAATATAGTCATTTTTAGAGAGGACATGAATAGTGGACAGGATGTTTTGAGATATAATTGTAAAATAAATATAACAAAATATTTACTTGTAAAATTATTTTACTCTTGCATACATAGGTGGTATTTTAAAATACTGTCATTTAAAGAAAAGTGTTCTTGATTCTCTCTGTGTTGCAATTTCCTGATCTGTAAAATAGAGATGATAAAAGCAACTACCTTGCAAGCATTTGTGAAGCAAAACCAATTAAGAGATGTGAAGAATTTAGAAGAGGGCCATACTCAGTAAGCATGGAGTACATGTTAATTGTAGAAACTAACTAGAGATCTCATGTCACTACCAACCACATATATTTTGTAATGTGAACTTCTTTTATTTTTTTAAGAAGCTTTATTTTGTGATGGAGTGCACACATGTGCATGTGTGCACACACAACTGGGGGAGAGACAGAGGGAGCAGGAGAGAGTGAATCCCAAGTAGGCCCCACGCTGTCAGTGCAGAGCCCAATGCAGGGGTCAAACTCATGATCCGCGAGATCATGACCTGAGCTGAAGATGGACACTTAACCACTGAGCCACCCAGATGCCCCTATAATGTGAATTTAATTTTTTTAATGTTTTATTTATTTTTGAGAGAGAGAGAGTATGAGTTGGAGGGGCAGAGAGAGAGGGAGAGACAGAATCCGAAGAAGACTCCAGCTTGGAAATGTCAGCAGAGGGCCGGCATGGGGCTTGAACCCATGGATTGGGAGATCATGATCTGAGCCAAAGTCGAATGCTTAACCAAATGAGCCATCCAGGCATTCCAATGTGATTTTCTTTTAATGTTTTTTCTCATAGGAAAAATGGGCATTAATAATTAACTATACTTTCCCAAGTTGGCATAAATAAAATGCATATTAATACAGGGTATTCAAAAGGGATGTGGAAAAATATAATAGCTGGAGATCTGAAGTTCCATGGAATATATCATGGGGAGCATAATCAACAAAAACTCATTTGGGTTATAATTTCATTTCAGATCATACAGTCAATTATAAAAAAAATAACTTCAGTCCTCCTTTCTTCACTCATGTTCGCTCTTATCTGCTTAGTTGCAGTGCCCATGCTGAACCTCTTCCTTATCAATTACAGGATGAAGGAAAATGTTCGCCTCTAGAAGTAATAAAATTAGAAGGTGCAGAAGTTGGCATTGATAGCAGTTTGGGAAAACCATTTGTGTTTAACTGTGTGCCTCAGTCTGGAAATAGAACGTTTTGCCTCTGTGCAACCTCAAACCAAGAAATGAAAAGGTAATTCATTAATCTGTGATCTTACCAGTCTCACTTTGGGTTGAGGAATGCTTCTTCAATAGCAGTCTTATTGATTTGGGGGTTGGAAGTAGAGAAGGGAACAGCAAGTTTATAGTGTGAGTCAATCAACTATCTTTTTACTAGGTATGTAAAGTTGCGTTCTTCATTATTCCCCCAGTTTTTTTTTTTTCTATCAGAATTGCTAAAGAACTGAAACATCTTCTCCTAACTCATTTACTTTAGATCTACACATTTTCTAAAAAAGCTTAATAGTGTCACGGTCACGTCTAGCTTCCCTAAGTTACCAGGTTTATATATTTTAAGCCCATCAGATTGATAGTCCTAGCTATAAAAATAATGTAGTAGGGTTGCAATTTAGCACACTACAGGGAGATGAGCAAAATAAATAGTAATAATGTAGCTTTGTGGGGAATGAATCCAGTTGACATTTTTAAGCATACAACCCAACTGGAGGGGTAGAGGTATGCAGGCTTTCTAAGAGGGTAGCCTACAAATTCTAAGCATTTAGTGGCTTATGATCATTACTTCGCTGTATCACCCTAAGGGAATGGAGATCACTGGTCAATCCAGTGAGTCAACTGAAAAGTGCAGTGTAAGTGCTGCTAATTTAGGGTGAAGGTAGGAAGGAGTAGAAGTAAGGGAGACTGACAAAAAGGTAAGAGGTCAACGGTGTTGAGTGTTTCTTTAAAAGGAATTGGACTCAAAAAAAAAAAAAAAAAAAGGAATTGGACTCAGTTCCAATCTTAAAGAGAAGCCTAGGTCTGAAACCTCTGAGACAAACAATATACTGTTCCTACTTGTAGAACATTATTGATTCAAATGCATGTTGCTTTAAAGGACAAAGAGGGAAATATGATGATGGTAACCTGACTGTATTTCAATTCAGGAACACAATATTTGTTGGTTAGCTAATGTGCCCAAGACAGTGTTTTAAGTTCTCCACAGACTATTAGTATGATTAAATGCCAATTCTTGCCTTCAAAAAAGCTCAGAACTAAGAAGATAGGGCATTTGGTTGCATATTTGTAATGCCAAAGAAACATTAAGAAGTGCTACAGGAGAAGACAAAGTGGCACAGGAACTGAGTGTAGGGAGTGAGGATCTCCCAAGGCGGGGATGAGGGAAGAGTTTACAAAGGGTGTGGCACAGGATCAGACAAGCGTGCAAAAGAAGAAATGGAACAGAAAAAGGCAGAGGGAATAAATCAAACTTTGGGGAGAAGAGCAAGCAGTATGGTTTGATTGAAAGTTACAGGGTTTAAAAGAAAATTTAAAAGATTGGCAAATGGGGTGGATAGGCTGGTAGCTGGCTAAGTAGACGAGACTAAGAAAATATAGACCTCAAGTAGGAGCACTAATGGTGCACTAAATGTGTCTACTCTGTCCAAGGAACACTTGGGGAGGGAGCTAAGGACAGTGACTGCCAGTCTTTCCATATTGTAATAGCCCGTGCCTTATAGTTATTAACACCAAATCGTTACTAGCCCTGCTGGTGGTAATTAATTCACATGCCTTGGTAAAATAAAGAGTGAAGAAATTTTATCTTAGTCACTAATTAAACAGTGGTAAAGGAGAAGGATAATAATTTATTTTAAATATGCCTGGCGGAGGTGGGATTTTGCCATCCAGTAATACCAATTTTGTAAGAATGTGTTGCCTTTCGACCATCATCTTCCAGCCGTGAAATATATCTGAGTCTCAGGAGTATTCTGTCTGGAAGATGGGTTTCCAGGGAGACGAGCAAGCCCCTCCGAATGATACTTACCCAGTCCCCAAAGGAGAGTTCCTCTCATTTTACTGTCTTTCAGGTGGCTGGAGGCAATGGACAAAGCAATCCATCCCGTCCGCCAGGTAAGGTATCCTTGATATTCATCTCTGCCTTCATCCTGCTCTTCTCCTCAGAGGGGGAAAGGATCAAGTCAAATGTCATGCAGTTCACCCTGGGACTTCTCAGATCTGCTCTAAAAGCTGGGAAAGAGGATTTTAAGTTAACAGGGATTTCTATTCATATTCCATGAGGGAACTTGCCTTCCTGCTGTTCTTTTTATTTTCAGGGGTTTGTGTGACATTTCTCTCAGTGAACTCGCTAGGTAGTCACAAATTGGGGTGGGATTTCCATTTTACAGGGAGCAGTCCAGGAGGTTAAACCACTGCTTCTGTTTTCTTTTCAATCCCCAAGTACAAGATCTCAGGAATGTCCTAGGATAGAGCCGTAGGCTGAGCAGCATGTTAGAAACTGCATGTCGCATGTTCAGAAATGCACTGCTTAATGGCCATACCCTTGTTTTGGACACATACTAGCCCAACTTTCACTGTTCCTACCTGTTCAAAACTCCCAGTCTTGAAGCAATATACTTTCTAATTTGGGCTTGACCTTTAACTTCCTAACATCAACAGGTGAGTCATTCCTTTAGCCCCTAAGACATTTGATACCCCACTTTCTGAGCTAGTGCTATCACCTGGCTGGTGGGGAGGGGATTGCTTTAGTGCCCAACTGTTTCCTTTGTATGCTATGTGTAAGATTTCTAATAAGGTCATACACTTCCTTTAAATATGCTCATTTCCTCACCACATGTCATACAAGCAAAAGGTATTTACTATCCATTATCTTCTCTACATGTTTCGGCTCTTACACATTCAGGGAAATTTGGATTGTTTGAGCTTAAATGTACTGCCCTGTGTCCTGTAAGTGGACTTTCTGAACAATCACTGGCATCATCATATGAGAAACAGCAAGACTTGTGTTTCATTTTACCTGGAACACAATGCTCAATACACTCATCCATCTCTCCAATGTGTCATCCTAAGTAGGCTGATATTTGTAAGAGGGCTCTAGTCGGCTGATGCATTCAGAGTGTCTGTAGCAGAATGAAAAAGGAACACCCAAGCTCCCCACAGGCTCCCTCTTCACAGCAAAGAATACAGCCGGCTCTGCATTCTGAAATCTTCTGCACTGCCCTTTTAAAACTAAAGAGCAAAATGGAAACTAAATATGGAAGAGAAACTGGCCGGCACCTGGTAGGGCATTGTGATAACGAGATGAAGCATTGCATCTACTGCCTCAGGTCAGGTTACAGAGAAAGCCTGCCTCTCAGGCCTATGGACCAAGGACTGCCCTCCAGGGTAGAAGATCTGGATTTATCATGACCTGGCACATCACTGACCATGTGAGCTTAAGGCCAGATCTGGCCTGGGGCCTTTAACTTGGTCCTTTGCACAAATGGGAGTTCTAAAGTGAAGCATGAACCAACGGCTGCTATTAGACACAGTAGGCATGCCAGGAACAGGGCTAAGAGGACAATCCCAGTGGTCAGTGAAATAATCTTTTGATTTCCTGACACTAGAACAGAAACCAAAGAGAAGGGACGTGAATTCAGGTTTTCTGGCTAGTTGCTCAAGTATTAGATTGCCTTGGCAATAGAATCACTGAGGGCAGTGCCTTTTCTGAAGACAAACAGCCTTAGTGCTGATGTCATTGGCTCCTGGGAGTCAATGACCACTGGCACAGGATGAGCACTCAGAAGATCCCTTTGTGCTACACTTGCAGAACCATGTCTGGGAAGACGTTACCCTGCACAACAGTAACCTCCCACCCCTGGCTATCAAGAACCCAGAGTGCCTAGGCCTTTTGCACCAACTGGACAGAAATACAGACATGTGGGTCCAGCACTACTGCATTCTGAAGGATGGCTGCTTGTACTTCTATGCTAGCATTCGCTCCACCCAGGCCTCAGGTATGGACTCAACTTTCAGTTGAAATGATAGTAATTACAATAGTAATAGGAGTGACATCCTACCTTTATGGACCTCTTACCAAGCCTTATACTGTGTGCCTTACCTAAATTAGTTCATTTATCCTCCAGTGAAGAGATACTGTTATTATCCTCCTTTTACAAAGAAGAAAACTGGCTGGAAAGCCTACTTAACTTACCAGATCACACATAGTAAGCAACGAAGCTGAGTTCTAAACACAGCCAAGCGAACTCCAGATCCTGTAGATGTAAACCCAAGCTTTTTTTGCCTAGAAAAGCAAAAGTGAGCTCCTTCATTCTTTTGGTTACTGATGGCATTCAGAGTTAATGTCAATAACTTTCTGCTAGGAACTCCCTTTTGTCAGAACATTCCTAATGTTGGACAAATGAATAACAAAAGGAACATTAACTGTCACTTTTCCTTGGGCAAGTTACTTCACTTCCTAAAACTTACTTTCCTCATTGGTAAAATGCAAATAGCTATTTCGAAGGACTGTTGTGAAGATCACACGAGGTAATTGTTATCAGGGTGACTTAAGCTCTACATGTAAAGCTCTCTTTATAAAAAGCTCTCACTCTATAAAATGTACACATTTACATACTTATTAAACTATATATATTAAAAGCTATATATGCAAAATGGGCATATAAACAATATGATTTAATAATTTGTTTTTTTTATTTTAAGTTTATTTACTTATTTTGAGAGAGGCAGAGAGAGCAAGCAGGGGAGGGCAGAGAGAAAGAGAGAGAGAGAATCCCAAGAGGGTTCCACACTGTCAGCACAGAGCCCGATGTGGGACTTGAACTCATGAACTGCAAGATCGTGACCTGAGCCGAAACCAAGAGTCAGACACTTAACCGACTGAGCCACCCAGGTGCCTCTTTGATAATCTAATAATAAAATAGTTGTGTCTGATTTTGACAAGAAATATTTTGCCTTCTTGTAGTCTTTTTTAAAGATTTTATTTTCAAGTATCTCTACACCCAGTGTGGGGACTGAACTCATGACCCTGAGATCAAGAGTCACACGCTCCACTGAGTGAGCCAGCCAGTCACCCCTAGACTTTTGCAGTTTTTGACAAAAGCGATTATTGCTATTTTATTTGCACTTGGATTTTTTTCCCCAAATGAATAACCTTAAATAGTTAGCAGTAGTAAACATCCTGGAATCCCAGTCATTTTTTTAGCATTAATGCTTATGTTTATTTAAGCTAGACAGCCATGCCAAATGGGAAGGAAGTATCTGGTGACCATTTCAGCCTTCTTGGAAAGTACAAAAGAAGTACGAGGTGAATATCACACTGTGGTCCATTTCTTATCACTCAGGATGAATGATATAATGATTCTCTTTCACTTATTGAAATTTCCATTTGAGAATATTATAACATGACCCAAAATATTTTCAACTATTAAGAGATAGCCAGCATCTCTAAGCACTTACACAACAGGCTGTTGCTATTTAACTCCAAATCCATAGTTTTTTTTTAAGTTTATTTATTTATTTTGAGAGAGAAAGTGAGAGTGGGGGAAGGGCAGAGAGAGAGAGAAGGAGTGAGAGAACCTCAAGCAGGCACCATGCCGTCAGCACAGAGCCCACCACAGAGCTCGAACTCACAAACTGTGAAATCATGACCTGAGCCAAAAACAAGAGTCTGAGGCTTAACCAGCTGAGCCACCCAGGCACTCCCCAAGTCCATAGTTTTAAGCACCTGATACCAGGATGGGAATGAAGGTAAATAAAACAAAACTCCAAAGTAGTCATGGATTGGGATTTTTATTATAAAATATCACCACAAAAGTCTGAATCATTTTAATTTCCAAATCAATGAAGCTCATTTTTAAGAGACTGTTTCCATAGATTCAAAGGGAATGTTTAGGATTGATGCTTAGATTATTCCAAACTGAAATATTAACAAAGTGCTTCCAAACCCCTGGGGCCCAGAGACTGCTACTGACTCCAAGTTTAAAACAGTAATAACAGCCACTAGGTGGCTTCCCTTATTCTGAAAAGTCAGAAGGAGGTCCTACTTAGAAAAGTTCTACTTGGAGAACTGGAAAATGGCTACTAATAAATGGCCTAAAAATAATAACAAAAGTAGAGTTGCCATTTAGTAAGTCCTCCTTTTGTATTGGTCACTCTGTTAAGTATTTTTACTTACCATTTTATTTAATTTCAACAACACACTCAGAAAATAGGCTATTATGCCACCTACCAGTTTGCAAACTAATGCTTAACAAGGTTAAATCATTTGCTTGTGGTCCCCTGGATAGTAAATGGTGAAGAAAGTATTTGAACCCAGGTAGCCTAAGTTACACCAAAAAAAGAAAAAAAATAGACAAAAATGGACATCTTCTTTATATTCAGCTCTTATCATTTCACACATCTTTCCAGAACCTTCCATGGTTCTTTGTTGACTCCATAGATAGTACTCTAGAGTTTTATACTTTGTCTCAAAACCCTTCTCTCTGGTTTTCTTTTCCACTCCTTGTGTTAAAGCACCTTGCACTCTAATCAAACATGGTCATGTTCTATTTCCATAACTCACCACACGTCTTAAACCTTTTTCTGGCACCATGTCTTTGCTTTTTCTAGTTCCTTCCCCTGAACCGGTGTATATCTACTGATTCCTCAACACAAGTTGTTCAGATTCCACCTGCCCTTCAAATTTTTATTCAGTCACCAGCCATCTTTCCTGTCCAGCAATCCCAGATGGTCTTAGACAAAGTGTCTCCCCTCTCTGAACTTCCACATTTACCCATCTTGTGACACTTACCACTCTCTACCTTGTATGTTACCTCCAGAGAGCCATATTATCTCTTCTAAGGGACTATATGCTCCAAAGATGACCCTATACTATGTATTTTTAATGAATGAATCAATGAATCAATGAATCAATGATTAAATGACCCCAAGTGGCCATTACTCTCATGCAGTGTGAGTAGTTTGTCATCCCCTCATGTAATAGTAGAGAATGGTTAGAAGATTGGAAAATCAATTCAAAGGCAAAACCAGAACTCAGGCCACCAGAAGCCTAGTCTTTCTGACACATCATACTCTTTCTAGCCCTAGGAAGTTACCTAATTTCTATCAATTTTTAATTCCTCTCTTAAAAAAGATCATTCTGTGACTAATAAAAATATGTAATCCAAGCCCATTCATTCTTAACCAGCCATACATCTTAAATATTCCTATGTCCACGGGCCCTCCATTTCTAGCTTAAATTATCTCAAATATGGATTAAAAGAACATTTTTCTTGCTGAAATTCCAAAAGAAAATGCTATGTCTAGGCCATGTTCTAAAATCGAGGCCTGTGATTTAGGGTTTTACATGACTCTACTCTTTCTTGAATAAAAAGTGCCATTTGCCTAAGCATGCACCTTGTGCCAGAAAATACACTTTACTTCCCTCCTCCCCACTCTCACCCTGACAGCTGCTGGGTCCGGATGGAAGCTCTCCCAAGGTTAATCAGCAGCTCACTCTTCATTAGCATTAAGGTGGCTGTGCAGAAGCTCTTCTGGGGTGCTTTACCCTTCCCAAGATTGGAATTTTGCAGTGAGGTTTACATTCTTTTCCTAAGAGCCCTTCTCAATCTTATACATCTTAACTTGCATCGTGACCTGAGGCCCGTAGCCAATGATCTGGCACAGTGAGACCCAAGCTGAGACAGAGGCATATGGAAATCTCCTGTGGAAAATCCCCAAAAGAGAAATGCTTCTCTCTACTGTCCACTAAGAATCACTGCCCTGGGGAGCCGCATTTTTTTGAGAGGCCTGGATCATTCTGCTCAGGTGTATTGGTGGCAGAAAGTATGTCTCATTGAATGCTTCCTGTGTGTCCAGCACTTAAATAAGTACTTTATGCTCATCATCTAAAACTAATATTTGCAAAACATCCACGGTTATTGCCCCAGTATAAGTCAGAAACTAAGGCTTAGAGAAATTAACTAACATGCTGATGTGGTCACCTAGCTGTTAGGGGACAAAATTTGAGCAAATGTTATCCAAATCTTTATGCCCAAACTCTTAGCCATAATGCTATATATAGCACTCCCTGCCAGAAATTAGTCTTCTTAAAGTAGTACTCAGTATTTGGCATCTAGTCTCTGGAAATCAGCACATTGGCTGCCATAGCCATGATCCGCACAGTCCAACTATTTATCACAACAACTGGGAATTGTAAGGACAGTGAAGAAATTTATTGAGTTAGGGCTGAACCTATGCTGTGCCATGAACACCACAGGCACTAAAATGAATCAATTAAAAATAAAATAAAGTACTCAGTTGAATGTAATCATTTTTATATGCATGGAATGTGAATCGTTATATTTATAAAGATTGTACAGAGTTCTAATACTTATACTCAGTTCTTCCAGGTTATGCTAAGTGAATGACCTTTGTGCTGGTCTGATCTATAGTTCCTCCTTCACTTGTATTGTCCAAGCTCTGCTTGGCTCTTGCATATCCTACCCTTGCTTGGTTCCTTATTCTCCAGCCCAGTGAAACAGGCCCTGGTTACTATTTATAGCATTATTCGCCAAACCACAGGTTTTTACCCCCTTACTGAGCCATGCAGTCAATGTAGTAGGTTGTGGCAAGTATTTAAAAGTACAACAGAATAAGGGCTCCTGGCTGGCTCAGTTGGTTAAACATCCAACTTTGGCTCAGGTCATGATCTCACAGTTTGTGGGTTCGAGCCCCATGTCGGGCTCTGTGCTGACAGCTTGGAGCCTAGAGCCTGCTTCGGATTCTGTGTCTTCCTCTCTCTCTGCCCCTCCCCCGCTCAGGTTTTATCATTCTCTCTCTTTCTCTCAAAAATAACTAAACATTAAAAAAAAATGTACAACAGAATAGAATTTAATTGAATAGAAAATATCATGGTACATCACAATGTTCCACAAAACTTTTGGTCTAACTGTATGAAAACCCATAGAGCTCTGTATTTATCACATCTTTGGATCACAGGCAAAAAGCCTGGAAAAATACTCATGTACAAAAACATTGTCTCTGCATTCCTGGTCAGTTTTGTGTTCAGAATCTTAGGTTCTTTCCTTTTAATTATCTTTGTCATCCACCTAGGATATTAGTTGCTTTGTTATTAAGACTCAACTTTCTGTGGTCACCACTTCATAGAGACATGGTCCCCTGACCACAGCATCTCAGAGGCTTTACTGCTTTATTTTCATTTTATTTTATATTAATTTTATCCCATTGATTTATCTTCTTTATAAGAGATCCCGAACACCTCACATGATATTTCTTCTAAAGGTATGTGTAGTATTTGGGACCTGACTTATTTACTGTAACAGTCACCTGAGGGACTGAGACAATCCCGGGGACAGCAAAGAGAAGGCAGGGAAACGATAACAGTGAAAGGGGAAAGTACGCAACGTGAAAAGCCACATGGCCCTAATTTCCTGGAAAAAACAGGGTAGATGCGAATCTCACATTGTACTTTCAGCTAGATAAACATGCCTCTAATGTGTATTGTAAGAGTTGTAGAAATAGCACTGGTCAGCTCCCTGAAGTCTGTGCTTACTGTCAAGGAAAGTGCTCATACTTTAACAATATGCATCACGGCCTCTCCTATGCTGGCTAATATTAAAAAGCCATTGTACAAGTATTTCCAAAAGCCCTTTGGTCAAATGCCTCTTCCTAGGCCCTCAGGCTCCTTGTCATTCACCATATACTTGATTTTTTTCCCTCTTATCTCTCTCCAGCAAAAGCTGAAAGTAACAAATTGTGACTTAACTATTGTTCTTGAATAAATCACATCAAGGTCTATGTGCACTTCTCAGATATATTTTACATTATTGCAACAAATGGAACACTTAATGCTTGCATAGTTCTTCTGAGAAATCTCTGTCCAAATGTTGCGCCAGCTTGCTATTTATTGCTGCTACTTAATAACAGATAGAGACTGGACCAATGAGGTCATCTCAAATGAGGTAATAGGGTTATAGTCAGACGTCTTTACTGCCAATCATTTCTACCCTGCAACTGGTTAGAAAAGGGGTCAGAAACTTTCCTGTTTGTAGCAGACATATTTTTGGACAAAACTTTCTATCCATTCTCAAAAAGTGTAGGGACAGAAGAGGGTATTCATATCTGCTTAGACATATGAGAAAGGGAAATCTCACAAGTAAGAAGACGTCAGAAACCAGTACAGTAATATAAATGCATTGTGCTATTGTTGGGAGCAGAGAATTAAGACAGCAAAATAACCCTTGGATATGTCTTTGGGTAGCCTATAGTTCTGACACATCTAGCACATTGCTTATTCTAATTCTAGGATATACCCCAAAATATATATCTATGCAAAAATTTGTATATAAGTATTCATAATTTTAATCATTATAGTCATGAAAATGAAGAAAACTCAAATGTCCATCCATGAACTAATGAATAGATAAATAAAATGTGGTATACCCATACAATGGAATATCATTTATCCATAAAAAGGAATGAAGTACTGATACACGACACAACATGGATGAACCTTGAAAACATCATACCGGATAAAAGAAGCCAGTCACAAAAGACTGCATATTGTATGATTCCATTTATATTAAGTGTCCCAGGAAAAGCAAATCCATAGAGATAGAAAGTAGGTTAGAGTCACCTAGTGTTAGGTTGGGGCAGCAAGTGGGGAATGACTGCTAATGGGTATGGAGTTTCTTTTTGAGGTGATGAAAATGTTCTAAAATTAGATTATGGTGATGGTCACACCACTCCATAAATAAACTAAAAATCATTGCCCACTTCAAATGTGTGAATTTCATGTTGTGTAGTGTAGATTAGCACAAAGACACAAGTCACTCTCTGATTTTTATAAATACCATTTTACTGGGACCTACTAAAGGGGAAAAAAATCTAACCATTTCTGAAATGAATGCATTTCTAGAAGTTAGCTTTGAAACTCACTCTTTTTAAATAAAAAAAAATTTAATTTAGTGTTGCATCTAAACCCCCCCTATAAGATCATGACCTGAGCCATAGTCAGATGCTTAACCAACTGAGCCATTCAGGTGCCCACAATAGCCAAATTATGGAAAGAGCCTAAATGTCCATCAACTGATGTATGGATAAAAAAAATTGTGGTTTATATACACAATGGAATACTACGTGGCAATGAGAAAGAATGAAATATGGCCCTTTGTAGCAACATGGATGGAACTGGAGAGTGTTATCCTAAGTGAAATAAGCCATACTGAGAAAGACAGATACCATATGGTTTCACTCTTACGTGGATCCTGAGAAACTTAACAGAAACCCATGGGGGAGGGGAAGGAAAAAAAAAAAAAAAGAGGTTAGAGTGGAAGAGAGCCAAAGCATAAGAGACTCTTAAAAACTGAGAACAGGGGCGCCTGGGTGGCGCAGTCGGTTAAGCGTCCGACTTCAGCCAGGTCACGATCTCGCAGTCTGTGAGTTCGAGCCCCGCGTCAGGCTCTGGGCTGATGGCTCGGAGCCTGGAGCCTGTTTCCGATTCTGTGTCTCCCTCTCTCTCTGCCCCTCCCCTGTTCATGCTCTGTCTCTCTCTGTCCCAAAAATAAATAAAAAACGTTGAAAAAAAAAAAAAAACAAAACTGAGAACAAACTGAGGGTTGATGGGGGGTGGGAGGGAGGGGAGGGGAGGGGGGGTGATGGGTATTGAGGAGGGCACCTTTTGGGATGAGCACTGGGTGTTGTATGGAAACCAATTTGAAAAAAAAAAAGAAACCAATTTGACAATAAACTTCATATAAATAAATAAATAAATAAATAAATAAACAAATTTTAAGGAAAAAAAAAAAAAGTAAACCCCCCCCTATAAAACAGACAAATTTTAAAGTCCAAAAGCCACTCTTTCGGTTTAAAAAGAAAAAATGTCTGACTTCCGGACAGTATACATCAGTACCAAATATAACCAAAAGGAAAACAAAGGTCAGCCATAGTCAAAGGGATGAAATTTTTCCTTCATGGTTTCGTTTTGGTATAGAATAACTACCAGATAGGGCAAACATCCAAGTTGTATTTTTGTATTTTGTTAGTACAATGCACTAAAGTGGCTCCTGGGAGGAAGTGGGAGATTAGAATAAGAGTTAGCAAGAGCAAGAAACAGGTTTAAACATCTAATCACTGATATTAATGACGTTACCTAGATTGTGTACACGAGATTCAGGTTACCACAGAGCATCAAGACACTATAAAACACATAAAGGTTTTGAGTTTTTAGCCTCTTCCCCCAGACCAATATCCTTTCTCTACCCCCAGACAATGGAAACAAAATTCAGGCCAAGAAATATATAACCACTAACTTGGACTCAAAGGACCATGGGGAAAAAAAATTATCTTCCAAAACCAGTCATTTATTCTCATTTTAATTCAAGTTGGCTCCCTCATATCACCCTGTGGGTTCATATTTTAAATGTGCTTTGCATATTCACAAAGAAGGTGAGAATCTACATTGGTTTTAGAAACTGCTGGCAATCTCCATTATTATTCAGGAAAGCTGTTTTAATGGTTCTGCCTAAGCAAATAGTATTTAATTTTCCTCTAATGTGATATTGCAGGTGTCACTCTTTGATACCAAAAAGTTTATTTCAAAATGTGTCCTCCAGGTAAAGTACCTGGTTTAGACCCACAGTAACCCAAGCTAAATACTGAACACATAATGAGAAGACCACAAAAATGAAAACTGGGAAATCCACCTGTATTACCAGTCTTGCCATTAATCGTTAGTGGAGGACCTTAAATTACATATTCTTCCAAGTCTCAGTGTCTTCATCTATAAAATTAGACACCTAGAATTAGAGATTCCTTCAGATACAAAGTTTTCTTGATGCTTTTTCAGATTCCCTTTTTTTCCCCCATCTTACTCTTTCCCTATTCTCATTTTTTTTTTCTTTCACCCTCTGTAGGTGGTCTATATCTGCAAGGATACAGGGTGAACGAGCAGATCCTTAGCTTCAAGCAGTCAGTAATTGAACT